>NC_080671.1:132176117-132906117 GCF_030247195.1 Topomyia yanbarensis
CTTTTGCTTGGCATTTCAGATTCGACGCTCAACGCAGACTTTAGTTATCTGGTCAAATTTTTTTGGCTACTAAATGTTTAATTTGAAACAATGGCATGCACTATTGATGCTATCTAAGTACTATTTATACAGTAGTTTTCCAAGAGTATATGTGCAAAGTTTGTTGAAGCATTTCTTTGGCTGGCATGTAGACATTTGTTATAAGCAACAGGATGTTTATCCATTCAAATGACGTTTCAGCTCAAATAGGTTTTTGCCACGAATGGACACTAATAGAAAACAAGTTAATAGTATTGATGTTATACAAGCTTGGCTACTACACTGAAAAAATACACACTCTATCCAAGCATTTTGCGCTTCGATTTGTTCGCAGTGGCAAACATATCACGTTTAATTGTTAAACATAATTCATATTTTAGCAAAGTGAAGCACCATTTTTTTTTAAAACACAACACTCCAATTAATCCTGTTAAAACATGTCCTCCGTTTAATTCCACTATATAATTATATTCTATAGTGGAATTAAATGGAAGACATCTATCTTAATAGGATTAATTGTGACATTCCACTAAGTCGCTCAAAACGTTATGAATTTTGTAAAAAAATTACAATACCTCAATTACGAATGTAATGCACATTTGCTTAAAGTATTCAACACGGTGAATGAATTTAAATATGAGATGCCCCAAAACGGAAAGCAAGGTACATTCTCATCAAACGCTGTACTCATTGAAACCTAAAAAAGCATGTTTGAAAAACAAATAGAAAGGTTATGTCATTACTCTAAAAATCGTTAACCTAATCCCTACCTGTGGAACCGAGAGACATATACCATTCGACTCGGTTCGTCGAGATTGGAAAAAGTTTGCGTATGTGGAAAAAAATGTCACCTCTTCGTTGCACAAACTCTGAAACGAAAGGTACAACCTTTCCATCGACTGCTATTGAATTTAATGCCGATCGGTGTTCCGGTTCGGGAGTAACAGGTTGGGAAGTGCGGCCACACAGCAATTTTTCATACAAACTGTATTGATATCAAAATGATGCAAACCTTTTTAAAATGGGTGCAAAATTTCATGGGTTTGCAGGTCTAGATAAATGATGACTAACCAAAGACGCTTTGACTACATTGGCCACCTACGACGTTTCTTGATTCCATAAAGGCAAGAGCTGAAAAATGTTTGAAAGGGGGCGTAAATTTAAAAATTGGAATATGCAATGTTGAATAGTTGATACCAAATCCCTTTAAAATTTATGAAACGTGGAGACTTGATGTGATCTCGAAAAAGTTGTTTGATGTTGCACTTGTTTTGACTTGTTTGATGTTGCACATTTTGCCTTTCTCATGCAGAAAGGTTAAGCCATAAGTCTGAAAATCGTCAACCCCTTGTTTTTTGCTTAAAGAAGTAATATGCAAACAATGCTTTCTTTTGTGCAGGACACAATACCCAACTTAAAATTAGTTTTTAGTGTTTTGGGTTCTCCTCATCAGTAACTAGCACCATCTCGGTGCCAATTAGATAATAAATTACTAAAATTAGCACTACTTAAACGCTCAATCCTAAGTCCAAAATGTCATACGTCTTGCATGAACTAGGCAACTGGCAGATTCCGAGTGATATCTCAGAAGACAAGTACAGAAGCTCTGGCTTGCTGATGTTTTTATGATTTGCGAAGCATAACGCCTGTTTCCACGCAACAAACTTTTTTTTGTGCGGGAGGGGATTGAGCGTGTAACTAGTTCTGCAATTTAATTTTTTAACATGAATTTTTGCTTTGACAACATTTTTTTCAGCGTATATATTTTTCGTACAGAAGTATTCATTCCCTGTTACTCATTCTCCGATAGTCATGCTGTTTAAAAAACAGTAATCGAACAAAATATTTTGAAAGTAATGCACACTAAAACATCTACGCCCTTTTGAAATAATGTATCTTGTATCAAAATATTGCAATTGCCGGAGAAAATCATGTAGGTTCATAAACCGAATCCAACTGCAAATGCACTTCGCTTGATTCCAGGTTTAGCTGGTCGTGCTAGTCGCTGGACTCATCACCGCCATGTCCTGCACGGCATAGTATTGTAGATGCGCTCCTCTCTGCGTTGACCAGTTGGATGTCGTGGTCGATCCAGCGATTTCGGTTCGCTGGGGCCCCGACGATCCTATACTGGTCCTGCGATTCTAGGTGGAAGGTGACTTCCAGTTCACGGGTGCCCCGACGACAATTTACCGATGCTACTTCACAATCTATTCGAATTAATCCCCGGTGGTGGGTCTAGGCTATTTCGATGGAGAAATTTCCCGATGACGACAGAAACCGATATCTCGATATTGGTCGGTTAGTCCTGTGATTCAGGGTTAAGGATGACTTCCAGTTCATAGGTGCCCCGGCGACCTATCGTCAACGACACCTGCACTCAGTCTCATCAGCACATCAGCACTAAGACAAAGATCGACTAACTTGTCAAGTGCCAAGATCGGTTCGGCGATTCCGGTTGAAGTGTGATTTCCGGTTCATCGGTGCCTAGACGACCCGAAGTCGTCTACTGCTACGTTACTGATTGTTGCTTCTCTACCCATCATCGTTGCAACACTAACACTGTTCACTGCGTCTCATTTCACTTCGTCCACACATATTTTTTGGACAACAGTGTTCATGTAGACGTCATCACCAACAATGGTTCTTATTTCGTTTCGCTCGTGCTCGAATAGCAGGCATTCGAAGATCACGTGCTCAGGCGTTTCCAATGCATCACCGCACGCGATGCAGAACGGCGATCTCGCGGGGCCGCGTTGAGATACTTCTTGAAACAGCCATGACTATACAAGAACTGCGTCATGAGAAAGTTTACTTACAGTGCGCTCTGTTCACCCACACCGACAGGCTACATCTGGCCCATCTACTGTTTACAGCGTTATTCCGCTGATGTTGCCACTTGTTTGCGGTATCACCTCGGGTTCGTTTACGGACTTCTCTCGTGCCATGATCTCTATAACACTCGCTATCTTATTCAAGTAGACGGTTTATTGCGAATCGTTCCAGCTAACATGTAGGTTGCCTCTAGCGAGATAGTTCGATACGCGCTAGACACCAGCATGGCAACCAGCCTTAATGTACTATTCAGCCGATATCTGTTCCTCATCGTCTGCGGTGGCGTCACCCATGCAGATCCTGCGTATCACTCACCAGTAATCGTTTTTTACTGATACTGATTGCCGAATTGTTGGGCATGATCCGACCTCCCGCATGCGTGGTCGATGTGGCTACTTAAGCTTAGCCGATCGTCTATTATCACTCCCAGTTGCCTAACTTCCCGCTTTGAGTCAATGATACACTCTCCGACCGAAATTCTCGCTTGTTGCACTGCCTTTCGGTTTCTTATCAAAACCATCTAGGTTTTGTGGTGAGCCAACGCCAGCTTCTTCTCGCACATCCAGTCTTCCACAGCATCTACTTCCTCTAGTGATTCGCCGATCACTAGGAGCACCATGGCGTCCGCAAGACCAACAATCTTCACGTCCCTGGGGAGGTTCAGCTTCAGCACTCCATTCCAAAGAGTTGGACCAAGTATTGAACCCGTCGAAGTCGAACACACGCTACTACAGTTAAAATTCTTTTCCCGGCATCAGTTTCGTAGATCCGTTGCCGGTTCTGGAAGTAGCTCCCCAGAATCCTACAGAGGTACTCGGTAACTCTCAGTCTGTGCAGCGAATCGGCGATTGCAGCTCAAATAACGCTGTTGAAATCGCCTTTTACGTCCAATTTAACCACTCTGCAGTAACGGTTGCCTCTTCTCGTTGGCTTCTATGCAGCCTCCATATTTTCCACGACCGTTCGTACGGCACCCACAGAGGATTTACCTTTCCGGAAGCCGAAATTCCTTTTTTATAAGCCATTCTCTCCCTCCGTGTATTTTGTAAGCCTGTTAAGAATTACTCTTTCAAGTACCTAGTCGACTGTATGTAGCTGGTATATCGCAGGATCTCCAGGGAGTTTACTGTTTTAAGTGCCACGTTGGGGATACCGTCTGGTGCCGGGGCCTTTTTGGTTCTCAAGGCTTTTGCCACAACTATCTGCTCTTTGTTGGTTATCCCAGCTTCTTCTTCGTAGTCATCCTGAGCCCCATGGCGTGGAAATAGTGCTTCTACGATGGATCTCATCCTCTCCGGGTACCTATCCGGTGGTATTGCCGGCTCTCTTATCTTCGCCACCGCCTCTCAAATTTGAATTGCGGTAAAGCTCCTCTACGTAGGCTTTCTTACTGAGCTTGATTTCCTTATTGGATGCAGCTCTTTTGTATCCTAATGCGCTGGTCTTATAGCTGCTCTTTCAGCGACGTTGTGTGCTCTCTGCTTTTCTCTGGTGCCTTTTTGGCAACATGTACGTAGGTCTGCAATTGCCGAGTTCCGCCAGAAAGCGCGATCACTGTAGGTGTACTTCTCACCTACTCTCCAATTCAAACTTTCTGCCAGCCCGGAGCTACAGAAGGTAACGTCAATAACTGATTCTGGACTTTCCTGACGGCAGGTGCTAGTTGTACCATTCGTTTGCAACATCGAAGTTCAGCTTTGCAAAGGCCTCGAGTAGAATACTCCCCCTTGAGTTGGTGAAGCTGCTACCCCATTCTACTGTCCAAGCGTTGATACCGCCAGCTATAATGATTGGTCTCCGATTAATAAGCTCTTCTGTCAGTTTATCGAGCATTTCTGTCAATCGATCGATCGTCCACCGAGGAGGTGCATAGCAGCTGCAAAAGAAGACTCCGAGATGATAGCAAGGCTGAGATGATAGCTACATCGCATTCAGACTCCGCTATAGATTGCCGCAGCAAGTGTTGTGCTGATGAGCAGTGGTTGAGGTTGATTTTCGTTACCTCCACTGTAACTTCGTTGCAGTTGCCTGCTTGAAGGCTGGACTTCGTGTGGCTTATGTAACATGGTTGTTACATTCTTCGTTTGCACAGATCAGACATCTCGGAGCCTGTCGGCAGTTTTTAGCCTTGTGGCCCCATACCTTCTGCATAATTTGCTCCTGTCAGGTCCACTGTAGTTTCTAGCTAGGTGGTCGAGATTTTGACGCTTGAAGCATTCTTCCGGTCGCTGAGAGACACTCAGTAGACATACCGACCAGTTTTGATCTTCCCGGTTTTTAGTGTCTTGTTTGATGCTTCGACGGGAGGCCAAACCGAAGTCGCGTGCGTCCCGAAAGGTACGATCCTCATTCGGATCGTCATCCGCATTTCTTCAAGCTCGTACTGTTCTTTCAGAGCTTCTCTTAGCTCTTCTTCAGAAGATACTTCATCCAGATCCTTACAGGTAAAGATCTAAAATAGCCGTCCAATTCGTGTTCCATGTCTTGTTGTCTTGTCCGTTGACGTTCGCAATGACCAGTATGCTGTAATCAGAATATTACAAGAGTTCCAAAAACTAAGGAACTTAGCAAAAACGGCACACACTCGACGGGAGCAGCGTTCGGAATTATGGCTTTTCAGGGATTTAACAGAGCGCACTACTGCCCAAACCCCACCATACGTTGCATCCATAAATGACGCAGCATTTTTTGAGTGATTTTTAACACTCCCCTTCCCCATCGTAGCATTTCGTCACCAACCTCTAAATACCCATTGGTAATGACGTAGCTTGACAGTAACCCTTCCCACCTAAAACTGAGTATGTATTGTTCGGGAGTTAACAAAGGAAAAAACTTTGACTAGGCACATGCTTAAGAATTTCCCATTGTAACTAGAAAACTCTGAAAAAAAGTTTGAGAATATAAAAAAACAACGCATTAGTCATACAGGAACCAAATAATTTGCTCACACTTTGATTTTGGAATCGTTTATAAGGAAACTCTTACGAATTGAAAATTAGCTGCTCTCTTTACTTGCAAGTAATGCATTAACAGGTAGTTCTTAGCAGTTAGATGAAACGGGTAAGATTGTCGTGACAATAAGTCAACTCCTATTCCCCCTTATAAAAGCTACGTAGCAGGACATGTCCCCTACCACGCTGTCGTCACACATCATCACAAAATACAAAACTCCCCCTCCTTCCATATAATGCTACGTCATTTAAGATGGACCCATATCCGCGAAAAACTCACCAATTGGCGGTAGGTCTGGAGAGCGGGGGGAGGGGTCGTGAAGCCCCTGAACTCCTGTCCTTCCTGTCTCTGCTGCTCCTGTGTTTTTTTTTTATCGAAGGGGAATCTTCAAAAGAGACCACTACCGACTTGGCCGTGGTACTGTCGGATTCTTGCTGCAGCTCTTTCTCCTGCAAGCCTACCGACTAAACCTTAACCTCCTGTATCTCCGTATCCTTCCTTCCTCCCGGGACCACCTTTGAGTATTACTTCGGGAGAGCTGCTCCTGTGTGTATGAGTGTGTGTATGTATATGTGTGTCAAATAATGTCATTATTTTTTATCTCTTAGATGGCTCAACCGAATTGCACTAAATTAGTTTCAAATGAACGGTATAACGCTCCATAAGCTGAAATTGAATTTTTAGTTGGTTGGACTTTCGGTTTCAGAGTTGTCGGTTCAAGAGTGCGGTCATACATCAAATTCGCATATAACTGGTAGCACTATGATGTCCAAATGATGTAATATATATTCAAATGGGTTCAACATTACTTGGATTTGCGAGTCTAGATCACTGATGACCAATTAAAGTAGTTTTTGCCACATTGGGTACCTTTGATTGTTCTTGATACCCCCAAGGAACTTGCCATGTTTCTAATCTATTTTCACCTATTTTTCAGCAAACTCATAACCGATTTGTAGAAAATTGATTTCAAATCAAAGATATAATACTCCAATGTACAGTTTTTGAGTTTCATTTAGTTCTGAGTTGCTCCATAGTTGCAGGTTGGTTGATGTGGTCACATAGTATGAATTAAAACTAATTGTCACGAACAACAAGAAATAGTTGAAGTAGCCGACGATGAAATACTTTAAGCAACACATTAAAATCGAATAGATCCGCAAATTCGTTGAACCGCCAAAAAACGAATCGTAGCAGATCTTGCTGACCATATTGCAAATTCCGTGGTTCCAGGAACAGCAAGTTACGGCGATGAAGGGGTCTCTCAGGAGCTCACCCTCTGCTGAGCTAACAAAGCAGAGCAGTCGATGTCGCCCGTGACTAGTTTTGCAGCAAGTAATGCTTGTGAAATGATCCATTTTACCTGTACTGGCTCGATGTTTGGCAAACGGATGCGGTCCTCGTATGGCGGTAAATTAATTGGATCACGCCACGGCTGAAACCTCAGAATGTAACTTACAAATTTACGTTGAATACTTTCAAACCTGGCGATCCAATTAGCATGCTACAATAGCAATAGATGCCAGCAACGAGCAGAGAAGTGAACAGTACAATAACCTCAAGCATAAAGAGCCTCGAAAGTCTGCTACAATTTGAAGATGAATGCTTTTGATAGGATATCGTCGTAGTTAAGTATGAAAACCATTTCACGACCCAGAGTGACGCCAAGATCCTTAGTGTGCTCTACCCGCGTAAAAGGACGTGCGCAAGCTTCATAATCAAACACGATTGGCGAATTTTTCCCATGAAAGGAAATGATGCTGCATTACAGCGTAAAATTATTGTTTTCAATAAAAACACTGTTCGCCTACGACAAAAGAAAAGCGACGTACAGTTTGCTGAGCTTCCAGTTAATTAAATTTAAAATTTTCATCGATTGTCTGAATATACAGCAATATATTTTTGTCAAATGGTTTGCTAACAGTTCAGTTCGTCAATTATTTACTGATAATCGACAATACCAAGTCTGTGCGACGATTGACCTATTATAAAAGTGCCTTACCATCTGCGCCAATTGACTAAGACAAACACGCTTAACGAAAATTTTCAACGAGGTAAGGTAACATCAACCGAAGTCATTTATCATTTGGTAACGAAATATTAGAGAAATAATATTACCACGTGAATCTCGAAAATGTTAAGTTCAATCAGCGGAATCTGTTGAACGTGCATAACTTTATCAGCACGTTGTTGACTTGAATCTGCCGAAAGTGTATACTTTTCTTTTCATTCCGTGACAAATGACGCTGCAATGGACTCAGATACCTAGCTTGTCGTTCAAAAAAATGCGTGAGCTAAAAAAAGTGCGTGAGTTTAATGCAATGACACAGCGAACATGTCCGGAAAATAAAACATCAACATCCACTAGCCGGACTAGGCCTAGAACAATGCTATTTTCTGCATTGTCACGTAGAAAGCAACCTTCCTTGTAACACTTTGAGTGAACGAAAATCTCATCAAATTAGTATAAAACATCTGTCCGGCCGGTTCAAGCATCAGTAAACTACAGTTCCCTGAATCGTACAGTAACCTCACCTACCGCCTCCAGCTCAACAATGAAGGTTTTCATCGCAGTCGTTCTGGCCATCACCATCACCATGGTAGCAGCTTACCCCGAGCCCAGCTACGGTGGTGGACACGACCACCCAGTGCACCCCGGTCCAGCCAAGGAGTACACCTACCCGGCCAAGGCCCCGGCGGTCAAGTGCGGACACAACCTGGTCATCAACTGTAATCCCCATGAGTCTATTGTTCCGTGCCAGGCCAGCCATGGTGGTGGTTATGGCGGTAGCCATGGTGGTAGCCATGGTGGTAGCCACGGTGGCTATTAGATGTTCAAATCAAATGATGTGGAATTATGCACTTCAAACTGTGCCCAAAAGCAACGCGTAATTGTTGAATAGTTATTAAAAAAAAGCAATAAAAATTAACCTTTCAGAATAACGTGTTTTACTCATCTTAGCTGTTACCTACTGGTTATCTTTCATACACCCATCGAATGAAGAAAGGCGTGAGTGTATGACCAACAATTACCATACAACAATGGTGGCGGGTATAAATTGTGCTTATTCAAGTGGTTTTTGCTTTGTTCAAATCTGGTGTTGGGCTTGGGCCCTTTTCCACCCAATTCCATTTAAACGCAGCTATTCCATAATTTTCACCTCAATTTTGCAATAAGACTATTTGTTAGAAACGAATCAAAAATGATCCGTTGATTGTAGGGCGAGTAATAGATGAAACAGATCTAATAAATTCGAAATTCGCCATCCTAGGAGATTTGATTTGGATGCTGAGGAATAATTAGTTTGAATTTATTTTATTAACATTATTGAAATTTTTTTTTCATTTTTCAAAAATGTTTGACAAATGAATCCAAACTTATTATTCTACTAGGATGACAAATTTTGAAGTTATTGGGGACGGTGCCACTCTGTTTCATTAATTACTCACCATACAATCAACGGAAAATGTTTGATTCGTTCCTAAAAACACTATCATTGAAAATTGTGGAAACCCCGGCAATATCGGCTAGGGCATAGCAAAAAAAAAACATTAGTTTTGAATTCTCAAAGACCCCCCCCCCTCTCATATTGTGACAAATGTCAAAGTAAGCTCAGATGCCAAATTTCACATCATTTAGACAATTCTAGATCCCCGGCCACTTCACTTAAAATTTTTTGAAATTGCTACTATGGGAAAATATGGAGGAAAAATATTTTAAAGTATCACTCAGAAAATTACAATTCATATCTTATTTTAACCCATTCATGCCCATGTGGTTTGTGGACAACAACGTCTTTAAAGAGCTATAACTTTCATGTCAGTTTAACAGTTACAAGGATCAGCTCTAGAATTGAAGTTATTGCCATTAGTCTGATTGGATTCCGACGGAGCAGTGCTGTCAGGAACAGTTTACGTTGATGACGGAAAATGATTTTTTCATATATCTTCGTTATGTTGTAATATTATTGAAAACTGATAAATCTTATCAATTTAGACTGTCTTCCGCTACGTTTTCCACGCAATTGGACTATTTTAAATATTCTTGGAGAATTGTATTGAGCATCGGAAGGTAAAAACTGAGCAGCTTCTAACACTGCGAGGGAAGCACCTATCATTATGAAAAAAGGTTTTTCGTATTTTTGGACCCCACCGTTGTTAAGGAAAAATAGTTTTGAAACCCTACATGCACTAGAAAAAAGTTGGGCATGAAAGGGTTAAAGGAATTCATCTTAGCATTTGAATGGAAATATTTCGGTTTCTCGAAAAATACGGGAAAATGGCGTACAGGGTCATTTTGTCCCCAAAAGTCCCTATTATTAATAATTTTTCTGCTCCGTAATGCAAATCATAAAAAAAATGTTAGAAATCGTTCGGAACCTTTTTAAACTTTGTCCGAATATGAGAAGATGGGGTTATAGGGGTGCGCGACGTTTGGCATAAATACGTTAGGCATAAGTACATTATGCATAATGGACGTTAGGCATAACAGACATTGGCATAATATACGTTAGGCATAATGGACGATTGGCATAATGTACGTTAGGCATAGTGGACGATAGGCATAATTTACAAAAATGTAAAAGTAATAGCAAGGCTTTCGTTATTATAGAGATATCAATCCTACACTTATTTTTTCGGGTTTAACGAGAGACTCGAGACGAGAAATGAAAAATACCATGCGACATACTTATCCCTTGCAAGTGTAGGGTTTTTTCTATTTTTTTTTTCGTGGACGAGATGAAGAAAGTATCCCTTGATTTAAGTCAACAGTTTGGTACAAGCACATTTCAAGCCTATTATATGTATAAACAAAACAGTTGCATCTAAATATTTAAAAAAGCCAAATAATGAACAAACATTAAGTTTTGGAGTCTATGGAAACTTGCACTGTTATGTACAGCATCAATCTTAGGTTACAGATTTTACGTTTGTGACGATTCGTTTCTTGTTTCGGTACCTCGCCAAAGTACACAAATAAACTCTCCCTCGTATCTGACAGTTTCCGAAGCACTATTTTGATGGCCTCAAGAATGTAGTTATTGAACTTAATAATATAGGAGATAATCAATATTGAAGCAGCAATATTCTTATATTCGTTTAACAAATAATAAAAAGCATCATTCTTTCTTTCATGAACTGTTCTTGAAGAGCACATATTTTCTTCTTGTACAATTTCATCATACAGGTATGTAAGAGTAAGTCTAAGTTGATGTGTGTTATTCGCGCCTTAAGGGTTTATATACAAAGTTGTGGCGATAAAATGAGCTAAGTTAGTGATTTTTAGAGGATTTTCTGCAAATTTTATTTGAAAAAGCCAAAGACAGTTCGTTAGGAGTACTACCAAAGATAGAAAAAAAAACAAGTTGAATTGCATTTTTTTTTTACAAAATTCAAAACTTTTTGAGCGACTTGGCGGAATATCACAGTTAATCTTCTTAAGTCTTCCGTTTAATTCCACTATATTAATAATAATGAAAAACAATTGCTTTTCACCATCAATCAGATACTAGTATTTCAACTATTGCTTCTAGTCTTCTTTAGTGTTCATATCAGTTTAAAGAAAATTGCTACTTTAGTCATTTGAAATTTATAGGTTGTGCGTAGAGAAATTAACGCCAGCTGAGTTTCCGCATACGACGCATTCGGGCTGCTTATTTATTTGATTTCAGATTTATTCAAGTATATACAGTAGAATAAAATGTTGAACGAGTTTGATCAGCTTCCAGAGTAATTCTACCACATCTAAAAAGTTCAAACATTTACGCTCTTATCATTCTAGGCCATCACCGCGAAAAATTTATTTCCTTGAAGTGATAATTTATGCCTAACGTCCATTATGCCAATCGTCCATTATGCCTAACGTATATTATGCCAAACGTCCATTATGCCTAACGTCCATTATGCCTAACGTCCATTATGCCTAACGTACGTATGCCAAACGTCCGTATGCCTAATGTGTTTATGCCTAATGGGGTACACCCGGGTTATAGGGCCTTTTGTCATTCATATTAAATTTTATCATTTTCTCATGCACGCCTTTCTACATACTTCTACGTAAATAAATAAATAAAAATATTTATCTGTCTCTTTCGCCACTTGCATTCTCTCTCCGTTATGCTAAATTATCATTGACAATCCCTTTTGGGCAGTTTTTGACGCCTGTCATTCGTTCAATTAGCAAATCAAATACGTTAGTTGGAGATACGTCGTGGTCCAACCAACAAATCACGATTGTATATCATTTTTGTAATGGTACGTAGAAAGCTTGAAAATTTAATGTCCAACGGGATAAGATATTTTTTTCTTGTGGAAAGCTAGTAGTGATGAGACTTAGCATTAAGCTTAAATTTTTTGATGGGCATTCCACATTTTCTTATTCGCAAGAGAAATAAACTACAGAAATATTTAATACTCTCAGGTCATTGTTTATGTAGTAAGCACATAAACAGTAACTAGAGAGTTTAGACATTTCTATGGCCAGTATACGAATATTTTCAGAGTGTGGTCTGTATTTTTCATCAAAGAAATTTATAGATGTCCATTTCGGAGCCATGAATGTCAAATTTTTAACCAAATAGTGAGCATTTGTTACACTAGCTGATCCTCTTATCACAAGAGAAAAAAACCTGTTTAAATCCACCTATTCAGTGGTTTGAGACATAGTTTGGTTGTCTTGAACAGCTGGCGGGAGAAGAAGAGTACTGTTCGCACCATGCGTAGGGAGGATGTTTTATGACGGTAATTTTAAATCGAAAAACCTGTTTTTATCCACCTACACCCAAAATCCGACGGGTACATTACTATTACCTTTGGGTAAGATTCTATTGTCTTTTCGGTAACAAACCACGCCAATGCGTATTGCGGTATTAAACTCATATTCCCATAAAGGAAGTAAACGGTGGAATGACGAATTTTGGTTGCTGTTCATGTAAGTGCATCACGCAACAAAACACTTTTTCAGTATGTATCAATCTCGGCTCTGTTCGTATGTAGGATAATTCGGTCGATTTCTATGATAGTATTAGTATCTACCCAATCCAACCAAAACTCTAGCGGATTTCTGCCCAAATTCAGGCTGGTTTCTGCCCCAATATTGGCAGAAATCAGCCGGAATTACGGATTTTTACTGGGCAGGTTGGAGCTGGGTGAACGGGGTCAAGCTGCAAATAGCTCACCCCAAGACGGCAGTGTTGGTCAGCAACCGCAAAGCGCTGCAGCGGATGCAAATTGACGTCAGAGGGCAGCTGATTACATCGAAGCGTGCATTGAAGCAATTGGGAGTGATAATTGACAACCGCTTCAACAACCCCGTCGACTACACCTGCGAAAAGTCGACGAAGGAAACGAACGCAATAGCGAGAATCATGCCAAACGTCGGCGGCCCGCGAAGTAGCACGTGACGTCTGCTATCTACTGTTTCGTCATCGATACTCCGAAATGGGGTTCCTGCCTGGAGTGCTGCGCTGAAAACCAAGCGGAACCGTGAAAAGCTGAACAGGACATCCCGGCTGATGGCCGTACGAGTCGCAAGCGCTTACAGAGCAATATAGTCGGAGGCAGTATGCATTATCGCCGGTATAATCCCTATCTGCATCACTCTGGCTGAGGACGTGGAATGCCACCAGCGGGAAAATGCAAGTAATGCATCTTCCTTGGCAAAACAGATTTCAGCTGCCAAGCTACGAAAACCGTTGTCCGTTAATACTGCTCGATACTCTAAGCATCCGGAGGGACAGCTCTCGAGCCCTGTTCGTCTCGGACTTACTGTCTGCCAGGGTGGATTGCCCTACAATCCTCGGACGCCTCGATCTTCAAGCTCGCGTTCGAGCTCTGCGCAATAACTCTCATCTGCGAGTCCCGTTCAGGAGAACTAACTATGGGCGCCAGAGCACTGTTACCGGACTCCAGCGTGTGTTTAACAGTGTGGCGACGGCGTTTGACTTCAACCTGACAAGGAATTGCGTTGCGTTGCGTTGCGTTGCGTTGCGTTGCGTTGCGTTGCGTGGCGTTGCGTTGCGTTGCGTTGTGACGATGATTTTGGCGGATTGCACACTGACTTCACCATGTTTGACTGCTGATTATCTAATAAGAGTTGCTTAGGAAATGGTAAGTAGGAATTCATACCAATTCGACCCATATTAAAACCTCAACAGCATGATAGCCATCATTGCCGGCCGCCCCCATCTCCATCGTTCACGGGGAAGGATAAAGGATAAGGTAGACAGGAAGTGTTGATGCTCCACCTACTTAACGGAAGGACGACGATTCATCAGACTCTTCCATAGGTGTCGCGGAGCTGGTAGTTTGGAAAGGTATCAGGTCTACGATTCGCTCCAAGCAAGCGATGCGACTTGTAAAGCATATTTTATTAGGTAGTTGTTTAGTTAGTCTTCGAGGCACGATCACTCGAAAAAGAGATCTTGTTTAGTTTTTGGTTTTTTTTAAACTCTGGGCAGCCGGCTACCGAGAGTATACTATGTTCCCTAAACAAAAGCAATTTGAACTCCACTCGGCCGACCGTGGGAGTATTGCCTAGAAAAGCTAATCTTATCTGCGTAATGGGCCGGATCACTATTTATTGCAACAGTATTTGGACAGAATTCTACGATATATTTATTGGCTTGAAAACTACCGAGTGACACATTATACAGGCTAGAGTGACAAGCTAGAGTGACACATTATACAGGCAAACATAGCGCGAGATGTTATAAATCAAGGAAAATATTTCTTATTTTCCATATCAGATTGTTTGTGGAATACAAGTATACGAGCGATAATAACGAACACTGAAGGGAAATATAAAGGATTGTTAACCTGATGCACGGGCTTGTTAGCAATAACGGAGCTTGAAATTAGGTTCATAAAAACAGACGCGGCGAATTTTCAATACGTATTGACCCGTGATCATAGATCATAGTCAGATTATTCGTATTGGGGCTAATTTCCGATCAACTATTCATTTTTACGGCAATGTTTTCTCGACTAGATCTGTTCGCACCCTCTTATTCTGCTACTATCGGCAGAAGGCTGATAGCACCCAGTCGTCGCCGGTCTAAGGACCAAATGTCATCAATAGACTTAGACACGCGTGGAGGCATGAGATAGGAAACTTGTGAGAATTTTGTTATCCCACCGTTTGACGACCTACTAAAATCTTAATAGACTTCAACTTGACAAGGAATTCGATAAAAACTAAAATAATGCGTATTCTGAAATGTAATTAGTTTAAGTAACCACCATTGGGCAAGGGGTCTATTGGTGACGGTACAACAAATAAATAAATAAACCCAGCCTCCTTCCAATTGCCGAACTGTTTACTATCAGAATGTCAGAGGTATTCGAACCAAAACAAATGACTTTCACATTTCACTCTCGGGCTGTGACTACGACGTGATAGTGTTGTCAGAAACATGGCTTCGATCAGACAAATAATTGACCTAGCGTCAGATTCTGACTCCTTAATCGTTATCGTTAATCTTCCAAACCTTATCTGGACTCTCGACGAAGATTCTCACAAAGTCGTTTCTATCCGCTGGTTTACATCGAGTAAACGAATTACTTTTTTTTGTAATCTAAAGATTTATTTGAAACGGCTGAGCCGTGGGTCTTTTAATTTTTTTACAACAAGTAAAAATAAAAAAAAATGCTAAGAATGTCGGTCTGCCAGATCTTGTTGACGCAGCTTGATGCTACGTGTAGAGATCCTTTTCCTTGGCGGTGAAGCCGCTTGGGGGTCATTCAGTCTGCCTTATCTCGCGTTATCGTTTCCGTCCATGTCAGAGGGGTTGTCGTGGTCGTTATACCCGCATTATTGGTTAATTGGATCGTTGTTTTTGGTTTATCTGAAGGTGTCGGTGGCTGCTTGTTAGAGTTGGCTGTAATAGATAAGTTTTGACTAGTTGCTTCGGTGCATGTTTTCCGTAGTGGGCTGTATGGTTACAGAATTGGCAGAATTATTGGGGTCTGCCCGAGATATGTGATTAGCGTTGTTTGCTTATAGGTCACGCCTTCCTTCGGTGATTTGCATTCGATAGTCATGTAAAAAGGTATTGGTTTAGTCACTCGCATCCTCACAAGACGAACGCCGTTGGGAATGCCGGTGAAAAAATCTCTCCAGGTGTCATTCGTAATAGATTCTACTTCTCCATATTGTGACATGATGCGTTTGATGTAATCTTTCCTAGTGCGCGGGGCCAAATCATGGATACGCACATCCACCATGTCGTTTTCCATATGCACGGGGATGATTCTGGTGTTATTAAATTCGACCTCGTGTTGCATGTTGTTCTTTGCAATGCAGTTTTCTGCCTGTGCTAAACTTCTAAACGTGATCAAAACACAATTTTTAACGTGGTGTAGTTGAATGTACGTAACTTTTTAACTTTAACTAATTGCTCCACTTTCTGAACTGTGGGTCTAACACGAGTTTAATTAAAGTCGATCGAAATCGTGTTATCCCGTAGCGCGGGCACTTCTTTTCATTTGGCAAACTCATTTCACTCCGCAGCCGGGGGCAACGATACAATTTGTTTGTGCACTGATATAGAACAAAAGTTGGCTTGATTCACTGGTCCCTATAGCCTGCTATAGCGTAGCGATTTTTTTGCTTCTGTTTTTTGCGAGGTCAGAAGATAGACAATGTATTACTGAATATGAATGGTAGGCTTCTCGATTTAGCATTCGTCAAGATTGCGTTGAGATCATTGTTATGCCACATTCTATTTTAAAAATAGACCATCACCTCAAACCGTTCGTGTTGAAACTTAATTTACATGGCGATATTACTCTTAACCCTGTTACAAACGACTATGTAACCGAGCTTGACTTGAACCGATGCAATTTTAGAATGCTAAAGTAATGAAATTCTGGATGTCAATAGGGGATATGCTACTGGAATCAGTGTCCACTAATGAAGTAGTATCTATCCTGTACGATAAAGTCAATGAAATCATAATGGAAAATGTAGGGGAACAGACTTGACTAGACTTGACCAAGCGCAAAATTCTATTTTTGGCTATGGTGTCTTCTATTCGATTCTTATAATTTTTTTTAAAATATTTGTGTGCTTGTGTCGATCCCTTAAGGTAATTTTAAAAGTTTGAAATGAAAAATCCTTTCCTTACAGAAAATATTACCTGATTAATAAATTTGCATTAAATGAAGTAATTTTTATCAAACTTTGTATAGACATATCTACTCGAATACTAATTACTCTTAATGTACTAATATACCATCTTAATCTTTGTGAAGCAGTGAAATTATTTTACATAAATTGGGACATTGAAATAGTTATTACTAGAAATTGAATGACATTGACGCAATAACTAATGCTGGGGAGACTTTACCAAGATTTTATGGGGAGACTTGACCAAGTGGAATTAGCTGAAGAAAGATACAAAATTCCTGATATTTATTATGCTTTGGTATCTGCTGTTAATGTTAATCACGCCTAAAAAAATCCCACCTCAAACATAAGTCTTTATATTTTAGTATTAGTAAACAAAGTTAGCAATAGTACGACTGATTTCTTAATGTTTGAACATGCAATGCAAGCAGTACAGTTAATCCTTAAAAAGAAATGCATTAAAAAAATTTATCAAATGCAACCCTTTTATATTTTTACTGATACCCAAAGATCTCGACAATAGGGAAAAAATAATTACAGTATGTTTTATGTCATTATTTTTTGCTATGATTTTTCAAAATTCTTTTTGTCAAGTCTCCCCACGCCTTGGTCAAGTCTCCCCGCAGTGGCGAGACTTGACCAAAAAAAAAAAAACGATCTCAGAAAAACTTTTGTAACTTTTCCAATCGCAAAAAATCAGACGCACAATAACTTTGCACATTATATCTCAATGACTTTTGAGGGATTGAAGACCTTTTTAGAGATTTATTCAGTTTTAGCTGAAAACCTGGTCAAGTCACCCCATGTTCCCCTACCCTATTAGCGAATTTGGCACAATATTGGTCAAACCCAATTGTGGTGGACCTCTGAGCTTCGACATCTCCGCAATCGTGTACGAGAAGCTCGGAAATTCTTCTTCCGGAACAAAAACAAAAAACAGATCGCTAGTTACAGTAATTACATAAGCCGTATACAATCAAATCTCTCAACATTCTGGAATATTGTTAGAAGCCGTAGAAAAGGTAATCAAATGCCATCCACCGTTTTCTACGATGTAAAGGTCGCTGACTCTCCAAAAGACTCGCGGGTCGTCGGGGCACCAGCGAACCGGACACCCTGCTCCACCGGAATCGCCGAACTTACTTCGAAACCTGGTTGGTTGGCTCGGTTTCGGGAGAACTTCTCTCTCCGAGAAATTCTCTGTCTGAATAGGCTAGGTCCACCGTCGGGGACTAGACCGAGTAGGTCGCGAACAGGAGCTCAATGAATAAATGGTGCGAGAAGGGAGTTGTGGTGATAAATGTCACAAAAGAGCTAAGTCGTGGTACTGAATCGCACAAGGAGCCGAAGGGCTCGGTTAATTAGACAATCTGAAGTTTGCCGCCCAGATTGTCTTCATAGGGGAAGAGCACTAAGCCTCGAGCCACAGCCAGTTTTCCGACTGACATGCCATGCAGAAAATTCCAGTATGTGTGGTTGGTGGAGAACTGTCGTATATCGAGGAGTGGTGCTGTAATCCTACTGAAGAAACTAACTACTAAGTAGTTGGACTAGAGTGGGTGCTATGCACATAAAAAACCTCACCCCGAAGTAATGCCGTATGGTAGTGCCGGGGGATTATCAGGTTCTGCTGCTAATTAGTGGTGTCTCAGATGATAATTCACGACTGCAGGATTTCCACAGCAAAATCTTCCGCAGCGATTAATTTTGAGAGATCGTCTTTAGAACTGTCATGTTATATCTATAAGCGCATAATATCTAAATAATCGCAAGAAACAACGACGTGTCAGGTTGTTGTTTTGTCAAAAGAAATTACGTGGGATCTCTGTTGAACGGTTGCCTAAAGTGTAGTTACCTCAATAGTGTACTAGCTTCGCAGTGTCTGCATTAAAATATCTAGCTGAATCGATTAGTATGCTGTACACAACTCTTTTTAAATCCGATTTATAATTAGTAATACGAGAATAACAAAAAATCAAAATCTACGTAGACTTTTGCAAACCCCCCCCCCCTCATAGCAAACCCGCCCTTGAGTCTACATGGTTTATAAATGCCCCCTAAGGTGATTTTACGACTATACGTTTGCCTACAAGACGATCAAAAATTTCTTGACAGGACGAAGTTTGCCGCTATCATCGCTAAGCGATTTGCGATTCTGTACAGCTCCTGTCAATATGAAAACAAATGACATCATTTCGGATTGTTCCACCAGGTAGAGTTGTAATCTTCAACAGTCATTCGGAAAGGTTACACTAATTTATTTCGTTAAATAACAGTACCAACAATCAACGATCACACTTTCGATACACAATCACACACAATTTTCAGTCGTATAATCTTCCTGTGCCAACATCTCGATCGTCGTAGTTACGCTCAATAAGCGGGTGCTGCGTGATGTTGTTGATGGGCCTGGCACGGTAACACTCCCTGGTGCGGGTTGCAGTTGACAAGCACGCTGTGTCCGCACTTTACGGCCGGTGCCTTAGCCGGGTAGGTGTACTCCTTGGCTGGACCCGGATGAACCGGAGAGTCGTGTCCACCACCGTAGCTGGGTTCCGGGCGAGCTGCTGCCATGCTGATGATGATGGCCAACACAACGACGGCAAAGGTCTTCATTTTCGACGAGTTGTAGTTTCGTAGGACAAGCTACTGCTTTGGACAGCTGAATATCACGCACTTGCTGAACGTTTGCCGATAGTTACAATTTATACTGGCTGATGGTGGAAGCAGTAGCGGCTGTTCCGTTAGTTTGCAGTTTGTTGCTTTGTGAGTGCGGAGAAAAACTGTTTAGATAACATGTTTTGATAAACTGAAGCTGCGTGTTGTACATCTAGGCTTGCGTTTTCAAAAACATTAGTGCGTAACTGTTTTCGGTTATGTTGGATAATAACAAGAGAAAATATGGAAAGAAGCATTGAAACTGTTTATAATAAAAGTTTTCATTTTTCCCAAATTTTCATTGCAAAATCTAAAAAATTGAATGAGTGACAGTGCATCTTCAGAAGGCATCTCAAAAAATTGCGGTGTACACCAGAACTCGAAATTTATAGACCAATCGTTCTGAAATTTTGCACATTCTTCTTCACAGAATTATCCAGCAAACTACGCGACTAGTATTATTATTAATTTTACAATAACATGTTAACTTTTTTTTAGCGAAAAGCGGGTTTTTTCGCTTCAAATTGCAATGAAAATTTGAATTTGATTCGAGAGAGAGAGAGAGAGAGAGAGAAAAAAAAGCAATAAAAGCTCCCGTCTATACGTGAGGAATATTGTGAAGAAAAATTATGCAAAATTTCAAAACGATTGATTTTGTAGAAATTTAGTTATGATGTACATGGTGTCTCTGGTAGAAAATATTTAAACAAAAAAAATCAGTATCGCTAAAATTCTTACTAATCGAAAGATTAGATGCTCCTCTTTCATCAAAGCATAACTTTGAAATGTTCTATCGGGGGTCTAGGACATTTATTCCTTTTACATTCTGATGATCATTTTTTAGGTAATTTTTCAATTTATAGATCAAAACAGATATCTCCCTTTTAGGAGGTTTAATCAGTTAACACACACTGTCAGCGGAACGGATTTGTAACGTTAATGAAAACCTTCGAAGACCAGTTTCGCATTGGTAATTAGATTTCTTGAAATTCGCAAATCAAACCTTCAATTTACTTTTCTTCGAAATATACTTTTGCTCGGGGTTACAACTAATGTTACAGTCAAAATTCTACCATTGTTCTGGATTCTTCAATGTTATCTCAATTAGATCGAAAGACTCTCCCTTTAGAAACACATCAGATCAGTAGTCCACATATAAGTCAAAAATAGTATTTTCCGGAAGATTATTTCATGTTTTGTTTTATAGTCAGCGAGAAAATGTTTGGAAGCAGCAGGATCTGTTTTTAAGAATTGTATATTTGTTTAAAGTAGCAATTCTATTATAGGAAATATGAGAAAGTTAAATTTAAAGTGCACTTTATTAAGTACTTCGCGATGATTAATCGACGAAACTAAGGATTTAAATACATCAAAGAATAGTCAAATGGTCGGAGAAATATGATATAATTTTGAATAAGAAAAGGGTCTGAAATGAATCCCGAGCAAAAACTCTAACAACATAAAATGTAAACAAAAGAGTATTGTTTTGCGGATGTGAATTTTTTTTTAAAAGTTCTGATAACAGGTTTATAACCCTCTTTTGGCCCAAAAACTCATCTGTTCAGGTTTTTTCACAGCTCGATAGATGCAAAAAATTGTATCATTTTTTACATAGTAGTATTTTCAAGGTAAAATATATCCAAAGAGAAAGTATTCAAAATTTCAACCTCTTTCGGAAGGTTAATTCACAAAGATCTTTTATCTCACTTACTATTGAAGCAAGAAGCAGATATTAGGAAGTAGGAAGCAAATACTAGGCCAATGTTCTTATAACATATGTACTAACAAACACTGTAATCATTAAGGTTGACATACATATACATGACTTCTCGATCAAAGGGATGCTCGTTTGTGAAAGAAGTTTTCTAAATTTAAATATCAAACAATACACATAACTATGTAATTGAATTATTCAACGAACACAATACAAATGCATCATAAAATGAAAATTTATTTTCTGATACCAATTATTATATAAACATAGATATTAATTTTTCTAAAACAAAACAGTTCTGTACCCTTAGGAAAAACAATTCCAAACTTGTCTCGTTTAAAAGAGAAGCAAGTTTCCGGATAGTGAGTACATCAGTGATATTGATTTGTTTGTGGTAATATTGTTCTACCAGAGACAAAACGTAAAAATATTATTCAAATTTGAAATGTAAATTAGCGCGAAATTGGCTAAATGTTGGTCATTGGTGTCTTCGAAGGTATTTATTAACGTAACAAGTGCCTCCTTCTGATACTGAATGTCTAAAGATTGATCCCTCTAAAAGTGAGATATCTTCTGAGAGCTATTCATTGAAACGCAGTCTTCAAAAATAATCTTCAAAACGTTAAAAAAAATCATTGTTCTAGACCCCCCGATAGAACATTTCAAATTTAGTCTCAGATGAAAGAGGAGTATCTAAGCTTTCGATTAGTGAGTACTTCAGCGATACTGATTTTTTGTATAAATATTGTTCTACCAGAGACACCGCGTGTACACTGCAACAAAAGTTTTTGAAGTGGCGCCTCCGAAGATTCACTGTCACTCGTTCAAGTTTCAGTATTTTGCAATGAAGTATTGAGAAAATAATGTTCAATTGTGGCACTATTACAGTTTCGATCCGTATTTAAAAACTCCCGGTTTTATGCACCCCCGTTTTTAAGCACCCCAAAATGTAGTAAATTTTACCCAATTTCGGTCCTATTTAAGGTAACTGATGAACTAGAATCACAAAACTATTTTGGCGGACTGCCTGTGAAAACTAATCCGGAGGATACAATTTAGCGCATATTTGTCTCAGAAACGTCTGTGATGTCTGTTCTCTAATTTATCTACTCCATTAAAACGATCTCCTACCAGCGCCATTGAGTCATCACTAAACAAACAAACTTCGAATTGAATCAGCATTTGTCGCGTTTCTATACTCTTTTGTTATCTCTTATGCCATCCAAGCGGATTGATCTATTCACTTGTAAGCTGGAACACACCAAGCAGTCCAAACCAACGAAAATGTCGTGCCAGTCGAAAGCCATAGGCCTTGGCTCAAACAACCCATCTCCTTAAAAAATCCGTGTGCCGGTTCCAAACTCTTTGATATGCGACACGGAATATTGTTTGATGACGAAAAACCCTAAAAAATATCAAACCTGTTTGTCCCATTATTGAAATAACTGTCCCACTAATAAAATAACCAAAAAAGTAAATATTACGTTAGTGGAAAGAGAATGTTTCATTAACTAAGAGATGGGTACCTATAAAACTATTCATCACTGTTGTCACTTCCAAAAATTTGAAACATGACGAACTCATCAATTTCCGATTTTAGTAAAACTTGAAGTCGCCCGCTCAACAAGAAAGCTCTCAGCACATAATTTTGTAAGCAAAAAGAATAGACATCATTTGTGTGGATAGTAGCTGGACTAATATGCTCAGAATGTTCTGATTTCTATAATATTTCCCCACTGAGCATTTATCGTAAAATCTTCTGTAAATTGAATTTTCCTAATTAAAAACTGGGCTAATTACGCTATAAACGTTGAATATGAACGTAATTTTAGACTATAAACCTTGTTTTGATTCAGATCGCTAATTTAATTTTCATATTCGGTCACGTTTTTCTTTGTTGACAGTTTTGGAATGGTAGTGAACTACCAACGGTCTTTGTCTAATCTATCTATCTATCTTTTTTCCTTTTTTTTTATTTCGACTATGTTAGTCACATTTTCTTTTTTACGTTTTAACGACATTCAATTAGCTAGAGATTACTGGGTAGGGAAAGTTATGAAACTTAGAGCCATAGTACTCAAGTGAGAGCAAGGATGTGAAGTAAACAGATCGGAAAACTAGAAGTGGCAGGGTCATTAGAACAGGCTTAATAAAAGAAACTGATGGGAATCCATCGGCAGCGGTGGGTAGCCGCTGTAGACACAGCCATTGCCTTACACATTGTAGCAAACCCGCCACGACTGTAAGAACAGTGACAATAGTCTAATAAAAATCTATTCCGGCATTCAAAAGGCATACAGAGATGAACAGCAGCAATCATCATTAAGATTGATGCTAATCGTCGACAGGTTTTCAGTGGTGATCTTGCGTGGCTTAATTTTTGCCGGTTGTCACGGTAAAGATAGATACGTCTACCTTTATCTAGGACACATGATAGTGAACTCGGGTGATTCGTAGTTATTCTGCCTAAACTCGACCCTCATTATCAGAAGGCAAAAATTAAGCCCGCACAATATTAAGCCTGTTCTAATGACCCTGCCACTTCTAGTTTTCCGATCTTCGATTTCAGATCGATCCTATGCTTGGAAGTTGGATTAGACAACTGTTGAACGGTTCAGCTAAATACGATTTTTCGCACAGATAGGGCATTAGGTGTAATTCTTTTGCAAACTTATAACATGAGATAATTATTAGGCTGTTTCTAAATATGTAGGATGGAAAATGGAACTTAAAAAAAGTTTCCCGATTTTATCAACTTCCCCGTTTTACCAACCAAAATTTAGTTGATAAAAACGGGTCGTTACTGTACATGGAAATTTACCGAATAGGAGGACCCGGGGCTGTTAATACCGTGAGGGCAGGGCCGGCAGATGATGTGGGTAGTATGAGTAGTACTATCTACTCCATAACAACCGATGGGGAAATGACCCACTCGAATGTTTGGAAGATACCTGAGATTAACGTCGTATGTGTCTCGCGCACAAAATGCATGCGTCTGTAATTCTCGTTGCACAACAATATAATTATTTTATTCAGATGCAAATTCACAATTTAAATTTTTTTAAAATATGGGAAAATAATTGGGACTTCGAAATTTGAAATTATTTTTTATATTAATACTAACGGGAATACATTTTGACGCATCTACATCTTAAAATAAGGAACTCAGCTCGATATACAAAAAATATTATTGCAATTCTATTCAAACTAAAGGATGCGGTCAGAAATATTTTTAAAGACTAGACATACAATTTGTGATTTTTTAACAAGAACTATTATTTGATTGACAATTAAAACAAGAAGAAACACTAATAGACGTTTTATAAGCAAGGCAAAAAACATACACAAGAGGGATTGATTACAACGTCAGAGTAGGAAAGACCGTATCACGAAAAGAAAAGAGAGCACGGACAACAATAACAGAAAAAAAAGAAAGTAAAATTGCAGGTATCTGGCAAACGGGGAATAACTGTCAGGACATCATAAACCGAATCGCCGACTGGCCTCCTTGGATCCGCTAAGAACCCTTTGGTACCAGATTTCCAGGTAGCTGTTAGCATATCAACCAAAGTTGAAGAGATAGTTAAATTAGAATATTTATCATATTTAACAATGTGTATATGATAGACATATATTGACGATCGAGGAAATCCAGCTCATCTCGGAGTAAACCGAGGCCGAAGGGATTCGTTTGACGGAGATCTGGCACTAGAATACTAGGCGCACGACCAGACAACATGTTTAATGACGAGATAACCGTCGCCACAAGTGCAGAGATCGTTCTCCGCGACACCAATACGCATTCGACGTATAATTGGACATGACCCGTGATATCACCCGAATGAATTTACGACCGTCATCCATCCCCTTGAAGCATGGTTTGTTGATACCATTGGGATTCCTGATCTTCCATTGTTCCACGTAATTTGTCAGTTTTCGCGCTTCCTCTAACAAGAAATACTGAAAAAGTCATTGAAACCACTCGATTTTTCATAAATATCAACTTCAAATGCCCGAGTGTCCGCTTTCTCATTACTATTCTAATCTAAGTGTCCGCCTTCTCATTACCAGAATGGACCAATGCGAAAAAACTCAAACTAAGTAAATCTGGTACGATTTTCAGATAAAGCACTCAGGAACTCCCCCCAGGAAAAACTATGCTCCATCGAACGGAGAGCCTTTTTGAAACTGTAACGATGTGGGCAAAGCCGTTGATAGGTAAATATAAAACCATCAGTTTTATGTGCAGAAAGATTGCAGAACAGCCTCTTTCATGAATGCCCTCACTACTACTATCATACTAATTATCATAGACTCGATACATAACTGTCATCATTTGGCGAAAGTTACGGTGATATGCGCGCTACAATGCTTAGCGCGAGCATCTTCGCTGTCAAAAATTTTTTTTTTGTGTTTAAAGAATAACCATTACGTTTATATACAGTATCGTCATTTCATCTCGAAATGTTCATTGTTGGAATGTGTTGGTGCAATGTTGAAATATGAAATGGATCTACATGGAATTCTGCTGCCGCAAACAAAAAGATTCTTGGTTCCGCGTTTATTCCGATCAAAGGTTGAATCGAATGAACAACGTAGGGCCTAACTACCCGACAAAACATTGTTTCTCTCAGTAATCCGAGGAGGAAACGGTTCCACTAACCACGTTTATCAGCTTCTATCAAGTTTTCCATTTGCGTTTTGAAATGTCGCGTATATTCGGAAAAAAATGGGCTATCCTTAGGGGAGAGTGGGGACACTTGATCCTTGGGGATATTTGATTCTCTTGTCATACCTCATAATCTATACGCATAAAGTTATCACAATACTAAAAGAAAATGAAATATTTGATCGTTTATTATGTTTAAAAAAACAATCTGATGTATTTCATTTGGTTTGGAAAAGTTATATAATATTTTAGAAAATATGTGTTCAAATCCATCTCGAAGATCTTTTTACAAATTTTTTGAACGGTTGTATGTGATCGTCGAAATAATTATATTTGAATATTTTCAAGTGCGATTACTTTCTAAGGGCTTTTGTCTAGAAAAACACGTTTTTCGAATAAAAAGTTTCACAACACATACAAATAAAATTAAATTTTGTTCACCTCATACAACAGGTATCTTTGATCCCTGTAACACTGGGTAGTCTTGATCCATATCATTAGTCCTCTCAAACACTTTCGAAATGTATAAAAATAGAAAAACAGCATTTCCATAATGTATCTGGTACCATTAATTGATCAAAAATGTTTTTTCCGTGAACAAATATGGTATTAGTTATTGAAGATTGGAAAAGCAAGTTAAACAGCACTGAATTGCCTGTGGTTAAAGTTTGTCGTGCATCTAAAAAGTTAGTCTTATTAATAAATTTGTCAGGATATGTGATTAGCTGAACTTTCGTGCCTAAAAGTCATAGTGTGCTTTGTTTCTTCAAGCCTAGTAGGCGGGGGATCAAGTTACCACACGTTTTTACAAAAACCTCGTTTTGACATGATTTTCAAAACTGTTCATATTACTGACAGGATTCGGATTTAAACATTATTAACAAAACACGCTGGCGAACTGTGCAATTAAAATTTTTATTTCATTGATAAGTTATGAGAAAAAAAACAAAAGTGGGATCAAGCGTACCCGCTCTCCCCTATAGGACTTTTAAGCGTACAATTCTGAGCCTGTCTCACCACGAAGTGGGAGACCGCCCACGGGTGTTCGCGCCGGGTCCTCTTTTCGTTTGGCCTTTAATGGCGGTGTCGAGAATCAAGCTAGCCAAAACTTTGTTATCTTCCATCAGACAAACCCCCATTACATACCTGTGAGTTTAAGTCCAGCTGAGGTCAGAGGTGGGTAAGAAAACCAACCGGTACGTACATTCACCGGAACGGTTGTCAAAATCTCAACACGTGTAAACGAGTGATGCACATCGTATTCGGTTTTGATTTTATTCACACGGTAAACGAGGTCAAAACCTCAAGCGAGTCTCAGTTTCTAAAACCAAACTGAATCACTCAGCACCGTTTACAAGTGTGCACGAGTTACTTGTGTTAATGTATTCTTAGCAGCGGTTTCGGTTCGGCTTTAGAAAACCGAACTTGGTTTTTTTCTACACACGGTGCTGCGGTTAAAAGAAGAAGCAGTAAATTTGTGTGCAGTGCTGACGAATAGACAACTGAATTGAGTTCAATTAGTTGTTGAGAGTCGATGGGCCAATATCGAAATGGCTGGTTCTGAGCAGTTGTTAACAGTTCAACAATTGATGTTTGTTTCAATGCTGAAACCAAGTACACCAAACTAAAAACCGCTACCTTGTCTTGGCGAATAATTGCATGAAACCGAGAAATGTAGATATATTTGATTCGTCAAAATTGTCTAGAGCGTATAAATTGATGTTAATGTCAAAATGTTTAAATTGAAATTAAAGAAAACAATGAAATCAGCAAAGTCAATGAAATGACAAAACCAAAATCCATTAAATTAATGAAATCAATAACTTCACATTCATTCAAAGAAGCCTGTTGTATTTATATCTCCAATAGTCCAATCAATGAAATCTAATCCATGTCTGGCGCTGGTTAGGGGCCAAAAACTAATTACGTAAGGGCATATGGGGGGAAGGGGAGTTTCAAAATATCTTACAAATTCTTATCTGAGGGGGAGGGAGGGTTTGTCCTTTTTTACGTGATATCATAAAACAAGTTTAAGAAATTAAATCCATAAGGAAAATATTCTTTTTAATAAGAAAAGGGAACGATTTTCATTTGTACCATATAATCCTTGTATATCAAACAATATGAGTATTTTTTTTGGCTCTTGGTTGTACATTGTTCTGTTCGGGAACTGGAGTCACAATATACCTTACAAGTTAAGAAGTATTGATACCCCTCGTGTTGTTAGACCGACTTTGTTCTTTTCAAACGTTCGATTCAAACCCGCAAGGTATCTGGAAAATGTTCTAACATGCGATTGTCAAAGATCTTGAATGTCGAATATTTCCAGTTTGTACACTCAAGTTTTTTTTTACGCGGTTTTTTTTTGCGCGGTATTTTTTTACGCGGTTTTTTTTTACGCGGATTTTGAAATTTACGCGGTTTTCATTTACGCGGATTTTGAAATTTACGCGGTTTTCATTTACGCGGATTTTGAAATTTACGCGGTTTTCATTTACGCGGTTTTTGAAATTTACGCGGTTTTCATTTACGCGGATTTTGGAATTTACGCGGTATCTATCAATGAGGTTCCCTTTATCGCGGATTCTTAAATTTAAGTGGTCTTCATTTACGCGGATTTTGAAATTTACGCGGTTTTCATTTACGCGGATTTTGAAATTTACGCGGTTTTCATTTACGCGGATTTTGAAATTTACGCGGTTTTCATTTACGCGGATTTTGAAATTTACGCGGTTTTCATTTACGCGGATTTTGAAATTTACGCGGTTTTCATTTACGCGGTTTTCATTTACGCGGTTTTCATTTACGCGGCTCGTATCCCCCGCGTAAAAAAAAACCTGAGTGTATTTTAATTCAAGAAAATGGTTAACTCGGAGCTATGCGTACGATAAGCGTCACGGCTGGAACTCAGAATAAATTCATGCCAGAAGATGTTATAAACTCTTTTAAATTCTACATCACAAGAAAACAGATTCAAAGGAAGTGGAATATAGCACATAGATCTAAATACTGGTCGCAGTGGTTCGTCTCCAACAACAGAAAAAAAAGTGGAATATAGCAAAGCAGATCATGTGGACCAAATTGGAGTTACTGAAAATCTGACAACAGTTATTCTTTCTACTAGGCGAGATTGGCATGCAACTAAAATTCTGTAGATGATTACAGTTAAATTTGTCATGAGTTTTCTTGTAATAATTCTATACATATCGTTTTCGCTATCTTATTATTTGATGAATTAACAATTCAATTTTTTAATTACGATAATCATGATAAGATCTTATGTAGGGGGAGGGGAAGTTCACCAAAGTCTTACGAACTCTTATCTGGGGGGAGGGGGAGGTTGAAAAGCTTTAAAAAAGTCATACGTAATTAGTGTACGGCCCCTTAGGCGATTCTCGAATAATCTCGAGCACATACTCACATTACGTATACATATACATATCCTTTTTATAACTGTATGGCGCATCGTATTGATACAGGCAATTGCGTGTATGTGTGTGTTATTCACATATGGTAAGCAACTCAGACGCAAGTGGGGGAAACTCACTGTTAAAGGATTAGGTCCTTATTTACTGCTGTTACTGTACATCGTTTCGACACATTATGGAGGTCCTCTAGAAGGTTTGATCGCGAACATTCGAGTTAAGAGAAAACTACCACTCAATTGTTCAATTACTTAACAAAACTTAATTCATTGAGGACAGCAACCAACTAACAAATAGCAAGAATACTTTCATTTAATACGTCGCCGTTGGAAACTAAGTTTCTTTAAGGAATAAATATTTCCGGCGATACCAGTCGATGTGTGTATACAAATCTACTGCAGAACAATCAAATTTAAAAAAAAATGTGCAAACATTCGAATGAAAAAATAATATTCACATTGTCACCAATCACGAAATTTTCTGTCTCAGTACAATAAAACATTTAAAACGACCTTCAACCATTAATGTGGATATTGGTCCATATTGTAACCATGCTAGTTGTTAAAGCATCATGAATAGACCATAATTTTTACTATAATTCCGCCATTTTGAATTTCTAATTTACGACGCAATTCAAGTTTCGTTTCCTTGGAATTATATTCCTATTTAAATATACATGCTTTTAAATGCTAAATCGTCGTGAAAATAACACCACATTGCACAGTGGTCCAGGACGCAAAATTAGCGGGAAAAAATTGATTACGCTTTTATCTTTAAATTTACAGATTTGGTGTCTTAGAAACATTCATTGTATGTGACAAACTGCATCCTTTGGTTGAAACAGTTTTAGGGTCCTTAAAATGACAAAATTGTAGAAATTATTTCACATTTTAGTTGAGAGAGAATGATACTTTCTTTTGCAATATTGTAGAACGATTAATTCTGAGCAACTTTGTTGAAGATTTTAACTTTGTATCTCAAACAGTGTTCATTTTATAGTGAGTTCCATGTCATAACTTAGGGTGTTTCTCAAAAAAGCAGTTTTCTCCGTACAGTTTTTTAGTGTGATTTTTCTCACAAAAGTACTCTTCTATTTACTTTTAAAGCATGACTAGAGGCAACTTTTGCTGATGGAAGAAAAATTTTATCTTGTCTGTTTCAAAAGTTATACATAAATTTCACTGAAAAATACGCCCTTTTCAGGTGTATATATGGAATCTCGGAAATAAAAACTTAAATTCCAAAAAAAAAAATTTATAGTAACCCTGCATGCCTCAAAACTAACGGTCGCATAGTTTATTTTATAACGAATAGTTTTGTTGAAGATCGCATATTGATTGGAGGTTCCCCGACAAAGTTATTTAACTTTGAAGACCAACCCATTTTTTTAGAAATTTCCTATTCTAAGCATGTGCGAGAATGAGAGGCAACACATAACTTTATATGAGAATATCTTTATACTGCAAAGTCGGATCAATTTGCAGCCTTCGGCAATGTTGATTCTTACACCTTGAGCTATATTTCTGCAGATTTTGGGATGCACAAGATGATAGTGGTATTTTGTACTGAATTTATTGTTTCAATTGCCAATTTTTCATATGCAACCTTGAAAACTCTTGTGAGTAAATTAGAGTTTTCGAAAAAAAACTCATATTTGACAAGTGGTAGGTGAAGCCAATTACCGTTCGATTTAACAGTGTTCCGAAAAAAAGTCAAAATTGTTGCCGGTCTAATGGTCATACCAACAACAAATACTACGGATATGTCCCTCACATTATCTACTGCCAGTTTCTGATCTCCTAAGTAACTTTGCCTTTCTAAAGATTATCTTTTAATGTGTATTTTGAATGTTATGTGTTTTTTGTGTAGATTTCCAAAGTTATGCGTTTTTATGCGGATTTGTTATGTGGATTTTTTATGTAGATTTTCAACCTTATTTGTTTTTTCCTGTGCCTGCGGTATGTCTGGACAAGCGTAAAGTCACGGCTCCGACAGCATAAGTCATTAAGTGACGCTTGTCCAGACATGCCGCAGACTCAGATGATTCGCATTTAATGCCAAAAGATCCTGACTCCTGCGTTGCAGAAGACAAAGAGTTAAGTAGCCGGGAAAGTCTAAGCTTGCTCATATGACCGTACTCCACTTTCTCACTTCAAATCCTTGCTCTTCCTTGTGTACTATGACTCTTAATATTGAAAAATATTTCACACCCTTATGTGTTTTTTATGCGGATTTTCAAAATCATGCGGTTTTTTATGCGGATTTTCAAAGCTATATGCGATTTTTTATGCGGATTTTCAAAGCTATGCGGTTTTTATGCGGTACGTATCCCCCGCATAAAAAAACTTTAGTGTATGTATTTCAGCTTTGATTTTGTAATTCACTTTTACCAACTTTTGGAAAGCATCTAGCTAACCTTCTTGCTTATTAGTAGGGTTACTGTGCCCTAATTCATCTTAGCACCTCTATTCATCTCACCCATTTGAACACATTAGTTAGAGCAGTGTCTGCTATCTCTATTCAACGCATTAGCTCATATGGTAGGATGAATAAGGGTGCGTCGTACTCAACTTTTCACTTCGCTCAAACGCGAATATTTTACATTTTCCAAGCTAGATCTTTTATGGAACTGTTTCTTAGGAACGAAAAGCAAAGATGTTAATACATATATAAGCGTAATCCAATCACTGTAAGCCGAGTTATCAGCGAAATAGTGTGACAACCTGACTAATGAGATGAATAAGGGGTCGTCTACCCTACAATACGTGAATTCAACAACTGGACAATACTTCTACATAGGCTACAGTGCAAAATTACAACAGGGAATAACACACGAAAGGTGCAACATAAACCGCATTACTAGGACTCGGACTCGGAAATATTCTCCATCTATGACTTCAACAAGTGTGTCGATAAAGCCAATTCGATTGGCATTACCTTAGCACAGAGCCGAATAAAATAAATGAAAATATGTCAGCTTGCTAAATGAAAACAACGCAAAATTTCGGTTGAACGAAACATAGAATGCGCAAGAGTAATGTGAGTAAAAAGCATACTTTGGTACAATACGTAATAGAATAAAGCTGCAAATTGAATACCTCATATTCTTGTCTTGCTTTCTGATAATACTAGTTTTACCTGGTTCTATCATTTCCAATACAGAAGACACCGATTTTCAAAATACTTTTTTCCCAACCCTAAGCAAGATTTATTTGTTTGTTATACTGGCCATAAATTATCCCATAATTTTCTTACGTTATTGCTAGCTCTCAGAATTTCGTTTCTCAAATTCAAATTTTCAATGTACTTCTGGCTTGACCCAATTTTTAAATACCATGCGACACTGAATTAATTAATTTCTTAGTAAAACTTAATAGTGAGTGAGTTTGAAACGCGGTGCTTTTTCCAGGATAATTGAGAACAAGACAAATCATTTTCCGCTTCCCATAGATCGTAATGTTCGATGAAACCAAACAACAATTTCCTTCTAAAGCAACCAACAGTGCCCAGAATTTCGCTTCCAATTAAATGCATATAAGCACCATCATAAGACACGCTTGGAAAAAGATGCAGCATTCGCAGAAAACCGAGCAATCGCTTCGCGGCATTATTTATGTAGTCACTTTTTAGAGTTCGATATTTACACAAGCACAGCACAAGTCGGTGTAAATGCTAATAATTTACTGCCATCGTCATACGAAGAATCACTGCCTCGAGTTTGCGCCAGCACGCGCGATTGGCTGGAAGGTAGAAATTCGATGTCGGAGCCCCATCGTTGACTTTCGGTGAACTCGATTATTTTCGCCCTCGGTGAGACCCGGAAATCTCAGTTGATAAATCATTTGACCCACATTCGTTCTGCTATATACGGTGTGTGGGAGTTTCGAAGAACCGTGCCACATTCAATAGTTTTATGAATAGTTTAAAAGTGTTCACGTTTGGCGGATATTCATCAGTTTCGAGTTGTTCAGTGAGTTGTAGTGCAATTATGAAGGGTCTGCTAGTGATCTTTGGGCTTTGTTTGGCCCTTTGTGAAGGACGAATTGACACATATCGGAGGCCCGTGCAGAATCGAGAACCACATCAAGGTGTTTTCGGCGAAGATTACAATGATGCCGACTCTGAAGATACCTACGAAGATGCGTTGAGTGACAGATCATATAGAGTTAATGAGTACGAGCCAACGTACGGGTATGCGAAAAACCACAAGAGAAGGTTAGATAGTGAAAGTGAATATGAACAAAGACAGCCAAAGTATATTAGTGGTAGAAGCCGGGGAAAATATTCAAGCTTCGGAAGCAGTCCACAGCACAATTACGGTAGAGATCCAATATCCAAGAAGCACAGTTATGGTCCTGAGATAAGAGACCGGAAGAAGGATTACCGTTCGATTCCGGGATACGAATCGCCTTATCAGCCGTACTCTCCACCAGGTTACAGCCATCCACCTCCGCCGCCACCACCAAGCTACAAACCGGTGGTACCAAAACAAAACTGCCAACAAAATCTTCTTATCGGATGCAGTCCTACGGTGACCAGGGTTCCATGCGGTGGGCATGAAAGTAGCTACCATTCCGTCGGTTCTGCCCTTCCCCAACCGCCATACCATTCACCAACAGCAGCAATGCCGCCACCTCAACCGACCGCAGTATACCATCATCCGAAACCAGCAGTAACCTACCAACCACACACACCAGCCGCTGCTCACCATCATACCCACATACCCAGCAATCGTCAATCGTCACAGCCAAGCGTGCCTTCGTTTTCGCCGCCGGTAAAAGAGGACATCCAGGAAATTTCGCAACGGCCGTTCATTTCAGCCTTCCCAACAACTACGACCAGTGCACCGCAGCTTCCCACCGTAGCAGCAGATCGAGACCAGCACTTCCGATTTGCCGAAAGGACGACCAATCCACCGCTACCATCATCTACGGTCATCGAGAACATTCCCAGCCCAAAGGAAGCATCCGGAGATGAACCAGAACCATCGGCCACACCCAGGGCAGCCAGTGCACCGCAGCCACCACCGGCACTGATACCTGAACCGGCACTGGTACCTGAACCGGTACCGGCATCTGAGCCGGCCTCGGTACCGGAACCGGCACCGACACCAACACCTTCGCCGTCACCAGCACCGGCTACGTTAGCGGTTGATGATTTCTTCGACGACATACAAGACTAGCAAAAGCCTGGTGAATATGCTCGTGAAATGCTAACATTTTTTATTGATTATTTCTCTAATGTAAGAAAGAAGCCAATAAAATAAATGCAGGTACGAGACGTATATGTTCTGTTTCATTGAATGATTGGTGAGTTCGACTATTAGAAAAAAAATAATCTACTCTTCGGATACTAGCATGGTCAACCCGGGTCAACATATCCAAGCAGCCTTGTTGATAGGGCTGGAGGGACCAACCAACCCTGCAATTTTCCTGATCGATCAGCATTTGTTGCGAAGTCTGTTGTTGTTCACCCGTTTAGGTCTCATCTGAACCACGCATTCCACTTAGATTCACTACTTCACTGACAATCCACCAATACGTGATCCTGTGGCCTAGCAGGATCTAGAACAGTAGATTAGGATCCAAAAGATTTTTTATAAATGTTTAAATTTAACACTCTTAACCCCAAGCCTTAAAATTAGTTGTAACGGTATTTTGAGTTCCAATCCCTTCACGCGCTGGAGATATAGTAATTTAGAGGCTTGGGGTTAGGAGTGTTAAGATATATTTCTTAAATTAGGAGAGACTAGTTGGCAGTAGAGGTAAGTTTGAGGAACACAAGGTGCGACCCCCGACCACTAAGGTTTCTTAACCCGATCAGAAACACATATCAGAAATATTTCTAAACTGTATCTCGCATTGTTACTTGTTATAAATTTCTGTTATTTTAACTACTAACGAGACCTAATTTATAACACAATATATTACACAAATTCTGTTTTGTTATAATCTTATTATTTCATTCTGATCGGGAAGTGTCAGTAGGATAGCAGCACTAGCCATGCAGTTGTTCTGTACGCTAAGAATTGGCTGAGAAATCTGTTGAAACAGTAGGTGAAAATTCCGTAAAGGGTTTGTAGAGCTATGGATTTGCTTGCTTTGTAGGCGAAGTTGATTTTTTAATGGTAATTAGTCAATATCCATTGTTTCAAACATTTTGTGATATTTATAGTGAGATTCGATTTTTCACGCTTTTGTAATTTTAAAAAATGTGATTCTTAATCCTCTGGTAGTTGGATCTTAATCTACATTTCAGCGACCGTTAGAAACTTCTGAATTCCACAACATTGATACTTGCCTAATACTTTTTCGTTTATTTGATAGGCACAAATGCTTGGCGGTGCCAAATTCATTTTTTTTACATTTTGGATATCATAAAACTAGGAGGTTACAATTTTGAAATATTTTTTTTTACAAGAGGGATTTTTTACAGCTATTTTAAAATTAGAAAAGCAATGCTATATACAACAGTGGGATACAATAGCTTTTTTAAAAAAAAAAATTTTGCAACTATCTTAAAACTAGGAATCGAGTTTTTACGGGGAAGAAAAGTTTTTTTTACGAAAAATTTTACAGCTATCTTACAACTAAGAATACAGTTTGAAAGGGGAATAAGTTTTTATCAAAAATACAACAGCTATCTTAAAACTAGGAATGAAGTTCGACATACAAGGTGGGAAAGAATTTTTTTATGACAACACACAGCTATCTTAAAACTAGGAATACAGAATGCACATGTGGTTTATTTCCATCATCGATGTTGTAGCAGTTATATCAGGGACAGAAGAGAGTAGGCGGATATGGGAAGAGGTATGAAGACCAAACTTGCCACTTTCAGGCAAACAGAAGATCAGCGACATGACTTAGAGCCTCAGGCTACCCAGACGTCAAGACCCGCATTGATGGGTGGGATTCATCGGACCTGCGGCGAATTGGGTCGCTCTCGCTTTAAATTGCGTGGTAAGGGCGACTACGGTCACATAATGGCACTCTGATGCTGATAGGCTCCACAAGGCTCTTCTAAAAACGGTAAATAAAACAGATGGGCCAAATTGGGATATTTATCGTTTTTATGAAAATATAAACAAGAGACATATAGTGAAGGTCGCGATTTGCCAGCATATTCCGAACTGGGACATTGGGTGGTCTACCTCGGGCCCGAAGGGAATCTTTTAACCTGGCGTCAAAATACCCGGCGCATACCTAGACAACGTACTCGATGTCGTGATAGCCCTCGTCACAAGCGCACAGACTGCTCTCCGCAAGCCCAATACGCCGCAAATGCGCATCCAAGGTGTAGTGGTTCGACATAAGCCGGGACATTACACAAATGAAATCCCGACCCACATCCATCCCCCTTGAACCAAGGCTTCGTTGATACCTTTGGGATAATGGAATGTAGCCATCGTCCAAGTTCACCATTGCTCCACGAGGTTTGCCAACTGTTGAGTGTCCTTTGACGACAAATACTACAAAAAAATCGTTGAAGCAGATTGGTCTTTCGTATATGTCACCTTCTAATGCGCCCACCTTCGCTAAATAGTCGTTGCCCGGGATAGAGCAATGAGAGGGGACTCAAACAAAGGTAATCTGGTAAGATTTTCTAGATAACGTACCCAACCACTCCTGTATCTTCCCCAGAAAATACGGGAATTGCTTTTTGGGCTTCATCGTACGAAGAGCCTCGATAGAGCTGAGGCTGTCCGTAATGATGAAGTAGTGATCTGTGGGCAGAGTGTCGATGATCCCAAGGGTCTACTGAATTACAGCTAACTCTGCGACGTAAACTGAAGCGGGATCATTGAGCTTGAATAAAGCGATGATATTACTATTGAAGATATCGAAGCCAATGGACCCATCGAGATATGATCCGTCAGTGTAGAACATTTTGTCACAGTCGACTTCTCGGAATTTATTATAAAATATATTGGGGAACACTTGCGTGCATAAATGGTCCGAGATTCCACGAATCTCTTCCTTCATGGATGTGTCGAAGAATACAGTAGAATCAGAAGTGTCTAGGAGACGGACGCGGTTGGGATTATACGATGAAGGATTGATGCTCTGTGCCATGTAGTCGAAATACAACGACATAAATCGGGTTTGAGAATTAAGCTCGACGAGCCTCTCGAAGTTTTCAATCACCAACGGGTTCAGAATATCGCATCGGATGAGCATTCGATATGAGAGTTCCCAAAATCGATTTTTTAGCGGAAGAACGCCCGCCGGCACTTCGAGACTCATCGTATGGGTCGAGTGCTTGCAACCCAAGGCAATGCGCAAGTAGCGATACTGGATTCTCTCTAGTTTGATGAAGTGTATGTTCGCAGCGGAGCGGAAACAGAAGCACCCGTACTCCATCACCGACAATATCGTTGTTTGGTATAACCTGATCAGGTCTCCTGGGTGGGCCCCCCACGCCCCCCACCATTTTCCAGTTGTTGTTCGGAGAAAATTGATCCTTTGTTGGCATTTCTGTTCCAGATACCTAATGTGACATCCCCTAGAGTCGAACCAGACCCCGAGATATTTGAATGTGAAAACCTGATGGATCGTTACACCCATTAATAGAAGCTGGAGTTGCGCCGGCTCACGCTTCCTAGAAAAAAACAACCAACTCAGTTTTCTCCGTGGAGAATTCGATACCCAGGTGAAGAGCCCAAGCAGACAAATTGTCCAAGGTATCTTGTAATGGTCCTTGCCAATCGGTAGCTTTGGGCCCTGTAACAGGGACCACCTCGTCGTCTACAAGTTGCCTTAGCGTGCATGAATTGGCAAGTCAATCGACAATGTCATTCACGTAAAAATTTTGTAGAGTAGGGGACTTATACATGAGCCCTGGGGAAGACCCATGTAGCTAAATCGTGGTGTTGTTAAATCGCCATGCAAAAAGTGCATGGGCTTTTCAGACAACAGGTTTAGCAAAAAGTTATTTAAAATCGATGAAAGACCATGCTGGTGCAGCTTCTCTGACAGAATGTTGATAGTGTCAAAATGGAGTCAAAAGCCCCCTTAATATCCAAGAAGACTGATGCCATCTACTCTTTGTTAGCATAGGCCAATTAGATTTCTGTAGAAAGCAACGCAAGGCAATCGTTCGTCCCTTTGCCTTTGCAGAAGCCAAATTGTGTATTTGACAGTAAACCATTTGCTTCGACCCAATTGTCGAGGCAAAACAAGATCATTTTCTCGAACAACTTCCGAATACAGGACAGCATTGCAATCGGTCGATACGAGTTGTGGTCGGAGGCTGGTTTTCCTGGTTTTTGGATGGTGATGACCTTCGCGTGCCTCCAGTCGTAAGGGATAATGTTATCCTCAAGAAACATTCAGTGTCAGGCAGATTCTTCAGCAAGTTGAATTTGATTCTCTCTAATCTTGGGGCGTTATTGTTGTATGACAAGAGAGCAAGTGAGAACTTCACCATTGGAAATGGTGTTTCGTTCGCGGTATCGTGAGGAGATACGGCGCGGTGCGTTTCATACTACTAGTTGGTTCTAACTAACTTGCCAAACTACTCTGCTGACTGCATTCCAGGGTGGCCAACTCTACGGTTTTCCCGTAGATATACGGATTTACAGATTGAATCGTTTAATCTACGGAATTATCAGTATTTATGCAGAAGTCTGTTTAAATATAGGAAAACATATTCATAATCATTTTTTGATTAACTTTTCATGGTGTTCCTTAACACTGACTACAAACAGTAATTCATGTATGCTTTACTCGATTGGATTCGTCAAATTCAGTTTGGCTTTACTTTTACTGAATGGACTAGTCTCCACCTCCTTCCAATCACAGCAGCCTAGTCTACCTTTTGTCAAGATATCGGCTTAAACGCAGTTATACACGCAGAAAAAAGATTTGTAGATTCAATAATAATATGGATTAAATTCAATAAATAAAATTATTTGTCGGCAGACAAATTTATTTATGGAATTCAATAAAATTTATTTATTTTTTCAATAAAAAAATTGTTGTTGCATTTTTTAATAAAAAAATTATTGAAATTAAGACGAAATTATTGAATTTACAACAGACAAAATTATTGAATTTACAACAGGTTTTGAGACCAATAAGTTTGTTACTTACCAATTTTATTCCTGCGCACCCCTGGTGGTGCAAAGGGCCGTTGTGAAAAATCGCCATCCTGGGCGATTGCCCGCCATCACCTAGACCTGTTACCAGGTCAAATTTTCGTCGACTTCTTTTATTTCCTTGTTGAGGCTGCGCCGCCATGAGCCTCTGGGTCTGCCTCTGCTGCGATGACCTGCTGGGTTCCAGTCTAACGCTTGCTTGCAGATTTCGTTTCCGACCCTGCGCAGAGCGTGCCCGACCCACCTCCACTTTCGTTCCCGAATTTCTGTCACTATCGGCATCTGGTGACATCGACGATGAAGCTCAGCATTGGAGATCCAGTTGTGAGGCCGCCATGCACGAATTATGTACCGCAGGCCTAGAAATTTTGCTTACAACAATAAAACAGGAATTGATAGCAATAAACAAAAACAGCAGTTTGACTGGAAGTGTTGTTGCCATTAAAAATCACATTACCTCGCTATTCGATACAGCAATGACGACAACGAAAAATAATGTCTATAGCACGCTGAAAACGGTGACGTCAGAGCTATCAGCTGAACTGCGCACCATGAATGATGAAATAAACCAGCTTAATCAACTGTCTCTGGACACAGCGGCTAGTATTACTATGACGTCAAACCCGACGCTGGGGATTGATATTCTTGACGAGCTTAAGTCTCTGTCAGCGAACATATCCACCAGTCAAAACTTCACACATTCTGCGCTAACTATTGATATCCTCGACGAACTTAAGGCGCTTTCATCAAACATAACGGCAAGTCAAAACGCTACATCATCGCTTGATTCATGCCCCAGTTTGGAAGCCGAATTAAATAACGACAAAAATATCGATAACTCAGGTTGGCGCTTTTTGGGTACAAGGAAAGTATGGAAAGCAGACTGGAGCGATTACGATGCACGCAAATTAAGAAACCTGAACCAGCAAAAACAGGCCGAAAAGGCTAGAAGACGTAAAAAAAGATCGAGGCGAAATAATAATAATAACGTTAATGAAAAAAACAAAAGCACCACAAATTTTCCTCGACCTGATCAAGAGCAAGCAGCGCGCCACTCACGACAGCCAGTTAATAGTAACCATACGAGTAATACCAATCGCAGAATCACATTTAGGGCCGGCAACACCCACTATAACAAAAACCATACGAGTAGTCACTACAACAATAGTTTCCTGCCACCGGATAGAGTGCTTCTTGCGGCTGCAAAAGATCATTTCTCAGGACCCCCCACGAACTATAGGCCAACAATTCAGTTTCAAAGAGGACCGACATTGAATCCCTATCCAGTGGATGATTTACCACGGTCGACGATGCAAATGCACCCAACATCGGAGCGCTTGTCAACAGTTTTGTGTAAGGCGTGCCATTCTCAACATTCGTGTTTTCGACGACATTGACGCATTCCCTAGAAGAAGGAAATGACGAGGACACCGCAGTTTGCCAAGATTCGACGCCATTTGAACGACAACAAAAAGAAGTAATCTCGATTCCTCAAGTAGAGTCGTCAGTAGAAATTTTAATTTACTGTCAAAATTTTAATAGAATGAAAAGTGCATCGAAAATGAATGAAATTCACAAGAATATTTTAAGTAGCTCCTATACAATTATTTTGGCTACAGAAACTAGTTGGGACGAAAGTGTTAGAAGTGAAGAAGTTTTCGGGAACAGCTACAATGTGTTTAGAGCTGACCGAGACATTCATATGTCTGAAAAGAAGTCAGGAGGGGGAGTAGGAGGGGGAGTTTTAATAGCAATTACATCAAAATTTAATGCAGAAATCATTACTACAAGGAAATTTAAAGAATTTGAGCATGTGTGGGTTAAAACCCATCTGGCAGGTGAAACACATATATTTGCCTCTGTGTACTTCCCCCCAAATAATGCCCGCAAAGATACATTTTAAAAGTTTTTTCTTATTGCCGAAGACATTATAACCAAGCTCCCCCCAGAGGTAAAAGTTCATATTTATGGTGACTTCAATCAACGAAGCATTGACTTCTTTCCAGACACTGAAAATGAAAGCATTCTACTTCCAGTCGTTGGGGATAACGAAACTCTGCAGGCCATATTTGACAAAACTGCAAGTTTAGGACTTAACCAAATTAATCATGTTAGAAATCAGCAAAACTGTTATTTAGATTTATTATTCACAAACATTCTTGAAGACTTCTGTGTCACCGAATCATTAAAATTCATTAGACGTCTTTTACACAAAATTGTTTGATATAATAGTTGAACAAGTACCACTGAAAAAAATTAGGCGACAAGGCAACACAAAATATCCAGTTTGGTATAACGAGCAAATTAAAAATTTAAAAAATCGTAAACAAAAGGCCCACAAAAAGTATAAAAAAATCAGAAATGAAAGGAACTTATTTAACTACTTGGACATTTGCGATCAACTAAACCTATCCATTAAAATAGCATTTGAAGAGTATAACTCAAAAACCGAACTTCAAATAAAATCTTGCCCAAAAAATTTCTTTAATCATGTTAAAAATAATTTAAAATCGGAAAACTTCCCTTCAAAAATGAAACTTAAAGAAAATGTCGGTGTCAACGCGGAACAAATCTGCAATCTTTTCGCAACCTTCTTTCAAGACATCTATACCACATTTTCTGAAGAAGATCGTGATCGCGAATATTTCGGTTTCTTCCCAGAATTCACCACAGACATTGGCGTAAATCATGTCAGTGTGCAAGATATTATGGAGGCTCTAAACAAACTAGATGCCTCCAAAGGTTCTGGACCTGACGGGATCCCACCCGTATTTATGAAGAACTTAGCGTTGGAACTCACAGCTCCTCTGTTTTGGCTTTTTAGCATGTCGCTTGAATCTGGCATTTTCCCCAATTTATGGAAAACCTCATACCTGGTACCCATTTTTAAAAGTGGCAAAAAATCTGACATATGACATAACTACCGTGGAATTGCCATTATGTCATGTATGCCTAAGCTCTTTGAAGCAATCGTTAACGAAAAACTATTCAATCAAATCAAAAACAGAATTACTAACATGCAGCATGGGTTCTTCAAAGGACGTTCAACTAATACAAATTTACTAGAATTCGTTAACTACTCATTGATTGCAATGGAGAATGGAAACTACACTGAAGCTCTTTACACGGACTTTAGCAAGGCATTTGATCGTATCGACATACCCTTGCTATTATTCAAACTGAAAAAATTAGGAATTGAATCAGGTCTTCTCAAATGGCTCGAATCATATTTAACTAACCGTCAACAAATAGTTAGATTTAAAGGGAAGAAATCGAATCCCATTCAAGTCACATCAGGAGTTCCTCAAGGCTCCCATCTAGGCCCTCTTTTGTTCATTTTATTCGTAAACGACATATCATACATTCTCAAAAACATAAAAGTTCTTATCTATGCCGACGACATGAAGCTCTTTTTAGAAATTAGGAACGAACAAGACATAAAGATATTACAGGAAGAAATACATATGTTTTACCTCTGGTGTAACAAAAGCCTTCTGCAACTAAACGTAAAAAAATGTAATGCAATAACTTTTAGTAGGAAACGAAATACACCTGACATTTCAATCACTCTAGGAAATCAAGTGGTACAAAAGTGCGAAAGAGTTAAAGATTTGGGAGTCATTCTAGATTCAAAATTAACATTCATTGACCATTACAACACAATTATCAATAGAGCAAATAACATGCTTGGATTTATAAAGCGTTTTAGTTACAATTTTAATGATCCATATACAATTAAAACATTATACATCTCGTATGTAAGGTCAATACTGGAATATTGTAGCATAGTTTGGTCACCTTTCTCAATCACACATGAAGAAAGAATAGAATCAGTACAAAGGCAATTTTTATTGTTTGCACTTCGCAAAATAGGTTGGACATGATTTCCTCTCCCATCTTATAAAGCTCGCTGTATGCTCATTAACATCCAAACACTAAAAGAGCGCCGAGAATATGCAATGGTTTCATTTCTAAACGATATAATTTCGTGTCGTATTGATTCAGTCGAACTTCTATCTAAACTTAATTTTTATATACCTTCCCGGCAGTTACGAATCCGAAATACATTTATAACAAACAATTATCGTACAAATTATGCCAAGTTTGGACCATTAAATCAGATGATGGCAACTTACAACAAGCACTGCGAAGCTATTGACTTAACAATGACAAAAAGCAAATCAAAAAAATATTTCAATTCTATTCGCTTATAAAGAACATCCTAAAGTAGTGCTATGTAAACCAGATAGTGTTTAGTTTAGTTATTAGTATTTTATGTTTTAAGTGTATACTATATTTTATCGTTGTAACAAAACGGTCTACTCTTGTTTGACGACAATAAATAAATATTGATGATCTTTGAATAAGTTTGTTGTTACTTCAAATAAACAATAAATTATTGGATCCAAAAACACATATTTTTTGTTTAAATATGCTTAATTTTTCTGCGTGTATATTACAAAATCAATTAAGTCCGAATCGGCTGAAAAATTTGTGCAGATAATCGGACAGCAATAAACTAGAATATCATATACGAGCAGAATTAGACTGGAATTCATTCTACATTTTTTAAATAAACACTTTGAAAAGATACATGTTATTTTGGAGTACAGACCAACGCTATTTCCTAAAATAGTTAATATATGATTTCTTCCGCGAAGATAAATGTTTAATTCTTTTGCGACCCGTTTTGGGCTAATCAAGATATCTCTTCTGTTGGTTGTCAACGTGAAGAATTTCTCCAATACTATACAAAATTTACAAACTATTGGTGGATCCTTAGCTGACTTATATTAAATTTCTAACCTTTATACTACCGATTATTGTTAAACTCAGATTATTATAAAAGGAAAAGTCCGAGATAAACGAAGAAATATATTTGGGCATATTTTGTAAAACCAGAAAATCTAGTTCAAATTTGAATGATTCATTTATTTGTTCCTCGAAATTTAAATAAAGCTCTCAATGTGGTATATCTCTTGAATTTGTAGAGCGTTACTGAATTCTACAATCTTAAACATTTTCGTGCAAATGAGAGCCATATTTCTTTTTATGAGCTAATTTTGCACTCTGGAATGTTTAGTGACAATTAATGTAAAAAAAGATGGATGAGTAATGTCAGAGACATAACCAAAAAGAAGTACACTTTAGGCTGTTAATACGAATGCTGCAATTTTTACTATCTTCTGAAAGGTTGTATTAAAACTAGTTAATTCGTTATTTCTAATAGAAATATCGAAATAACGGGACACGTACAACGAAAACTAAAATATTTCACCATATTCTTTGGGTTCTCATATGATATCCTTGAAAAACGCATCTAATGATAGTGAAAAAAATGTATTTGGCAACTGAGATTGAATGAAGTATTGCATTCGTCTGTCATTTCAAATGGCTTCAATCTGACTTTAATACAATCTTTAAGAAGACAACAAAAAATAATGCATCCCAAATAACAACCAAAAGTGTATTCTACTCCTCTCCGGTTATGTCTCCGATATTATCGCCCCCCCCCCCCAACTTTGAAACCGGGCCACTATTTAGAAACGTTAGAAGTATTTTACTTCAAAACTACAATTAAACAGTATTGGACATTCATTATAGTACCTTCCACACGGATACTAACCAATGACGGCCTTATGATGATGAATACAAAAAAGTTCTGGCTCTCGGTTTTAAAATGTTCTCCTTAGAATACATATTCTAACTAAATTTCGGAAATACAGCTTGCCTCATATGTTTCTTGATTTCAAGACAGCGTACGATTCAGTGCAACGAAACAAACTGTGTGGAAAAATGGAACTTGGCTTTCCAATAATACTTATTAACTGATGGCACTGAGAGATGGTCAGAAGAGAAGAGACATCCGACTTGTTTGTAACGTTAGATGGATTTCTAATTTGTTGTTCAACATTGCGCTCAACTGTGCGATACGAAGATATATTATTCAAAGGAACTTTCATTACGAGATTTCACATACTTCTGGATGAAATTGACAACATTGGGCTCAATCGTGGAGCAGCGTTCGAGTAGTTTGTGCCTTTTAAAAGGGAAGCTGTCAAAATCGGACTGACTATGAACTCTGATAAGATAATGATCATAGTAAATGTCCCAACGATGTTGGTTCCGAGGTGGAAATGGATAGGATGCGGCATGAGATTTTCGTCGAGTTCATAAATTTTGGAACACTAGTGACATGTGATAGTAATGTTAGCCGCGAGGTAAAGGGACCTGTTGCAGCTGCTAATAGGACTTTCAACGGTTTGCATTGTCAGCTAACGTCCGTTGTCAGCAGATGCCCTCGCAACTTGTTTTATACAAATCACTGATACTCCCTGTTACTCTGTACGACAATGAAGCGTGATCGTTGAAGGAACTATCGAGTGCTCGATGTGTTTGAGCTAAGAATTCATCGCTCAGCACTCGGCACAGCGGAGAATAGCACAGACACATAAACCACGAGCTGTACCAACTGTACAAATATGCTGACATTGCAAGGTTGATAAAGAACGGCAGTAATCAAAGGGATGGGCATGTAATGCAAATGACGGAAGTGAGACAGCTTTAGAAATGTTAAACAGAAAACCTCGGTGCAGATCTAGCACACGAGGAAAATGTGGTCAAACATCGAGCTCTAGAAACACACCCGGCTACGGTGATAATGATGATGGTCCTTAGAAGATACAATTGATAGTTTTGGGTCAGTATTAATTTGAAGCGAGATGAGATGGGCCAGTTGGCCTAGAACGGAATCGTTCAGGTTCAAAATTTAAACGAAACATTTTCGCGAAGTTATCTAGTAAACGATGATTAAAGACTTTCTGAAATATTTTACCATTCAAGTGTTTTTATTATTCTTTCGGCAATGAAAAAAGATTCGAAATGGATGTGTACAGAAATCACACTGATTGTATTAATTAAGATTTCAGAAACGTGTTGGACTGTTAAAATGAAATTTGTTTTTTAAATGTAACTAATAAAGCCAATTCTTAGCCTATATTTTTCGCGCTGTTGTGGCTGATGTTTTGTTGTCGTTCTCGGCTCCTAACTTTTCTTGAGTTCGACATTTTTTTGATTCCTATGTTGGTGCAGGTTTGTCAATGATTTATCGAGAGAAGCATAGATGAGCTCTCTAGAGAATACTTTCTACCTGATGGAAATTAAAATACCTTGCAAGGAAAGTATGTCGGGACTCCATTTTTATGCACAAAATTGCGCGCGATGTATCGCCAGGTAGCACCACATTTGACTCAGCTTTTTAGATGAATTATCAGATGTACTAATGTCATGCACAAATAATGCTTTTGAGCCAGACAGGATGTCCAAAAATCAGAAATATCAGCTTCCTACCACAATTCACATCAGTCAATTGTCGAAATTGTTGGAGAAAATTATATCACCACGTCTAGATAATTGGGTTACGGCAAACCGCTAGTTGTCTTTTGGAGTGAAATGTGAAGTCATTTTACGTTCGACGCTCATCTATTAAGTACATATTAGACTTACTGAAAGAAATCCTCGTTTGAGGCGAGGATTACCAAGATATCGAGCACGTTGTTTGGTCGTGTGCTGAATTTCCTGGTGTTAGGGCTTTTTTGGATGCTTGGATATGGGGCCAAGTTAGACCGCCCAACGTGCTAATCTTGGCAAGCTAAACCCTGCTATCATTATGTTAAATTACGTATATGCAAGTTTTAGCAAATATGCATTGGATTAGGAATCTATCTTGAATCAATTACTTCCTAGAGGTGCGACCCTTATATTTTCACCATCTCGCATATACTAGTTATCGAGTTTATGTAACATAGCACAGTTCGTATTAACAATCAACATCGACTTCAGGCCATGTTAGCATGCTCCACTCCTTCGCGGACCAACAATTACTGTACTCTCCGCTCGGCGGTCATACATAAAATGGTGTCAGCTTTCGTTCTTTTATATGTAAATAATAATGTAGGGGAATGTGTTCGGTATTCTGTCAACACGAAAAAAAATTATTAACAATTCAGTACAATAATATTTTTTACGATTTTGAAAAATGTGGTCGGTTGTCGGCACACTAAGAAAAATTACTAAAAATGGAAAAATATGAATGCAAATCATCAAGATTCGAAGGGAAAAGAAAATTATTCATTTCAACTACCATCAAAGGCATTATGAACATCATTCTTCATCAGAACCACAATATGTGTAATTTAAAGATGGTCAGGTTCGGGTTTTTGGACCCGAAACCCGGACCCGACCTGAACCCGACGGGTTTCGGTTTCTATAGATTTAAGCTTCTCGGGTTCGGGTCGGGTTCCGGGTTTTCAAATTTGAAATTCTCGGGTTCGGGTCGGGTCCGGGTTTTTGAAACTTTGAACTTTCGGGCTCGGGTCGGGTTTGGGTTTTTCAGAGCAGAAATTATCGGGGTCCGGTCCGGTTCTGGTTTTGAATAAAACAACCCAATCATTTCTTGACGCTGTTTACGTCTGTACACAAAACCCAATCACTTTTGTAGTAGTGAATTATATTTCTTGATACGAATGGATGACACATATAGCCGTACTAAATGTTAGCACCTTTGAATCGCTAGAATTCGTAGTATTTTCTGGTGCTCAAATATTGTATTTTTGCATTCTTGTTTAAAATTCTCTCTCATCACATTCGCAAACTGCCTGAATTATTTTATTTTTAAACGCACATTCATGAGAGAGCATTCAACAATACGTGTTTCAAATCATCTCTTTGCAATTAATTTTTCATGATATAGGGGGTGGGCGCACCGTAGTTGGTAAATCGATTGCCTTGTACGCAGTGCACCTGGGTTCGAGTCCCGACCCCGCACATAGGGTTAGAAATTTTTCATAGGAGATTTTTCTAACCCGAAAAGGCGAATGACCCTAAGGTTAAAACCTCTATAATTGAAATAAATAAATAAATAAAATATTTTTTTATGATAATTAGCAATAAACCAAGTCAACAGGAATTTATCGGAAAGTATTGGTTCAACTTTCTATTATGAAACATAAATTTCGACAAGTACTTTATAACCGATACTTATGCCCCGGTCGGAGTAAACGCTTGAAACTCGGCTAAAGCGTACAGCAAAGCAAGTAAAAATCTACGTGGCTAGAGACAATAAAAAACTTTCCATTGATCCGCTCCTGATTAATCATTTTGACAGTGGCGAGAAATCTAAAAGTGGATGTCGCGAGTGTACAATAAAAGCAAAATTTATTTTCTAGAGACTGTCTTTGTTCCATCAAACCTAAACAGAAAACATAGTAGATTCCATTTGCCTGGTTTCGGTGTTCATGACACTCATATGATGATTGTATATTAGCGCCACTATCCAAGCAGTGGTACATATATGCAACAATCACTTTCTATCAGATTGTCCCGGGCTGGGCCGTTGCATGATCCGGATTTCATCAAGAAAATACATGAATTTCCACGATCTAAAGGAATTGATCGCAAAAATCTTGTGTGCTCTGTTGAAGCCATTAACGGATTTTTAAAAGTTTGGAGCCGTTCCGAGAGCTTCATTGGAGATGTCAAAGCATCTCTACTGGCGCGCTTATCGTATAATCTAAAGTATAAAATAAATTAGATACGCCATCATAGATCGTCCTAACGCTAATGATGTGATATAAAGAACGCATCAGAGAATCTTGTTTGACACCCTTCGACACAAGTTTGACCGTGCCAACCAATAACGTGGGTGACGTCATGTAATCTGTCGAATACGAATTGCCAATTGCCATAGCTTAATTTAATACATGTAATAAATTATATAAAACTGCTTTTCAAGAATAGTTTTTGATAAAAAAAAATTAGAAATTTTGGTGAAGTACGACAGGCAAGGTTCTTTGAAACTGTCACCATTAAGCATTTTGTTTCCCCATGAATTATACGATTTATAAGTTTCTCAGAACATTACAAATTCGACGTTCCATAATAGTAAATATAAATGCGGGCTTTCTTTGGTTGATTCTCCGTATTAGCGGAGATCTTTGGTTGATTCTCCGTATTAGAAATATGGGTTCCGATCGGGTTTCTCAAATTTTAAATATTCGGGTTTGGGTTTTCAAATTTTAAAATTCTAGCGGTCAGGTCGGGTTCGGGTTTTACAAAATTTTCATTCTTGGGTACGGGTCGTTGAGCAGTGCCGGCAACCAACCACTTTCCTCTACCATCAAATAAAACGTGGCTTATAAATTAACCAGTTGGTGCAATTTACATTTATCTTTTCACACTGCCTAACCGGACAAAATTTTGATACATTCTTTCTGAACCACTTGTCAATTGGTGAAGTCCTTTTTTTGTTTTTATGAATTCAGAAATCAGAAACAAACAATTGAGTTTTAAAAATACGTATGAAAAACTACAAGAATTTTTCCGACCAATCGCAGTAATTCAAAGAATTGTATGGAAAGTGCTGAATTTATCTGGTGAAAATCTTGTTTATAAATATGGTACTACTTTCACTAAAGCAGGAAAAACTGATTCTTGATTCAAAAACAAAATATTACCGATTTTCTGATGCTAGCACGCAAAGTTTTAAGTGAAATAATTGAAGAAAGATTTAAAATCTACGGATCTGACCTCATGCAAAAGTGGCCACACTGATTCCATTTACTCTCGTCTCGACACATCTCAGTAAGTATTTTCTTCGCGCTAAGTGAAGCTATCTCTTTTTGTGGTGCTGCGACTCTGGGACAGAGAAGAACCACAACCTCTAAACGGATCCCAAAAATTCAACCCGCTGGAAACCGCATGCCGATGACTGATTTAGACAATCCGCTCATATCAAAGTAGGCAAACCACTCGTCCACTGCCAGGAGAGTGTGATCTGTTGCATTACGTTCATATGGTGTCAATAGTGTAAACAATGGTCAATGCTTGGGTCAATGTCATCCGCGTGGAACAGACTAGTGTGGAAATTTAACTATCGCAAGAAAAGGTACGTGGATTATTTTCTTATATTACCTTATTTCTATAGAAAACTAATCTAGTTCTGTGAGTACCGACCGTACTCTCACTAACGATAACCTATGGTTGCCTATGATTTCAAGCAACCGCAGGTGCACCCGCTCTGATGGCAGCAGTCACTACACCTGCCGCAAGTGACACAGAGCGGAACCGATTTCCGCTGACAGTCTGTGCATTGTGGAAACCGTACCAGATTCATGTGTTCCGTATTCCAGTTGTGCGGATTATAGATCGAAGGTACTCCTTGATTTTGGTAGAACGGTCGATCGACCTCTTTCATCATTATGGATGGAAGTGGTGGAGGGAACTTGTGAGGACACCCTTGCTGCTAAAAATTTTAAGTTTTGATTAATCTTGAAGATAGCTGAAAAGGACAATGACATACATAATTCACGTCTTTGAGAGAATGATCGCTTTCAGCTAAGTGAGGAACTATGGGCACTGTGTTAAGAACGATCGTTTCAGACAGCTTACTTGCTTCTCGCTGTTTTCGTTCTAGCGTTGGACTGTTTATGCTCCAACCGACAGGATCAATTTCTGAAAACAATAACCTTAGCAATTTCTCTTAATCTCCAGTGAAATAGTAATTACCTTCAGCAGCAACATCATCAACTGATTTCAAATTATCGCGAACATTCGGCTTCGTGTCCAGAACTATGTAGCTTTCTGGTTCGTAACCCAACGGTAGCTGTTCGGTGGTTTGGAATGTCTTCGAAGTTATTGTTTGTGATTCCTTCGAGCTCATCTTGCTCTGCTTCGTTGTTTGCAGTTCCACAGGTTTTCCAGTCAATACTTCTTGTGCTTCAAATCCAGCTTCTAAACTATTCTGACTGGTTTTACTATCTACTAACTCCTGAACAAGCATCGAACTATGTGGAGGCAATTCCCGGGTCATACGCTCGTTTGCAGCGGTATGCCAATCGGCATTCTCATACAAGCCATCCGAAAACAACATTTCAGCCTGGATTCCAGTTATATCGGTGCTGAGATATTCATGTGTGATTACCAGATCATCATCACTTTCGATCGTTGTCCCAGTAACCATGCCGTCATTATTTGTACTACCCAAACCAGCATTCCGAAATATGGACAGCAGATGACCCTTCGAATTATCAATTCCATCTTCAGTCATCAGAATTGGAACGTGCGCCTTTTTGGGTGTAGCTTTTACGCTGACCTTTCCATTCGACTTTTCACCTTCGTCCGCAACCGTTTCCACCAGCGGTATTCGGTTCAGTATCACCTCGTCCAAATTTTTGTCTACTACAGAACTTTCAACTGCACCTTCAGCGTCCACCACATGTTTCGTGTTAGCCGTAATCAGCACAATCGACACCAACACGACGGATATGAGTAAAACTGTTGCTACCAGGGCACGCATTATGATCATCACTTTCTCATGCGGTTCCTATCTACCACAGACGACTGCTGTGAACTAATCTCCCTTGACATACAACTAGGTGGTACGCTAAAAAGTGCTGATTTTATACATTGTCAAGTGCACGTGATAACCATGGAATGTTGGGAGCGATGTTGTAGCTGCCGTTCGACGGTGGTCATGTTTAACAAACGATTCTAGACGCGGCGGTACTCGGGACCTTGAGATCCAGCTGGAGAAGATGGTCAAACATCTGTTACCTACGGTATTTGGTGCATGATGCTTACATTTCTTCATGCGGTTCGCCTTGAGTTTTTTTTTTGTTTTGATACAATCGATAGCATCACTCAGTGGCCAGTGGTTGATGGAAATGATTCGAGTAAAAGAATTATATTATTTTAGCTTAAGAGTAATATTTTCTAGCTTATCATGAATTGTTCTTTCTGGTGATATTGCCGATTGGAGAGTTTGTTCGTGAATAAGTATGCAACTAGTACGGATACAATAGAATCTATACAGTATGAACCATTTCGTGTAAAAATATTATGTGCGTTCGCCGTAAAACAATTTTCCTACTCGCTCTTTCGAATTTAGGTAGAAATAAAAGTTTATAAGTTTCAAAACGTCAACTGAAATAATAAATTTCTACTGAAGATAGAATTGGTGTATTGTTGAAACTTGAAACTAGATACATTTCCTCTTTAAAATATAAATGGGGCAACTAGTACCAGTATGGATCTAAAATGCATCAAATCAATGCGCTGTGGGGCCAGCAACACTCAATTTGATTTTCGATTTTCATAAAATTTATATTTTTCCCCAAACTTGGTTTATTTAAAATTTGGAAATTAATTTTCCTCAGTTTATCGAGTCTGAGTATCTGTTCATATTTTTCACAAAGTTACTAATTTTTTTTTATTTATTTCGTTTATTTGATAGGCACAAATGCGTTAGCTTGGCGGTGCCGAATTCTTTTGTTTTTACATTTTGGATATTTTAAAACTAGGAGGTTACAATGTTGAAATATTTTTTTAAAGAGAAAAATTTTACAGCTATCTTAAGACTAGAAATAAGATTCTATATACAATTTAGATTTTTTTATGAAAAATTTAAAACAAGGAATTCAATAGTAATAGTTTTTTAGGAAATATTTACAGTTATCTTAAAACTAACAATATAGTTTGGTACACAAAAGGGGGAACAAATATTTATGAGAAAATTCACAGGTGTTTTAAAACTAGGGATACAATTCTATTTACAAGATGAGGGACAATAGTTTTAACAAAGAGGTAAAATTACAACTATCTTAAAACTAGGAATACAGAATATAAATTTAAACTTTTTTAGCGGAGACTTATGCTTGGTCAAGATATTCAGAGGGGGGCTGTAGAAGCAGTTGTATCAAGGACAGGGGAGAGAAAGCGTAGATGGTGACCGGGAGAGAAGAGCAAAACTTGCAACTTTCGGGCAAACGGGAGATCAGCGAAACAAATTAGCGCCTCAGTCTAGTAGGTCGGATTGGCGGATGGTATTCTTCGGACCCGTGGGGAATCAAAGTTACTAATTGTAATCGATTAATTTCAAGAGGAAGAGAATTGATTAATTGAAATAACCGATTCGTTTAAAAGCATAACAGAAAGCATTGTGTTATGCTTGATTTTAGAATTTTGTTATATAGTTATATTTTTCTAGTCAAGATTAGGGGAGATCGGGGCTAGTTGTCGGTTGGGGTAAGTTGGCGGAACCCCCTTTTCTCCGTTTCTAATAGACATTCGAATAAGACATACTTTGTAAATTTTCATACTTTTAAACATTTTGTGTTACTTAAGCTGGTTTTCAATCTATTCATCGAATCACTATATTTTTCGATAGCACGTGAAAAGAGCTTTCAGTATCCGTATAGATATTACACCTATCTACACGCAAGTAATTTGTTAAATCCTTTTTTCATAAAATATGCTGCTGGGATAAGTTGGCGGTGACGCACACGGAGCAAGTTGGCGGTACTGTGCAGTGCAAAAATAGTCATTAAATATATTCATTTCTGGAATTCACTCCAAAAGTAAGAAAAACTTTTTCTTGTGTCTCTCGTTGATGCAGGGGACAATTATTTTGGATAATCGCCTGAATAACTTCGAATATTTGCTTTTGAATATGGTGTACGCGTCAAAGTCAAAATGACGGGGCATTGAGACGAAAAAATAATAAATAATGTCGAATAATATACTGTTTTATTGAAAAAACAATCGCCACATTTCATAAGGACCACTGATGTAATCGGATTTCCATTTGATTCCTTATTTTCTTAAATTCCGCCAACTTACCCAATACATACCGCCAACTTACGGCGGTTTTTCTGCGTCACATATTTTTGTCTCTAGAAATGAAGACAACATATCAATCTTTTTCATAAAATTCAGAGATGTTGCCAACAGTCTGCCTTTTCAAAATCAAAGTGGTAAAAAATGAAAACTGAAAAAACCGCCAACTAGCCCCGTTTTCCTCTATATAGTCTCCAGCCTTGAAATGAGCGGATAGGTTTGATAGATTAAAATTTATTTGCGAATTAATTTGCAAGCTCTTGAAAAATGTATGGGTTATTCCACGACAGATTTACAGCCAAATTTTTGATTTCTTCCAAATTTTTTTCTTGCATTCTTTAGCTAAAAATGATTGACGCGTGTTTTTGTTCTGGCTGAATATGATATTTTTTTCAAGTTATTAGTTTTTGAACTTTTGAAGTTTAGTAAATTAAACATTTTTCAATCACTGATAACTCGAAAACCATTCGATATATTGAAAAATATATTAAATAAAGAAAGTTGTTTTTTCAAATGAGCTTACAGAACAAATTTCACTAAAAATATTTTTTGTTATATATGTTATGAAATTTGCAATTATTTGAAACAAATTGAATTTTTTCAAAGTTGGATCAATTTTTTTTACTTATTATTTTCTTTAAATATTAAGAATCATGATAAAAAGATTGTGTAAAAGTTTGGGAGTGGATATCAAAATACTTTGCGAAATATTACAATTCAATATAATACAATTATAAACTAAACTTATAAACTTAAAACAAGGCAATTTTACACTAAACGCCCTGTGATAGGGCTGTTTTAATTGAAATATCTCGTAAAATACTTCGAGTTCCATTCTGAAATTTTCACACAATCTTCTCGATATAATTATAAATTATTTGAAAAACTCAAAAAAAAAACATTTTTTGGCGCGGTCCTAAAAAAAATATTTGCTTCTAAAATTTGCTGAATACACAAACCATGAAAAAAAATATTTCAAAAAATTTCCGGTGAGATCTTGTTAAAACTCAACTTCTATTATTTAATGCTTTTTTCCACTAATCTAATAGTTATCTAAGTTATCAGAAATTGGAAATTTCAATTTTAATAAATATATGAAATATTATCAATTAAATTTCATTTTTATCAAGTTCATCACATGAAAAACATATCAAATTCAGCCAAAACATAAAATTCGTGTCAATAATTTTTAACTAAAGAATGGAAAAAAACTGGAGGGGAACTAAAATTGTAGTCGTAAATCTGGCGTGGAATGACTCGCATTTTTTGGTGATATCCAAGTGTTAGAAGCAATTTTTTTAAGTTAAAAGAATTTTTGACGTAGGACTACGTCTTTGTTTTCGATATAGGGGTGCACGTTGCAAATTCTACCAAAATGGTATGTAACGAAAAGTGGTCCAATTTTAAAAGCATTAAATTCAGCCATCTCACGATAAATTTTCAAATCTTTTGCGCATATCGCCTCGAAATACTTCTAAGAATAGATTCCAATAGATAAACCCAAAGATCTTTGATATCATGGCATTAAAAATTTAAATAATGAACAAACTAGTCAAAATATCGCGCATTTACACACAGAACATAGCGATTCCCTAGTCCAGCACGACAGATTTGTGTACCTAGCGCGCTACGCTTCTATGAATGACGTCATCATCGACTATTTAAACGGATGGATTTCGCCGAACCAGCTCAGTTGCCTTTTGAGCGACAGGCGAAGCAGATCACTGCGCTGTGTTTTCACAGCCAGTATAGCTGAGTTAGAAGTCTGTTACACTGCATGTGGAGGTACGCTACCCAGTGAATGCAGCTGAGCTTGTCCGTTCAAATACTATGCTATCTTTTGTGTTGTGCTCGTTTCCAGCACACTTTTATGTATAATTATTCGTACACAAAAGAGTTTGTACATGCGAGCTCCATTTGTAAACACGGTTAACATAGTGTCGTGGTGGTAGTTGTCTCTTTCGATCTACCCATCATCGTCAGCGTTCATTCTTTTTGCTTTGTGCGCTTGGGTTTAATGTTTGAGGCGAATGTGTAGGTAGGTATATCTAATTTGTTACTAAATTGCACAACGAAAGTTTTTTCATTGATTCATTTCCCCATCACGTGATTCATTTCCACTCAGCCTATAGTATTTTGATTCTACTAATAGTTGCTACATGCTACAAAGCCTATTAATGAATGAATACACTGCCACTTGAAAACCCGTTGCCATCTTGTCCATATATAAAATTGTTTTTGATTTTTGTATATTTATAGTTTCGATGTATGATTAAGACCACTGCATTCGCTATATGTGTATGCATACTTTAGGAAAGTTACAATAATGGCAAAATATAACTAGAATGCTTGGTCTATACATGAAATGTGATTATATTGTCTAAAATATGATTTCTTTCACTGGTCCGGGATTTTTACTACACACAATCGAAAAGTTTTTACAAGCTAATCTTATGCTATAAAGGTTTAGCTCCAGATATTAGTTTGGTCACAGTTTGCTGTCTTCTTTCTTCAGATCTTCTTAAATAAGTTTAATCGGATTCGATCACCTACTACAAATGAAATGACCTGATATCATAACTCTCCGAGCTCTCGATCGAAGCAGTTCGTTTTCTGGTGCTGTGCATAAAGTGAACAAGAATAAATTGTCAGTGAAGGTCAACCATTGTTCGAGGCAGTCTTTGTTCGCCGGTGCCCAGGCTGGTGAAGTGAATACCAGAATAGCCGGAATCGCCGCTATATAAGCTAAGTATTTTTTTTTTCTTTCATTTCCCTTTCCCCGATCGGTCTCTACTTCTGCCCTTTCCCCTGAATATAAGTTTCATCTCTCGTTTACACCACGTGTTATCCTCGTGCCTAAATGGCCGAGGGCGAAGTAACATTGGAAGGGAATGATATTCCCATGGATATACCGGATAAACCCGAAATTACTCCCTCCCCTGATTCCCCCAGTCCTCCCCGTATTAAAACATACCCAGCCAGTTCGACTGGACCCTGGGTGGTGTATTTCCGGCCCAACACGAAATCGCCCAATATTCTAGAAATCTCACGGGAGCTGACTGCCAACTATCCGTCCGTGGCTCAGATAACACGTGTTCGAGCTAATAAGATACGCGTTATAGTAAATGACCTCGACCAGGCAAACCAGATTGCTCGCAGCGAGCGTTTTACGAAGCAATTCAAAGTGTATGTGCCTTGTAGAGTTGTGGAGATCGATGGGGTCGTCGCCGAACCGGGTCTAAAGTGCGAAGACCTGTTGAAGTACGGGGTTGGCTGCTTTAAGGACCCTTCACTTCAAAAGGTGAAAATTCTGGAATGCAAGCAATTGTATTCCGCAAAAACTGAAGATGATAAGACAACTTATTCTCCGTCAGACTCGATTCGGGTGACTTTCTCCGGATCTGCTCTTCCCAACTATGTCCTCCTGGATAAGGTTCGCCTACCTGTTCGCCTATTTGTACCGCGGGTAATGAACTGCAGCAATTGCAAGCAACTGGGCCACACAGCCACTTATTGTGGCAATAAAAAACGGTGCGGCAAATGCGAGGGAGAGCATGAGGATGACGCTTGCGGTGGAGAAACTGAGAAGTGTATTTACTGCTGGGGCCCTCCGCATGCTCTTAAGTCATGCCCGGCGTACAAGCAGCGCGGGGATAAAATTAAGCGCTCCCTTAAGGATCGCTCGAGGCACTCTTATGCAGAAATGCTAAAGAATGCTTCGCCATCTGTCCCTTCCGAAAATTCCTTTGCTCTTTTGGCTGGCGTTGAGCAAGAATCTGACGACCCACAAGAGGGAACATCATTGGTTAACCCAGGGGAATCCAGGAAGAGGAGAAATCTAGCCTCCCCTACATTGCCTCGTAAGGGTGCCAAGGTGTCGTCCACTCAGAGTGCGCCAACCGCAATCAATAAATCCAACGGAAGTGATGCACAAAAGCCGAAGCAATTTGCTCCAGGATTTGGAAATATTAATTCTAACAAGGAGTACCCACCACTTCCAGGGACACCAAAAACCCCAAGTGTCCCCTTTTTTCAAACAGATACTCAGTCCAGTAGCGGACTAATGAAATTTTCTGACATAGTGGACTTAATTTTCACAGCTTTCAATGTTACTGATCCTCTTAAAAGCCTTCTGATACGTTTTCTCCCTATAGTGCAAACATTTTTGAAGCAGTTGACTACTAAATGGCCCCTCCTTGCAGCGATCGTATCCTTCGATGGCTAAGTCATCGAACGAGGTCACCGATTCGATCACTGTTCTACAGTGGAACAGCAGAAGTATCCTCCCGAAAATCGATTCCTTTAAATTTTTACTAAATAGTTTAAAATGTGATGCTTTCGCATTATGTGAAACTTGGTTAACTTCCGATATAAATCTCAACTTCCACGACTTTAATATAATTCGTCTGGATCGAGAAAACCCCTATGGAGGAGTACTTTTGGGGATCAAAAAGTGCTATTCTTTCAACCGAATTAACCTCCCTTCGACACCAGGCATTGAAATTGTCGCTTGTCAAGTTTTAATCAAAGGTAAAGACCTTTGCATTGCTTCCATCTACATTCCTCCTAGAGCCTCGGTAGGGCACCGAACGCTTTGTAATATCACGGAATCCTTACCGGCACCGCGGCTAGTTCTGGGAGACTTTAACTCGCACGGTACGGTATGGGGCTGTCTTCATGATGATAATAGATCAACATTAATCCAAGATCTTTGCGATAATTTCAACATGACCATCTTAAACACGGGAGAAATGACGCGGATTCCTACACCACCAGCACGCGCAAGCGCGTTGGATTTATCTCTATGCTCGACTTCGCTACAGTTAGATTGCATGTGGAAGGTGATCCCTGATCCCCACGGTAGCGACCATTTGCCTATCGTGATTTCAATTGCTAACGGTTCAAGACCATCGAAAACAATCAATGTCTCGTATGACCTCACACGGAACATTGATTGGAAGAGTTACGCGACCGCGATATCCGTTAAAATCGAATCCACTCAAGAACTTCCTCCGGAGGAAGAGTACAGGTTTTTGGCTGGCTTGATTCTCGACAGTGCGAATCAAGCTCAGACTAAACCAGTACCCAGCGCGAATACCCATGGACGGTCTCCCACCCTGTGGTGGGATAAAGAGTGCTCAGAGCTGTACGCGGAAAAGTCCACTGCATATAAGGCCTTCCGGGAAGACGGGTTACCCGCTAGCTATCTACAGTACGCGTCGTTAGAAAGGCGAATGAAGAGTCTAATGAAAGCCAAAAAACGTAGTTATTGGCGCCGGTTCGTCGACGGGTTAACGAGAGAAACAGCGATGAGCACTCTTTGGGGTACGGCTCGACGTATGCGTAACCGTAATAGTACCAACGAGAACGTGGAATATTCAAACCGTTGGATATTTGCTTTCGCCAAGAAGATCTGTCCGGACTCTGTCCCGGTACAGAAAACGTACCGCGCCGCGTCTCCTCACGATACCGCGAACGAAACACCGTTTTCGATGGTGGAGTTCTCACTTGCTCTCTTATCATGCAACAATAACGCCCCAGGGTTAGACAGAATCAAATTCAACTTGCTGAAGAATCTGCCTGACACTGCAAAAAGGCGCTTGTTGAATTTATTTAACAAGTTTCTTGAGGGTAACATTGTCCCTCATGACTGGAGGCAAGTGAAGGTCATCGCCATCCAAAAACCAGGAAAACCAGCCTCCGACCACAACTCATATCGGCCGATTGCAATGCTGTCCTGTATTCGGAAGTTGTTCGAGAAAATGATCTTGTTTCGCCTCGACAATTGGGTTGAAGCAAATGGCTTACTGTCAGATACACAATTTGGCTTCCGCAAAGGCAAAGGGACGAACGATTGCCTTGCGTTGCTTTCTACAGAAATCCAAATGGCCTATGCTAACAAAGAGCAGATGGCATCAGTCTTCTTGGATATTAAGGGGGCTTTTGACTCAGTTTCTATCTACATTCTGTCAGAGAAGCTGCACCAGCATGGTCTTTCGCCAATTTTAAATAACTTTTTGCTAAACCTGTTGTCTGAAAAGCACATGCACTTTTCGCATGGCGATTTAACAACATCGCGATTTAGCTACATGGGTCTTCCCCAGGGCTCATGTCTAAGTCCCCTGCTCTACAATTTCTACGTGAATGACATTGACGATTGTCTTGCCAATTCATGCACGCTAAGGCAACTTGCAGACGACGGGGTGGTCTCTGTTACAGGGCCCAAAGCTGCCGACTTGCAAGGACCATTACAAAATACCTTGGACAATTTGTCTGCTTGGGCTCTTCAGCTGGGTATTGAGTTCTCCACGGAGAAAACTGAGTTGGTTGTTTTTTCTAGGAAGCGTGAGCCGGCGCAACTCCAGCTTTTATTAATGGGTGCAACGATCAACCAGGTTTTCACATTTAAATATCTCGGGGTCTGGTTCGACTCTAAAGGTACCTGGGGATGTCACATTAGGTATCTGAAACAGAAATGCCAACAAAGGATCAATTTTCTCCGAACAATAACTGGAACATGGTGGGGTGCTCACCCAGGAGACCTGATTAGGTTGTACCAAACAACGATATTGTCGGTGATGGAGTACGGGTGTTTCTGTTTCCGCTCCGCTGCGAACATACACTTCATCAAACTGGAGAGAATCCAGTATCGTTGCTTGCGCATTGCCTTGGGTTGCATGCACTCGACCCATACGATGAGTCTCGAAGTGCTGGCGGGCGTTCTTCCGCTAAAAAATCGATTTTGGGAACTCTCATATCGATTGCTCATCCGATGCGACATTCTGAACCCGTTGGTAATTCAAAATTTCGAGAGGCTCGTCGAGCTTAATTCTCAAACCCGTTTTATGTCCTTGTACTTCGACTACATGGCACAGAGCATCAATCCTTCTTCGTACAATCCCAACCGTGTCCGTTTCCTAGATACTTCTGATTCTACTGTATTCTTCGACACATCCATGAAGGAAGAGATTCGCGGAATCCCGGACCATATACGCCCGCAAGTGATCCCCAATATATTTTATAATAAATTCCGAGAAGTCGACTGTGACAAAATGTTCTACACTGACGGATCAAATCTCGATGGGTCCACTGGCTTCGGTATCTTCAACAATACTATCACCGCTTCATTCAAGCTCAATGATCCCGCTTCAGTTTACGTCGCAGAGTTAGCTGCAATTCAGTACACCCTTGGGATCATCGACACTCTGCCCACAGATCACTACTTCATCATTTCGGACAGCCTCAGCTCCATCGAGGCTCTTCGTGCGATGAAGCCCAAAAAGCAATTCCCATATTTCCTGGGGAAGATACGGGAGTCCTTGTGTACGTTATCTGAAAAATCTTATCAAATTACCTTTGTTTGGGTCCCCTCTCATTGCTCTATCCCGGGCAATGAAAAGGCCGACTCATTAGCAAAGGTGGGCGCATTAAATGGTGATATATACGAAAGACCAATCTGCTTCAACGAATTTTTTAGTATTTGTCGTCAGAGGACACTCAACAGTTGGCAAACCTCGTGGAGCAATGGTGAACTTGGACGATGGCTACATTCCATTATCCCAAAGGTATCAACGAAGCCTTGGTTCAGGGGGATGGATGTGGGTCGGGATTTTATTCGTGTAATGTCCCGACTTATGTCCAACCACTACACCTTGGATGCGCATCTGCGGCGTATTGGGCTTGCGGAGAGTAGTCTGTGCGCTTGTGACGAGGGCTATCACGACATCGAGCACGTTGTCTGGGTATGCGCCGGGTACTTGGACGCCAGGTCTCAGTTAAAGGATTCCCTTCGGGCCCGAGGTAGACCACCCAATGTCCCAGTCCGAGATATACTGGCAAATCGTGATTTCCCCTATATGTCCCTTATTTATACTTTCATAAAAACGACAAATATCCCAATTTAGCCCCTCTCTTTTTATTTCTCGTTTTAGAAGCTTTCTCTTGCCTTGTGGGACCGATCAGCTCCAGACTGCAACTATGTAACCGCCGTCGCACTTACCACTACGGAAACTGAAGCGAGAGCGACTCAAGGTCCGATGACTTTTGAAGGATTCCCCGCGGGTCCGAAGAATACCATCCGCCAATCCGACCTACTGACTGAGGCGGTAATCTTTCGCTGATCTCCCGTTTGAGCGAAAGTTGCAAGTTTTGCTCTTCTCTCCCGGTCACCATCTACGCTTTCTCTCCCCTGTCCTTGATACAACTGCTTCTACAGCCCCCCTCTGAATATCTTGACCAAGCATAAGTCTCCGCTAAAAAAGTTCAAATTTGTATTCTGTATTCCTAGTTTTAAGATAGTTGTAATTTTACCTCTTTGTTAAAACTATTGTCCCCCATCTTGTAAATAGAATTGTATCCCTAGTCTTAAAACACCTGCGAATTTTCTCATAAATATTTGTTCCCCCTTTTGTGTACCAAACTATATTGTTAGTTTTAAGATAACTGTAAATATTTCCTAAAAATTATTACTATTGAATTCCTTGTTTTAAAATTTTTTCATAAAAAAAATCTTTCGCCCCCTCTCTTGTATATAGAATCTTATTTCTAGTCTTAAGATAGCTGTAAAATTTTTCTTTTTTAAAAAAAATATTTCAACATTGTAACCTCCTAGTTTTAAAATATACAAAATGTAAAAACAAAAGAATTTGGCACCGCCAAGCTAACGCATTTGTGCCTATCAAATAAACGAAATGAATAAAAAAAAAAAAAAAATGACCTGATAACCAAGAAGATTTGGTTCAACATGTAATATTCGATGTTGATTGGTTGTGATTAAATCATACGTAAGAAATATGTTTTATTTATTATTACTATAAATGTACTAAGAAAATAAATATTTTACATTAAATAGTATAGTCCTACGTCTACAGCTCGTGCAAACCCATAGGGCTGCCCCTTGTAGTTTTTTTGATAACATAAGTATATTAAGAAGTTTATGTGAAAATTTCAGAATGGCACTCGAAGTATTTCACGAGATAATTCAATTTTAATAGGCTTATCAATTATAATAGGCTTATGGCGTTTAGTGTAAAATTGCCTTGTTTTAAGTTTATAATTGTAATATCTCGCAAAGTATTTTGACTCCCAAATTTTTACACAATCTTTTTATCATGATTCTTAATATTTAAAAAAAAAAATTAGGAGAAAAAATTTGGTCCAACTTTGAAAAAATTCAATTTTTTTGAAATGATTGCAAATTTCATAAGTTATACAACAAAAAATATTTTCTAGTGAAATTTTTTCGGTAAGCTCATTTAAAAACGCGACTATCTTTATATAATACTTTTTTCAATATATCGAATGGTTTCCGAGTTATTGGTGCTTGAAAAATGTTCTATTTATTAAACTTCAAAAGTTCAAAAACTAATAACTTGAAAAAAATATCATATTCAGCCAGAACAAAAAATACATGTAAATTATTTTTAGCTAAAGAATGCAAGAAATTTTTTTTGGAAGGAATCAAAATTTTGATTGTAAATCTGACGTGGAGTAACCCCTATATTTTAATATCACTGTAGTCGTGTACCCAACGCTTTAATTTTTCCGAATAACTTACTAAAATTCAAGTAGAATTTACTGTTTGCTTTTTTTAAATTAACCCTCAGGAAGTCGCACAAATGGCTCACCGAACGAGCAGCCGCTGGTGCGCTAAGACGATTTCGCTAGATTTTCAGAGCAGCGTGCACTCAGTGCACTAGCGCGACTTCCGGGAGGTTAAGTACTTGTATCCATAGCTTGGAAAGGTTGAAATTGTTGATTATTTTAATTTTGTTCCATAACCATAAAAAATGTTTTTCATTTTCGTTTTGCCGCATATTTACCGCATCAAGAAACTTCGGATGATTTTGAAACGGTTGTAACATACTGTGACAGAAACGGATTTCCACTCACCACATCGTTTGGTGTAGCTCAGATATCATTTTGAGAGGCACTGAATTGATGGACTAGCTAAGCACATATGTATTTAATGGAGGAAATCACCCAACATTTGCACGATCTGGCAGAGAAGAGGTGTTAGATGTAACTCTCTGCTCTGACAATACTACACATGAGTTGGTAAACTGGCTCGTACCCAATGAGCTCGTATCTGATCGTAAGAACATCGTTTTTGATCATTTACACGTCTAGATGTTGCAACCTCTTGCACTTCTACTATGTGATAATTCAATTTTCTATAAGATGATTAGATTTATTGGTGTTAGAATCAATCAAAAATTGACTCACTTCCCACAACATCAGGTGTGAATGCTGGTAGGTGCGAAAAGCGTGCTCCTTCTACTTCTTTAAAAATGGGGAACAAAATTGATCCAAATCAAAGAAAAGTAGCTCAATCGTAGAGATGGTGTCTTTAACAATGCCTCGACTCATTGTATAAAGTCTTTGTATCTCAATACTTACCGAGTGTAAGCAAGGTTTGAGAAAGGGCACTATTCGATTACACTGAAGGATGATCTGTTAAAAGATCTTCACAGGTGTCTCCTTTCAATCCCTCCTAACTCAATCATCCCCAGTTTCAATGGGTTTTGGATTAAGGTATGCTATTGTTGAATTCGCTCCGGATAACGAACAAAGCTGTACTGGGCTGAAACAGAGATTGGAAGAAGGCTGAGGATCCTGGTTCGTGGGCTTGGAAGTACTGAGAACAAAGCCACTTACAGTGAAAATATCGAAGTATTTTTACAGTATCGACGACCGCTCTCTGGATTTTTTTAGCGAAAAAGGGTTGGCTCAGAAAAAGTCCTTTATTGAAAAAATTTAATGGTATGTGCAGAACCATTTCCCCTCAAATATAATCTTCTGTCACCTCGCGTGAGGTTCTTAATCATGAATCAAACACTCTGTATGCAGTGACACAGACATATATACAATTAAATAGTTCAATTTACGATCATGCTAACGTTAAATTTTTCTCCAACATACACTAGAAAATCCATTTTAGAAACCCAGGGTCGCCGATCGGTGAACAGAAAGCAAGCAACGGCCCTTATGCAGTGCCTCGAATACCTAACTGAAAGTAAACATTATTTAACAATTGATCACTGCTCGAACCGCACATGTCTCAGATATCTCCTTTTTCGGCCTTTTCCTCTCCTCCGGAAGCATGGATCACTTGGAACGAGTTTACCGAAAGATTGAATCCGGCGACGAAAAGCTACTCAACTACCTGAATGAAACATCTGCCCCGAGGGAGTGTGCCATGGCCATGCACAGATTTATTAGAACATATAAAATCTCTATCCTGCCAGAGAGGGCTTTGAACTTGCTGTGCGGTACGTATGATGTTTAACATCCCTGTAAGTGAACGAAAGCGGAAACATTTTCATTCTTTTTCAGCCAGAAATGAAGGAATCTCCAAACGTTTGATAGCACTGGATGCGCTGAATCTCATTCAGCATGAGTTAGACGGAGCAAAGCTCCTGTTTGCCCGAGCGTACCTTCAGATGATGCAGCAGCTTACTCTGCGAGGTTATCTTACCCCCAACGAAATTCGTATCGTTATCAGTCCTTATCTGGCGGTACCGGCCCTTTTCCCCGGACGCAACTCGATGCATAACATCGCCACAAAATCCGCCACGCTAATGGAAATGTTTCTCATTGCGCACCTACTCGACGATCCAGCGGCACTGTCGGCGGAGCTTGCACTGGAAACGGCGAAGATGCTACGACGACGAAGGTCGAATTTGCCGGTGCAAGCTTCCACCAGTGAATAATTTGTGGAAGTGTATCAATTTTTGGAATACATACAGGCAGCAGGTTTGAAATTATACATATTTAAACAAATAAAATTCTTATGTGATGACGCGAGTGTTGTTTGCGATGTTTTGTTTCTAAAAAGACGTTACGAAACTGTTTGTTACTGGAGCACTTTGAATTGCATTGTTCTGATTAAGTCGTACTTAAGATATGTATCCCAGAGATAGACGTTTCATCGAGGCGCATTTTCTTCTTTTTATTGGCACGTTAATTTAAACTGATAAGAGCCAATGTTTGAACTGAGTCATCTGCATTGGATGGTTTTTCTCATTGAGCCTATCATTTAAACCGTTCATTATTCGGTGTACAACCAGCGTGAAACAAACGTTTTGAAAGAAAAATGTTCTCTAACCTGTGTTGTTGTGGAAGCCAGAGTTATAACATGGAAAGTGTCTCAATGGAATCAACAAGTTCGTCAAAAAGTACGGTATGATAACTATTAGGACGAAATAGTGCAGTAATTGTTTAACTCAACATTTATAATACGCAGGACACCAGGATTGTTTCAACAACTACGACACAGCCGATCTTCAAAAAAGTGAATGCGGATGCTATTGCTAAGCAAACGACGGAAAAAGCCAATGACAGTGGAACTAGTTTATAGATTCATACAAATACATAAGACTGAATTGATAATTTCAAAACTTGAACCATTGTAAGATGAAGATAGACGTGATAGGGTTATTGAGTGCATTCATATCCTATTTTCATCCCACCGGTTTGCACTCCGGACTAAGAAAAGCGTCAGCTGTGATGATAAATTCATCAATTGGAGACCGAGAAATCAATGAAATAGTTTGACATTCTGCAAAATAGAATCCAATTAGGAACCATCAACCTACGAACGATGCCATCATAACTTATTTCGATTTGATTGAAACTCTATCCATGCCGAGCGTAAAATATCCAACAGGGATGACCCATATCTACAGACTAGAGCAATGAGTAAGCCAATGATATCATTTGTCATCAAATGAGCAATGCTTTCGTTATCAATAAAGCCGAATAAAGCGAGCTTTGTATTATATCTATCTACGTACAAATGTGTCACGAAGTATTTCTTTGAACTCGCCCGCTCACTGTATTACTACAAATGACATACACATAATGCCTACCATTGTTAGTCAAATTGTTTACAGTAGAGGTATATTTCATATCAAAATAATACAAGCGATTCGCAACCATGGATTTGATCGGAAGGCTAACGGTGTAGTGGTCTCTTACCGGTAGCATAGCAAATCGAGGATGCTTACAATCTTCAAATTTAGATTTAAAGTTGTTTTAAAAAATGTATAACAAGACGGTTCCAATGATAGGTTTGAATCTTTTATTTTAAGACATCTTATAAACTCGTTTGGGTATTGAGCACAGCCATTCACCCTTTATGTTTTTTCTATAAATTTTTCAAATGTTCTTAATTAAGTCTTAATATTCTTCATTTAATATTTTATCCGATTCATTGATCCCTTCAATTTATTTCACTATGTTACAATGCGCTCGCCTACGTCATAAATATGTCTGTGTATATGTTTGTGAGTGTTTGTATGTGTATGTGTACAGTATTACGCTCCTATAGAACACTAAATAATGATTTTGTTTTGGATCGAAGTTCCACTTCCACAATTACGGGTTCGAGGAAGCCGCCACATAATAAATTTCCAAATAAACCGGGACACCATGATATACTGACTATCAACTTAACAGGAGAGAATTTTATATCGTTATATCCATTCCAATTTGTGTGAAGCCGGTAAATAAATTTTGGAGTTAATTCCCAACAAAAATTTCGTGGTGTTATAAACGTTTTAATAGTTGCTTAATTTGGCTCTAGTTGAACACTGGAAATATACCTGTAATCATATATCGTTTATTCCAGCTTTCAACATCTGGATTTGGAGAATTCATTCACCTTGTCATATTAAGACACAATAAAGAACAATTCTTCAGCATGTATACAGCCTGAAGAAAACCACAGTTCAACTTTATCAATAAACCTTTTCGTTGCCGCTATTCAGTTGAAAGAATTATCATAGGAAAATTGTTAAAAAGATATTTATTTCAAATTACACACGCCATCAATCTCTTGGAAATCTTTTTTATTAGTGTTACTTTACAGTTAGAGAAAAATTGTATCATCTTGATGGATATCCATATCACGTAGCTAGATTCGAACCTGCAACGTGATGAATACTAAGCACTTACCTTACTATCTGCACCAATTTTGCATACATCGAATGCTTGAGATTTCACCAATGTACCGAAAAGTCTAGGCTGCTGAATAGAGTCTGTACAAAAACTACATCAGCCTTTTATATATTTGAGTGAACCTAGTTGGTTTGGGTTTAAATCCCATCCTGTGATAATTTTTTCATTTTAAAATTTTTAGAAAATTCGAAAATTTTAAATTCGACAATTTACCAATTTCAAAAACTGATGATTGTGACTCTTTTGTATCCAAGATGAGGATTTATGGTCACAAAATATTTGGACAAGTAAAAATGAGTGTCATATCAAAGAGGTGGTAACCAGCGGTGCCAACCTTCCAGTTTAAACTATAGATACTATATTCACAGTTAGGCGGACTCAAAAACCGGAAAACTGGCAGCTCTTGTTTCAGGAAGAAAAACTGGCATCCCATGCAAATGTTCAAGCTCTAGCTTAACAGTTTTATTGTTGACGTCATTAGTAAGAACTTTGCATGTACGATAAGCAATACGAATTTGAAGATACAATGTGGTTTCATGTTTTTGCGAATATCTCCTGGTGATACACAAAAAATATTGTTTATTTTTGTTTCTCTACGCTCGATAACACAAGGAAAGAGTAAAATAATCATCACCATAATCACAATACCTTTTCCATATACATCCGAAAAGAACATGTTATGTGACGTCATGCTCGATTGGCTCCGGCATTTGACATGTTCGATTGGCTCCGCTCAGTGTCTCCGCCTAACTATGAATATAGTAACAATATTTTAACTGGATTCTTCCAGTTTTTTTACAACATCCAGTCAAACAGAGAATTGGAAAAATCTTCCAGTTTTTTGAAATTTGAGCCAGTTTTATCCCGTTTTTTATATATTCATTTATTTAGTTTTTTTCTCGCAAATAACTTGATTCATAGAATTTTCAAGCAAGCGATTCGAAGATGCCGAGTGACCCAGAATATTTTAATCCACCGTAACCTGAACTCTTTTTATACCACTTGTGAGTAAAACGGTTCGGGAATGTACATTTTGATTCGATTTTAAATGAATTTTACTCAAACATGGCAGTACATAATGTCAAATATTTTGATGAACATTTGTTGAACTCTCAGCTAGTTGCTATAGTGGTATCGTAAGAAAAGTTTAAGCGCATCCTCAAGTTTAGCAAATGGTCCAAATTTTTGGGATTTTGTGGATGTGTATATTAAAACCTTCAAAACAGTAAAATTCGACAGCAACTATTACAATTACAATCAAATTCGAATACTTTAATTATTTTTTTTAAATTTGGACAACAATATCAAAACAGCCTAAGAGGCTCTAACTCACGCCACTAATCTTTTTTTTGCCTGAAAGTTGCAAGTTTTGTTCTTCTGTCCCTGTCATCGTGCCCGCCTACTATCACTGTTCCTCATACAACTCCTGCTGCTATTACAAAAACCAATTTGTATTATATTCCTAATTTTAAGATAGCCTTGAACCTTTTCATAAAAAACTATCATTTTTCATCTTGTATAACTAATTGATTTCCTAGTTTTAAGATAGCTGTGAAATTTCTCATAAAAGCTTGTTCCGCTTCTTGTATATTAATCTACATTCCTAGTCCTAAGATAGCTGTTAAAAAAATTTCCAAAAAAACTATTGTTTAAACTTGTATATCGAATCGTATTTTTAGTTTAAGATAGTTGTAAAAAGTGTTCCTCTCAATATTAAAAAAAATATTTGTACATTTTAACCTCTTAGTTTTAAGATATTCAAAATGTAAAACAAAAGAATTTGGCACCAAAACAAAATGTAAAACAAAAGAATAGGCACCAAGCTAAAGCATTTGTGCCTATTAAATACACGAACTGAATAAAAAACAATATCAAAAACCAACTCAAGGTAGGTAAAGATATGGCCCATACGTGCTTACTTAAAATTAAGTTCATAGAATCGTTGACTTGAACATTATAAGGGTAAAGTAGGTTTTTTGAGCATTCAGTTTTTTCCAGTTTTTTTTTTCAAGAAAGGTACCAGTTTTTTTGAAAAATGTTGGCAACGCTGGTGGTAACTGAATGATCAATTGAAGGCATTTATAATTCTATGGTGGCAATCTGCTCGATTTATTTACCACTCCCTGCCAAATGATTTTCTTTTCAATTTGAGTTTTTTTTTGTAAGCGGAAGTCACTATTCAAATTCAATAGTTTATTTATTTTTATCATCGCTGTGAAGTTTGCGTGCGTGAATCATCATTCTACCTTTGTTTGCAAGCGGAAGGGTAGAAAAGATCCTGGTGCACTTCAACATGATTTTCCCAACAAAAAAGGGAGCTAAAAACATGACACCAATTTTTTTCGACTGCTTGGTATCGCAGCTTACCAGCCAGAATTCCAGTTCATTTCCGGCTGAACCTTACTGGGTATATGCAACTCATTGGTTTGAATCATTTTTTTAGGTTTGCTAATGCATCGAACCAACTTGATTGCTTCTTTTTATTAGTAATTTATATATTGTTATCATACTTGCAAAGACATTTTTTCAGGGCGAAATTAAAATTGCAAATTAACTGCACGACATTATAAAAACTTGTTTTAATCCACCTAGCGGTGCAATTGTGCCTTTCTCAATCATGAACATGAGAATTTTTTCGGGGTTTATATTCATTGAATGCTTTCAAATGTATATATTACATTTTTATTATACAATGATATGACAACTATATACAAGAAAAGAAATCATTATTCGAATTCTAAAATTTTAAAAAAGAAAAAACAGCCACGATAATATTTAACTGAAAAAAGGTGCGAAATCGACAAGGTCCCAAAAAGTCGATCCAAATAAAAAACGCTTTTAATCCACCTAACAGTGTGATGAGACATTTCTTATAATTCTTATCACTCTCTTCGGATATTATATCGTTTGAGAACATTTAGAACATGAACCTTCGCGATGTTTTTGATAACACATACTACATGGGATAGTGGCATGACTCAGAGAATCGCTCAAATCAGCATAGGACAACATCAGTGCTAGAAATCTCAAACCAAATCAATGGGAAAGCGAAAAAATGGCCCATAAAATAGACATACCAACGAAGCTCTGTTAATAAAATATCTAAATTGTGGTGGGAAAACTGAATTTTCCTAAAGGGGTTATATATTGTACTGAGCCAAAAAAATCGCATTTTTTTTTAATCGATTTGAAGTTTATACTTTACTCAAATTTCCAACGCGACTGAGAACTATGAAATTAACGCTTTTTCTTGGAAAGGACGATACTAGCAGTGACACCATTTAAAGAAAATCAACAGTGAATATTTCCAGACTTGGTTTTATTTCCTATTTAAGAACTATTGTGTTTTTTACACCCTAGATTACATGATTCAGTGATCGAAACCCAAAACTTCATAAAGTATTTGAATTTATTAAATTAAAATTTATTTTTGCTATTGAAATTGACAAAATGATAGTATCGCCCCTTTGGCGATTGTTTACTTTTTCGGTCCCACCTATCAGCATTGAAGTATCGCCCTTACGTTTTTTTTACAATAACTACCGTTCTACACCACCGATTTCGTCCGGGTTTTTTCAGTAGCGATCATTGTTACTATTTACAGCTGGTATCAGCTTGATAATCCTAAAAAATACGAAAATAACAGTTTCGCCTCTAAACTGCTAGCAAAAAAAGTATCGCCCTATTTGTTTGCATGGAGCGTGGAGGGCGAAACTTTAAATAAACAAACAAAAATACAGTTTCGCCCGTTGTATTTTTTGCTGTAGTTTAAGAAAGCAATATCGTAGAATCAAAATTTTTAGGTTTATTTGTTGCGTTTCAAAGCCCTCATTCGCATGTATGAAAAAAGCCTTATGTTTACATTTGTAAGTATCGCCCATTTCACAAAAAAGCGTTGAAATGAAATCGCAGCTCCTGATATCACGCTATCTCTGAAGTGCATGCGTGCATAGTTTCAAATTTTACTTCGACATCGACTTTTTGTAAAGGTGATTTCCCAGTAGTATCCTTGATTTGAATTATTATCGCTAATCCTAATGCCAAAGAACAAATAAAAACCTCTCGAAAACGAACCGTTTGGGAAAATCATCATCATTACTGGAATTTTCATTTTCACGAATCTTTCGATAACCTTCCGTCACTTGCGTTAATGCACTGGGTGCACAGTGCTCTGAAAATCTAGCGAAATCGTCTTAGGGCACCAGCGGGTCTAATTCAGAGCCATCTGCGCGGCGAGTTAAATCTGTAAAGAATACTAAAAATTAATTTCTATTCCATAATTTTCAGTTCAGCAATTCGAGAGATCGTGCTCACCGCAAGCCATGAAAAATAGACTACGTTGTGAAGCGATGGTCGCTATTTATTAAAAAATCAGGGTTAAATAAAAAATTAAACTATTAAAAAATTTCAAATAGTTTATAATTTTCACAAACTTATTAGGAAAAAATGTTTAATAAGCTTTCGTAATATTGTGTAGGAAAAAGCTGAAAATTTCAGTATTTTCTCTATCTGCAACATATATTAAGTATACCAATTAATTGGTATACGAATTGGGATAGGTTCGCCAAATTTTGGAAGAAGCCTATAAAATAACCCCTTGAAAACTACCTAAAAATTGTTGTAGTTCGATGCAATAAAAATCCCCAAAAATGAAATGTACCTATTAATTTGAAACAAGGTGAATAATACATACAATAAAGACCCATTTTTATCAATCTCATGGTGTATTTTAGGCTGACAAAATGGGGACATTGACTAAATCGGCCAATTTTTTTTTTCTTTATAATAAACTGAAGCTGTTAAAATATTTTTCCCGTCCCTTGATGTAGTCTGATAACTATTTCTGATTATGATGAACTTTTTATTTTTGCATATTTCCATCTTCATGATAAGGAAAACATTCTCAAGAAAAGATTTACTCGAATTCAGTCTTGTTCGTCTGTTAGAGGCCATCAAACATATGTTCATATTTGGCTGATAAAATCGGGGTTTCAATGTATTATAATAGATATTCAGCATTCGAAGAAGTTTCTTGTGAACGAGTGTAGAACGACTTTGTTTGTACTTACTTGAAGTCAGCGGCGTAGCCAGAAATTCAGTTTGGTGGGGGTTTGGTGAAAATCGATCATACTGTCCAAACGGCATAATTCTGAAACCGTAATTTTTGAAATTTTAAAATTATGCTGAATAATTTTTTCTGAAAATAGTAAGAGAGTTCGTGTCTTTAGCGAATTTGTTGAGACTTTATTGTAGTCATGAATATTAACCTGAGAAAATTTACCATAAATACTTCTTGGACGATATACCGTCAAAATTATTTTATCAAATGATGCGCTGTTTAACGTTTGTAAAACTCTTCAAAGATCTAAACCTCCGAAATTGGCGGTTTCAAAATGATGATATCTTGACCTTAAATTACTGATTTTAAACATTTGACCTCTACATATAATTGGTCATACAACAAAAATCAAATGCTCATCAAAATCGATCAGAACCTGCTAGAGTCGCATGGAAATCGTCATTTTTCATTAATTTCTCTCTACATTGGGAAAGTGTTATCCTCGTTATTAATCATATTACGTTTTCGTCTCAACTCGACGCATTCTCAAAATAAAAACCTGTTTTAATCCACCTAGTGGCGCAATTGTGCTTTTCTCATTTGTCCAGATACTATGCCACGATCTTGAGATACTATGTGATACTGAAACATCGTTTGAAACCAGCGGTGGATCATGGAGAAAGATCCGGGAGGTCCGGGTCCTGCCGAAAATTTTCAACTTGTTAAGCAATTTTAAACTAGTTTTAATTTTAAAGTAGCAACCCCTCACTGCATACTCCCTCCGGGCCGGTATGATTGACGATTTTTAGAGTGATTGCATAACCTTTCTATATGAGAAAGGCAAAAATGTACCAAAGTCCAAAAGAGTCAATTTTTGTCAAGCATCTCAATGTTTCATGCATTTTAAAGTCATTTGGCATCAAAAATACAAATTTGATTTTGAAAATTTTTCATTTCGGTTTATATGGGAATTTGCTGTGTGATTGCACTCTTCAACTCGTAACTCCGGAACCGGAAGTCCAATCAATACAAAATTCAATAGCAGCCGATGGGAAGGTTGTACCTTTCTAACTTTGTGCAAATCGGTCCAGCCATCTCTGAGAAACAGAGGTCACACATACATACACACAGACATTTTCCGATCTCGACGAACTCAGTCGATTGGCATGTGACACTCGGCCCTCCGGGTCGGGATTAGATTGACGAATTTTAGAGTGAATGAGCAAGGCAAAAACATTTTTAGCAAATGTTGAAAGTTATGCATTTTTTTGGTGAGCAGTTCTATGTTTCATAGACATTAAATCAATTTTAACTTCGCTTCCTATTAAATAAAGACCCTTATTACAGTACATCTCTACAAAAACGAGCTCAATTTGAAAAGAAATCTGAGGATTATGATTGAACTCTGGAATTTTCTATTGGAATGTTTTCAGGCAGGATTTTGATATTGATGCAATTAGACAACTGTGAAATCAAGACCAACAGATCAGTTACATATCAGGACCCCATTCCGACAATTTATCAAAAGTCCTCATGATGTTTACAACAACAGGTTATCAATCTACGGATCAGATAATTGTTATTGTAATATTGAATTAAATCAGTCTGCATCAATAAATTTTCAACTTCAATCCAATATTTTTTTTGGGTGGGGGGGGGTTTGTTTGGTGTTAAACACCAAAACCTTCTCTTGGCTACGCCGTTGCATGGAGTTATTTATTTCGCTTTTCATTTTCCGATATGTTTCAGATCGATCCGATGGTCATAAGTTAGAAAAATTGCTGTCAGAAGGTTCGCGCAAATGAACATTTTTGCACTGATAAGTTATCAAGTTCCTTCCAGACAACTTAGAAGTGTTCGGTGATTATTTCTAGCGGATGTAGATAGAAAAATGAAATACAAAATTCATTTTATCGAAATAATGTTTGGCTTATTTCAATGGATTATTACTATATTGAACAATAAATAGGCGACAAAGAGTAATCCACAAGCAACAAGCCATAACTTTTAAAGTATTGAAAATAGATATTTAAAGTCTTTAGTAAAGTTATTCGCAAAAGTAAGAGCTACAAATTTGCTGAAGACATCATTTCGATATAATCACTTCCACGAAAATTTGTGAAAATATCTCACTCATAGGGGGATTAATCAGCAAAAGCACAATACCAAAAGAAAGGGCATATTGACTCCATTAAATTCTCCGAAGATACTATTGACCTAAAATAAGCCGTTTAGGCGTTAATAATAGATTACATGTTTTTGGTCATATTTCTGGCAATGGGAAATGATAAAAATCTTTCGTCCGCATTTAATGTTAAATATCTCTTTTGATAATAGTCCGATTTCAACAATTTATAGCTTGTTCGAAAGGTATTCGTTAAAGCTGTCTAAAAACATATAAATTGTTAATCTACATTGTCAATCGGCCGATAATTAAAAAAAAACTGCGAAAAACGCCATTTTTACGCATTCAAACATTCATATCTTGGAAACTAAACATCAGAATCAAAAACAAATTAATAACGTTCATACTGTTTTTTAGTTCTTTCATTTAAAATTGGTTTGGATAAGATCGGTTCAGCCATTGCTGAGAAACACGAATGAGAATTTGTCCGTTACATACACACACAGACACACAAACACACACACAGACATTGTCCCAAATCGTCGAGCTGAGTCGATTGGTATATAAGACTCGGCCCTCCGGGCCTCGGAAAAAATCTTGAAAGTTTGAGCGAATTCTATGCATTTCTTTTATGAGAAATGTAAAAATGTTTCCGAGATAACATAAAATCTCGATGTATCATGCATTTTAAAGATGTTTGGCATTAAAAATACGAATTCGATTTCTAAAAATTCCTTGGGTTCCCCTTTGAAAATTTAAGGGTTGCGTACAAAACACGACCACGATGACATTAAAAATGCAACTAGTTTTATGAGCAAACAATATTATCCGTGGCCAAATTAAAACCCCTTAATGCCATCAACTGTTTCAGAACTACACACAGGCATGCTGTTCTTCACTAGAGATTTTCGTTGAATTTTTAAATTAAAATCGATAACCTGTAGTGTGACAAATTCAAGTTTTAAAAAAGTTTTATTCAAATCCTCGAAATGGGAACATCTGATGCAACAGTTAAATTTTTTAAATTAATGATGCTCACAAACAAAAACCTTACATCTATCTTTAAATACCTGCTATCAAATTAAATGTTTGCTAGCACGATAGGAAAATAACTGGTCATAAATCAAATGGTTCGTAAACGAAGAAAGTTTAACAGATGTATCTTAATATATTCGGTGGTTTAATTAACATTAACTCTGAAATGTTCTATATTTGGGGTTCTAAAAAGAACCATTTTAAGGGAACCATCAAATTAACTCTTGTATGTGGGGTCCAGAAAAGGACCATTGGTGGAATCCTGAAAAGGACTATTTGTTGGATCCACAAACACGCGTGCTACGGAATGAAAAGTACTAAACTAACTAAGGGCTTTTAGTTTAGCAAAAATAACATGCGGAATGGAACAATTAGTCAGCTGTAAAAAAGGGTTTGCCATCTCTTCCAGCCGCGAGCTACTTACATCAAATAAATATTTCGAAATGAAAAGAAACGACCTTTCCCTTCAGCAGCTAATATGAAATACTGATAGCTTGAAACGTGACATCGGCTCAGGGATGCCAAGTGTTTTTCCAAATTATCTGTAATATTTTTTTTAAAAAATCTGGAATTGTCTGGATGACCTAAAGGGGCTTATTTATTGCATTTTACTAATGAAGCATATTTGTATGTTAGCAAATATATCTTGGCTTGATTTTCAGCATAGAGTAATTTGTCGCTATTCAATTTGAATCTCAGAGTTTCCAGAACCTTGGACTGCTGGAACTTCTAGCTGATGGAAGATTGGGAAAAAATTGACTTTCAGCAAAACTTTTCAAATTGTCTGGATAAATCTGGACAAATTCCATGAAATCTGGATCAGACAAAAATAAATCTGTATGTCTGGACGAGACTTAAAAATCCGGAGGAATCCAGATAAATCTGGAAGGTTGGTACCCCTGCATCGGCTTTTTTCGCTTTCGCACTGATGATGGAAGGACTGCCTTCATGCAGAATAACGAAAAAATATTTTCGGATTCTTTTTAGTACGGCTTTCACTAGTCGACAGTGTTGCCACATCCTCCGATTTCTATAATATTACAGACTTTTGGATTATGTTATTAATAAATCACAGGTTATTGCCAATTTCAGCATGGCAATATACTTTTAAATAGCTGCACATTTTTGTATTGTTTCGAAATTTAAATTTAAATTTAATTTTAAACAAAACACAGATTGTTGTAAATTTCGGATTGTCAATGTACGCGCAGGAAACAAGTAACGAATATAAACGGCGAAATTAGGTTATCGCTGTCATTGTCAGGAACTTTTCATATTTGTTTTTCTTTGTTCTTTGTTGGCTTTTAATTTACAAAAAGAACATGCGAAACGGAACAATCAGTCAGCCGCAACAACGGTTAGCCGTCTCTTCCAGCAGCGCGCTACTTATTTTCGGATAAATATTAAAATTGGAAAGAAACAACCTTCCCCTTCAACAGCTAATTTGAAATACTGATAATTTGAAACGTGACATCGCGATAAAGTGACAAAAACCGATGCATCGGTTTTTGTCACTTTCACGCAGAATTTTATTTATGCGTCGATAGCATGCTTTTCTATCTGCCTGTTGTTTCTTCTGCTGTAAATTTTATGCATTGGACATATTCGGTCTACCCTAATAAAAAAATATACGCGAACTTTAACCCATATCAACGATTCCACATATTGTTTGGATTATACTCTGAACAGGTCGTTAGGCTCTTGGATCATAATATGTTCATTAGGGTATCCACTCATTGAATGCTTACTAGGAGTATATGTTACTATGTTTTAATTGCCGCAAGGTTCTACTGTATCGATTTTGTTGGCTATTTTCGGCAAATTTGAGACTAAGAGAAACGAAAGCAATGAAATTGAAAGACGGATAGGTATTCTAGAGCGAATCAGTTATAAACTTAGAACGGAAAACTAGAACTAGGCAGGCTCATATGGGCATGATCGAAAGGAAATGTGAAGAATTCTTTGCCTTCTGCAGAGTAGGAGTTGGGCGACGCCGGCGGTAAAACATGATGATGAGTTATGTTCTACAATAGACCATGCGGTAAACTTGGGTGCAACGCCCAACTCGTCATTCATAGAAACGTAGTGTGCTGGGTGCTCAAATCTGTCGTACGAGACGCTATAGACACGATGTTACTTGTCTGGCAAAAAGAGCAACAACTGATTCAAACAGGCACGCGGCACATTTTTTTTATAACTTTTCGTGTTCGTATAAGTGACTAAGGTGCTCCCTACTGACGGCTCTGCCGGGGATAGATTGGCTGATGTATGGGAGTTTTCACGTTTTCCGAGATCTGTTCATTTTTGCTTGTTTTTCAATAGTGTGCTATAGAAATACAAAAACACTATAGCAATAAAACATGGTTTCAGTTGATTCCGAATTGTTTGGTGATAACCAGACGGAAATCCGTTCATAAATAACAATGTTATTAGCGTTCAAAATAGTGACGCAAAAACGCAAAATTTTAGCTTTTAAAATGACACCCTGCCCCAGATGGTGCAATAAGACATTTTCAATGTCAAAAGTTTGTTGACAAAGTGATAGTGTTGAGTCAATTTAATTGTAAATATCCCTATTGTCGCTCTTTCCTTTTGAATTCTCTTGTTACAGTCACATCTACCGTCTTAGTTGTACACATTGGTTCAAATGGTTGGTTAGGAATCGGATCGCTAAATTCGAGTTCTCAATGTGCTTCGAAACAAGTGTTTACGATTGTCAAGCCACTTTTATTATTATATTGTTCCTTTAAAAAGAAACAAACAGATTGGTGCAAATTAATACCCATTCCATCGATTGTAGATCGAGCATTCTATGAAATGGTGTGTCACTCTCCCTAATAGAATCAAAACAGGCTCATCACCTGCTCACAGCCGTTCTGTTATATTCAGACAATTATTGCATATCGGAGTGTCAATTAGTAATCAGGCCGGAAATTCGATAGTAAACCTCAAACGAATGTATGTGAGTGGTATGTTCATGGATGCCTCGAACACTCCCAGCTCGTGATATCTTATCATGCGATCTCTCCCCTGCAGCACCGTCACCAACGATCGAATATGATAAGCGAATAGAAATACCGCTGCCGATATTTGTTGGACCAGGTTATAGCGAATTGATTTTTTTTTCTCCGTCTACACAATTGTAGCCAGTCTCTCATTCGTGCTGTTCTGGACAAGGTTCGTGTAAACGTTCCTCACATATATTTATTTTATAATTACCTCCACTATATATTATTACCCCAATACTCCCGCACAAAACAAGAAGTAAAACAAATTCACGCGTCAGTTCACGGACAACATGGGCAACACATGGAATAGGCCCACGGCTTCCGGTGACGGTCGAAAGGCAGATAGTCATATTGCAAACCCGCCGGTTGATACTAAACAGGAAGTACAGGAAGATGTCATTAAACCAACACATGTAAGTATATGACCGGCACGTATTCATTTAAATTCTTCATTGAAACTTTACCCAGGTACCGAAAGCATTCAATGTGATTTCTGCGCCGACAGTGTGTCCGCCAGGCTACAAAATGGATCACAAAGGAAAGTGTCGAAAAATCCAAGATTTTTAACATCTTTAAGGGCAGATTTCTTCACTCTCGCTTAGCGCTTAAGCCAGGTTTAAACGTAATGGTGAACCTGGCTTAAAAATTAAGCGAGGGTGAAGAAATCGACCCTAAATCTCGTGAGAAATAAGTTTTTAACATTAAACTGTGACTGGTGGAGAAAATTTCATAAATTTGTTTATAAGCTCTCTAGCTGGTGGTGTGTGATATATGGCAAAGAAGAACATGCCTCACTCAGCTATTATAGATTTTATAGAAATAAACGCGTAAGTTGTACTCTAGACTGCATTATAAAGCAATATTCTCAAGAGAAAAACAAAAAGAAATTTTGGCCTCATTCAAGCAGTTTAAAACATCGATACATTGGCTACATTCGGCCAAACTTCAAGTCGCTCACGAGAAGGTCTGATAATTAACACACCCGGTTATAAATACCAAGACTTGGAACGCGATGTACGTTGCTCATGCGTGCTAATTTTGTTGACGAGTCTGGTTTTGTTGTTTATCACATCATAGCACCTGCGATGGCCAAAAAACGGTACGTATGGCGAATAGTATAGGTGAACTGGGGGCAAGACCGACCTCTTGCGCATAATAATCTTTTTAAAATACCAAATAACTAATATTACGAACCTACCCACACGGGTCGCATATTTAGATATTTAGCAATTAGATAAATTTTGACAAAACTACAAAAAATTACGATGTGAAAATATATGCAAAGGCAACAGACGACCATCTATTTGACAGCTGATTTCAAAATGGGTGATATAATTTTCAGAATCTTCTACAATAATAGCAATCTATGCTGTCCCGATCCCGCACATAGGGTTAGAAATTTTTCATAAGAGATTTTTCTAACCCGAAGAGGCGAATGACCTTGAGGTTAAAACCTCTATAATCGAAAAAAAATCTATGCAACTATCCGGAAGTTACACAGATGGCTAGATGTAGGAAAAAAGCTCCGAAAATGGTAACAACAGGGAAAATTTTTTATCAATTTTTGCGCCAAACTCTCTAATATTAAACAATATGAATGAGAACCCAAAAAAAATTACATTCCTTTCATTTATTAAAACTTGTTGATGCTTCTTGTACGACCTGAAAATGACTAGAATACCATAAGGAGATAAAAAGGTAAATAAATTCAACTTTTAACTGAAACCACATATTTCCATGATAGTCGAATTTATATTTGACATTATCGCTTGAAAATTTGAGATGAAAATGAATTAATGATTTTATTAATAACTTGTAACGTGACAGATCGAAAATGAAAAAAAAAAAATTTAACCACACCAACATATTGCATGGAATATCAAACCTGTATATTATACTATTTAAAGAATACTTTTCGAAAAAGTATCGTGAAAACCATAAGCTTCCATTAAGTTTTAAGAAAACACAGTTAAACTTATGTAACGTGACAGATATTTACCCTAGAAACAATTGAGGTTTTAATTTTTTAGGCCACTGATAAAACTTCGATTGCACTTGTAGCGTGCCATAAAACTTGAATTGTTACATGGGTACTGCTGTAGAGCAATTCCATCAAGATTGACCCAATTTCGTCAAAGATGGGAACCATCTTCGATTCTGATGATTATTTGTCTTTCTCATATAGAAAGGTTATGCAATCACTCTGAAAATCGCCAATCTAATCCCTGCCCGGAGATTGTCATATACCATTTGACTCTGTTGGTCGAGATCGGAAAAAGTCTGTATGTGTGTATGTGTGTATGTGTGTATGTGTGTATGTATGTGTAAAAGTGTCACCCATCTTTCTCGGAGATGGTTGAACCGAATTGCACAAACTTAGTTTCAAATGATAGGTACAACCTTCCCATCGGCGACTATTGAATTTAGTGTCGATCGGAATCCCCGTTCCGGAGTTACGGGTTGAAGAATGCGGCCACACTGCAATTTTCCATATACAGTGGGGTCTCCTACTACGCGAATTCATACTACGCGGATTCCTACTGCGCGCTACCCGCGTAATAGGAATCCCATAGCTTATGGAATTTTGACTATTTGGGGCTGTGGCCGAATATTTCGCCTGCGTTAACATTTAGCGCCATACTTTCTTTGCCAAAGTTGTTGGGCTTACTTAAACTTACAATTTAGAGTAATTGGACATCCAATTAGTTGAGAATAGTACCGCCAGGTGTGCTTTAAAACAAAGCAAATAAATCGAACCTCTCATCGTGACAATCCTTGAATAGGTTTAACATGAAATATATCGAAACACTGAATTTTTTGAAAGGTGGTGTTTTAGGAAGATTTGTCCAGAAAGTCAAGTGCTTCTGGATGGTGGAAGTATTAACTTGGAATTGTTCCACCAGGCGGCGCTAGTGCGAATGCAAATTTTGGACTAATGTCAAAAGCATTCTTTATCACAATAACGCGAATATTTAGAGGGGTACTGTCTTCAGTGAAGTTGCTCGAGAAATCAAAAACTACCAGGTGGTGACAGGTTATTTTGGGATAATCCCACTATGTGGCGCTAGTGAGCGTACCACCTTTCAGCACATTATAGAATATGATACATCTCAAACGTCTAATACCTTAGAAAGATGGTGTTTTCGGCAGGCATGCTAGGGAGAATACAAGTTCCAGTACATGTTAGGTGATGTTTTGTCACGAAACCTTAATAATTTATGATGTTTTCTGTAAAGTATCTGAGGACGAAAAGTGCGGTTAGATAACGTAATGATTGAATTAGATATCACCCGCTAGGCGACGCTAGTGAGCATACATCTTTTTATTTGAGTATCTCCAAATGACGGCAATTTAGAAGGAGGATGTCTTCAGCTAAGTTGCTCGAGATATCAAGGACAAATGGTGTCAAATTAGTTTGGGATAGTCTCACTATGTGACGCTAGTGAGCAAAAGTAAAGCGCCGGACAAAGGCATATTATTTGAATAACTATGACGAAGGGAGTGAATGAATGGATATGTATTGTAGTCTCTTGGACCGTTTGTCTTTTGACATAGGGTTCTCACGTGGAGGAGTCGTAATACTGTTTTTTCTTTCTTTTTTAATAACTAGCGCAATTGTTAAGATTAAGCTAGTGGTGAAGTTGCAAAATACAGAGATACCAAAAAACATACACCCCGCACAATTTAAAACTTTTTCAATGCACATGTTTGAAAATACTGAAATATTAGGTATACGTTCTAACAATACGTAAGCATGAACATTAGACTGCCCAGAAAAATAATGAATTTTTGAAAACTCAATCGGTGAGTCGATTCCTAGTCCCACCAGGAGTACTTGCTCCAAATTTGAAGCAAATCGGACAAGTCTAGCTACCGGACCAACGTGCTTGAAGTTTGTATGGGATTTTTCGACAATTTACATGAAGAAAACCATCTTGCTCACATTTTCGCCGCTAGGTGGCACTGTATACATCAGATTATCACCAAAAGTGAAACTTAAGAAGATAATTTTATTATCTACAACTTTGTTGAAGACTTGAAAACGATCCGACTCCAATAGGAAAAGTTATTAAACTTTTAACGAAGTAATGTCTGAGTCAGTTTTGCATGGGGCCTAGCAGTGCATGATACTGTATCAGTACTAGGTTCTAACAAACTAAACATTTTTGTGGATTAATGGTTAGATTTAGCTGAATAGTATGTTCGGAAGAATTGCAGTACACAATACGAGTTATGTTTTGGTTAGAAAATTTTAGTTCAATCTGTGACCGCATAGATGGCGCCAACACTAACTTTTCAACGGAGAGAGATAGAATATCGAGATGTTTGGAAGAATTACTGCAATATTCGGGGGTGCCGATGGGGGTCATTTTTTTTTCTGTCACTCTAATGAACATTCTCGTAGAGATGCAGAGGTAGTCTCGGTCTCTGACCAAAGCAAGTGTCGAACTAACATTTCTTCCCTTCCTCGGTAGAACAGCCTTGGTCGTGGCCGGCGTCGTTATTGACCAGTTTATTAAAGTGTTGAATCAGTAAACATGAACAGTGAGAATGCTTTATTTCTCTCAAGTAAAATTCTATTGGTTCATTGTGCATTTTTACTCATTTGGTCAATCACAAAGTGTAACTACGGGCAGTCTACCTAAGCTAAGCTAAGCTCTCACTATGTGGCGCTAGTGAGCGTACAAGCTTTCAATACATGGTAGATTGTAATATCCCTGTCAAAAATGTGGATGAACATGGTCAGGCGATTTAAAAAGTTTGACGTTTGACTCAACTCGCCTGTGCTAATTGCCCCTCGGAACAAATGCAATTTGTTAATGCGATAAAGGCAATTTCAATACTTAGACAAATTTTCTGGCGGCTGAAATGGAAATGAAATGAACAATTGGTGTGTTTTCCCTTGTACTTTTGTCGTGACTAACGACTTACCTTTCAATATAGGGGCCCCTTTTCAAAATTTCGGAAGAAAAATGATGTAAGATTTTGAACGCTTATATCTTTTGTTGTACTGAATGGATTTAATCAATTTCTTCGGCATTTTGTCGAAAATATTTGTACCAATGTTGTATTAAATTTTGGAATATGTAGGATATTCATTATCAACGGAATAATAGTGTTTTGAAAAATCTTTCGAAAACGACTCGGAAAAGTGAAAATTTTCAGCCCATCCCGCACAGAGCCGTCAAAATGGTGCAGCAAATGAACAATAAAATAATGAAAAGTTTATATAAAGGTCCACTACATGTTTGTTCCTATGATTATTCGTATTGGGTTGCTTGACGAGAGCAGTTGGTGGGGGAAAGCCGGAATGTTAATTTTGGTTAAGCCATTAGAAGTCGGACGGAAAGGAAAGGCTCATGCACGCCACGAGAACGAGCGAGAAAGCGATCGTAGTGCATATTAGCGAAAGCGTTACGTACATTTTGAACCTTATTAACTTTTCTTCTACAAAACGGATTGCCAATCTTGTTTCATAAATCGGAAGGAAAACGTTCAATGCTTGCTACCGATGCGTTCTTTGCTATATAAAATTTGTTTAAATAGTTCGAAAACTACTTTAAATGAAATCAACATTAATGATAAAACCTATAAATAGGGGTGTCGCAGCTTTTCTCTAAGCCAGACGTGTGTAAGACGCAGTGCATAACAGACGTGCGTGGTCGTGAGAAGCTGCATCGGACGACCAATCAAATCAGCTACCACCGGAGAGAAGAAGAAAAACGTTGGTGGAGGTGGTGGCGGTGAGAAGTCCAAAAAGCCAAAGGCTAAGAAACGCAGTCACTGAAAAGGCGGTAGTAACTGCCACTAAAAATGCCACCAAAACATCGAAGGCTGCAAAGCGTACTCATTCGGTGTGAGCTGCGAAAGGGGAAAGATCGTATGGATGTACGCAGTAAAAACAATCGTCGGCAAGGTTTGAATTGTTTTAAAAGATTCCCGTCTTGTATCAACATAGTTATCTACAAACCGTCCTTATTAGGACGAATACAAAATGGAAAAAGAATTTAATTAGAAAGTTTCTTTTATAAACTGGTATTAAGTTTGCGCTTGGTAATTCTGTACTTTTACCAGTGAATCATAAGAAAATGTTTTTCTAATTTACAAACCCGAAGGTTTTTGCAAATCCTTCCAAGAAAATCAGTGAATGTGCCAACTCTGCCACTAAGCGAAAAAGCTACACCAAAACGAATGATGAAAATATTTTCATTTATCGAACAAAAGGACGTCCTTCCATCTGCATTGTAAAGTCAATAAATAGGAACACCATGATGAAAACCGTGCTCATTCGGTGTGAGCTGCGAAAGGGGAAAGATCATACGGATGTACGCAGTAAAAACAATCGTCGGCAAGGTTTGAATTGTTTTAAAAGATTCCCGTCTTGAATCAACATAGTTATCCACAAACCGTCCTTATTAGGACAAAGGCAAAATGGAAAAAGAATTTAATTAGAAAGTTTCTTTTATTAACTAGTATTAAGTTTGCGCTTGGTAATTCTGTACTTTTACCAGTGAATCATAAGAAAATGTTTTTCCAATCTACAAACCCGAAGGTTTTTGCAAATCCTTCCAAGAAAATCAGTGAATGTGGCAACTCTGCCACTAAGCGAAAGCTACACCAAAACGAATGATGAAAAGATGGGTTGGTAATGTATATGACATAACAGGGGTGTCGTGACCACACTTCGAAGTTATTTCAAATCTTGCAAAGCATAAATTGACATAATTTCAATGATTGTTCCTTTATGAATGAAATGACAAATTTTCAGATCAACGCGGCAATAACTTTGCAATTTATAGAACAATTTTAACCCTCTGCTGCCAACCCCGTGGTTTTGCAGGGTTAAGGAGAATCATTGTAAAATGTCCAATACATGATTTTATGTTGTTACCTCCACTAAAACCACTTCAGAGCACTCCCACCTGTCATACATGTACACTGTCTGCTTGTTGAAATCATTATATGAAATTATTGACCTGTATTCAACGCGGAGAACTCGGTAATAAAATTGTTTTGCTGAATATACTAACGAACGGGATCCCCAGGAAAATTTCGCTGAGCCCGGTGAATCGAACTTAATGCGCAAAATTTAGCCATTTGAAGGAGATACAAGCAGAATTTTAAGAATATGAGCATCGCGGTTATGTCCCGGACATTACCCGCCCCTAGTTTTTCGCTAAGCGTGTTCATTTCTGTACGGAAAAGATTCCGATGGTTGTTTCGAGAGATTTTAACATTGATAGTTCAAAGCAAGAAAATATGAAATTTGTTCATTTCATGAATGAATGTCTCAACGAGCTTAGAATCCAGCGCATCCCCTATCAACGCAGACGCCAACAACAAAGGTTCTTTTCAGAACCACCATAATTATTATAAAGAATAACTTGAAACATTCCCACATATTTCATTGAGTATCATTCGATTTGAATTACAAGTCAAACGAGTAGTCACGACACTCCGGTTATGTCCTAGACATTACCCACCCATCTTTTTTTTTTGTCTAGTGCACTTCATTTAACCAAAGAATGTGGGAAATTCTGGAATCGTGTGTAAGTATAGTGGAACAAGATCTCTGACCTAGAGTCTTAATGAACGTCAGATTGTGGTAAGTTTTGGAGTTCAATACCAATTTCACCATTGATTCTTCCTATAATTTGGTGGTGATTACCTAGTATACTGGTAAGTATATGTGAGTAGATAATGAATCCGAATCCGAAGTATTATTTTTAATTTTCATATTAGGCAATTAAGGGCGATTAAATGGCGCGTTCCGTGGGCGATTTAAGGGCGGGTTGGGCGGTAAATAAATGACGGCGGCAAATCGCCCAGATGTGGCATTTGAAATAGCCCCCTAATTGCCAGAAATTTGCTGGCAAATTGAAGGACAATTATCGCATCCGAGTTGGCAAATAGCCCCCCGTTAGCCAGCAACTTGTCCTTTTTGACTGGAATACACCAAAAAATTGAAAATTTAGAAATAAAAATTTTTTTTGAGGTGTAGGACATAACAAAATTCTTGAGGTTTAGGACTACCCGGCGCTTCGAAGGTGAAAAAATTTCAACAATATAGAAAAGAGTTTTTTTAAAGGCAATTTATTGACAGATGAAAACCAGTTGTTTCGGATATTTTCAATGCACCCCCCTGTCAGCCAATGTGTCACAAAAGAAAAATTTTCAACGTATAAAATCAATAGTTCTGGACATTTTCAATGCACATGGGTGCAAAATTGACTGGATTTGCCAGTCTAGAACACTATCGACAAACCAAAGTCGCTTTGGCCACCTGCCACGATTTTTGAGTCTATAGACGCAGCAACTCAATTTTCAAAGAGGAGAGTAAAGGAAAATTTTAAAATCGAATTTGCATTTTTGATGCCAAATGTCTTTAAAATGCACCAAACGTCGATGTAATGTCAAAATAATTTTTTGTCGAAAATTGACTTTTTTACATTTTGACACACACTGAGAGTGATTATTGAGAAAAAGTGCTCCAGATATAGATTATGCAGTTCACTTATGCTCGAAAATGTAGAAGATGCCAGCTTCTGGCTTCAAACTGTCCACATAAAAACAAATAAATGCTTTGGTTGGTGAAGGAATTTATATTTCCCCTGCACTCAAGTATTCCATTCTGAATGAAGTTGCAGTCAGTTGGGAAGTTAATGAATGAGGGGGCGATGAATCTGAATTTTGGTTTTGGTAAATACAAGCAGAAATAAGTAACAGATTTTGAAATTTCGCAGCACTTGTTTGAGCGCGACATTCCATACTCCCTGTTATGTCTCGGCGGTTAGTTGCTGTTCAGCGTCCAGGCCCGAAGGCATGTTAATCGTCCATTAGCTATTTCATTTATTTGACACACCTCAATGCATTACCTGAGCCGTGGATCTTTTAATATTATCAATATGTAAATAATTATAAATAAATCGCATTTTATTGTATATCCATCAGATCTTGTGTACGCGAGTTGTTGCTTTGCGTAAAGATCTTATTTCTTGTTGAAGATCTATTTACTTCATTGCCTCTTGTTGCTTGTGGATCACTTAGTCCACCTTCTCTCGATTTATCGTTTTCGTTCATGCTATCCTCGCTGTTAATGTTGTATGGGCTTTCACGATTACCCGTTTTGAGTTGTTTGTGGGGCCCAGTGGTCACGAACGCTTATCCGTGTTCGTTGTTATTTACTTTATTATCGGTGGTGCTGGCAGTTGATTGGGAAGTAGTATACGCATCATAATGATCGTTCACGTTCTGCGTAGGTTCTGTTGTTCTAGTATTCGTTGGTGCCTGAGCTGCAACTCCGGTGGTTTATGATTTAGTTGATGTTGATGAAGGGCTGTGTGATGGGTATGCTTGCAGTTGATATCAGAGCTTAAAAAAGTTGACATCGTTGCATGAACTTGAAAGAAAACGAAATTCAATTCATGCCCGCTACGATGAATGAAATTTTTTATTCGTTTCCATCGTCATTCGTTCTCCCGACGCAGCGCTTTCAGGTACGGACATGTTCGGTTTCAGAAGCAAAGTGAATTTTATTTCTATGCTGGCTCTGAGAGGGATTATCGATCAAAAGTGCACCAGATATAGATTACGCAGTTCACTTATGCTCGAAAATGTAGAAGATGCTAACTTCTGCCTTCAAACTATCGACATAATAACAAATGAATGCTTTGGTTGGTGAATGAATTTATATTTCCTCTGCACTCAAGCATTCGATTCTGCATGAAATTTCAGTCAGTTGGAAAGTGAATGAATGAGAGAGGCGTTGAATCTGACTGTCGGTTTCGGTAAATGCAAGCAGAAATAGGTAAATAATTTTGAAATTTCGTAACACTGGTTGATATTACTTCGTTAGAGGTTTGTGTACATGGTTTCTCGTAGTGTGTCTTCTTGTGTAACAGCGAAGGGCTCGCGGGGGTCTGTCCTTCACACGTGCACAACGTGATTTGAGATCACGCGTTTTGCTATGAATTGAAAGTTCAGATATGAAGGAATAGATTCCGTCACTCGCATTCTCACGAAACAAACACCGTTGGAAATACCTAGAAAAATTTTCTCCAGGTTTCAAACTTAAAGGACTCCACCGTTACGCATTCCGACATGATGGTTGTAATAAATTTATTAATAGTACCCAGGTGTAGATCGTGCAGACGCTTATCAATCTTATCATTGTCAATATAAACGGGTATCTTGGTCCTAATATTATCATGCTCAACGACGTGTTGGATGTTGTCTTCCATAGCGTAGCTTTCCGTTATGGCCAAAGTTTTAAACAATATCAGTAAAGAGTGTGGTGGGCTTGTATAACGACGACTTCCGTTAGTCTAAACTGCATTTGCAAATTTGCTGTTGAGTTTTGCTGTTGAGTTTCAAATATCTTGAAATGAATGATCGATATCGCACCGATGAAAGCAACGGTGCTTTATTGTTCACATTGGCTTTGGACGAATATTATTATTCCATTGCTTTGCTTGTTTATAGTACTAGCACGGTACATACAGACAGCAGACTTTAGGTAAAAACGTTCGTTTGATTCACTGCACTGTTAACAAGCAGAACGACTGATTAAGTACTGGTATCGACCCTGCAGTAATTCCATGATCCCCAGCTCGAGGGAGGGCTCAATGAAATTTTTCCACGATATTTTGCTTTTTATGGAATGGATTTCCAGTAAGACGAAAAAAAGCCACTAGCAAGAGAACTCAAGTAGAAGCAGAAGCACCAAAACGCCGATGTGTCTTTTCAGAGGTACCAAAGGGAATTCTTCGGGTCCCAGATTGAAAGACGATTTAAGCCGAGAAGAAGCGCTTGTAACCATTGTTTCATCGATATTGATGAGGCACTCTTGAGAGATTAAAAAAAGGTACAATTGGGAGATAAATATTAACCCTTGAAACTCATTTTTCCTTGATGCTCATTTTTCTGGATGGATACAATATATACCTCTTGTTAAAGCTTTATATTACGGAATTCAGTATGTTGCCAAATGGCAACAGTATGCATTTAAGGGTTAAGTTTTGTTTGTCGCAGTCCGATTGAGGATGAGTTATACGTTGCAGTTATGGTTGCGGTCGGTCGTAACTCGTCGCTGTTGTGCTAATCTTATGACAAGCGCCATTTAGCACGTTCCTAGAAAAACGATTTTTAAAGTTTTAGATTGAATAGCTTGAAACTTATAAATGGTATAAACAATTCAGAGAATACAATCGATGCTTCTATCTATTCAGTATTAATCTCTCAAATATTACAAAGATCAGTTGACTATGTTGCGAGTTTTCACTATAAATGTATACATAAGTCGCACTCACACGTGACATAGATGTATATTGATGGCAAAATTTGTATGGCGTGTCATAATCGTGCATGGAAAATTTTCCATAGAAAAAAAAATCACCAATTATGAACATTTATTCATATCATTGGCTTCATTAGGTCTATAAACAATCTGTTAGATACATTTTGAAGGAAATTAGTCAGGCAATCTAGAAAAAATAATTATTTTTGGTACCAGTGTTGCCGTATATGTAGGGTAACCATATCATACGAGTAAGAAACCAGGACAGTCGTAATGGGACCCTGCCCTTCCCGTTGATTAAAAAAAAAATGGCGATACTTTCTGCTTGAACATACCTTGCAGATTTACCCACATGCGGATCTTTCTATACCAAACAACGAAAACTGGATGCAGGTGTTGGAAATTTTTCAATTGAGCGAATCAGACAAAATATCTAGAGATCATTCGCGAAGGACAGTCGTGAAATCTTCAGCACTAAAAGTACATCATTAAAGTACAGCAGAAACATCAACAGTATCAGTAGCCTTCCATGAGATATTGGTTGGTGTTTAAGTAAATGTGCAACTGTTGGTGCGCAAACCAGATAATTATTCATTGCTAGCGGTGTGTAAGAAATGCATCGCTGCATCGCGTAGGGAAGGTTGATGTTGATCTTAAAATCCCGAAAATTGTATGAAAAGAACACAGAAAAAGGGATCATTCTGTCTATTTACCAACCTCCTGCACCTAATTTATATAAGCATGCTATATGCAGTCCGACTAGCTAGCTTTGGTTTTTCCTTCTCACTTTCTCTGCGGTTAGGATAGTAATAAAATTAAGTAAAAATGTAACCGCATACTTGTGAACCCTTACGGGACTGGATTAGGATTGTAAGCGAGAATTCGTAATTTGGTCAGATATGTCAGTCTTGAAGTGGCAGGGCCAAATATCTAAGTAAATAAATGGGATATTCGCCCTTCTAAGGCCACCGGAAATTTACGCCGTAAAATAGAAGAATAAGGAAAAACGTTAGGACTAAAAGTGACAAATTTTCCCGCGAGCAACACGTAGCTTTAAAATAACTATTGTAAATATTTTTCAAATAACGGAAGTTTCAAAGTGACACCAACTCCAGAGTTTTTAAACACCAAGAGCAAACCACCTCAAGGAAAGTCAACGGTGAACCAAGGTATGACTCCCTTTGATAAGTCCATAAACCACAGCAGATCTACTTTGAGATCGTTCGCATCATCGTCCTGGCAGCGTCGTCCAGCGCTGTTCTCCTAGAAAACCGAATAAGCGGAGTCACCCAAACGTCGACGCGACTTTTTAAAAGTTGTTTCGCCGGGTTCCGGATTGAAAGACGATTTAAACGAAGAAGAAGCTCAGCTATTAATCGTTTCATCAACATAGATAGCGCCCAGATTTTGGTCCACGAAACCGGCTCGATTTGTTTACGTTGAGATTAAAATTAATCAAGCGATGAATTATTTTTGCTTTGGAAGAGAAAAACCAGGACAAATTAAGCATTTCCCTCGAAGTCCCAGGACCCCAGGACAGTCTACCAAAAACCAGGACATGTCCTGGGAAATCAGGACGTATGGTCACCCTACGTTTAATGAGCACGCGAGCGATGAGTTAATTCTTGAGACCGCGTTTGTAAATTTATTGGTTCTAAAACGTTCACTTTATTACCAGGGTGTTTTAATGTTGGCTAGATCGCGGGTTTAGATATGTGTGCATGTTGCAATTGCATGTTCGCGTTTGTGACCAGGTTTGTATTATCGCGAATGCCACGAACGTTTGAACGTTTGGAGTGAGAGGGATTTTGAGGGCATAGAATATACAAGTGATTGTTAGTGTAAATATAATAATATAACATAATATAATATAATATAATATAATATAATATAATATAATATAATATAATATAATATAATATAATATAATATAATATAATATAATATAATATAATATAATATAATATAATATAATATAATATAATATAATATAATATAATATAATATAATATAATATAATATAATATAATATAATATAATATAATATAATATAATATAATATAATATAATATAATATAATATAATATAATATAATATAATATAATATAATATAATATAATATAATATAATATAATATAATATAATATAATATAATATAATATAATATAATATAATATAATATAATATAATATAATATAATATAATATAATTAAGCGTTTGGATTGGTCAGATTGGTGGCGCAATCATCGAATTTTCAGTAAGCTGCGATATATTTGATAACATACAAATGTGTTTCATTAATAAATTGCACCATTTATAACTCTCCCACAAAAATTTAGGCCATCCAGACAATTCCAGATTTTTTCAAAAAATATTACAGCTTTGTTGGAAAAACACTTGGCATCCCTGATGGTAAGTGATTTCATGAGTGTTGCCAGGTTTGATGAAACGTTTTCATTACAAGTGACGAGACTCGTGTCGTCTCGAAATATTTTCTTCGCTAAAATCTATAAGTATAGTATACTTTGTAAATTGTTTTAAAATGGGGTTGTACTAATACATGGTGTAAAGCATGCCTCACAAACAGTATAGTTTTTCGGGACACTCTTAAGAATGTATCCTGCAATATGGTACACTAGATTACGTTCTGAGTTATCGAACACGCTATCGTCAAAAATCTTCAGAATTCTTTAACTCCACAAGATCCACCTGAAAAAAGGAAGACATTTTAGACCAAGACTATATTTGGTACCACCTGGTTTACTTTTTCTTCCATCTGTTCACTGTACTCTTTTTGATCTGATCTGATTTGATTTGTTTGATTTACGGATGCCTTCGGTTAAGTTCATTAACCATTTTATATCGTCTAATTTATAAGATGATGAATGAATTTCAGATAGGAAGATATAAAATAATCTGAGTCCTGCGTTGACTCGAATTCTTTGAATAAATTTAAACACGTTGTTCATTGATTAAATAGCATTCAGTAAATCAGATGAAATAATGTTTGAAATGGTTTTCGCAGGGATGTTCCGTTTGCCACGATAAAGTTGCTTAATTTTTCATTCAGTATGATTTTATTTTGTGATTTGATCAAAGTCACTCAAAGTTACAGCAAATATTTCGGTTGCCAGAAAAAAAAATAGTCTGTATTCTACGCAGTGTTGCGCATTCCTCTATACGGGACTCTATATTGTATACAGACTCTAGGCTTGACTAGTAGGTGCCAGAAATTAATTTTTGACGCCATTTCGAAATCCAAGATGGCTACTTCCGGTATAACGAAGTTCGCTATAACACAATCAATATGGGTATTTTCGGAATGGATTTTACGAGTAGGTGCCAGAATTTGACACCATTTTAAGATCCAACATGGCGACTGTCGTGTCCGGACGTCCCAAAAGCACAACTTCCTCACTCAAAGTCAATAACACAACTGACGAAATTTTTTCCATTCGTTTAATTCTATCCGTCGCTCCTGTATATTCTCTTTACGCATTCTCGCGCCTTCAACTTCAAATATGTTTTTCTCTCTCCTCTCTCAATCCCTACAGCGACTTCCTGTTTAACGAAATTCGCTATAATGGTCTTGACAAGTAGGTGTCAGAAATTTATGTTTGACGCCGTATTGAAATCCAAGATAGCAACAACGTTGTAGTGCAAATAGTTTTAATTAAACAGTTGATTTTATTTGAATTTAAGCAATGCGTTTAATTTGAATCAATTCAAACCCCCAACTCACACCATTTCCTTCTCTCCTCTCACTTCCAACTTCACCACGCTCTTCTGGATGAACACATAAAAATATTTTGCATTTCGCTGGTTTATGATTAGATCTTAGCGCCTATTGTCACAGTCACGTCACCTAGTGACTAGAAGAAAATTTCCTTCTAGTCACTAAGTGACGTGATTGTGAGAATAGGGCCCCTTATATTCGAGCAAGTTTTGGAAGATCGCCCAGATTTTTCATGCGGGAATTTCGTTAAAACGGAAGTCGCCATCTAGGTTTTCAAAATGACGTCAAACATTGACCTTTGTCTCCTACTCGTCAAGACTATTCCGAAAATACCCATATTGATTAGGTTATAGCCATTTTCACTAAACCTGAAGTCACCGAAATAACATCAAACATACATTTCTGGCATCTACTCGTCAAGAACATTCCGAAAATATCCATATCGCATAGCGAATTTCGTTTAACCTGAAGTCACCGTCTTGGATTTCAAAATTACGTCAAAAATCAATTTCTGGCACCTAGTCGTCAAGTCCATTCCGAAAATACCCATATCGGATCAATTGTCCACGTAAACTTTTCATTCACAATGTATTTTTTCCTTCATGAAAAATTACGAGTGATGCATTTATATCGATGGTCTAACTATAGTAGTTTAAAACATTGAGTATGGATGTCACGAAGTTTTCTTAATTAACCTAAATGTTGACCACACAGGCTGAATTATAGCTATCCTCGTTGTGAACTGTATTTTACGGGAACAAAAGGATATAATCCCACAATTAAATTGTTATGTGAAGGCTCTGCTTTGCCAGTTATAAGCAGTAATGTCGTTCGCTGAATAGCACCAATATATAATCGGTGCTTTCAAATAACAAGAAATTTACAATATATTCGGACTTTTGTTTCAAAAGGACCTTGTGGACAATTGAATATTTCCGATTTAATCGACCTATTGCACAAGGATATTACAATCATAGCATGAAGCAATTCAAAAATCATATATTTACAATAACGAAAATGATGATGTACAAATTTAAAGTTCAAAATAATTTAATATCTATACACTGTAATATAGGTTCTGATAGCCCACAATCTGGAGTTGTTAAAAATATCGACTAAAATTAAACACAAATATCGGAAACTACAGATTCGTCCTAGTACACCTTAGCGTGCTCATTAAACTTCGTCACCTTAGCGTGACGTTCCATCACCGCGCAAAGATCGTCGTCGTCATTCTCATCGAGCACCGCTTTTCGCTTCCTTTTCCGAGTGATTTGCTCCAGCAACTCTGGGTGATTCTTCAGACGCTCTTTCAGTGTCTCCTCATCCATATAATCCCACAACTCCCAATCATCCATTAGAGACAATGGTTTTTGTTCACCAGGCCCTGCTTCTGCATTTTCCGTCGAGTCATCTAGTTCTGGAGTGACCACCGTAGAACGATAGGCATCGTAGAAGAGCGCCCTGTGCGGGTCCCGATCGAACTCTTCCTCCGACCATAAAGACACCACATCCGCTTCTGAAAGAGGAGTATGACTCTCCTCGTCGAGCAATTGATCGCCAACGGTGGCTTTGCTATCATCGATTGCAGCACTATTCTGATCCAAGCAGCTGTCCCTTACTGCTGACTGAAGGTTATCCCTGCAACACAATATACGTCAAAGTGTATATTATTCCTCTTAACCAAATATACTTACATTTCGTTCAGCCTACATAAATTTCACCCTTGCTAGTGTTGTCACGGTTGGGCATGCATTTTCGTGTTTGAATATAGTTACAATTTATCGTATATTTACAGTCCTGACATACATCAAATTTCAATATTTATAAAGAAAATCACAAAAGAAAAATAGGTTCCATAAAGAACAACGAACGATGTTTACACTTTTTCACAGCTAGCAATATTAAAAATTAAATTCAACACTGCAGTGGTGAACATAACAAAACGTCAAATTACATATCGATCTTTTACCAAAGATAATGTTATAGATATAAAGACACGCGGAGAGAATAAAAGTAAATCTACACTGTGAAACTAAAATATACATACATGTTCCCATATTTTCCATTTTTGTCTCATTTAAGTGCCTTTGCACGATCCGTCAATATTCCGTCATCGATACAGCACGCCAACAGAACATAATGCATCATCATCATCATGGAAACGTTCTTACACAACATAAACGGCACGGAACGTTCTGATGTTCGGGAATGGTAATGAAAAATGCCTTCAACTAAAGGGGCAGATCCCTTGTGATGCATTTTTAGAAATACGAGAAATTAAATGCATTTGTTTCCATTAAATTAGACATTCATAATGTATTTTTTGCTGCGTATAAGACATCAACTCACTGCGAAAAACTAGCTCTACATCCAAGCAGACGTTAAACGAAGGAGATCAGCGTAAGACGATTGTTGAACAGACTTTTCTACTAGGGAGTGCAGTGATCCATAAATGAAAAAAAAAACCCTGAAGCCCTCTGGATGAGTCTTTAGCCTTCTCTATATTGTTCTTATTATTTATCTGTAAGCGGCATTCGAATCGAGTACGAGACCTGTCAAAAGCACTCAATCCGAAGAAAATCGCTTCGAATCTTGCTTCGAATCCTTTTGGAACGAGGGCCATTGGCAGGTCTCTAGGAATGACATAGACAGATCAATAGTAAACAAACGATAGATGTGTCGAGTCTTTATCCTGAGCGATTCAGCGTCGTTAATGGAAATGAAATGATTTTTTTTCAAGCTGATAAAAAAAATTATACATTCTTAGAGAAATTTTTTCCTAGGTTCAACATATCCTGACGCTCGGTGGTATTTCGTTAACGGAAACTGATGTATCGTGATATTCGCACTGAGTATTGAACTACTGGCTTCTAGTTGCTTCGGAGCTAACAGGAGCACAAAAAGCTTGTTCCTTTGTATTCCGATTTGCTACCAGAAGAAGTAAAAAAGAGAAGAGAATTCATGAACGGTTTTCCCCCCGTTTGCTTCAAAGTACTTCCATTTTCGTCTGGTACTGGAACAAACCTATTGCTTGCATATCACGTATATGACATCCCTATACAATATGTATAGAACTGACATAGGTCAACATCTAAGCAGGCACACAAATTATGGGCCCTACTAACAGTTCAAACTGTTCTGCTCGTTTTTCTCGAAGCTCGACTTTCACTATTCAGATACCGTACAGAATGACTCAATTTTCAAACATTTGTTAAAAAGCGAAAATATTGTACAGCTAATTGAATACAAGTGTTGCTTGGACATGTCGGTGGATAACAAAAACTTTACACCATGGTGCACCAACAAATTAAAGGAGCACGACTATCATGAAATTGAGTCGAATGAAATCGATTCTGTTTATTGTGGATCGATCCTAACGCAACGTTTTACATGTTGGCTTTGAAATCATGGCGGCGTAGCAGATACCCAGTTAAACCCATTCCGGAACCGGTTCGGATTTCTGAATGGAAACAGTATGGATCCCAACTCAAATGCAACAACCGATTCCAACTCAATCGGTTGCTGCATTTGAGTTGGAATCCATGCTGACTCCATTCAAGATTCCGAATCAAATTCCGAATGGTTTGACCGGGGACCCGTTGCATATACTTTGAGCACAGACCTACCAGACATGATGCTCAAAGTCACCAAAGTGTAGCAAAAATTCGGAATTCCGGAACACACTACATTAATCCAAATTCATACCCTTTCGATCCAATTCAGTGACTGTTTAGTACCGTACACGGACACCAATATTTTTTAATGTATTTTATATGCAAACATTCATACATGTCCGAGTAGATACAGAACACTAGATTAGGATTGTTGCTGGCATCAGTTGTTGGAACATCATTGTTTTGATTCCGGAATACACGGCTTACATGTACTAGGCTAGCTCGTTAGAGTGTAAACATTTGACGAGAGCGCGTCATAGAAATCGTCGGCGAAAACAATTACATGAAATTCATATATTGTTTGCTGCTAACGAATGATCGGCACCTGGTAAATCACAAGGAAGCTATGCGGATGTCCAAAATCTTTGCTATGATCAGAAAATTACGGTGGAATATGTTTTCTATGGCATGCATCCAAATTCCCGATTTACGCTAATAATCACATAGATGCACTGATTATCCACAGTGTCTAATGTAATTATAGCGTAATTTACGTCAAAAATCCATTGCACACCATTTTTCCCACCGTAAGAGCTCGAATAGTGTCAATTAACAACTTTCGAGAAATCCGTTTGTTTATCTCAACGATTTCTCTGACGTCACCGAAAACTGTCAATTCGCGGAATAGCAAGCCTCCTTTCTGTGAGCCGTGCCGGAATAAACCTGTCAAATGGTCCCCCTCTTCCATTTAAGAACAATAACAGTCGAAAATGTACACCGAGATAATTCGTTATATTGAATATATTGATTTCACACATATTTTTTGCAACTTGTGGTAACATAAAAATTATCTGTCACGCATAGATATCATATGAAAACAAGCCCCGTGAAAACTGTTTATTGCCTGAAGCTGTCACCAAATGCCAGTAGCGCTAGCTACGTTTCAAATGTTCAAGGTCAGTTCACATGAACTGTATAACACTGTTTAAAAGTTGGAATCAAAACAAGTAATTAATAACAATATATGAGAATTCACGCTTTCTCTTGCATCGCTTCTTCTCCACAAAATCCGAACGCTTTTATAACCTGAGTACCAGTTAAGCACATCAAAATGAAGTTTGTTTGCATTCGAAAAGTTTCAGGTCGAGTTAACAACATTGGCTCGTAGCAATGTGAACGTTGCTTAAAGCGCGTTCGCTGTCATTTTTGACAACTAGCCGAGCCAGAAATTGGTTTCACTCATTTTTAAAAGAAACGTTAAAACATTCACCCTGTAATACATCTAATCATCCATCTCTAGCTCATTCAAATTAACTACCTCGACTCGATACACGCCTTAGCGAAACCGTCCATATGGTTCGCATGTGTCGTGAACGCCGAGAAGCACCCAGCAAAAGCAAAATATATTCAACTGTTTATTGATAGAACCTTTTGCTTTACAAGCGTTTTTCCTCCGTCCAGTGCTAGCTATGGACACACACCCTCTGCCTGAGTAGCGTCCAATTCTAGGTAGCCTTTCTGCCTCTCTCCAATTGGCTTTGCCCAAAATAACCAAAATACAAACATGTCGCGCAACATTCCAGCGCATATAAAATAAGCCTTGAGAATAAATAAAATTCAGTCTTCAGTCTTATCTTGTACGCAGAGAGCACTCAGTACTTCGAAAATCCAAAGGTAGCAAAAAGCTACCAAAACCCTCTTGGTGAAAACTAATGAAATTATAATAGTATGCCACATAGAAATTTGTTTCATAGCAGATATCACGTATTTTTTCTGTTTGCCTCTCGTTTATTCTGCTGTAAATTTTATGCATTGGACGTTTTCGATCTTGATTGTATAAAAATCACTGCAGAATAAACGAGACTGAATTGAAGAAAGGCAAACTCTGCATTTTACTAATTCGAAGTTCAACTAAACCAAAGAGAATAGTGAAAGAGACGAAGAGTGAAAATCAGTCAAAACGGCAACACTCCCTTTATGATGATTTCAACACTAGAATTTTGGCAACCGCTTCCACAGGCAGCACTTTACATGACTCCTATTATATTTTGAAAACAAACCGTATGTCGATCGTTGGATTTGTTTATCAAACGATGCGCATTTCGAAACAAAGAGATGAAATAATTCTAAAGCTTGTTTTTACTCATACATATATTCTAGAATGCACCTCACAATCACGATTGAACCAAATTCTGACGAAAATTGAAATTTATTTTTTAATAGATGTACAATACTTATCTCCTCCAACTCAGGCATGAGTAATGTTTATTTACATTGCACGATTGGTCTGCTCAATAAGGTATTTTTGGCTTCACACTATTCGTCTCTTTCCCTATTCTCTTTGAACTAAACGGTTTGTGGTTACAAGCAGGCCAAATTTTTCTGCGTGTACCAAAAGTGCGGACCAAAGACTTTTACTAGAAAGACTTTCGATAACTTGACAGATAAATACCGAAAGCAAAACAAACATGTTCCGAGGCGAAAACAATGGGATCACCAGCGACAATCCTTATCTAGTGTTCTGTATCTACTCATGTCCGGTACGGTAATGTGCAAATTTGAAGTATTATATGAAAGAATATTGGTGTTCGCGTACGGTACTTACACCGAAAAAGATCGTATAGCTGTAAGTAGCACTTTAAAACCTAAAGTTATTGTTATCCAACCAAGTTTCCAACCGTTCTTATCCTTATATTTACTTTGGGCATCCTTTTATTTTACTTCAAAATTCTTGAATTTCAGTCGCCAATCTGTTAATATTTGAAATCATTCAGATCAAGTTTATTCCGAAAGCATAATTTTTCAATTGGTCACTTCCTTCCAGCACTTTTTTGTCAATAAAGTGCATTAAACGCATTCGCTTCGCGATTCATTGCAATTAAAACATTTTAACTTCTACCACAGAGAACAGACATATAAGCACAAAGAACAGACATATAAGCTAGAACAAACTTTCCTGAAAAACCTGTAAAAACATTTAAATGAAAATACGTTGAAAATGAACATCACATACAGGCTCGCATGCATGAATCACCATTGTATCCAAGTTTGCACGCAACGCTCATATAGCGTTTGCTAGCCGATCGTAGCGCCGGCTAGTGGCAAATTGCTACTTGCTGTTGGCATTTCAAAACGACAATTTTATTTCTTACACACATTGGAAACTTTACTTGTCTGTCAGTTCTCAGTTATATAAGCTAGAACAAACTTTCTCGAAAAACCTGTGTAAACATTTAAATGAAAATACGTTGAATATCACCATCGCATACAGGTTTGCATGCGTGAGTCACCATTGCATCCAAGTTTGCTTACAAGTCCCGTATAGTGATTGCTAGCCGATCGAAGCGCCGACCATTGGCAAGTGTCTACTTGCTGTTGTCATTTCAAAGTGACAGTTATTTTTCTTACACAAATTCAAAAGTTTACTTGTATCACTGAGAACTGACATACAAGTAAAGTTTTCAATGTGTTTAAGGAATAAAACTCGTTTTGAAATGCTATCAGCAAGTAGCAATTTGCCACTAGCCGGCGCTACGATCGGCCAGCAAATGCTATATGAGCGTTGCGTGCAAACTTGGATACAATGGTGATTCATGCATGCGAGCCTGTATGTGATGTTCATTTTCAACGTATTTTCATATAAATGTTTACACAGGTTTTTCAGGAAAGTTTGTTCTAGCTTATATGTCTGTTCTCTGTGCTTGTATGTCAGTTCTCAGTGCTTCTACTTTTGTTAGATAGCTTCGGGTTGCAATGTTTGTAAGAATGCTATCGATGCCTAAATAAAAATCGTTGTCAACGTTTTATCACAGAGAAAAGACATATTTACTAGATCAAACTTTCCTGAAAAACATGTGTAAGCATTTAAATGAAAATACGTTGAAAATCACCATTGCATACAGGTTCGCATGCATGACTCACCATTGTATCCAAGTTTGCACGCAACATTCGCATAGCGATTGCTGGTCGATCGTAGGACCGGCTAGTGGCAAGTTGCTACTTACTGGTGGCAAGTTGCTACTTGCTGGTGGCATTTCAAAACGACTGTTTATTCCTTACACAGATTCAAAACTTGACTAGTGTGTCAGTTCTCAGTGGTTCTATGCAAGGCTGAGAACGAGGGGCCAGCACTAGCAGGCTCGAGCGCGTCGTATTGAAAATACCGACGTATTTTGAATGCAATTAAAATAATTAATGAAAGTATTTGCAAATGCTTCTGTTGTACTTAATAAGATACTCAAAAATTCATGTCTATGTGCAAGTACTTATAGAATTTAAAGTACATATTGGCACAAATTAAAATGTTTTGCGTATTTGAAGTACAAATGCGATGTACTTAAAATCTTTTCTGCAATTAAATTACAATGTATTCGATACGTACTTTTAAAATATTGACGGAAATTAATGTATTCCATGGTGCTTAATGGTACCTAAAGTAACTAATTAAGTACGGCTTTTGGCACTGCGTCGTATTGAAGATTTAGTGCTTGCCTCTCGGCGGAGAAGTCTTGAAATGTATTCATAGAACCTTCATAGAAAACCTCAGGCAAACATTTGAATTAAAAAAACCTTTTCAAATCACCATCGCACGCTATTTCACAAACGTGAATAACCATTGTATCAAAAATAAGTAATGGAATCTAGCACTAATTTAGTGACAGTACTGAGAACTGACATAAAAGTAAAAATGAAATGAGAACTGCAAGTAGCAGCTTGCCACTGGCCAGCGTTGCGATAGGTCAGCAAACGCTATACGGGTCCTTTGTGCAAACTTGGATACGATGGTGATTCAAGCATGCAAACCTGTATGCGATGGTGATTTTCAACGTATTTCCATTTAAATATTAACACAAATTTTTCGGGAAAGTTTGTTCTAGCTTATATGTCTGTTCTCTGTGGTGACAGGAATAAGCTAGCGCCGGATTGACGCTAGCTCCAGAAACGAAAACACCTTCTGAGTGTCGGATTCTGATGAGACGAAGTCAAAATGCAAATTTCATAACTAATTTAGTTATAGGTTTTGTGCCCTTAACGTGCAACAAAACAAAAACAATTCTTTCCTTGGTGAAGAAAAAAAAAATATTTTAGCTAAACAAGCCCTAATTGCATTGTATCCTAGTTTGCAAGCTAGTACCGTATACCGATAGCTAGAAGTCTGCTGACAGATCGTAGCGCTGGCTATTAACTAGTTGCTACTTGCTAGCACTATTTCAAAACGACAGTTATTTTTCTTACACACATTGTAAAGTAGATTTGTATGTCAGCTATCAGTGCCAAAACTTAGGAATTCCGAGAGGCAAGCACTAAATCTTCAATACGACGCAGTGCCAAAAATAGTACTTAATTAGTACCATAAAGCACATTAAATACCGCAAATATTTAAAAAGTACGCATCAAATTAATTGTACCACTGAGAACTGACATACAAGTAAAGTTTTCAACTTGTGTAAGAAATAAAAATGTCGCTTTGAAATGACAACAGCAAGTAGCAACTTGCCACTGGCCGGCGCTTCGATCGGCCAGCAATCGCTATAAGGGACTTGGGTGCAAACTTGGATACATTGTTGACTCACGCATGCGAACCTGTATGCGATGGTGATTTTCAACGTATTTTCATTTAAATGTTTACAAAGGTTTTTCGGGAAAGTTTGTTCCAGCTTATATGTCTGTTCTCTGTGATTGTACTTTAATTACAGAAAAGATTTTAAGTACAGCAACTTCTTACTTTAAGTGCGCAAAATATTTTAATTACCGTCAATATGTACTTTAAATACTTTAAGTACTCGTACATCGACGTTAATTACATTAAGTACCTTATTAAGTACAAAAGAAGTATTTTTAAATTAACTATCCAATTGAACGATTCGTTGAGTTCCGTGTAAATCAAAAATATTTGTTTTGTTTAATTAGTTTTGTTTTGCATTTTGTCAAACTATATATCAGTAGATTATAGAGATAGATAGATGAATGTTTAGAATACATCATTATAGAGATAGAATTATAAATGTTTAAAATACTTCATTATAGAGATAGAATTATGGATGTTTAGAATACTTCATTATAGAGGCTTGTAAATATACAAATGTGATAATGATATAAATTCAAAGGCTTACGTAGAAAATCAATAGATCATTTTAATTTCTTTTGCATAACATAGATAAACGCATTAAGAATAGCAACATATTTCCTAACTCAATATATTATTTTGTAGTACTGGTTTGAAGAGCTCACTGTACAAATTGGTTACTGCCTTAGTGTTCCATATTATTTCTAATTAACTTCATCACCAACACACCCGACACTTTCCTCGATGGTCCGCTTTCTGTCCATGAGGACAAACGACGGGAGCATAGAGTTCGGCCATTGAAGACTCATCCTGATAGTTTGGTTTGCTCCGGCAAAAGTTTGAACAACTGAATAAAAGTAAAACAGTAACCCAAAAAAGATCGATGAGTCGCATGTTGCAGATGCTTTCGCGATTTCAATTCATAACACTGAAGTCACCAGTGCTTAAGTTTAAGCTTCGCAAATGCCACCAACTAGATACAGACAAAGAAACATAACACAAATTTTGTAATTTCTATCGATTACATCTTCATACTAACTTTGATTGCCGATGATAGTTTTGTTTCACGCGTAGTCAAGCACCTTCTACATTTTTACCATAGAACAATTACAACGCTTCTGGGCATTTGCGATATTCGTCTTCATAGGAGTGATACAGACAAGAAAATGACATGTCTCATTATCTATGATTAAACTAAATTCCAGTTAAATTGATTACTTGAACTGTCGATTATTTACTACCTACTTGAGTTGAACGAAATACAAATTTTTCTTGAGTAAACTCAAGATAACACCTATGTCGATTGTGAAAATATATTTACTTGGCTCCTAATGCCCATTTGGACGCGGAGTATACGTGGACTGCCCAAGCAAACACTAAGCCGTGTAAATGGCATCAGATCGGTTCTATAGTCACTTATACAACATAGGTAGCAGAGTTTGTAGGTTCAATATTGTACTTGAGTCCTGCTTATAAGCCACTTTTGGCGAAATATTCGGCTGATAAAATGCCTACTCCAACTTTTTCGACCGCGCCTATGGAGATATGTCAAAACAATTTGTGTAGTGGGTAGAACCCACTAGTTAAAAAAAAGATCAAAACGAAAAAGGTGAGGAAAAAGTTATTGTTTTCTTTCGTTCTTTCTTCCGTGATCTTCGTCACATGCGTTTGATTTTTTTTTTTTTAACACGGCGTACGTTCCAGCCTCGAACTTCTGCCTTTAGGAGATTTGGGGTTTTTTTTCTCCAGCGCATTAGCTGTTCGATCCATTTGGACGTTGGGTAATACTCGGGTAATACAAATGATATTTGTCTTTCTTAAATTGAAAGATTTCTGTTGTCATTACATTAATAAATAGGCGCATGGTTGAAAGAATACATTATAAACTATAATCAGTTCTACGCAAAATTTAAAAAAGTGTCGCAATCTATCACATCATTTCATGGGTAAAAATTTTAATTTGTTTACGACAACATGTCTGAAAAACTGGTTAGCTGATAAGGTTTCATATGCTTACAATGTGCCTCATATCATATTTCTGTTTTGATTTGAGATTTATAGGTTCAGAGTACTGGAAATGTGAACCATCATAGGCATTAAAATAGCATCGATGGATACCGTATGTGGCTTATAGCTAAAGGGTTTTTAGGCTCTATAGTAGAGCTTCATATACCCATATACGGTTTGTTTTAATGCTTGTTATTCGTAGTGCTTTTAAGCATTTGTAAGGCTTGTTTAAAGCTTATTAGTATGTTCAAATCTGTGTAACGCAAATAAACATTTGCAAAGCTCGTATACAGCATAAAAACATCGAAAAGCTGTTATAGAGTTAATATAGTACTTCCCTTTTTAGAGCTTAGTGGTTTTTTGGCTAGACTCGCAAACAAAGTTTATCAAAAATCTTTGTATTTAATATTCATAATTCCTCAATGTCTTCAAATATTTCACTGTGTAATATATTCACAACGTATATTTGTTTTGTGAACGATAACGATAGAAGTGGTAAATATAAATTTTATCATCTCCGACCAGCATTCTGACGGAAATGAAAACTGCTATTTAAAATTATAATATGTTCAAATGTGGCTGATGTCATTTCAAAACGATAGTTATACTTCTACCATGCATTGAAATCTGTGAAACGAAAGATATTGGAATAACTTTTTGTACGAACCGAGATCACTTCAACATAAACGGAGGGTCTAACCCTAGAACCGAGATCACTTCAACATTAATGGAGGGTCTAACCACAGAGATCAGACATCCATGAACGAACGAATCTTGTAAATAAATGTGTAAACTTTTGAATGAATATACGTTAAAACACTAGCGTTGCCATACCAACTTATCCCAATTATCCGTCAAATCCATTCCGAAACCGGTTCGAAATCCTGAATGGATTCTGTATGGATTCTGGTTCAAATGCATCAACCGATTCCGACTCAATCACCCAGTTAAACTCATTCCGGAACCGGTTCGGATTTCTGAATGGAGTCAGTATGGATTCCAACTCAAATGCAACAACCGATTCCGACTCAATCGGTTTCAGAATCGGTTGTTGCATTTGAGTTGGAATCCATACTGACTCCATTCAGGATTCCGAATCAAATTCCGAATGGTTTGACCGGGCAGTTGATGCAATACTTAATCCACTCAGAAGTCCGAATCGGTTCCGGAATGGTATGACTGGATAGAGGTATAATCGCTGTCAATTCAGTCGAACTCAACCACTAAAAACATGACGACAGTAGCGCACCTGGTAGAGATATCCCTACTACCCTCGAAAACGTTAGAGCTTTTTACACAAGTTAACTGCTGAATATGGACGTCTGTTCTCTGTGGTCTAACTAAGACTTAACTTAAATTGTCAAGCTTACAAAAAATTCCGTACCCAGGGTGTTATATTGTCAAAGTTCGGTTTAGCCTCCATTTTATCTTGAATTGTGGTCAAGACAAGCTTTATTTTGAGTCCCTTCATTAGATTAAGACTAAATGTAGAGCTTAATCAACGATTTTTCTCGAAATTTCGAAATTCTGGTGCGTTTTGTTGGTTTGATATGACAGTTTAAATGAATAAAGTTATGTCCCACATATAGATGTTCATTCTAATTTTCTCAGGATAACTTTTTTCCATTTAAACAAACTGCACCAAATTTTCAGGGCTTATTTTAAAGCTTAACGATGTTTATTTGGAAACCCTGGTGCGTTTTGTTGGTTTGTTATGACAGTTAAGGTGAAAAAGTGGTGCCTTACATTCAAACGTGTGCTAAGAAAAAATACAGTTTTCTCAAAAAATGTTTTTTTTTTAATTTATCAAGTAACAATCATTATTACACACAGAAAAAAATTGGTTAAAATAAGATTGTTCCGCTTTTAGCAAAAACCAACCAACGCCACCTATTAGGTTGAAAGTAAAACTTTTAAATTAATCAAGAATAATAATCAAAGTAAAAGTTTTCCTTTTAAGCAAATGAAGAATAGTACTCAAAACAAAAGTTTTATTTTTAAACTAAGAGTATGCGTTGGTTGTTTTTTGCTAAGAGTGAAAAACTCTTATTTTTACAAACATTTTTTTTTGTGTACAGTTATCAGTCAATCGAATTCCCATCAGTTTTGAATACAAGTTTCATTCGCTTTAGCATTTAATTATTACGACTTTCTGTATTTCTTGTTCTTGCTTTCATAATGATTTGAATGCTTTCTTGAACTTTGCAACTGACGAATAATGCTTCGCGTTCTTACGCCACAGAGAACAGACATATAAGCTAGAACAAACTTTCCTGAAAAACCTGTGTAAACATTTAAATGAAAATGCGTTGAAAATGAACATCACATACAGGCTCGCATGCATGAATCACCATTGTATCCAAGTTTGCACGCAACGCTCATATAGCGTTTGCTAGCCGATCGTAGCGCCGGCTAGTGGCAAATTGCTACTTGCTGGTGGCATTTCAAAACGACAGTATTATTTCTTACACACATTGAAAACTTTACTTGTCTGTCAGTTCTCAGTGCTTATACACATTACCGCTTTTTCGGAACGTTAACTCGATTGGAAATGTTTCGAGTATGATGGATCGCGATGTGTATGACAACGCGCAGCAGTATTCATCAGTTGCAAAGTTCAAAAAAGCAATCAAATACTTAAATACCGATGCGAATGAGACTTGCATTCAAAAATGATGGGATGTCGATTGACTACTACATGTAGTTCTTATTATTACTACATAATTACTGGAATGTAGCAGTTTTTGGGAAAAACTAGAAAAACTCTAGAAAGAGAACTGCGGAGACTCCATTTTGACTCGATTGGATTCGCGTTTAGCTGTCAAAAAAGGGATCCAATCGAACATTGCCTATCCTTATAACATTGGACGTGTTGCCATACAATGCCGGGACATACGTTGCCAAAAATGCTGTTTTTCTCTCCGCAGTTCTCTTACTAGAGTTTTTCTAGGAAAAACTATATTTTTGGGAATGTATAAATGCAGGAAGAACCCTTTCACAAAACGCACCCGGGTCTCAAAATTTTAAGAAACATCTTTGATTAAGCATTTAAAACAAACGTTGAAATTTTGGTGCAGTGAGTTTGAATAGAGAAGCACTTATCCTGAAAAAGTAGGGTGAACGTATAAATATGGGACACACTATTCTAGATCTCGGTGTCAAACTACAGTCGGGTCTCCTACTATCCGAAAACTGCGGTGTGAATAAGAAATCCGCATAATAGGAATTCCATAGCTTATGGAATTTTGACTAACTGGGTCTGTAGCCGTTGTTGAAAAGTTGTGGTCCTCACCTACAATTTAGTGTAATTGAATATCAAATTAGTTGAGAACTGCGCCGCCAGGGTTGCTTCAAAAGAGTAAATAAATCGAACCTCTCATCGAGAATGTGACTATCATTGAATGGGTTTAACATGAAGTATATCGAACCACTGATTATTCTGAAAGGTCGTGTCTCAGGTAGATTTGTCCAGAAAGTCAAGAGTTTCTGGATGGTGGAAATAATAACTCGAAATTGTCCCACCGGGCGGTGCTAGTGCGAATGTAAATAATCAACTAATGTCAAAATCATTCTTAATCTCAATAACGAGAATATTTAGAGGGGCACTGTCTTCAGTAAAGTTGCTCAAGAAGTCAAAGACTACCAGATGGTGAGAGTTTAAACACTTAGTTTTTTTCACCGAACCCAGCATTTTTTACCGACTTTTACACAGCTGAACGTTCCGCAATTAGTTCGGTAATTTATTTATTAGACGAACGTTCAGTAAAACAAGTTTGCTTGAGCTGTCGATTTTCGCTGTACTTATCGGTAAAATGGGTAAAATGTAACGAGGATTCAGTTTTCAAAATACTGTTGTGTCAGTACTTTGGGACCATTCATAAATTACGTAACGCTTTTAGGGGGAGTACAACAAGTTGTGACATGTTGTGACATAGGGGGGAGGGGGAGTTAGCTAGATCGTTACGTAACATGTTTTCACCGAAGAAAATTTTTTTTCTGGGAATTTGTTACGTAATAGGGGAGAGGGAGATGGAGAAATTTGTGACAATTTGTTACATGGGGGGAGGGGGAGTCAATTTTGGGCAATTTTTGCGTTACGTAATTTATGAATGGTCCCTTTTAGACGTTTAGGAATAACCGAATGAATCGTCAAATACTACAATTGGTCGGTGTTAAGTCAGACCGAACTAAATCGCAAAACATAAAAAATGAGATATTGATAGCACTGGATAAAGAATATCGTCAGCTACACTCGATTTCTGCCAGATTTGAAATATGTAACAATAAACAAGAATTATGGCAAAAATTAATTTCCAATCATAATGTAAAGGATGCTGCGATTCAAACTTTAAACTCGTTTTTCTCGAAATCAATATTTTGTCACTTAGTCCGGTCTGACCTAACACCGACCAATTGTGATTGGTAGATTTTACTGTTAGCCTCAGCAAGTATAGAAATTGAATTCGATCTTTTCTTAGAAATTGGAGGGCCATAAAAAGGAGAATATGGAAATAAGGTCCGAGATGACAAAAGTCTTTGGTTCGCCAGATCAGCCTTGCAACAAACTGCATTCTTTGTATAAATGTTCTTGATTGGTCGTTGGACGAGTCATAAAAATTGTGAATTCACTCACAATTTTCGGATTCACGTGATTAATTTCAAGTTTAGAAACGTTTGCTGTCGCGCTATATTCACATCGAAAAAAAACAAAAATTTCGTCATTTATCGTGGGAGCTTCCAAGTTCTCGCTTCTAGGATGCTTAGAAATTAAATTAAAGAAAAAGAAATTAAAATCTCATTAAAAACGAATAAAATTTGCGGAGAATCCTTCTACAAAGCTAATGGCAGCGGAGCTGGTCAACCAAAAAGTTTGATGTTGAAAACGAAAATGGCGCTCTATATAGTTTACAACACGATTCGGTATATGTTCTAACGAGCGATCCGCTAATGTTTGACAAGTTGCAAAAATAGCAGAAGCATCAGATATTTTGCGCAAAACACAGAGTTGATCGGTGAAAAAAATTACCGAACGGCAAAATCGAAAATAAGTGTGTAGTTTGGGATACTCTCACTATGTGGCACTAGTGAGCGTACCACCTTTTAGCACATTATACATATCAAACGTCTAATGACTTAAAAAGATGGTGGTTTCGGCCAAGTTCAGGAGGAGGTCAAAAACAACGCGATTATGAACAAATTTAAGTGAAATAGATCCGCCAGGCGACGCTAGTAAGCATGCACTATTTTTCAAATTCAATACCTCTAAATCATGATAATTCAGGAATGTTGTGTCTTCAGCAATATTTATCAGCAGGTCGAATGCTGCCCGAAGGCGAATAGATAATTTTAGAATTCACCCACTAGGCGGCGCTAGGGAGACTACAACTTCCAGTTCATGTTAGGTGATGTTTTGTCACGAAACTTTAATAATTTAGGAAAATGATGTTTTCTGTACAGTTTCTGAGGACGACAAGGGCTGTTTGATAATGTAATGATTAAATTTGATATCACCCTCTAGGCGGCGCTAGTGAGCATACATCTTTTTATTCCAGTATCTTTAAATGATGGCAATTTAGAAGGGTGACGTCTTCAGCAAAGCTGCTCGAGATGTCAAAGACACACCATTCACATAGCAAGTTAAGGAACACTTATTTGCTTTCGTTTGCCATTTGTGTTCCCAAAAATAAATAAATGTGGTTGTTGCTAATGCTATGTTGGATGCCATAGTCTTTTTAGAGCATGTATCTCAAAATGGCGCTTGATCCTCTTTGGCTTCACATCGGCCAATTAAATCTCTTATACACATTACAGTTGTTTAAATTATCGAAAATTAACAACTCTTGTACCTAATTTTTTGGCGATAGTTTGAACATATAATCACCGCAGTGGAAAATGGGAAACATTTTCCAGAACATCAGACAATACGGGACACGTCTCTTAATTAATTAATTAATTCAGGAATAGTTCCGCTGAATACTGGACATCTGATGACTTTAAACTACAGGCATAAAACTTTTCTGGGAACAATTATTCTAAAATGCACTGGCTTTTTTCCAATCAACACGATTGTTTCTTATGCAGATTTTCGAAGTTTCTATAACTACTGTGCTTATTTTTCATAGTATTTACCGTCAAATAATGTCGAATGCTGAGATCAACAGCACCAGTTGAAATATCACATAATCGAAAATAGTGAAGAATGATGAAATAATCTTTTATTATGTTTCAAAAATTCATTTTAAAAGTTGCATTTAAAACTTCACTAGAATGACCAAGCTTCACGGCATTTCCCACGATGGTCTACCATTTGACCGGCTGGACATACGATGGGGGCATCGATAATTCCTTTTGCCGCAGCTTGAATGTTGCTATCTTCGAGGTCCGGCTTTTCAAATCCACTTTTTGCAGCATCCGTAGGCAAAGCCGAATTGAATCGGCAACTAAATAGTAACAAAACTGCCAAGGCGACGATTACTTTTGCTAGAAACTGCATTGTTGGGTATCGTTAGAGGTCAGATAAAAACTAGATATATTCGCAGTTGAGAACTTCATTTTATTGTCAATTACAATTCTTCAAAATCCTCTTCAAAATGATAAAGACTCAATAAGTATAAGTCAAACACAACTTCAAGGTTATCTTGGTCGATGCATCCGGAAGTGCATTTACTGGACAATATATGTACTTAACAAATGTAAACGTCTCGTGAAAGAATTGATAAGGTTCTTCTGCTATCCGATGGTCTAAAGTTACGCCGGGGATTTTCTGCTCCACACTTCACGACATTTACCTTTGTGGTCAGGTTTTTGTCCTGGTGGGCAAACAACGGGGGCATCTATCACGTTGTCCTGAAAATAACAAATACTGGTTTATAGTAGGTTTACAATTTTGTACATCAACATCAACGCTCGACTACATCACTGATATATATGCCTGTAATCAATATTATCGTCCTCAAGTGTTTGGAATGTACACTCGCCAATTTTAATATTAGTCGTATTTAATTTTGACGTTTTTTCATTCGTCATTTGTATCAGTTCAAATTAACGTGTAATTGGGGTAATGGGTCATCATGGATTTTGCAGTACGAAATGTTTTGTTTTCATTACAAAATAATTCGTTACCAAAGAAAATTTTGCACACATAAATAACCATCACATGCAAATTGGCACGCAAAATTCTTTTTACCGATGGCTAAAAATCCGCTGGCCGATCATAGCACCGGCTATCGGTAAGTTGCTACTTGTTGATGTCATTTAAAACGACACACACATTGAAAACTTGACTTGTATGTCAGTTACCAGTGATCTTGGTAAAGAATGACTAAAAATCTAGACAAAGTTGTCAACTTGTACTATTTTTAGATTTACCGAAAGGTTCTGAATATCACGAATCATATGAATACGAGATTTTTTTTTGCTAGGTGATCAAAGGTTAATTACGTACTAGGTGTATTGATGTTTTTGTTTTAGAACCAAGAAACGAACCTAGATTAGTTGGGTTCTCGTAAAACAGCGGGGTGTGAGCGATCCCGAAATTTATTTCAGGTTAAAACCAACCCGATTTTCAGTTCAATGACTCATAACCTAGATTCGAAACTGGTTTCAAACAAACGGTTTAACAGTGATTAGTTCCGGAACTGAGTCAGTTTCAACCTAAAGCAAAAACGACATGAGTAACTTACTGGAAGCGGGATCGTCCCGTCCTCAACCGTGGGAACTGCATTACGTAGCAAATCCTCCCCCGATATGATATCTGGATCGTCCAACTTAGAGGCAGCCAATGGTACCTCTTCGTCGCAATCCTCACACGGCCGGCATTGGACGATCGAAACTAGCAGTAACAGGCCGCAAACCGCATGGAGGAATTTCATCGTGCGCATGGAATTTGTAACGTCTTTTCAGAGCAAGATAATTACAGCACAACAGAGATCACAGAATATTCACTTTCAACTGATTGGCATTCGATGTATATCTAATGCTTATACTCGCTCGGAAGACCAAAGTACTGATAAGACCATCCATAGTCAGAAAAAAACCGGGCTTGGGTGATGATTAATTTAATTCCACCTATAAACACTTCAGCAGTATGGTGGTCCCTTGCGCAATATTATATTCTCTACCTCATCGAAATTGTGCTACATGAAAACACACGATCGTCAACTTATCTTATCTTGTGTGGACCAAAGCCACCAAGAGATAGAATCAGTGCGGAAGGATAAGGAGGAGCGGTCGAGATTACCAGTCCATTGTTTTATTACCCGCTTCCTATATGTGCTGCTGAACCAGTTAATTCTCGGATGAAAAAATTAAAGGGCTGTGTACAGGACACGACCACGGTGACATTAAAAATATAGCTTTTTTATCTATCACACATATCGACACACGTTCTTGTTCACTCGCCTGTTTTCATATGTTACAATTTGCTATATACCCTCCCCATTAAAACATAATTTATTGAAGGTCTTTTAACGGTAATCTATTAATTAATCAAGTATCTCACTAGGTGATTGGCATTATTTGGCTGATCCATCTAGTAAAAATAGGCTGGTCTGTCCAGAAAATATATTCAAAAGAAAAGTTCCATATTGAGAGCTGTGATGAGGAAACCCACGCCCGCCAACGGAAATATACAGATTCTCCATAAATTATGAAATTTCATTTTCCATTTAAATTTTCAATAATGTACTAATGAACTTAAGTAAACAATCTTAAGTGTAAGTATTTCTTGATCGATTAGTGGTGGAAAAATGAAATTATTTGATAAATTACATTGTTATGCAACGTTCGCACTACCAGTTAAAACGGGTTTTTATGCTATCTTGGTGACATTTTTCTTGTTGCTAATTATTAAAACGTGTTATAACTCTGTAGTGTAAACGTTGTATTACTAAACCAATTCTGCAGCGTTTTATGTTATATAGGTGTTTTATGTGGTAATAGGACTGACATAATTATATCTTCAGTACAGCGGTTTGTTTCATAATTTAAAACAGATTTATTTTAAAATTTAAATTAGTATACCCAACCGTATTTGTTGTATACCTTAAAACGCAATTAGAACTGTGTTTTAAATACATAGGGTAGGACAGATATTCTGACTGGTTAAACTGGGAAAACAATTTTAAGTCCAGTAACGCTTAAGACATGGCTTGAATTTGAATCGAAAAAGAACACCCGCTGCAACTGCTGCTGGGACGGTAAGTTCTGTTTTAAAATTTTCCGTTGTGTGCAGTACGAAACAAAAGTGTTTGAAATTAGAAAACAAAAAGTTCTGCTGGGAATGTGATTGTTTCCGATGCAATAACACTCAGATTTTTCACGCAGGGGATACAGGCCGTGTAAATGAAAACCGCGTAAATTTAAAAAAAAAAGTTAATGAAAACCGCGTAAATTTCAAAATCCGCGTAAAAAACCTGAGTGTACTCTCCTATATAAAATACTACGCTGCTGAACAGTGCAATAACTACAGAAGCACGTTGTCAGATGCCTTACTGATAAAAAACATATAACCGAAATATGAAACATGAAAACCAATTGGCTCTTTACCCTACGCAGTTACAAAGCGCCGTAAACATGGATTAACAAGTTACAACGCACACGCATGCATAAAAATAAATATATTTTTTTCAAACGCAACACTCTTAAGCAGCACACACCGTATTGAATTAAATCAAAACCACCCCGCCCACCCACTTTGCAAATCATTCTGTGACACCATGCTGGTACCCGACAAATCCGCACACGGCCACCGCTGCCGAAAATGCATAGCGTCTACCGCTTATTGTAGTGCCCAGACGCTGCAGCCATGACCTTACCCGTTCGACATAAGAACAAAAACTGATTCAAACGGGTACGCGTCACCTCTATTTATAAACTAACCGTATATGGCTTAGTCACTTAGGTGCGAGTGTGTGCAAATGCCAACGTTACCGAAAATCGATAGCGCTTATTGCATCGCCCGGAGACGACGTTGCTCGTGTGGGATAAGAGCAACAACTGATTTAAACGGACATGCGTTGCTTCTATTTATGACTTTTCGTGTTTCATTGAGCAACTAAGCTGCCCTCTTTTGACGGCTGTGTCTGAGAAATCTGCCTCACGAATGGTATTTTCCCGTTTTTTGTGAACTTTTTAATTTTACCAATTTCCAAAAGTCTACTTTTATGGGAGAGATATTAAATTATTACCAATATTTAAGTTAGGTGTTTCTGAATCGGTTGGTGTATGAATGATTAAAATCCATCTAGTAATATCGGAGTTATAAGCGTGCAAACCTTACATAGTTTCGTTACATGGGAGATATTTTAGATTTTAGAATGACACCTAGCCCCAGATAGTGGAGTAAGACATTTTTAATGTCAAAAAAAAAAATGCTCCGTCAAATACAGTCAAACCTTGCTGAAGCTGGAAATAAGTCGTTGACAAACGCTGATAACGCGATTTCGGCTGGAAAACAAAAACATCTTTGCACGGGCTGCGTGATGGTGGTGTTTGGCGCCTTTTTCCTTGGAACACTAAAAACTGATGTACAAGTAGTGTTTTCAAAGTGTGTAAAATATAAAAACTATCTTTTTGAAATGTCCTCAACAAGTAGCAACTCGCCACTAGCTGGCGCTACAATCGGTCAGCCATCAACTGGGAGCTGCGTGCAAACTTGGAAACAATGGTGATTCACGCAGGCGAACCTGTGTGCGATGGTGATTTTTAAGGTTCAACTGAGAAAGATTGGAAAATCGGCCACCTTGGCAAACGAAAAAAGCAGTTTTTTCTCACACCGTTGGAAAAATCTCCATGAAATCTCCGGTGTGAGAAAAAACTGCTTTTTTCGTTTTCCAAGATGCTCGCTTATTGTTGCGTTTTCAGTTGAACCTTAACATACACTCAGATTTTTTACGCGTTTTTGCGCGGTGTTTTTTACGTGGCTTTTTACGCGAATTTTGTAATTTACGCGGTTTTCACTAACGCGGACTTTGAATTTTACGCGGTTTTAATTTACGCGGCCTGTATCCTTCGCATAAAAAAACCTGTGTGTATTTTCGATTAAATGTTTACACAGGGTTTTTCTCAAAATGTTTACTCTAGCTTATATGCCTGTTCTCTGTGATTTGAGTTTGGACGACTCTGTTTCTAAATAAGTTGAATAGTCTTCTCAAAATATTAAGTATCGAGTACGGAAAATAGATTGTTTATAGAATTTCAAAGGTGAAATAGATGATCAATTCTGGAAAAAAACATTGGTCTTTTTTAAATTTTGGCAACCTTTTATTTTTAGTTAAATTTCAAATGACTTCATCCGAACGCTTCAGTTAGAAGTTAATTTTGCGCATTTTAAAATTTAAAATTAAGTGTTTAGTTTTATTTTGTGAAAATTAGTACGATAACATCGTATAAAGAATTTAAGCTTTTCTGGTTTCCAACTGATCCGCAACTAAGAACGAAATGTATTGATTTTTGCCGCTTGCCGTCTGATTGGGGAGTGACAAAAAACAGTCGAATTTGCAGCGTAAGATAAATTTGAATAAGTACATAAGTGGAATGCATACACAAATTTGTCAAAATTTTAGCTGCACTTTAACTATGAGGAATACTTTCATATTTCCACTGTCAGTGGAACATTATTAACACTACCCATAGCTGTTCCGGTGTTTTAAATAGTACAAAATTTAAATATCAGTGCACATATATTTTTTAATAATTATATCTTTAAGCGAAATATTCCTGGTTTGAAATAATGTTAATATTACATCATTGATTTTTTTCTTATAATTATGATCACATAATAACGATACTCCCCACGCATTCGAGCATTGTTATTCTTCGTGTTCGATAGGTACACTAAGGCAAAATGCATAGCGAAATTCTTAAGATTCATCTTATGATGACTAGAAAAGTAACAAACTATGTTTTCATAAGATTAATATGAAAAACATACGACTTGAATGATTACCTTAACATTTTACAAGTTATTGCATATGCCAGTCGTTCGAGTTTCATACGACCATCTTATGATTCTCATAAACATAAGAGAAATGTATAGTATTGTCTTATGATAATTCAAAGATGCCTTATGGAACATGCAATCATAGCAAACCGATTTGACCAAATAAATGCCGTTTCATAAGATAATCTTATGATTTACATACGTGCTACTTGTGGCTAAAAATTATACGATATTCCTATGAAATTTGCTGTATTTTTTGCCTGAGTGTAGACATTTTGAGTATTGGATAGGTAGATTTGCTTCAGTCTTTGCGCAACTGTTCTTTATAAACTGTGAATTCAACTAGCAACAAGGCTACATGTCACAGGCAACACTGCAAATGTACAAGCCTCACCAAACTTGTTTGTTGTTCTTCCGTTTGTTTCTTCTAACCAATATAAAAATCCGATGCGACTTCTAGTCTGCTGAGTTCCTCGACCAGCTAAAACATAGTTCCGCAGGACTCGTATTTTGCAGCAGCAAAACCATATTAGACCAAAAATTATTATTTGCATCAATTGGTATTCGTTACCCTCATGCTGAATTTCGTGCTCCCATCAAACCAAGCTATTTTCTCTTTAGCGTTTCTAAACACGATGTTGTTGTAACAAATTTGGTTTGAGGATATAATTTTTATCTTTAAAATCTTTAGTAATTTTTATGAACTACATAACAATACTTCCTTAAAAACAATGCCACATAATGCTGAACATTTATGAGTGACACCTCTCTTGTTCGTTTGGAATGACATTGACAAAAAAATTGGAATTCCAAACGGAACATGGCATCTCTTTGTTATTCTAGTCTCTTTAGTCGATACAAGTCTTTCTTCTCGCTCAGACATGAAAAACAAATAATAAATCATGCATTAAATTAAAATTATAATGTGGCTGTACTTTTTTTGGAACAGTTCGAACAGATCGCTTGTAGTTAATGACTCTTTAAAATTAGTGTACTTTCCGAAAACGAATGTCTTGCTTTGCCCCTTTCTTCCCCGAGGTATGAAAAATGGTGATTTTTCATGATATATCTGAAGGAGACGCATGCATGAAGCTGTTTGTCGCAGTGCGCTTGAATATTTCATTTTATACCACTGCGATGGCATATTGTATTGAACATAAAACTCGGGGAGAATCGCGTCGACTAACAATCGGGCCATTATATGAAAGTAATAAGCTAGTACTAGAAGTATGTTATGATGCTGTTTGCTCCTTAACTAATTATTTAAGGTGGAAGTTACCCCAAAAATATCGTAAAATTTAGAATATCTTTTTAAATTCAACAGATAGGAAGTAACTATGTTCAGCAAAAATATGTGTTTTGATACCGCTAACAACTTTGTGGAAGTATCCAAGCAGATACGATAATTTCTAAAAAAGTTATCATGAAAAAACTAATTTTAAGGGGTCTTCCATATAATATGTTCCATAACTCGCAAACTATTGAAGCTAGATATATAGTGTCTTCAACAATTTCTTTTGTAGTAACATTTTCTACAACTTTGTCGAAGACACAAAGTCTCTATCTCAATTAGTTCGGAAAATAAAATTCGTATATCACTTATAGGTGAATTAATCACTGAACGGTATACTCTTGTAGATGCGCAATCATAAGAACAACAACTTATCCGAACAAACTATACCTCTAAAGTCAACGGTTTAGACGCTATTAATTTTGAGCACGAAAACGACGTTTTAAAACACTGTGGCATGGTAGTGTTTGATTACCCAGGGTTCGTAATATAGTTTATAAATGTCTCTCACCATTATCATCGATTGAAAAAATGTGTATTCTACTAAAAATTTACCACACAAAATTTTTTGAAAATGACTTTTCAGATATACAGTGTGTTCCACATTTATACGTTCACCCTGTTTTTTCAGTATAACTTTTCTTTCGTTCAAGCAAACTGCATCAATTTTTCAGCGGTTTTTTTTAAAGTTAATCAACGATGTTTCTCGAAATTTCGGAACCCTGGTGCGTTTCGTTCGTTTGTTATGGCAGTTTAAGTGATAAAAAGTGGTGTCCCACATTTATACGTTCACCCTACTATTTTTTGGATAACTTTTGCTCTATTCACACGATTTGCTCCAGATTTTCAGCGTTTATTTTAAAGTTTAATCAACGATTTTTCTCGAAGTTTGGAAACACTGGTGCATCTTGTTTGTTATGGCAATTTAAGTGAAAAATGTGTCCCTTATTTAGAATTTCATCCTATTTTCTCAGATTAACTTTTTTTTCAGTCAAAAGTACTGCACCAAATTTATTTTGAAGTTTATTTTGAAGCTTAATTTGCGATGTTTTTTCTATATTTCTTGCTCTAAGCTTGTTTTGGAATGATTTGATTGCTTTCTTGAACTTCACAACTGACGAATACTGCTTCGCGTTGTCATATACATCACGAACCATCATGCTCGAAACATTTTCAGTCGGGATAACGGCTGGAGAAAGCGATATTTGAATGACCCCCGATGTGTTTGACAACGCGAAGCAGTATTAGTCAGTTGTAAAGCTCAAGAAAGCAATCAAATCAATCTAAAACAAACTTAGAGCAAGTAATATAGAAAAGCGTAATAATTAAATGCCGAAGCGAATGAAACTTGCACTCAAAAATGATGGTATTTCGATTGACTGATAAATGTAGTGTTGATTATTACCGGATATTTACTTGAATAATGCATTTTTGGGAAAAGCTATATTTTTTCTTAGTGAACGTATAAATGCAGGAACAATTTTTTTCACTTAAACTGCCATAACAAACAAACAAAACACAACAAAGCTTTCAAATTTGGAGAAACTTCGTAAATTAGGCTTCAAAATAAACTAGAAAATTTGGTGCAGTACGTTTGACTGAAAAAAGGTAATCTGAGAAAATAGGGTGAACGGATAAATAAAGGACACATTTTTCACTTAAATTGCTATAACAAACGAACAAGATGCACCAGGGTTTCCAAACTTCGAGGAAAATCGTTGATTAAGCTTTAAAATAAACGCTGAAACTCTGGAGCTGTTTGCGTGAATAGAAAAAAAAATTATCCAAAAAATAGTAGGGTGAAGGTATAAATGTGGGACACCACTTTTTTCACTTAAACTCATGTAACAAAAACGCACTAGGGCTTCGAAATTTCGAGAAACATCGTTGATTAAGTTTTAAAACAAACGCTGAAAATTTGGTGCAGTTTGCTCGAACGAAAAAAAAATATATACTGAAAAAACAGGGTTAACATATAAATGTGGGACACACTGTAGTGCACTTTATATACGTAAATGTTGAACTTTATAACCACCCTAACTGCCAAAATTTTGAGGCAATAAAAAATAGAAATTTACAACAAATATGAATTCAGCGCCAAAAAAAACCCCAATGTGAAGTTTTCATCTAATATGGGCAACTTTTGAGGTTTTGTCCGACTTTAGTATGGAAGGTGATCACTGTGCCGCGCCACACGGCCTCTAGGCTGGCTTTGTCCAAAGAAATATAATATCAACTTCCTAGTGGACCACAGCCACATTATCGAGCACTCGATAGTCTGCTTCCTTCAACAAACTCTCCCTATAACTCACAACAGTACAGAGCAACAGGAAGTATCAGCGATTTGTGTGGTGCAAATATTATGAGTGTATGTAGGCTACAGGACGTGGTCCACGAAACCAAAAAACATGTGAGATTTCGTGATGATGGTTCCGCACCTTTGCAAATCAGATCTTCGTGTCTCATCTTCGAGCCCAAATTTTCATTTATAGCATGATGATGAAACCACAGAGAACAGACATCCATGATCGAACAAAAATATTTAAAAAACGTGTGTAAACATTTGAATTAATATACGATAAACAATAGCGCCGCCAAACCAACTTATCCCAACTATCCGTCAAATCCGTTCCGGAACCGGTTCGAAATCCTGAATGGATTCAGTATGGAATCTTGCTCAAAGAAAACAACCGATTTCGACTCAATCGGTTCATGCATTTGAGCTGGAAGTCCGAACCGGTTCCTGACTAGGTTGACTGGGTAGAGGAATAACCGCTGTCAATTCAGTCGAACTCAGCCACATAAAACATGACGATGGTAGCGCACTTAGTTTGGATATCCCAACTACCTTCGAAACCGTTAGAGATTTTCACACAAGTTGAATGCTGAAGATGGACGTCTGTTCTCTGTGATGAAACCATTATCACTCTATTTGTATTGTCTCTCTACCCAACTTATTTAAAGTTGTTAGTAAGAGCAGCGTTTGCTATCTCTATTTGGCTAAAAATCAGAATATACTTCGTAAAACTCTCTTCAATTATATTAGAATGTAAAATTGTTTTTGAAGCAGTGAAATGACTTAAACATGTGCACCATTTTTGACACCTCACACTCGAACATTTTTATTTTATAGATGAAACCTTAATAAACATTTTGCAGAATAGCGCACATGTCCAAGTCATTTTACTTCTTCAAAAAAAATTATCAAACATTAGGTACTTTTTCCACAATTATATAAAAGGAAAATGGTAAGATGGGGTGCATGATTTGAATCGCGTTGCTTAGCACACCGGTTTTAGGAATATTGCTACCAATTAATAAAATAGTATGACATTCTACCCATAAGCAAATCACACTACGTTGCTTAGCCTGCTATTAAACTAATGACTATAAACTTAATTTGGTTGGCAGCTATCAATGTGCCTAGCAAATCGATCCGAAAAAGCACTTCTATAATTTGATTACCCTAATGCCATGCCTGTGCGTATGAAAGTAGTATGCATCAGCACGTTCAATATTTTGAATACCCGTTCGAATTTGCATAATCACACATACACTTGAATCTGAAATTTTCGGGGTTGATAAGTAAAGCTCTCATTTATTGTCTGTCTACACAGCACCCCAGTCATGAAGTCCCACATCGTGAGTGTAATGTTTTCTACTTTGATTTTGTGTATCGCGATCCCATCAAGTTTGTCGGAAAATGAAATTACAACACCGGACCCAGCCAGTTTAGTGCAGGAAACCACACTGATCCAAGATGAACTAGTTGTCACCACCGTACCGTCTGCGGAAGACATCGAACACGAAACCGTTGTTCCGGCAATCTCAGTCGGAATTGGTGTAAGTCGGTATTCTTTTAAAGTTAATGGCTAATAATAAAATGCGATATTATCATTTCTAGGGGGTCAATATAATAACTGCACCGAAAGTATGCCCAAAAGGACAAAAACTTGATCATCGCGGAATCTGCCGCAAACCTTCCATTTTTTAGAGTATGACCTGCCACAGTGACGGCGGAAATCTCGGTTTAGTGCATGATAAACGCTAGAGTAGATTCGTATAACTTCTTGACTATTTACGATTACAATTAGAAAATGGTTTAGCTCAATAAATATATTATGTTTCTACTGAGAAATCTTCAATATCAAATTCCTTTAAAAATACCACATGCAGTAAATCTACATAACAATCGATCAACGCATTTAAAATATGGTTAATCACGATATGAAAATCAGATCTCCCAAAAGCAAATGTCAAAGTCTATTGACATTTGTAGACCGGTGACAGAGTACTATCAACTCGCTGCGGTTAGTGGAACGGGAAGATGCCAACGAATATGGGGTTAAATACCGTACCGTAAAAAATCTGCCACAATCCAAGATATGATCAGACTCTGCACAGGGTCTCAACGCGTCACGCCGCAGCCTTATATCACAGTAGAACTAGGATTCGAAGTGATGAAAATTACGTAGCCACGTACGGAGCCTGTCGGACACCACAACACTCCTTAAGAGTTTTGCTATTACTCTGTCCTGGAAAGCTTTAGCTAAAGACTAATAGAGACGGTGGACTCACGAGTTTTCCGTGGCTCAAGGTGTACTAAATCGTGTAGTGTTTCTTGTTTTGCCTTTCTCACATAAAGAAAGGCTATGCGATCACTCCAAAAATCGATCCTCCAACCGAATCCCTGGAGGGCCGAGTTTCACATCCCATTCGATTCAGTTCGTCGAGATCGCAAAATGTCTGTGTTTTGACCCGGCGTAGCGCATTGTGTTTGAAATTTGTATGGAAATTAGTATGGGAAAACCTGCTTTTTGTATCTTTAATTCTACAGACTACAATTCTTTCTGCAGTATGCCAGTAAATAGATAGAAGTGTAGTCCAGGGTATGCTGAACAACTTTGTCGAAGGATATATTGTTTTAGAATGTCTCTAAACCAAGTTATTGCTGTTTAAAGTTCGATACATCGAATTAAATGCTAAAAATCATTTTTATTGCCAACACTGCAGGTGTACCAATGATATTTCATATAGCATTTCAAAATAACATCATTATATTTTATATTTGCCACATTGGTATGTTTGGATGAATTATTCAAAAGTCTTAGCTCAATTTCATGAGCGTAGGTAGTTGAGCAATAGGGCGTCGTGAGGGGTAAGGGGGGGGGTTGACTATAATATGTAGAAATTCAAACTGAAATATTGTCAAGTTGGATTGTTCAGATGAATTATTTTAAAACATTTACACAATGTCCTACGCATAATAGTAACGATGAAATAAAACATACTGTATCCCTTTGCCTTGACTTTTATCAATAGAAGTTATATTACATATTGAATCAACTGATGTCGAGTTGATATGTCAGAGGATTGCATTGATTATATTTTGGTTTAATACTCATTATGATTTGATAGTATGCTCATTTCGGTGGCGGGGTGAAATATCATTGGTATACCCGCAGTGTTGGCAATAAAAATGATTTTTAGCATTTAATTCGATGTATCGAACTTTGAACATCTATAACTTGGTTTAGAGACATTCTAACATCATACTTCCTTCGGCAAAGTTATTCAGCATATCCTGGACTACATTTCTATCTGCTATTTGCTGGCATACTGCAGGAAGAATTGTAGTTTGTAGAATTAAAAATACAAAAAGTAGGTTTTTCCATACTAATTTCCATGCAAATTTCAAACGCAATGCGCTACGCCGGGTCAAAACCAATCGACCCCAAATTTTGCATAGTTATTTGGGACCCCAAAAGGAACCAAAAAAGTGCTGTGCTGAAAAAACGATTATTTTGCCCCACCCTAGTGTATATATGTGTATGTCAAATATTGTCACTCAATTTTCTCAGAGACGGCTAAACCAATTTTCACAAACTTAGTTTCAAATGACCGGTATAACGCTTTTATAAGACGCAATTCAATTTTAAGTTGATCGGACTTTCGGTTCCGGAGTTACGAGTTGAAGAGTGCGGTCACACAACAAATTTCCATATAAACTGGTAACCCTATGATGTCCGAATGATATGATCAAATACGTTCAACATTACTTGGATTTACGGGTCTAGATCACTAATGAACAATCAAAGTAGTTTTGACCACATTGGTCACCTATGACGGGTCTTGATGCCCCCTGGGAACTCGCCAAGTTCCCGAGCTAATGTCAAACCTATTCTCCAGCAATTCTTACCCGTTTGTTACAAACTTGATTTCAAATTAAAAATATAATACTCCTAATGACTGCTATTGAATTTGATTCAGTTCTGACTTTTGGTAGCGGAGTTACAGGTTGGTTATTGCAGTCACATAGCAATTTCTCATATGAACCGGTACAATCGTAATACCTCATAGGTTTAAAATCTATTGAAATGAACATCAAACTACTTCGATTCGCAGGCCTAGATCTTTGATGGCAAATGAAAGATTATTGGAACACATTGTCCATTATCGATAATTACGGAAGTCCCGGGTTCCGGGCATATTTCAGATCTAAAGCCACTTCGGTGATGACTGAACCAATTTTCACTAACCTAGTCTCAAATAGAAGATATAATATGAAGTTCGGTGTTGAAACCTCCATCTACTCCTCCACCTCCTACCTCTCAACCCCCCCCCCCTTCTCTCACCACCCCCCTCTCAGACCAACCTCCCTCCTGCATTCCCTTCATCCACCCCGTATACTAAAATAGGTTAGATGATTCCCGACGCATCCTCCCCTTCCCACTAATTATATTCCTTCCATTCTACATCATGAAGTTAACATTGAACTCACGCTGATTAAGCTATATAAATATTATATTTTTGTTTGTTTCAAGTGTGTCAGCGTCAACATGTTGCTTATCAGGTTCGTGACAGCCGTGCACTTAAGTATGCTTATCAAGTGTAATAAGAATGTAATAGGCATTTCCACAATGTTATATTGAACGTAGCCAGCCACTAAATCATAGCTTTGAAAAATGAGTAAGGCACAATTGCTCCACTAGATGGATTAACACAGGCCACTATGCAAGTTCTGACTGTTCTGATAGTCGAACTTGGCCTACTTATGTGAAAACAATGTAAAATAACTCAAAATACCTACGAGATGGCCCATGGCAGCACGTATTGAGAGTCCGAGATCTGGCGGATCAATCTTGAAACTGTCTTGTCGCTGATTGACAGTGAAGATTTTGTAGGAGCTACACGGTGTTCCTAAAACCGTTAATAACTAAAAAAATGACCATAAATGTGTCATACGGCATTCGAAAGATACAGTATCCAAGCATCTTCTCAATGAATTTCAAAATGATCTATCGAGAGATTCGAGAGAAATTGCGATTTGAAGTTTTATGACACGTTTCATAAGGCTACCAGCAAACACACACGGGTTTGATCGTATCTCTATAAACCAAAAAAATATTTTTTTTGATAGGCACTTGATAGGCATTTGATAGGCACAAATGCGTTAGCTTGGCGGTGTCAAATGCTTTTGTTTTTACATTTTGGATATCTTAAAACTAGGAGGTTACAATATTGAAATTTTTTTTGTCGTGACTAACGACTTACCTTTCAATATAGGGGCCCCTTTTCAAAATTTCGGAAGAAAAATGATGTAAGATTTTGAACGCTTATATCTTTTGTTGTACTGAATGGATTTAATCAATTTCTTCGGCATTTTGTCGAAAATATTTGTACCAATGTTGTATTAAATTTTGGAATATGTAGGATATTCATTATCAACGGAATAATAGTGTTTTGAAAAATCTTTCGAAAACGACTCGGAAAAGTGAAAATTTTCAGCCCATCCCGCACAGAGCCGTCAAAATGGTGCAGCAAATGAACAATAAAATAATGAAAAGTTTATATAAAGGTCCACTACATGTTTGTTCCTATGATTATTCGTATTGGGTTGCTTGACGAGAGCAGTTGGTGGGGGAAAGCCGGAATGTTAATTTTGGTTAAGCCATTAGAAGTCGGACGGAAAGGAAAGGCTCATGCACGCCACGAGAACGAGCGAGAAAGCGATCGTAGTGCATATTAGCGAAAGCGTTACGTACATTTTGAACCTTATTAACTTTTCTTCTACAAAACGGATTGCCAATCTTGTTTCATAAATCGGAAGGAAAACGTTCAATGCTTGCTACCGATGCGTTCTTTGCTATATAAAATTTGTTTAAATAGTTCGAAAACTACTTTAAATGAAATCAACATTAATGATAAAACCTATAAATAGGGGTGTCGCAGCTTTTCTCTAAGCCAGACGTGTGTAAGACGCAGTGCATAACAGACGTGCGTGGTCGTGAGAAGCTGCATCGGACGACCAATCAAATCAGCTACCACCGGAGAGAAGAAGAAAAACGTTGGTGGAGGTGGTGGCGGTGAGAAGTCCAAAAAGCCAAAGGCTAAGAAACGCAGTCACTGAAAAGGCGGTAGTAACTGCCACTAAAAATGCCACCAAAACATCGAAGGCTGCAAAGCGTACTCATTCGGTGTGAGCTGCGAAAGGGGAAAGATCGTATGGATGTACGCAGTAAAAACAATCGTCGGCAAGGTTTGAATTGTTTTAAAAGATTCCCGTCTTGTATCAACATAGTTATCTACAAACCGTCCTTATTAGGACGAATACAAAATGGAAAAAGAATTTAATTAGAAAGTTTCTTTTATAAACTGGTATTAAGTTTGCGCTTGGTAATTCTGTACTTTTACCAGTGAATCATAAGAAAATGTTTTTCTAATTTACAAACCCGAAGGTTTTTGCAAATCCTTCCAAGAAAATCAGTGAATGTGCCAACTCTGCCACTAAGCGAAAAAGCTACACCAAAACGAATGATGAAAATATTTTCATTTATCGAACAAAAGGACGTCCTTCCATCTGCATTGTAAAGTCAATAAATAGGAACACCATGATGAAAACCGTGCTCATTCGGTGTGAGCTGCGAAAGGGGAAAGATCATACGGATGTACGCAGTAAAAACAATCGTCGGCAAGGTTTGAATTGTTTTAAAAGATTCCCGTCTTGAATCAACATAGTTATCCACAAACCGTCCTTATTAGGACAAAGGCAAAATGGAAAAAGAATTTAATTAGAAAGTTTCTTTTATTAACTAGTATTAAGTTTGCGCTTGGTAATTCTGTACTTTTACCAGTGAATCATAAGAAAATGTTTTTCCAATCTACAAACCCGAAGGTTTTTGCAAATCCTTCCAAGAAAATCAGTGAATGTGGCAACTCTGCCACTAAGCGAAAGCTACACCAAAACGAATGATGAAAAGATGGGTTGGTAATGTATATGACATAACAGGGGTGTCGTGACCACACTTCGAAGTTATTTCAAATCTTGCAAAGCATAAATTGACATAATTTCAATGATTGTTCCTTTATGAATGAAATGACAAATTTTCAGGTCAACGCGGCAATAACTTTGCAATTTATAGAACAATTTTAACCCTCTGCTGCCAACCCCGTGGTTTTGCAGGGTTAAGGAGAATCATTGTAAAATGTCCAATACATGATTTTATGTTGTTACCTCCATTAAAACCACTTCAGAGCACTCCCACCTGTCATACATGTACACTGTCTGCTTGTTGAAATCATTATATGAAATTATTGACCTGTATTCAACGCGGAGAACTCGGTAATAAAATTGTTTTGCTGAATATACTAACGAACGGGATCCCCAGGAAAATTTCGCTGAGCCCGGTGAATCGAACTTAATGCGCAAAATTTAGCCATTTGAAGGAGATACAAGCAGAATTTTAAGAATATGAGCATCGCGGTTATGTCCCGGACATTACCCGCCCCTAGTTTTTCGCTAAGCGTGTTCATTTCTGTACGGAAAAGATTCCGATGGTTGTTTCGAGAGATTTTAACATTGATAGTTCAAAGCAAGAAAATATGAAATTTGTTCATTTCATGAATGAATGTCTCAACGAGCTTAGAATCCAGCGCATCCCCTATCAACGCAGACGCCAACAACAAAGGTTCTTTTCAGAACCACCATAATTATTATAAAGAATAACTTGAAACATTCCCACATATTTCATTGAGTATCATTCGATTTGAATTACAAGTCAAACGAGTAGTCACGACACTCCGGTTATGTCCTAGACATTACCCACCCATCTTTTTTACAAAGGAAAAGAAAGTTTACAGCTATCTTAAGACTAGAAATAAGATTCAATATACAAGAGAGGGCCAAAAGATTTTTTTATGAAAAAATTTAAAACAAGGGATTCACTTTGATATACAAGAGGGGGAGTAATAGTATTTTACGAAATATTTTACGGTTATCTTAAAACTAACAATATAGTTTAGTACACATAAGGGGGAACAAATATTTATTAGAAACTTCACAGAAATCTTAAAACTAGGGATTCAATTAAAGAAAAATGTCTACTTATTTAGTACATGGCATTCGAAAGATATAGTAATCAAATATATCCCCTGCAAGTTTGAAAATATTTCATTGACGGAATCGTAATTTATAACGGTTTGGATGTGGTATGCGGTCATAGATGGGTTTTCTACCAGACTTCAAGCGTGAATCCATGATTGTCCATTGACTATTTACATCATTTATGCGTGTCGCGGTTTTTAAAGGAAAACCTTACCATTTAATTACATAAATATAATGTACAAAAGGTGTTATTTATATGTTGCACTGAAAAAAATATGAAAATAGGGTTGTCTACCAAACGATAAACATAATGTGTAATTAAAAAAGTGGATAAAAGGCGGAATGTTTACTTCAAAAGGCCATATCTCAATGGTTTGTTGATCGATTCTAATTATTTTTTCATTATTGAACAAGTAGACGTTTCATCGTTAAATTCACTGAGAAGATGCTTGGATACTGTATCTTTCGAATGCCGTATGAGAAATTTATGGTCATTTTTTTTAGTTAATAACGGTTTTAGGAACACCGTGGCTATATATTTAGAACATTGAACTGCCTTTCTAACAGCGACAGCAAAAGTAACGATTTACGACCGTTTTTCCAAGAATCATACCTACTGTATTGACTCACTCTTTTAGCGCTTTCGGTTTTTCCTGGTGCTAGTCAGCGTGGCCACCGAGATTACGAGAGACCATTCAAGAGGTTTAATACTAACAATTAAGCGGATAAAAAAGTCTATTTTTTGCCCACTACATCAGACGCCCCCTTAACCTAACGAAAGCATACGAGGCATTCCATGAGAAACCGGCCGACCGCAAAATATGACCATCGTCGATTCGAACGAAACTTTGCAGGTGTGTTCGCTGTATTAATCTTCATGATATTCTCTGGCAATTGGAATATTTTGATACAAGAGTAATTTTTCAAGAGGGCGTAAACGTTTCTACGTGCATGAATTTCAATTTGTTTTGTTCGATTACTGTATTTTATACAGCAAAACTATCTGAGAACAAGTTACAGGGAATGAATACTTCTGTCCGAAAAAAATATACACTGAAAAAAATGTGTCATTTTTCAAAAAAAAAACAAAAATTTATGATAAAAATTTAAATTGCGAAAAAAACCCATTTTTTAATTTTTTTATATTTTGTTACCAAAAACCTAAAGAGAAAAGAAACATTTTGATTGTGATTGCATGATGGAGAAAAAATCGGTAAAAAATTTTTTCTAACAATAACTTCGTACATGTTTTTAAATTTCATACTAATTGACATACAAAATTGTAATTTTATTACAGAATATAATTCTAAGCACCATTTAAAATCCAAATGCATTTAACAAAAATCTTCCAAAATGCGATAGTTTTCGAGATATTTGAAATTTTTCTACTTCAAAACAATTAATTCGTGTAATTATGCTCTTTTTAAAAGTTATTTGCGTTACCCCATCAAAAAATGTTAAAAATTTAATGTTTATCGTTTTAAAGACGTACAAGCAACCTTTTTAGTGTATTTGGATCATAGAGAAGCTTTCAATAAAAAAGTTTTCCTAACAACAACTTTTGACATTTTTTTATAATTCTTACTATTTGCAGTCAAAAATACAATTTTCTTTTTGAATATGATTCTAAACGCCATTTTAAATCGAAATGTTCTTAACAAAAAATTTCTAAAATGTAGTAGTTCTCGAGATATTTTAACTTTTGTTTTAACAACACAATTATTTTGTTTTATTACGACCTTTTCATAAGTTAGTCGCGTTTCTCTATCAACAATAATAGATTTTTCAAAAGGCCCATAAACTTTCGTGCAACTTTCTCTTTGACATCAAGGCGATATTGTAAACCATTTGAAAGTTACATGAAAGCAACCAAAATATATTTCAACCATAGGGTCTGTTGATTTAACTATATATTTAACTGATATATTTAACTATATATCATATGTTGGTTGTTTTCATGTAACTTTAAAATGTTTCACAATATCGCCTTGATGTCAAAGTGAAAGTTGCAGGAAAGTTTACGGGCCTTTTGAAAAACCTATTATTGTTGATGGAGAAACGCGACTAACTTATGATAAGGTCGTAATAAAACAAAATAATTGTGTTGTTAAAACAAAAGTTAAAATATCTCGAGATCTACTACATTTTAGAAATTTTTTGTTAAGAGCATTTCGATTTAAAATGGCGTTGAGAATCATATTCAAAAAGAAAATTGTATTTTTGACTGCAAATAGTAAGAATTATAAAAAAAATGTCAAAAGTTGTTGTTAGGAAAACTTTTTTATTGAAAGCTTCTCCAAATACACTAAAAAAGTTGCTTTTACGTCTTTAAAACGATAAACATTAAATTTTTGACATTTTTTGATGGGGTAACGCAAATAACTTTTAAAAAGAGCATAATTACACGAATTAATTGTTTTTGAAGCAGCAAAATTTCAAATATCTCGAAAACTATCGCATTTTGGAAGATTTTTGTTAAGTTCATTTTGATTTTAAATGGTGCTTAGAATTATATTCTGTAATAGAATTACAATTTTGTATGTCTATTAGTATGAAATTTAAAAACATGTACAAAGTTATTGTTAGGAAAACTTTTTTACCGATTTTTTCTCCATCATGCAATCACATTCAAAATGTTTCTTTTCTCTTTAGGTTTTTGGTAACAAAATATAAAAAAATTAAAAAAATGGGTTTTTTCGCAATTTAAATTTTTATCATAAATTTTTGTTTTTTTTTTTGAAAAATGACAACATTTTTTTCAGCGTATATTTTTTTTCAGACAGAAGTATTCATTCCCTGTAAATCGTTCTCAGATAGTTTTGCTGTATAAAATACAGTAATCGAACAAAAAAAAATTGAAATTCGTACACGTAGAAACGTTTACGCACTTTTGAAAAGTTACTCTTGAGTCAAAATAATCTTATTACCTGTGGAAAATATTTAGTCTTGCATGACGGTGAAACGTGTAAAGTTTCATTGGAATCTAAGATGGTCGGTCACGATTTTAAAGATTTTCGGACGGATCTTCGTGGAATTCCTCAATACGGATCAAGTTGGTTGGATAGAGGCTGTGGTTTTTTAATTTCAATTGCATAAAATAATTTCTATGTATCATTTTACACATAAAAAAATCAACTACGTAACTTTATCATCAGCTCCATTGGAAAATACTAAAAACATTATATGGCCTAATGAACGAATTGGAAAAAAAAATACTTCAGCTTCTGTTAAAAATTATTCGGGTCGTTGCCTGATAGACTGAAAATGGATTCAAGACCTATCTGTACAACTTTCGAAGTGCGTCATTTCACCGTTTATTATCTTTGTAGACATTAGTAGTAGAGTAAAGCCATGTCAAGTGATCCTCGAATTTTTCGCAAAATCACCGATCTTCATGAGGTATATTTTATTGTATAGGGATTATGGTGAATAGCTTTTGGTATAAATATTTCGTTAAAATTCCTTTTTTTATTTAAGATATTAACCCTCAAACTTTATTGCATGATAAAATTGAAAATTTTATATCTCAAAAACTACTGAAGATAATTCAATGAATTTTTGCACACTTATGGAATAATATTTGCACTATCTTATAAAAATTGTTTTGCTTTATAATTGTGTGAATAACGGTGCTTTGCATTTATTTAAAGTTTTCAATTGTATTTTTTTCTTGTGTTCTTCACGCTAAAATTTTTCAAAACGTATCTCAAATTATGTAAAAAAATTTCACCTTCAATAATCTGTATTGATAATTTTTCATTTTTGTTCCTATCGAGAGTTATAGAGGATTTTGTAACAGTGCGATCTTTCAACGCGCGGCCCACTTTGATGCAACCCGCGAGAACGTACATATTGGCAACGCCGCACGTCGCAACCTCCTAATGCGCATCGCTTTGAAGGAGCGTATATCATGTTCAAAATTGGCATCTTTCAGATTATAGCAAAAAAACAAGCTTTTCTTTATGGATAATTGAAAGTGATGTTTTCTGAATAATTTGCACGCTCTTTAGCGTTATTATATTGTTCAAGAGTTATTTAATTTTCTGTCACTCAATACCTCGGACAAGCGCGCTCGGATGTTGCCATCCGATGAGCAAAGTTGAGCAGTGGGCATGTTTTAACCTGCGTTGACATATTTTTCCCAAATTGACATACTTCACCACGTTTTATTTTCAGTTGGTTCTGTCTGAGAGGTAGCACCATATATTTCGAATCTTTTTTTAAATCCACATAGCGACTTTTCAGCCATGCGCCATCGGGTCGCGCGTTAAATTACGCGCTCATTTAATTTGCATCAGTGCGAATGGGAAAACGTTTTGACGGTTGTTTTTGTTTCGATCGCACTTGGGTGTTTCCCATATGGAGACAACTCGACGAAATGCTATATTTTCTCAAGATAGACAATATTTCCTCAAAAAACCATTCGATTGTTTTATGTTATAAATATGGGTCGATCACACGGATGATGTATTCGTTAAAAAAAAATTCTTAAATATGTTCGTCGTATCTTGTTTTTGTGACATCCATGTGGAGTGATAAATTTAAAATTATATTGGTCAACACATGTGTAGCATTTGTCGTAATGGGCGCAAAAAATACAACGAAAATAAATATGGACATGAACAAAACACAATGTTCGTTAAATTTTCAATTTTACTTCCCATGTCTATAGTAATGGGTTCCTCTATAACGTGTTTAAAATATAGGAAAATTTACATTATATTATAGTGTTTGCCAAAGTAATGGAACTGGAATATTCGATGACTTAACAGGTACATGCGGAAAACTGTAACGATGATTTTGAAATAAAGATCGTTGATGACTAAATGAAATTCGACAAAAATAAATAATATCTTACCAGAACTTGGAGAACCACCAATTAACAGAATTAACAGAAGCATTAGTGATAAAAAAACCCAACATCTATGCGATTGAACAACAGATTTTATGTAAACTTTTTTTAAAATAATCCACCGAGGGACCCAGCACAATTTTTATTTTAGTTCAAATCTAAATATCATGATTTATGAAACATACTATATTAGGCTGTCCAAAAAAAAATTGATGTGCGAAAAGTCATGGTGCTCAACCCTATAATGAAAGATAAGCATATTTTAAGCACTTTTGTAGAACAAATCAAGTTTCTAAACAAATCATCTAGAGGTTCCACAAATGCGATTTATGAAAAATGGCTATTTTTGAGTAAAATTGTCGTATATAAGCGGTTTTCGTAATTTTTTCCAAATCCGATTATTTTTGAAATATTTTTTTTATTTTTCTGTGGACCTTGGAGAATAAATTCCATTTAAAAGTTTTCCACAAAAAGTGCTTATATCAATGATAGAACAAAACGATCAATGATCAATGATTAAACAAAGTGAAAACAATATTTTTTAGTCAATTATGAAGAAAATCCTCACAAATCAATTTTTTTTTTCATTAAACCAGAAGGCATTTATTATAAAGTACTATTCATTACAAAAGTTTTCGTGAATAAATATTGTGAAAATTCGGTCGGGAGGCTGAGATATAGCGTTTTTAGTAAATGCTTTCAAACCATGAAACTTTGTCACTTTTTTGTCGTGACTAACGACTTACCTTTCAATATAGGGGCCCCTTTTCAAAATTTCGGAAGAAAAATGATGTAAGATTTTGAACGCTTATATCTTTTGTTGTACTGAATGGATTTAATCAATTTCTTCGGCATTTTGTCGAAAATATTTGTACCAATGTTGTATTAAATTTTGGAATATGTAGGATATTCATTATCAACGGAATAATAGTGTTTTGAAAAATCTTTCGAAAACGACTCGGAAAAGTGAAAATTTTCAGCCCATCCCGCACAGAGCCGTCAAAATGGTGCAGCAAATGAACAATAAAATAATGAAAAGTTTATATAAAGGTCCACTACATGTTTGTTCCTATGATTATTCGTATTGCGTTGCTTGACGAGAGCAGTTGGTGGGGGAAAGCCGGAATGTTAATTTTGGTTAAGCCATTAGAAGTCGGACGGAAAGGAAAGGCTCATGCACGCCACGAGAACGAGCGAGAAAGCGATCGTAGTGCATATTAGCGAAAGCGTTACGTACATTTTGAACCTTATTAACTTTTCTTCTACAAAACGGATTGCCAATCTTGTTTCATAAATCGGAAGGAAAACGTTCAATGCTTGCTACCGATGCGTTCTTTGCTATATAAAATTTGTTTAAATAGTTCGAAAACTACTTTAAATGAAATCAACATTAATGATAAAACCTATAAATAGGGGTGTCGCAGCTTTTCTCTAAGCCAGACGTGTGTAAGACGCAGTGCATAACAGACGTGCGTGGTCGTGAGAAGCTGCATCGGACGACCAATCAAATCAGCTACCACCGGAGAGAAGAAGAAAAACGTTGGTGGAGGTGGTGGCGGTGAGAAGTCCAAAAAGCCAAAGGCTAAGAAACGCAGTCACTGAAAAGGCGGTAGTAACTGCCACTAAAAATGCCACCAAAACATCGAAGGCTGCAAAGCGTACTCATTCGGTGTGAGCTGCGAAAGGGGAAAGATCGTATGGATGTACGCAGTAAAAACAATCGTCGGCAAGGTTTGAATTGTTTTAAAAGATTCCCGTCTTGTATCAACATAGTTATCTACAAACCGTCCTTATTAGGACGAATACAAAATGGAAAAAGAATTTAATTAGAAAGTTTCTTTTATAAACTGGTATTAAGTTTGCGCTTGGTAATTCTGTACTTTTACCAGTGAATCATAAGAAAATGTTTTTCTAATTGACAAACCCGAAGGTTTTTGCAAATCCTTCCAAGAAAATCAGTGAATGTGCCAACTCTGCCACTAAGCGAAAAAGCTACACCAAAACGAATGATGAAAATATTTTCATTTATCGAACAAAAGGACGTCCTTCCATCTGCATTGTAAAGTCAATAAATAGGAACACCATGATGAAAACCGTGCTCATTCGGTGTGAGCTGCGAAAGGGGAAAGATCATACGGATGTACGCAGTAAAAACAATCGTCGGCAAGGTTTGAATTGTTTTAAAAGATTCCCGTCTTGAATCAACATAGTTATCCACAAACCGTCCTTATTAGGACAAAGGCAAAATGGAAAAAGAATTTAATTAGAAAGTTTCTTTTATTAACTAGTATTAAGTTTGCGCTTGGTAATTCTGTACTTTTACCAGTGAATCATAAGAAAATGTTTTTCCAATCTACAAACCCGAAGGTTTTTGCAAATCCTTCCAAGAAAATCAGTGAATGTGGCAACTCTGCCACTAAGCGAAAGCTACACCAAAACGAATGATGAAAAGATGGGTTGGTAATGTATATGACATAACAGGGGTGTCGTGACCACACTTCGAAGTTATTTCAAATCTTGCAAAGCATAAATTGACATAATTTCAATGATTGTTCCTTTATGAATGAAATGACAAATTTTCAGGTCAACGCGGCAATAACTTTGCAATTTATAGAACAATTTTAACCCTCTGCTGCCAACCCCGTGGTTTTGCAGGGTTAAGGAGAATCATTGTAAAATGTCCAATACATGATTTTATGTTGTTACCTCCACTAAAACCACTTCAGAGCACTCCCACCTGTCATACATGTACACTGTCTGCTTGTTGAAATCATTATATGAAATTATTGACCTGTATTCAACGCGGAGAACTCGGTAATAAAATTGTTTTGCTGAATATACTAACGAACGGGATCCCCAGGAAAATTTCGCTGAGCCCGGTGAATCGAACTTAATGCGCAAAATTTAGCCATTTGAAGGAGATACAAGCAGAATTTTAAGAATATGAGCATCGCGGTTATGTCCCGGACATTACCCGCCCCTAGTTTTTCGCTAAGCGTGTTCATTTCTGTACGGAAAAGATTCCGATGGTTGTTTCGAGAGATTTTAACATTGATAGTTCAAAGCAAGAAAATATGAAATTTGTTCATTTCATGAATGAATGTCTCAACGAGCTTAGAATCCAGCGCATCCCCTATCAACGCAGACGCCAACAACAAAGGTTCTTTTCAGAACCACCATAATTATTATAAAGAATAACTTGAAACATTCCCACATATTTCATTGAGTATCATTCGATTTGAATTACAAGTCAAACGAGTAGTCACGACACTCCGGTTATGTCCTAGACATTACCCACCCATCTTTTTTAATTGATGAATATCTCAACCTTAACTTGACCAGTGTAGGCATTTTGGGTGTCAAATAAAAAGGATTTCTCTCTATCTTACAAAATTTTTCCATATGTGGAATTTACCATCTTATTCTAAGGTGCACACTAAGCCAGCCAAAAGTTGTTCTGTAATTTCTTTTGACGATTACCACAGTAAAGGGATATTTTTACGAAGCTGTCAGCAAATTATTTAAAAAATTGCGGTAAAGTTTTCATTTTTTAACGATTTTCAGTAATTTTTCGAATAATTTGCTGAAACCCGCAATATTTTTCACTGAATTTATCAGCACTTCTGTTTTTTCGGTACATAAACATTATCCAGTAAAAAACTGACTGATTGTTCGGCAGAAATGTACCAACATTACCGAACCTCGTCAAAAACTTACAAAACAGGTACAGAAAATCATCTGTCAAGTCGCCATTTTCAGAGGAAACTACTGACTGACCAGTATTTTTGACGTTTGGAATGGAATGGATTGCGGAGAGTTCAGTAACCGAATTGTTTTACTGAATTGATTACCAAACGGTTTGCTGTTCAAAAACCCGGTTAAATTTTACTGTACCCAGTAATTCAAATTAAGTGTGTAGATATTGAGATATTTATGGAATCGTGCATGATCAACAACTTTTTCCAATAAGAAGTGATAACTTTAATGATGCTATAACCAGTATAACATTCACGATTGATTAGATTTATTTATTAATGTAAATGTATTTGTCTTGTAATAAAACACTTAAATATAATTTTAGGAACGTGTCCACTAGAAAACAGACAGAGAAAGAATGACCGGAACGGTGAGAATGAAGAAACTTCAGCTCTAGTATTTCCATAGAGGGTCGCCTTGGGGAGATCTGATTTTTCCAGTATTTGTTGCTCTTTCCTTGCACTTTAATTTGTCTATATAGTGGTTTGCCCGTTTTTGCCCGTTTAAAAGTTATCGGCATTGGAAAAAGAGCTATTTTTAATAAAAACGAGAATATCTCCACACATACTAGGGATAGCAAGTTTCCGTCTTCGGCAAAGTAATGCAGTTTAATAGTTCAAATAATGTTCTATAACTGGAAAAAATCTAGAAGAAAACTTATGAGGAAAAAACTGTTTTTAAGGGGCCTTTAACCAATAATGCCCCATATCTCTAAAAACTTAAAAGATAGAGAGTTGAAGTCTTCAAGTAAAATGTTTGTAACGAGTTTCTCTACAACTTAACCGAAAGAAGTATTTGTCTATCTGAATCTTCGCCAAAAAAAAATTTCGTAACTCACTATTAGGGGGATTAATCATCAATCCGGTAAGGCAGACAGAAGAGGAGTTCTACTCCAAGATACTTTCTTGAAGACACCATTATGCTAAAGTCAACCGTTTAGACGCAATCCAAAAAACCCCTTTTTTGCTCTTTGGGACCACTGTGCGTTCCGGTCATTCTTTCTCTTTCTGTGTTCCAGTGGACACGTTCCTAAAAACCCCTGAAAAAGGAAAAAAACAAAGACTCACGTCAATACAAGGAACATATTCTCAAATTGAAACCATTTTATATGTTATCGAATACATATGACATGATTGATTATTTTGGCCCCTTCTTCTTTTGGCGATAGTTCGCCAAATTGAATTGAAAAAATAAAAATGTTCGTCGACCCTCGGTGGATTATTTTCAAACAAGTCTTAAATTAAAGGTAAAAAGATCTGCTATCGAATAGCGAAAGATTCAGTGATGCTTATTTTTTTGTAATAAGGTCATTTTATATACACACCGTGGAGTACCTCAAAAAAATCGCCAAAAATTCAGGCTTTTGACGTTTTCCCCATACAACGAATTTTTTTCTCATCGCGGACTTTCACGCGAAATTTCACAGGTAATTTCGGACGGAATTTTACATGAAATTTCACGCGAAAGTTCACGTGAGATTTGCAAATTTTGAGCTTTTTTCGATAGCTCTAGTTCACCCACAAGAGGTTTCAAGTTTCTATAGTAATATATATGGAAACTCGAAATAATTCCAATCTCAATAAAACAATTTCACAGTAACTCTGCGTATCTCAAAACTTATGGTCACGTAGCTTATTTTATAACGAATAGCTTTGTTGAAGATCGCATATTGATTGGAGGTTCCCTAAAAATTTATTTAACTTTGAAGACCAAGCAATTTTTTTTGAAGTTTCCTATTCTGAGCATGTGCGAGAAAGAGAGGCAAATATGAGAATATCTTTTTACTGCAAAATCGAATCAATTTGCAGGTATTTAGAATTTAGAAGAGGTATTTACTGGTACCATATCATACTTTTCATCTTCTAATTGGACAGAGGTATACTTTTCTCAGAAAAAAAATGAGGAACAACAGAGATGAAAACATGCATTACATACATGTACTTAGGTTGGTAGATAGATATTCTAAAATTTGAGAAAAACACGTTTTTGTAAAATAAGGAGAAAATCACTTGGCACGCATTTTGAACATTAACATCCACCAGGATCGAAACTTACAATGTCCATCCAATATTGAAACTACGTCGAACGGACCACAACATCCCTCCGATATATTTTTGTATATATCTCGATAGCTAAATTGGTTCGAAACACCTGACCTCTTGGCTTTCTAAGTACTTTGTAGACAATAGTAAATAAAGGTACAATTACAGGTCCCCTTCGGCGATCTACAGAATTGTAGATTAGATTATAATATCACACCTCAGTAGAACGAAAACAAAAACTGATTTCTAATGGGTTCAATAAATAAAGGAATATATTTTCTAAGGGATGAGATTACATGCACAACAGACACAACACAGCAGCTTAGTATTTCACTTTGCATCTTCCCTTCGGATCCTCCGCTTGTCCCGGTGGGCAAACGTACGGTGCGTCGATTAGCGCGAATTGACTCGGAGTGTCGTAACTTGGTTGATCGGACTGCTGCTCGGACTGGTTTGCCGCAGGTTGCTGAGGCTGCAACGGCACCTGTCCACCAGCCGCAGGGTGCACCTCCTGTTTTGGCTTGGCACTTTCCTCGTCGCGATAGTAGTTGTAGTAATAGTTGATTTGGTACACCACCGGTCGACTGTAGTGATGGTACTGTTGTGGTACCACCGGGAAACTTCCAGCCGGAAGCACGAAACACCGACAACAGTACAGCGTCTGAACTAATACAACGATCACCACGCCAAAATTCATTATCGTGTGTTTTAAGGCTGGGTTTGAGTTTACGAGAATTCAAAATATTCAGTTTGGTGATTTGATGGCTTCTTGCCTTGATTCAAGCTCTTTATAGACTGATTTGCCTGTCTAACTGCAAGACCAGTTTTATACTTCAAATTCGGTCCGATCATTCCAACTTTGGCAAATATTTATCGATGAGTTGACGTTGGTACTCCTATCGAGGTTAACAGCGAGAAGCATAATTCATTTAAGGTCCATCCTTAGATGTTTCCACAGTTGATCCCCAATGTCTTACAAAATGATTCGTGTTCAATTTATTGGATTATTTCGAATAGTTTGAAATTTTCAGTAACATTTTAAGTGAGATAAAAGGTAATTTTTTCCGTAACATCTCTTTTCCACGGGATATGAATATGGCCGAGCCCCGTGATTCTAATTTTAAACTGCCAAAAAAATAGAACTGATAAGATATCGACGAAATAGTCATTGGCGGCATGCCCCCAAAACCGATGGTTGCCGCCAATGGCGTCATATTAAAGCTCAGATTGGACTTTGAGCTTAGCACATGGCTCACAACGACCATCAATCTCTTGCAATCGATGTTGATTCGTCATGTGCCAATATCGCTATCGCCGAAAGTAATTACAGACGACTCTAAAATCTTTCACGTGAACTCACCCAGGTGGAATGTTGAACACTAATATTTACAAATGCGTTCGAAGGCCGGTAAAAATGCGACGCTCACTCAAAACCACCGGTGGTGAATCTTCACCCGGTGTGGCGCGACCGAACTGGGAAGGATTAGACAATGATTGGCGGAAATGGTGGACTTTCCAAAACGAACAGCGGCCCAGTGACCAATGCTTTAATTAAAAGTCGCACGCGGTTTTAAATCTTGCATTGCCGTAATATATTTTTGTTTTTAGACTTTTACGTAGACCAAGGTTTTTGTTTTTGTAATTTGACCACCGTTGATGTTTTATCTATTATCACACCTGGAAAAATTAAGGCAGCTGATGCGCGCTATATGCGTGTTGGAAATCCCGCTCATTTTACTGACGCCGGGGGTTTCGGCACAGTCATGTATTTTTAGCTGAATTTTATCATTGCACCATAAGACACAAATGCTAAGTGCTGCAATGAAGTGGTCAGTTGAAAAAGTTGACAGTGCGTGGATGCTATAGTAACAAAACAAACTCAAATGCATAGAGCATCTGAAGTATGTCTAAATAATATAGGTTGACTGAATATTTATAGTCTAATTAGATATTTTGTAAATTTCGACATTTTGCCCCAAATAAATAAATGCACGTTGAAAACAGTTTGTATTTCAAGCATTTCAACTATTCTAAGAATGCACGTTACGTCTTACCAATAATGTACAAATATTTTTATAATAACCAAATAGTAAAAATTAAGGGATTGGACGAACTATGTTATTGAATTACATATCTTAAAACAAAGCTAAACTTTTTGCCTATAGTATATTTATATTTCCAAAAATATTCACTTTTATGTCTTTTGTTTCCGACTCATGATGATATTGTGATTAAGGAAGGCATTGAAAGTCGATCGTTCACGAGAACGATAAGAAAATTACAATTCGGATTAGAATTGTGTCTGTCTTTACCAAAATTAATTACGGTCTGCTCTGAATTATGCCGACACCATTTAGTTTGAATTTAAATATAGACCACGGTATTCATATCGCAGAATGATTCACATTAGCCTCGTGTCGCGTTGACTTTATTGTCCACTAATTCCAGCACGTGGGCTTCAGTACCGCTCTGAGACGGATATCAGTGAGAACTAGGGCATTCAAATCAAACCTTTAACTAATCAAACTAAGTTTTCATGTAGGACTGTAGGTTTTTCTTTACTCTACTGGATACTATTTTGAAATGAAATTAAGGGTAATGTAGGCATATGAGCATCAGTCAGAGGCGAGGCTAGAAATTGTGGAAGTGCACTTTTCGAGAGTTCTATACACCTACAAAAAATGGTGCACATTTACGTCTCCTGACCCTAACATATACGAGCATCAAAAATGACTTAGTTTTACGTTTGATTCAAATTTTACATGACGTTGAATTTCGTAAATCACGTAGTTTTACTCCACATACTCGCCTTTGTTCTGAATGGTAGTAAGTGTAATTTTATATCTTTGCGCATGTAAAGCATATGTGTCATGTAAAATTAAAAGGAACACGGTTACGTTCCGTCATTTTATGAATTACGGTTTGTTAAATTATGTCATGTTTGCAATTACGTCAACGATAAAATTCATAATTTTTTGGTGTGTGTACTAGGGTGGGACAAAAATTAAATTCCAGCTCCGAGCAACTTTTTAGGTACCATTTGGGTCCTAGAACAACTGTGCAAATTCTTAGCTCGATCGGTGAAACTATATTTTTGCGCCCACTGTTTAAAGTTTACATGGGAAAATTAACTTTTACAACATAATTCCTCCAGGAGTCGCCCATTACTTCCTAAAAATAAATCGTTATGTGACTTTTAAAGGAAATTTAACAAAGAAACAAAGTCTCGAAAACCACAAAACGATCTGACGCTTGAGAAAAAAGTTATTAAGCAAAAACCGATTGATGCTTTGAGGATTGATAAAATATTCATTTTTTCTAGCACCACTGCTGTTGGTTGTCCAATTATACGCAATTTTGTTTTAATCCTCTCTTAATGTGTCTAAATCGTTTATCTACATTATTTGGCCACTTCCCAAGATTTTGAGGTATAAATTGAGGCTTCATTTGTACATAATAAAAGAAAGTTAAAAAAATTTGTATATAATTAGACCGTCAGAAGCAGTGATGCTATGAAAAATGAAATTTTCATCAATCTTCAGGGCATCAATCGGTTTTTGCTTAATAACTTTTTCCGCAAGCATCAGATCGTTTTGCAGTCTTCTAGACTTTGTTTCCTGGACAAATTTCCTATAAAAATCAGACATCTATTTATTTTTAGGAGGTAAAGGGTGACTATTGGAAGAATTAATTTGCAAAAGACAATTTCCCCATACGAAATCCCATGTAAACTTTAAACCGCGGGCACAAAAATATAGTTGCACCAAATTTTATTTTTTTCATATAACCATGTCCCACTCTAGTGTATACTTTGAAATGCCAATAACAACGACGACTACGTCCTTACAGTCCCCTGGGAAAGGTAAGGAATGTTACTGTAACAAACGTTGCTATGAAGACCGTGTTAAACTCTACATCTTCACGTTTGCGAGAGAGGGAGTTTTTATTAGTAGGATGGGGTAAAGAGTTACACAGATCTGGATTAGGGTGTCCCAAAATGACATCATGTTAAAAAAAAGTTATCGGGCTCACTCCTTAAATGAAAGGTTAGGGTATTTGAAGCACTTTCTTCTTCGGAGTGAATTTGCTAAAATGCTCCCTACTGGTGGCGAATTTTGTTTTTTTTTTTGAACGATGGGCCGATTTTGGGTAAAATTTCAAAAGCATGCCTCTTGAAGTGCTCCTGAACGACCTAAGATTTTTTTCAGCATTTCTTTTTATTTTCTGAAGGTCCTAATGGAGAAGTTTGGATAGTTAGTTTATACAAATTTTGAATTGTAAGAGCGGCAAAGCCATTAAAACTTAGTAAAAAGTGAAATTTTTATGTTTTTCAGTAGTTTTTCTTCAAAACTGGATATCTACAAAATTTTCAAAAAAAAAGAAAACACTTTATACATTTGAGCCGAATACAGGGGCCTAATTTTGCAGAAGAAAGTGTATAGCTACGGCCAATGGGGTATGAGTTTTTTAGGTTATTGTTAAATAACCTTTTGACATTTTATGATATTCATTAAAAATAACACTGTTCTACAAAATAAAAAAAAACTGTGCTTAGTCCGCATATTATTTTTTGGAAAATAGAAGGAAAATTATGAAAAACAGCGTTTTTCGCTTGTCTCTATTACATTAGAATCGCTTTTTATGAGCATTTGACGATTTTTTTAAAATTATTTTGTATACTAATAGCCACTTAGCGGATTTGAAATTAACACAAAAATTAAACAAATATGTCGAGTTAATGGCAAGTTATGGCGTATATTTGAAGGCTGAATTGCTTGGCGTATTCACATTTCGTAAATAAGGTCTTATTTCCTTGTTAGGAACTTTAAAGTGGAGAAAAATGCAGAAGAGTGATGTGAGTGTTGAAAATCGGATATTTACTGTTTAGATCACATAATTCCGAAATAGTCAAATTTGGGGCAAATATCCTCGAAAAAGTTTTACAACAGAATACAGCGCATTTTCTGACACAATTATTTTGTTGAAGATGCCTCCTAGAAGTAATTATGGAGAATTGACTCTTCCAAAAATAATTAGAGACTTGGCGTCATTAGCAAGGTTATCATTATTTTTACAATTTAAGCTACAAAAATATCATCAGATGCTCATTAAACCTCGTCCTGACATACTAAAGACGTACAGAAAACGTCATTTTCAGCATTCTCCTTCTATTTTCCGAAAAACAATATTTGGTCAAAGCACATTTGAACTGATTTACTTTTTGGAACATCATTATTTTTGATGAATTGCTAAAAATGTCAAAGGTTATCTAACAAAAACTTAAATAACTCATACCCCATTAGCCGTAGCTATACACTTTCTTCTGCAAAATTACGCCCCTGTATTCGGTACAACTATATAAAGTGTTTTCTATACTTTTAAAAAAATTTAGATACACAGTTTGGAAGAAAAACTACTGAAAAACACCAAAAATTTCACTTTTAACTAAGTTTTAATGGCTCTGCAGCTCTTATAATTCAAAATTTGTACAAACCAACTAACCAAACTTCTCCATTTGGATCTCCAGAAAAAAAAATGCTGAAAATAAAATCTAAGACAGTTCAGGAGCACTTCAACAGGCATAAATTTAAATTTTTATCCAAAATCGGCCCATTTTTCAAAACATCAAAATTCGCCACCAGTAGGAAGCGTTTTAGCAAATTCACTCCGAAAGTGATGCTAACAAAGGCTCACTCCTCAGTCCGCAAGAGCAGATGGCCTGCCAAATGAGATATTTGGAGGCGAACTTCGACATTTTCTTCTTCTTAAATTTGTCGTCCACATAGAACTTGCTCTTGCCGGTGAAAAACTCCAACCCCGGAATTTGCTTAAAATCGGCTTTTATATACGTTTCGTCGTCCATCACACAGCAGCCATATTTTGTCAGCATCTTCTCATAGAGCTTCCGTGCCCGAGTTTTAGCCGTCGATTGTTGCCGCTCATCGCGGTTTGGGAAGTTCTGTACCTTGTATGTAGGTAGTCCAGCTCTCTTCTTTGCAATTTGGACGTTGCTCTGCGACATGCCGATCTTTTTAGCCAAATCACGGCTTGAGACGTTGGGATTCGCTTTAATCATCCGCTTCACCTTTCCCTCCGTCTTTTTGTTCTCCGGTCCCAATTTTCTTCCAGCTCCTTTGCCGTGGTCCAACGTCAACCGCTCTTGGCACCGCTTCAACACTCTGGAGACGGTTGAATGGTGAATGTTCAACATTTTTCTCAGCTGCCGGTGCGACAGGTCAGGAAATTCCAGGTGTTTGGAAAGAATTAGTTCTCTCGACTCACGTTGGTTGTAAACAATACACATCAATGAGAAAGTGTGCAAAATTTAGTTGATTTTTACCCAATGGTAAAAAAGTTATGCCCTGTTGAATGTGTCGCAATAATTTCGTGTTCGCCCTTTAATAATCGATTGATCCGCTTCAGACCTAGGAGACGAAAGAGAAGAATAGGAACAAGACAAAAGGCGGTTCCAATACTAAATTGGTTTAGTATAGATACAAAGTACTCAAACGCGCTGGCAGTAGAACATTTTTTAGAAGTAGACAAATTAGAGGACATCACACTTTTTGAGACACACATGCACAAAATTTTGTCTTCTTCCTGAAGATCGGTGTTTAATTGGCAGACAGTCGCCACTTTGTCCGATTTGGCAAAGTTTGTCTCGTGGGACGGACCGATATCCACCAAGGCATACGCTACAGTTGCTAAAAAGCCTGGGTTCGCTAAGTGTAAAATAGCGAATTCTTCAACTTTCCAGGAAAGAATTTTTAATCAAAATGCAGTTTTGGAAATTTCGAAGCAAAGAATGGGTCTGTCAATATTGCAAAGCGGTAAATGCTGCCACTTTTCAGGAAAGAGTATTTAATTAAGTAAAAGTGATTTTTTTCCTTTTCATGAAGGTACTTTTAATGAGAAGATAACCATTTACATGAATAAATCGCAAAAAATGACATCTTTGATAGTGTTGTCCCAGAAATGAACAATACTCGACCAACATATGATTACGGCGTAAAAGCCAACTGTCAAAATTCACTTTGAATGAAAATTCCGGACAAACGGTCACTCGCCAATAACAGATGTTGGGAGTAAACAAAAGAGAAAAACTTTTCTCTTGCATTTAGTGCTATGAACGGTGTTCGGCCAGTAACGGTTTGACCAGAATTTCCCTTTAAAGAGAATTTTGACAGTTGGCTTTTACGCCGTAATCATATGTCTATCGAGAATATTTTTTACTAAATTGTATATGACAGCATACCGTTCAAAAGGTCTAGATTTCTTACTTTTAAAAATGTTACAAAACTGAAAATCGGCTGAAAATGTGAATGTAGCTAATTTTGTTGTGCCGAAGGTTCCAAAAAAAAGTTTTTTTTGCTTCAAAATTTTATGTGTGCAGCTTTATTTTGTATCGTATTTGCTATACCAGTTAATTTTAAAAATTCAAAATCACTGTAGTTTTTGTGTAATCTACAAAAGGTAAACAAACTCTAAATAGTTGAAACATTTTACCATTTTGACTATTGCTTTTCAACGGACAATAACTTCTTTTAACGAACTGAATAAAAAAACTCCTCGAAAAAAAACTCCTCGAAGAATTCAAAAAACTTCTACTTGGCACATTGACGACACTCTTGTGCATTGAAAATGTCCAACAGTATTCATTGTCACATATCATAACCAAATCCCTGTTAATAGATTTTTTGTGCGGTTTTTTGCACGGTTTCTCGAAATAACACAGATTTTTTCACACGAAGTTTTTTGCACGGGACGCACCCCCGTGCAAAAAAAGAATTTGGTGTATTGTTGATTTTATGTTCAAAATTCAATATTCGTCAAGGAAAATTACTCCGAAGGTGGCAAAACGTGGTAATCAAAGCCATACTTAATTGACATCAAAGGCACCTCAAAATAAAGAATAGTTTGTCTCCTAACGACTCTTCACATGAAAATTTTGCTTATGAGCTCCCTCTGTCCCATGGGCCAGAGACCTATTTTTTGTTTGTAAATCCAGTTCTTGCAAACTTTAAATAGGCACTAGAGATTCAGTGTTTTAAAAATAATTTCTTCACAATGAGTGAGCTTCTTTTCGGTGTAAAAAATAGGGTGGTCCTATAGATTTTATTAATACTAATAATTTCGTTTAAACTCTAAAGGAAGGAGTATGAAACCCTCCTGAAAATTACAGAGTAATCAGTTTTGAGTCAGTATGGCGGCAATTTTAAAACCCTATCTTTTACTTTTTCTTTTTTACAGTATTTTCCTTTTTTTGGTTTAGGGGTAACTCCTAAAAATTCAGTTTTTTCAGTAAATCACTTTTGAAGTCAATTTTTCATTTTTTTTAAATTTTGGCTCTGCGAGAAATGACATCCAAATCAAGTTTCAATGTGTGCAATAAATGAAACTGTTTCTTTGAAATGCTTTCGGTAAGTATAAACTGTCACGAGCCGGCTCTACGATCACCCAGCTCCCAGTAAAGCTCAGCCGGAACTGAACTGGAATTCTGGCTGGTTCCAGTTCGTATTTCGGCTCCAGTGACACAACCGATTCTAACTAGAATCGGTTGTGTCACTGGAGCCGGAGTACGAACTGGAACCAGCCGGAATTCCAGTTCATTTCCGGCTGAGCTTAACTGGGCTATCGCTATACGGACCATGCATGCAAACTTCGATACAATGGTTATTCATGCATACAAACCTGTATGCGATGGTGATTTTCGTCGTATTTTCAATCAAATGTTTACACAGGTTTTTCGGAAAAGTTTCTACTACAAAGATAAAAATATTTTAAATTAATTTTCATTCAAATTTGGAGTTTGTCGTGTTTTCTTTAACGAATTTTATTGTAATTTTACATGTTGATTGAAAATTACATTTTAATTAAACGAAAAGCCAATGCATTTTAATGTATTTTTAAACCAATATTGCTGTAAAATAAATGATATGTAATATCTCACGAATGAAAGTGTAAAATCATATGCATTTTGATACTCCAATTGAATGCATTGATTTTAACTTAATTTTCAATCAAATTTTCGATTCAATCTTTCTATGTTTACATTCGTATTGATTTGCATGTCGTTTAAATTTCATTATTTTTTGGTGTGTATCTTATATGTCTGTTTTCTGTGATTTTGGTTCTGATAAATGCGGATAACTTATTATCTGTTTTATAATTATTTTATGCTTAAAATGCAAGAATTTCAATGAAAAACCACTCCGAAGAAAATAACTAATCTCATCCTTATTTGATAGTACAAGAACTATTTTCACGTGAATTTTTGTATTGCAAACTTCCACAGCTAGAGTAAAAAGAAGAAGAAAAAAAAACAAGAAATTGTATTTCGGGACACTATTAGGTCAAACTCAGGTGAGTTGAAACAGAGAAGATAATATAATTGATAACAGACAAACAAATTATTAAGAGTCGATTTTGATTAAAATTTCAGCGTTTATTTTCGCATATGTTGGATAGATTTCGGCCACATACTAGAATCCTACTTTGAGAAGTGAAGTAAAAGGGAAAATTGGTCCGAAGAAATAGGTCAAAATTTTGAAATATGTCTAACTCTGGTTTAGCTTGATGAAATTTAATTCCGTTTAGTTTTTCTGAAAAGGTTTTGAAAATAGGACATACTTTTTTGATTTGTAATTGATACATTGAAAAACACACATATGTTACCTTGAAAAATGACAATTTTGAAAACGTTATAGCTCTTTGCAGCAATCTAATTGAAGGTAAATTTATATGGATGAATTTAATGAATTTAAAAGTAAACTAAGAACTATAAGCTTGTGGTAAAAACATTTTGGGATGTCTTGAAATTCGCGAAATATAACATTTTCTTTCCATTCTTCGTGTTTTAAAAATATATTTTTAATCGGGATTGGTTCCAACCAATTTTTTGTTCAAAATTCTATTATTTTCAGATTCCTCAGATAATCCTTCTCTATTTTGATGTAATATTTTGTGGAAAAATCCTGGGTTCAGCACGACGAGAAAACTAAAACGAAATTTTGCCTTTTGGATAGAGAGCCAAACGCCTGGCATTATGCAATATTAGGTCCCAAAATCCCCCATTAACCCATTATTGCCCAACTTATTTTTCACACGCAGCACAAATTGAGTTTTCCGATTGGAAAAAATGATGTGGTCATTCCGGTGAAATTAATTTCCTATTAAGAATAGCTGATATAATAAGGAACAATCAGTGAAAATTTCAGATTGATCGATTAATTAATTCCCGAGATATCGTGGTCGCCGCGAATGAACTTTTCAACAAAATACAATTCCGAGATAATCGAGTTTTATTGTCGGTGCAGCGAGTCAACGGTCTAGCGTATCAAACACTACGCACCACCTACGAGTGGTCAATGGGTAGTGATCTATGAATCGCTGTAACTCAAGTTTTAGTATTCCGATCTTAATGAAATTTTGAGAAAATTTTCCTCAGCGTATGTAGTTTGAGAATATTTAATTTACAAAAATTCGATTTTTTTCATCATGACAAAAATGTGTAACCCCTTAAGGGAAAATTGAATGAAAACAAAACATAAACACCGGTTTAACCACTCTAACTTCTATAAACGTATTCTGTACGAGTATATGAACAATATTAACTCATTAATAATGCCTGTTCTGCGTTATTCCTTAAGTAATAGGAGTTACTCTTAGCACCTACTATATATAGTAGGTTGGGCAATAATGGGTTAACCGTATTAATGTATACTAAACAAATAAAATAGAACAGAAATCCCGCAAATGATGAAAATATCATAAAGTTATTTTTGAGGCAAAAATTCTCATAACTTTAGAACGAAAATAGTTTATGAGTTTGCGTTCGAAGTTTCACAAAAATAGTCTTAAAGTTGGCCAAAGATCATATTGGTGTGAAATCAAAAGTCCGAAAGTTATAGTTAGCTTTTAGCGCTTATAACAATAAAATCGCATTTTAAACAACAACCTAAACCTTTTGGATTCCTTGTTAAACGGAAATGGTACGCGACGTTAAGCATACATATGTTAGGCATAAGTACGTTTGGCATAAATGCGATATGCATAAATACGATATGCATAATGTACATTAGGCATAATGTATACTTTAGGCATAATGGACGAGAGGCATAATTTACAAAAGTTATAAATAATCCTCAGTTAAAAAAAGCTTTGCAAAATCAGAAAAAAATACGCAAGTGGGTAAGTTTTGATTTTTTTCACCTTGTTATTCAAATGGCAGGGCAGATAAATAAGATAGTTTTGAATTTTTTCACCTTGTTATTCAAATGGCAGGGCAGATCACCTTGTTCCACACACACAGCAACACAATTTTATAGCTAATACTCTCCACACGCGCAGTAGATTGACAGTATATTAGAGATACAAGAATCGATAAGTCAATCCAATATGAACAATCCTCTACATGTTCTCTCAGTGATTTTTAGAGAAAATTCATACTTAAATGATATATTGTTTATCATCCAGGATGTCATCGGATCTGTATTTGCATTTCCATTGTTTATTAGAAAAATTGTGGTTTCAAAAACATTTCGGTACCTGTGTAGAAAGGGTATAGCTAATTTCTTTTAGTTAATGGTTTAAGAGACCCAGACTCATGGCTGCGGTTTGTAGTGCGAATAAAAGGAATTTCGTTTCAAAAATACGAGAGGGGGCGTCACAGTCAATTTAACAATTTTGTGAGGGATGACATTCAACTCAAATATTTTTTTTATTGCGTTACTCATAGAAGATATGAGTTTTTAATTGGTTTACCGAGGCATACTCGATATTCTAATAAATAATAGTAATTTCAGTTTACCACGGCTTTGATTCAAATACATCTTATTACCGATAAATCCTAATTTCAATTTTGATTTTTTCATAACAAATAATAAAACGAACTAATTCGGTTGTGTGCTTGTGTTGGCATTACATAAGGTGATTATACCCCAAATCATCGTTTAGTCAATGGGTTGCTCACAAAATGGTACTAATATATTCGCATCGATATTAAAATGTAGTGTAATAACAAAAATTATCCATAAATCTTAAAATAATTTTATTTGGGCAAAATTTGACCACGATTTTTATCTTACCAGCTGAACAGGACATGATTCATGTGGCGACTTAGATGAAACCATGAGCAACTACCCTACAAACAATACAGTTACCGTTTCCTGATACACATTATATAGGATACAATTCATGCTAGTTTTTACATCCATTATAATATAATGGATGTAAAAATCCATTATAATATAATGGATTATATATTATATAATGTCCACTAGCGGATAATTTTGTGAACAAAAAATCGATGTATTCGTTATTTCAATGCGTAAGGTTATATAGAGTTCTATGCAAATGATTTCACTCACACTACTTGGGGGTTTGTTTTCCTCCAGTTGTCATATGTATAACTGTCAGTCAATTTAAACGTTTGAAATCGCTGGCCAAAAGTATTTATGATAGTGTTTAAATGCTCTGTATCACGTTGAAACTTATTTCGGAGACGTACAGTACCGGCTGGTATGAATCTACAATGCAAATAATCTGACCGAAAAGTTATTTTCGATTTGTTTTCCTCCACCTATCAGAAATTATGACAGGTGGAGAAAAACAAATCGTTGAACACACTAATACAGTTACAGATTGTCAAGTACTCTATTATCGAGGTTATGTTGTCAACAAGACTATTCACCAAGTTCACTCTCAAGTCTTCAGTCGACGTTGAAGAGCACAAAAATGGAAAACGTTAATATCGAGGTGATAAAGTCGTCACGTGGAAAGATATGTTGACTGTAGCTAGTTACATATTTCTTGAGCGTTTTTTCAAAACGTCATATCTGCAATGAGTTACTCTCTTTGTTTACTTTCTCTTCTGTTAATAATTCGGTCATTTTAACATTTATCCCTCAACTCTTTGCATAATATGCTAGTTAAAACCACCGTCTTTCGATCTGTACTGTAAAATAAGTGAAAAGTGTTATAGTGACGCCGTAAAAATCTAAAGAGAAAGTAAACAAAGAGAGTAACTCATTGCAGATATGACGTTTTGAAAAAACGCTCAAGATTTCACTGCTACTGGTAAATGGTAACGGTAACTATAGGGTTGCCACCTCTTGAGAGTCTTTGACCCGGAGATTTTCACTGACATGGGGGGTGGTGGATTTTCAGTGGAACTAGACAGAAATTGAAATCAAAACGATTGCTCGGCATTTTAGAGCACTTTATTCGTTTTTTATTACTAAGTTAAAGTAAAGCTGTAATTTAATCTGGTGTAGTATTTAACTTCCCCGACTAAGTGCCACGAATACAAAAGCATCTGCTACTCTCGCTGTGGAGGACAAGTCGAACGAGCATTGCTCTCCTCCACAACTAACAGGAAAAAGCGAGCAAAGAAGGCAGGGCAGCAGCATCACACAGGAAGCACTATGTGGTGTCGATTATTCATCACCAGAGGTCCCAACAAGGGGCAAAACTCACCTCCCTAGCCAACAGTTACGAATCGCTGGAACAACAACACCGGAAGAACTCGTTTGATGTTGACCTAGCCAGTTCGATCAGAACAAATTTACAATACCTTGGTGCAGCTCCAGCTCCACTAATAGTGAATTGATTTGGTAAATAAATTTTTTACACCAAAAATTTATAAATTTTTTACGCCATTTTGAGCGACTTACTGGGATGTAACATTTCAATTGTAGCATATAGTGAAATATTACTTTCCTTAATTTGTAGTAAATTTGATTTCTTTTTCATTTTCATTTCTTTGTGAAAGAAATCAGACATATTTGGTAAACTTATCTTCGCCTTCTTGAAACGAAGGGTTAGTCAAGCAAAATAAATCTGAACACGAGTAATAGTTAACATAGACTTTTTAAATATTTTGTAATGAATGAAAATTGAAATTATGCGTCTTCCCACCAAACCCGGAGAAATTGATATAAAACCCGGAGGCCCGGAGATCGTTCCCGAAAAGCGCAGTCTCCGGGTCAAACCCGGAGAGGTGGCAACACTAGGTAACTATATTTTTAAAAACAAAACATCGCAGAGGAAATGTCACACATGTGCATTGTATAATGCATAGAAAGCGATATTGGTCCGGTACAAAAATGCATTAAATGGCGATTACACCACAGAAACTTACACAAACCCACAGTTGGGAATGTATTAGTGAATTTAACGATATCGGAGTATTCTCCACTCCACTCGGATACATGTGCGCTCTGAAAATATTAACACACGCTCAAGGATCTGTTTCCATTTTGCTTTTCTACTGATCACATGCTGCATATTGGAGAGAACTGTTTATAGCATCATTAAATTGGTGGGGTATGTGTGATGCTTATGTGTTGATATAGGGGAATTAAAGCGTCATTTGACTGTCAAAGAAAAATCAGGGCTTCCTCACACCAACGAGAATCGCATTTCATTTACATCATACGCGTGCACGTTAATCGGAATGAGAGACTATGTTTCATGCAGGGAATGATGGATGTATATGGAAGTCTCGAGCGAGAGAAGAGCGTGAAGGTTAAAATATTGCGAAAAAACACTTCCCAAAATATGCATAATTTACATATTTTCCTTTGATCTACCTAATTTTAGCCATAAGAAACCGATAATACATAGTTCAAAAATGTTACACAGCATGAATTGGCACCCTTTACAGTCGGTTATCATTCATAAATACCTTATCGAAAAATGTAAATATTAAGCGACTCTAGTGAAGGTGATGATAAGTTTTCAAACGAAACAAAAATAAGCGTCAAAACGTGTTTTCGCTTGCACTAATACAAAGTGAACCTGCGCGTAATTAGGCGCACGACTTGGTGGCGCATGGCTGAAATGTCACGATGTGGATTTTAGAAAAGATTCGCAATACCAACGCTATGCAAGTTCTAGCCACTAGATAGGTTCATATATGTTAATAATGATTAATGATTATTTAAGCGCACTATACCCAGGAGAAAGTTACCTATATGGGAACATTGGGCTAACAAGTTAATTCAACATTTGTCTGATAGAAGCGTCCGCCAATCATTTCTGGCATTCCTCATATCAACAGTACATTCAGGTGATATTATATCAGTATTTCGCAGCAAAAATATCTATGTTTAAAGTATCATAAACTATAATGGTAGTAATGGCATAGTTTTGCACTTTTGAGCAGCGGTGGCAGCACATCATCGCCCTGGTCAACGATCATCGCAAATCAATCAGAGCACAAATCATTTTCTTCCACTCTTTTCTGAAGCGTAGAATGAGAGAGCGACGATTTTACTGCCAAAACCATTCGCTATGGGAAAATAACAACGCGTATATCACACACTCTCGTGAACGTAAACTGTTGACACGTTTAGTGTGGTTGGAATTGAGCTGTTCGCAGATAAAAAAGCGTAACTGTGTATGAAAACAGAAGTTCTTACAAACATCACAGAGGTATTCATGTATAGAATACACAACCTTTTTGGCAGACTCAGCAAGCAAAACCAACTAATACTTTTACATGCGGGCAGATAATATGGTAGCGTGCATTCTCAATCAATTTATTTCATCATGAATCAAGCTGTGTTGGTATAATGCCGTAGCTATGCTTGGTCTACAATGCGAAGAAGGCATGATTCTAATTCGGAATATGCACGAAAGGATGTAATGCCTTTTTTGCATTGGGAAATTGTTTTGGGTGTACTATTGGGAGTGTCGAGCATGCTGCCATACTACCAGTAGAGGTGCAAAATGCTTAGCAAGAGCCAGATCGACCATAGTTGATGGACACCATAAAGTACTCGGTATCTCGGAACACAACCATCAACCAAACCCAATAAGTAGAACTGCGCAGTTTCGGAGTAATCTAAAGAGGCGAGCACCAGATCCCATGTCCTTAGATAAATTCATAGTGCCCGATGAATTTCGGATTAACGAGAATGGCAACCGAGTGTTGATTGCTGATATTGGTGATGGTGATGAATGAGCTATCATTTTTGGTACTCATAAGCATTTGCGACGACTTGGACAGGCCAAATATTGGGTTGCGGATGGTACGTTCGCGACAGTACCTAGTTTGGTCTGCCAACTTGTCACGGTTCACGAGAGTATCGCTCCCTTGCATCAGCAGACGGCTCCACTAATGTTCATTTTGATGACAACAAAAACAGTATCGAAAAGTATGGGAGGGAATCATAGAAGCAGTAGGTACGTTTTCTATTAAAATATATGCAACATATCCATTCTTTCTATTATGAGCTGTTCTTCGAGGTGAATCTTGTTTCTTTAGCAACAGAAAAAATTATCCAAGAGCGAATTTTAATTTTATGTAATTTCTATAATTTTTAAATGCAATTCACATCGAGTTGGAACCAACTTACATCATCACAGACTTTGAGCAAGCTCTGATAAACTCAGTGCAAGCTGAGTTTCCCGATGCCAAACATTCTGGCTGCTTCTTTCATTTGAGTAAGAATCCCTTCAAATTTATACAGCAACATAAGATGTTGAACGAGTTTGGCCAGAACCTAGCGGTACACTCCACGTTCAAAAAAGTGCAAGCTTTAGCGTTCTTACTGTCTGACGCTATCGCTGTAGCATTTAAAACAATGAAACTGCAAGCACCGGAAAGTATGAAAACATTCTTTTCATATGTTAAGGAAACATGTCTGCGGCCGAATAAAACAGTTCGGCAGAGGAAAAAAAGCATCTACAAGGGCTCCGCTATTTCCACCCACTTTTTGGTCGGTTTATGCCAATGTTTTGGAGATGGTTTCACGAACCAGTAATCAGGCCGAAAGCTGGCATAATCGCTGAACTACAATAGTCGGTTGGTAAAAAATCTTGAGAGAAATAAGAAAAGAAATCAAATACTGTACCGGATTGATACCTGCCATACAGTACTGGCACAGCGATTCGCCAAAGAAAACACGAAGACACTGCTAGGGAAACTAGGATTAGCGATATAGTTAAAAACTATAATAAGTTTTCAGTACCGGACTAATTAACCTCATTCGCCACTGATCTAGTGACGAAATAAGGTTATAATTCTAAAACTAAAATAATTAATAATATTAGTTAAAACATTATATCATTTTAAATAAAAATATAAAGCCTAATTCTGGTATGTGTCGTCCTTTACTTTCGTTAGTTGAACATTTCTCCTAGATCTGACGCGTATCCTTAATATAGTGTTATATATAGTATTGCAAAAGATGAGTTTTTAGAACAACAGAAGACCATGATATTCTATGCATAATGGATGTTCCATTATGTCTGATGTCCTTTATGCCTAACGTCAATTATGCCTAACGTACATTATGAAAATCGTCCATTATTTCTAACATCTTTATGCTTAACGTACGTATGCCTAATGTCCGTATGCCTAACGGATTTATTGCTAATGGGGTACACCCGTTTGCAAAATAGAGTTTGCATGTTCACCAAATTTATCAAACACAACTTGTTCTGCATCTTCATTGACAGCTATTTAAATCTATCTCGAACAATTGTGATTGATTCGTATGAGGGGTATGGCAGTACCCTATTGAACTGCTGGGTTGTTTTCGATTTTTCGATTACCGACAGTGGCAATCAAAACAATCTGCTCCACTTGTATGTCTTCACAAGATTTATTTTCCGCCCCTGTTTCTCTACGATATGCAAAATAGACGCAAGCGGTTATCTACTTTAGTTGGTAAAAAATAGAACATAATATTATTTAGCCACACACAACACTGACTCGGGCGAAACGTAACGATGCGGTCCCTTAATATTTTTATTGCTGAATAAACAATTTCACACCACTGCGCTCTGATACAATCATTAGTCATGTGATCTAGTTCAGTCTAATAAAACAGAATTGACAAATTATTCACCTTGTCAAGTCGCATGACTGGGAGCAGAAAACAGCTAAGTCCCTGCTTGCATTTCTAGTGCTAGTTTGAGAATTTGTGGGTTTAGTTCGCGACTATTATTTTTCAACATTATTTAAACCTCAAGTTCTTTTGATGGGCGTGTAAATATCTTTCAGATATAGCAGTAAATACAAAAAACTTTGGTTTTAGAATCCCATTGCAGTATTTCGATTTGAGTCAAAATTTCTCAAATGGGCCACCTAAATTAAGTGAAATTACAATTTTGATGGAAAATGCAATTTTTGGTAGTAAATCAGATCCAGATAGGCTTTGCGAACAAAAGTTCTTGGACCATTTTGAAGTTTTTAGCCTGTTTATTTAAAAAAATGCTACAAGCGACTTAATTGACTTATTTTAACGAATTTTAATGAAATTGTTTTAAGACACAGATTGTTTGTATTTTTTCCAATCGGAAAAGTTGCTATTTTGTATATTTTTAAAACAATTTTTCAAAGTTATGAATACCGAAAGAAAACCAACCTACTATTGTTGAACAACTAACAACATGCAGCCAAGGAAATAATTACCCGCCGTTTTTTTTTTTTTTATTCATTTCGTTTATTTGATAGGCACAAATGCGTTAGCTTGGCGGTGCCAAATGCTTATGCTTTTACATTTTGGATATCTTAAAACTAGGAGGTTACAATGTTGAAATATTTTTTTACAAAGGAAAAAAAAAGTTTACAGCTATCTTAAGACTAGAAATAAGATTCTATATACAAGAGAGGGCCAAAAGATTTTTTCATGAAAAAATTTAAAACAAGGGATTCACTTTGATATACAAGAGGGGGAGTAATAGTATTTTACGAAATATTTTACGGTTATCTTAAAACTAACAATATAGTTTAGTACACAAAAGGGGGAACAAATATTTATGAGAAACTTCACAGAAATCTTAAAACTAGGGATTCAATTCTATTTACAAGATGGAGGACAAGAGTTTCAATAAAGAGTAAAAATTATAGCTATCTTAAAACTAGGAATACAGAATACTAATTTGAATTTTTTAACTAAAACTTATGCTTGGTCAAGATATTCAGAGGGTGGCTTATTTCCGCATCAGTGTAGCAGCAGTTGTATCAAGGACAGGGGAGAGACAGGGAAAGAAGAGCAAAACTTGCAACTTTCGCTCAAAGGGGGGGGGGGGGGGAAGGGGGATCAGCGAAACAAATTTGCGCCTCAGTCTAGTAATTCGTCGAGTACCGGATTGGCGGATGGTATTCTTCGGCCCCGCGGGGAATCCTTCAAAAGTCATCGGACCTCGAGTCGCTCTCGCTTCAGTTTCCTTCTATGCAGGCGTAGTGGTAAGGGCGACGGCGGTTACATAGTGGCACTCTGGAGCTGATCGGTTCCACAAGGCAGGAGGAAACTCTAAAAACGAGAAATAAAAGAGAGGGGCTAAATAATTACCCGCCGTTTGTAGCCAGTTTATTCTACGCTGAACGCCGCAACGCACGGATTTCGAACAACGGCTTGAAGATGTTTGCGTCACATAGCTGTTGCAGCTTTTGTCGCATTATCAAACGATAATGAATGGAAACGCGGCAAGCAATCGTGGTAAACAGTTTTTGGAAATTCATTGAAAATATTCAAAAAATCATAGAAATGCGACGAAATCAAGAATTTTTACTTATTCAGCCAATAACTTTGAATTCAACGCAATGACATATTTCAAATGAATTCTCACATTAAGAATTCTCGTGCATGGACTTTTAAGACGAAAAATTTCTAATCTAGGCAAAATTGAATAACTTTGCCAATTTTGAACGTTTTCATTTTTTTTAATCTGTAGATTTATTTGAAACGGCTCAATGCGTTAGCACAACTGAGATCCTTTTCCTTGGCGGTGAAGCCGCTGGGGGTCATTCAGTCTGCCTTCTCTCACGTTCTCGTTCCCGTCCATGTCATCATCGGTACTGCTTTCTTGCTGTTCACGATCAGAGGTTCTTATTTGTTTCTTGTTTTTACGGGTCGCTGTTGTAAATCCGTCTTCATAGGTATTTTCATCTTTATTGGTGATGCTAGTCGTTGGTTTGGGAGCGGTTGTCGTGGTCGTTGTACCTGCATTATTGGTTAATTGGATCGTTGTTTTTGGTTTATCTGAAGGTGTCGGTGGCTGCTTGTTAGAGTTGGCTGTAGTAGACGACTTTTGACTAGTTGCTTCGGCGCATGTTTTACGTAGTGGGCTGTATGGTTACAGAATTGGCATGTTGGTGTCTGCCCGGGATATGTGATTAGCGTATTAGCGTATTGGTATTGGTTTAGTCACTCGCATCATCACAATACGGACGCCGTTGGGACTGCCGGTGAAAAACTTTCTCCAGGTGTCATTCGTAATAGATTCTACTTCTCCATATTGCGACATGATTTATTTGCTGTAATCTGTCTTAGTGCGCGGGGCCAAATCATGGATACGCACGTCCACCATGTCGTTTTCCATATGCACCGGGATCTTGATTCTGGTGTTATTAAACTCGACCTCGTATTGCATGTTGTTCTTTTCAATTAAGTTTTCTGCCTGTGCTAAACTTCTAAACATGATCAAAACACAGTTTTTAACGTGATGTAGCTGAATGTACGTAACTTAAGCGAGATTAAGCTCCATTTTAACTTTAACTAATTGCTCCACTTCCTGAACTATGAGTCTAACACGAGTTTTATTAAAGTTGATCGAAATCGTGTTATCCCGTAGCACGGGCACTTTTGTTTCATTTGGCAAACTCATTTCACTCCGCAGCCGGGGGTAACAATACAATATTGTTTGTGCACTGATATGATATGGACTGCTTGTACGATAGGCACCGATCGGCTTTGCCTGTTGACTTATGTGGGAGATAGCTTCTGCTCAGGGCGAGATGTGAAGACAAACTGACCGTTTTCAATGATAGTGGTCTTTCGAAATATCATTAGAACTAGGACGTGCCTTTGAGAAAATATTTCGCATATTTTTCATGACAAAATCGCAAAAAAGGCAATTTTAACTTCGTTGCTAAGATTTTGAGGGTTTTGTTGAAACCGGAATTCCAAAATTTGTAGGAGCATGTATACATTTTGTTTTTTTTATTAATAAATAGAAATTTTCATTATTAAATGAAAAATACGGTACATAAACACGCACAAATATTTTCAATACACACTGCTTTACTACTAGGCAAAACCAATTAAATAAAATTTGGTTGGAATGAATAGGAAATAGGAATTGTTAGTTCAATAATAAAATATTGTGTATTGAACAATCAAACAATTTTGAATTAAAAATAGGTTGTCGATTGATATCTAAGATGAATTTTGTTGGTTTAATCAAGTGAAATTTCGCTGCGTGCTGGCAACGCGAAGCATTCTGGAAACGTACATAATGCCATGAAAAGATTTCTACCTGAGGCGCGCTTCTCGAGCCGAGAGCATCCCATGGCGGCCAGTATGCCGCTTCTGGAGAAAATTTTTCGAAGCGTGAATCGAAAAACACGTTTAACGTAATATACTCTCAAAACCGCGCGGACAGGTTTTCTGTTTTTGCGCACACAATCTCATTCCCAAAGAAATTCTTTTCATGTAGAATACATTTGAGCTTTTAATACAGGGGTCCCAATTCAAAATATCGACTGTGGAAGCAGCGTCAGATTTTGAACGTTAATAAAATCCATTATAGTTACCAGAATGATTTGATGTTTGGGCCATTTTGTCGAAAATATGTTCAGCAATGTTGCATTAAAATTTGGTGTATGTTTAACATGCACTAATAACGAAAAATAGTGTTTTGAAAAATCTTTCGAAAACTACTCGGAAATGGCGAAAATTTTCAGCACATCTCGGTCAGAGCCATCAATATGGTGCACCAACCGAACGCTTAAATGATAAAATGATAAAAGTTACAGCAAAAACTATGGGTGCCAGGAACAAAGAAGAGGGACTCTTTTTAGGCAGTGTTGCGCATTCCTCTGTACGGGACTCTATAATACTAGACTCTAGTATTTGGCTGCTTGGTGCGAACAGAGTGCTGTACAATACCGAGAAGAAAATATTTGTGAGCTGTACATGGCTGGTGGAAGTACCAGTTTGGGTCGTTACGTGGTACTTGCAGCTTGTTCGTGATTGGTTTCCGCTAATTTCATGCACCGAGCAAATCTTGAACAGTTTTTGTTCGAAGCTCCTCTTTCTCGATGGAAGTGAGCAGATTTCATTCGATGGCCGAATTGTGATTTCAATCGCTTTCAGTAAGTATTGTCAGATGTCCAAAGACTATGTCAACACAAGGAGAGAAGGTGATTATTAGGATTCATCTTCGTGGATAAATTTGTGCAGTTCCGTGCTTGTAACCAAGACCAATTGGAACAAAAATCTCCCACCCGGGGAATATTTTATTTAGCATATAAATTAGCCCTTATTAGTGCTATCAAACCACTCAAAAGAAACGCGAGCGTTGATTTTCTTTCCTTTCGATGGCCAGCCCATTTGACTTCGAACGTAAACTGAACCGAGTACAAAACCGGGGCTCGCATGCGAGTGCAGCATCATTTGTGTGTTACACCCGTACTTCCCTTCGTTTGCTGAGAAAGGCTACGCCGAGCGTAGTGCCATCGTATTGGAGCTGATAGGAAATGCTGCTCGTGATAACAAATAGATCAAAAGAAGGCTTGCGCAACTTAAAAAGCAAACTTTCTTTCCGAAAGAACGGAAAAACCGCCCTTTTCAGGGCGACTATTTTCTTCGCAAAAAGAATTAAATTGTTTTCACTACGGCCCATGGCGCGAATAATTTTTCGTTACTGCTACTGATGCTGGCTGCTAATACAACCGTCATTTGAATGATTAGAAAAACCGATTCGCTGTAATACGCACTACTATCACCCATTCGTTTTCTTGCCATGTGTCTCTTCATTCCTATTTGCTACTAATGCCTAGCATAATCAAAAAAATGGGTCTTTCCCCCACCATCCCTTTAGTGGCCAGTGTTACACACGAATTTTCAGCTTTTCATCAATACCATTCGAACGATATTTTTAGATTGTTGCAGATTGGAACAGAAGGAAAATAGTTTGTGAAGGAAAAAGATTTTCAAATTTTTATTCCTTTACCATATTTATTCTAACGGATTTAAAAAAAAATCCCATTTAAACGGTATATTAATTTGATTTAACGCTCTGAAGTGTAGTCACGACACACAGTGGGACGGAATAAAAAATCAGGCGGACATTGATATTTGCGACGAAACTATTGTGTATGGCACTTTGATGTCTTCGGAAAGGTTTCTTTATTTTTTGAGTAGTTTAATATAATTTTGGTAAATTTTTATTTAAGGGCATAACGCTGATAAAAAAATAACTTTGCAAGTTGTTACCAAAATTGATAGTTATGTATGGAAAATTTGTAGACGAAATGATTTTATGAACTTTGTTGAAGTAGCGAAATGACTATCTGTTAAGCGAAAATTTTTTTTTGGGTGAAATTGAAGTACATGTCGGGATACCCCTTAAAAAGCACTTTTTTACTGTAACTTTTTATTTGATTTTTATCAGTTTTTCAATGTTCTAGAAAGTTGTAGATGCCTTTTTTTGCAGAATAGATCAAATCGCTATCTCTTTGTTTTTAGGATGTATGCCTGTTTTTGGTTGTTTTGGGCTAACTTTAAGGGGTTATGGTTTGCAGAGTAGCAAGTAATAGCAGCTAAATTTATTAGTTTGTTGCTCAGCGAGAAATGCCCTATTGATACATACCTAGCCCTACAGGGATCCTTGGAATAATGAAATCCGTAATCTGATGAATTTAATTCTCCTTGTATTGAAGTGTAAATATCTAGGTACCTGGGTTACAAGTTAAGATGTGTTGTGGTCAGGCCCGATGAGACGGGGGAGGTCAGCGAGGGCAATTGCCCTGGAGCCCGGGTCGAATTTGGGGGCCCACATTTTTAGGGGAACTGGTGGTAAAATGAACACGTTAAGCAAAGTCATTATTTTCTAACTAATAAGTGATTGAGATACTACAATCACCTCATACGTTTCTTGTTAGACATGTTTTGTACATATTTGGTGAAAATATTTCGACATCGCCATTCGCAAGATTGCTGTTGAGCGAGACGGTCGCAGCGGTGCTAAGCTAACAGAGAGCAATTCGATTTGGTTGATTTACAACGGGTGTGTTGGTCGAAAAAAAGTTTGTACGTGACCGTATTATCGGGTGTGCAATCTAGTGCAATAAATTTTGCCAGGAATAGTGAAAAAAGTGTAAAGGTGGAAGCAAAATACAGCGGGAGTGGAAAAGATAGAGGAGAAAAAGTTGAACGTTAATTGTGTCATTGTGACACGGAATCCGCGCGAGGCCGGTGGAATAAAGGCCTAATAGCTGGGCAATATGTATTGCATAGTTTCAGTGGCAGGGAGTCGGTGGACGGCTGCATGCATGTTGATTGAAAGCGGAGAAGTTACTAATATTTTACGAATAGTGATGTGTGACTACGCCACCCGGAATAGCGAAGCGAAAAAAATGTGAAAAATGTGTGTGTGACAATAGTGTCTAACCACCGTCACTGAATAAACTGTGGTCATGTCCCACTGTAGTTTCAATAGTGACGGTGATAGTGTGTCTTAGATAAGATGTTTCTAACACCACCTAGTTGAAGATGAGCTTGGCGCAGTAACGCCATCTTACTTCGGATTGACACATTTGATGGGAAGAAAAATCGGCGAACATAGGGTGACATCATGATACTGGTGAGATCGATCCTATATTAATTATTATTTAGATGGAATGGGCAATTGTGCGAGGGTAGATAGCAAAAAGAGGCGTTTTTTCGTGTCGTGTGTTGGATCTTCGGAAAAATCAGTTTATGCAGCATTTTGCTACAGTACTGTTAAATCGTTTTGGTGAAGATCAAATACACTGTGTGGAGGACACTAATAATATGCAAACTTTCCAGTACATTCCTAATAATTATTATTCTCTTGTTTTCTTGTAATATAGCAACGTCTCTGCTTTCTTTCCATTGCATAAAATATAATTTCTTTAAGTATCATGCAAGGTCCTCATATCTTTTCACGCATTGATACAACAGTACCATACTTTTTTTTCAGTTGAAGCGGCGTAATCTTACAAGTCACACAAATAGCATATTTATACATTGCATTATATTTCATACAAAGGTACAAGAAAAACTTGTGTATATTATATTATAATAAATTATATTATGTTATATTATATTGTATTATATTATATATTATGTTATATTATATTATATTATATTATATTATGATTGATATATATTATTTATACATTATATGCATATGATTTACGGGGTGAGGAGGGTGCATCAGGGCATCATTGAAGTTACAACTGGACAATGAAGTGGAAGCCAATCGGAGTCAAGGAGGAAAAGTGTCCGTCGTTCGCGACAGATAAATTTCTCTCCAACAGTTGTAAACAATTTGACGCGCTCTTCTACAACAAACCATCTCGTGGAAAGCTTGACAAGTATTGCAAAATTCGTTATTCAATCTGCTGGATCTTACTGTTGGAAGGAAATTCTTTGATGTCCGCAGATACTGAGTAGGTGCATTTGCCTACGGGTCCGCCACCCCCTTTTGGCTCTTTATACAGCGGTATGCTGAACGCAGAATGGTAACGAAATTTGAGCGTACTGTAAAGTGGAGCCGCATGCAGAGCAAGGCTCAAGCTAGGATGGTGGCTACCTACATACATACATACATTTGGTGAAAATATTTCGACATAAACACAAGTTTTCAAACATTATTCTTGATTTCAAAACATGTCCAAAAAAGAGACATGTTTATAGCGTGTGGGTAAAATGAACATGTGCTGGTGGTAAAATGAACACCTTCTAGTGACCTGCAAAATGTTCTGTATGTATGCAATGCTTAGCGTTGAAAAGCAATTTCCGAGCAATGCTGATGTCCCAGCGTCTCATGAGCATTGCATACACACAGGGCATTTTGTAGGCAAAAAAAACTTGTCACGGAAAAATTAAATTTTCATGTAATACTAACCAATTTACAATTCTGTGACATGGAAACACATCTACAAACTTGGGGTTATCCATAGGTGTTTAAAATTTAAGGATCTGTTGGAGAACAGTGAAGATATAGCAACTTGAACTTAGCAATTAATTTTGAGGCTTGGTACTTGGAGCAGTAAGATGATTCATATTACCCCTACTACAACCTGTTCATTTTACCCCCTAAGACATTTTATTTTCTAACAGCCGTTCCGATTGAGCCGATTTGTCCTGATCCCTACTTATTGCTGTGAAATATCTGCAAGAGGTTCAACTACTGTCATGTAACACCATTTTCACAATAAAATTAAAATTTCACCACAAAAGACCTTATATTCTACATGCCAAATTTAACATCAGCGACAAACATGAATGCCGATTTTGGTTTTCATCATATTTATTTCACATTCGACAGCTTTTTATCAAAAGAAATTATTTCAATATCCTTTGAATACTTGGCAGGTCACGTTTCTGTGAAGTTTGTTCTAAATTTAACTAACATTGACTTGATTTGGCTACCTGTTCATTTTACCCCCCCCCCCCCCCCTGTTCATTTTACCCACAAGTCCCCTACCAGGAAAAAATGAAAACTTTATTTGATAGTTGATATTTGTTAAAACAAACGATCTTAAGAGTTTTCTTAGTTGTCTACTTTGTGTACAAGTTAAAAAAAACGAGATTTATTGTTTTAATCGACGGAATACACTACAAAATATTGAGAAGCCAATTCAAAGTATTTTCGAAAAAAGCAATAGAGCGTCAAACAGGAATGCGAGTGCACGGACGAACGCATCCGTCATCTTCTACGTTCGTTGCTTTGCTGGTGGTGCCGGCTATTAGCTTGGAGACACTGGGCGCAGTAATTGTTGAGTGAATATTTGTTCGTGTCAAATCCGTAGATATTGGTTTTGTAGCCGTTAGTGGTTTGGCATAAGAGAATGGTGTGATGTTTACGGTTTTAGTAGGCTGGCTTTTCTTAGCTGCTTTTGTACAATGTACAATTTCCTTGGTGCAATGTCTTTTTCAGAATTCGCGCATATGAATCTACCATGGATGCATAACCAGTGTTGTCTGATGAAACGTCCCATTTTCTAAAATGGTTCCGTATGAGGGAGTTGGTTTGTACGGAAACATTCTCACCACAAGAACAACGTTAGGGACATCCGGGAAAATGCGAAGTTTCAGTTGTTATGGAAGCCGCTTCTCCTTACCTTGACATAAATTTGTTAATCAGGATGTCAGGGGTGTGTGAAGATATTTCATGTAAGCGCATCTCTCTGTAGCCCTTGCCTATATATACAGGGATGATGCTGTTAAAGTAGCAGCTTTCGTTGGTGTGCTGCACGTTGTTCCGCGAAACAAACGACTGTGCTTCTTAATGTCTAATATGGTGCATTTGCAGGGCGTTAACTTCTCCCGGATTGAACACAATCTGCACGTTTAGTAATTGTTTCACTTCCTGTGTAGCTGATATTACAGGACATTTCCAAAAATCAATAGCAACACAATTCATCTGCAGTCGTTTTTGTCGTGTATCTATAGCGGAACGATTTTTAGTTTCTACTCAGGGCGAGATGAGAAGGTAGACTGACCTTAATTAACCAGTGATTAAAATGGATAATTTTTGTATTGTACTATAAAGCACGTTCGAGGAATTTTTCCGCTAAACATGAACTGTGTTGAAATTAAAAGGGTGATTTTGGGTGATGTCTATTATATGTCTATTATAATGGACGAAATAAAAAAATCATATCAGTTCAGTTCAGCCAACAGCTGCAGTACTCGGTTGCCCTCTGTACTCACAGTTGTTTAATTTGCGTCTTGCGTACTGATTTCTGTGTCTATATTATTGTCGGGTACTACATATTCTCATACCATATAAAACCGGCTCCAACTTTGATTAATTACAAAATCTGCATAAAATCTACGATTAGAAACAGTTTTCTCCGATTCAACATGAGATAAACTTAAGGAAATTTGAAAACCTTTTCGATTTATTATATTCAACTGAGAATTTTGATCTGCATCTGCTACCTTCTCATCTTGCTTACAACAAAAGCTAAAAACTGCTCCACCGCTACCAGCAAATAAATCAATCCGTGTGTCGCTTTGTCTGCGCAGTAGAAGCAAAATATTTCGTTTTCCAACCCACTATGTCGAAAAAAATGAGTGACGATTCTAAGCAGAAAGTGGCCTATTGTTGTCAAACTGTATTCCTGTTTACTTTTTGAGACGTTCCTTAAGATCTATTGCTAGAAGTAAAAATGGAGCTAAAGATGGGCAACGTTAACACCCTACAATTTCACCATGTTAGATATAGCGTGCTGATTATGTTCCAACGTTTGTTTCGCGAAACGAAATATATCGTTGGATGTGGCAACATGAAATCAGTACCTCTGTATATATAGGCGATGACACAAACGAAGTACGAATACACGGAATAAGAACCGGTCGAAATTCACCTGATTGGCACGCTATCTGTAGATATGGCAATATCAGTCAACCGGAGACTATTAGAAACCACGGACTCACGAATTTCCCATGGCTGAAGAGGTACTAACTCATGGTGAACTAAAGGCTCAGGTTTAAAAGAGCCCGGCAGTAATACCCGACGCGGCTCTCGACGGCCCTGGTTGTGGCTACAAAAGAGGCCATTTGATTAGCAGCAATTGTTACGAGAAAGAATTATGAAACAGTGATACTTAAATGGTTTCTGCCCTATTTTCATGGGCAGTGGGTGCTTATGAAATGCAAAAATGTTGCGCATTGCGTCAGTATACGCATAGCTATGCCATCTAGATTGATAGAGATAGCCACAAATAGGAAAACAGCAGCGAGTATCACCAAAACAGTGTCGATGTAGGGAACATACAAAATTAAATTAAATAATCGTCTCAAGTGGTCACCAACTACAGAGATTGCGATGCCTATTTCCATTCAAACGCCATACGTGCTGGAATCTGCGAAGCCTGCAATTCAAGTGGTCAATTATTTCATTAAAGCTTGAATCAGGGATTCTGCACCAATCCGAAGTGTTTACGCTATATCCGACATGAAGGTGGCCCGTTGCGATTCAGTACAATCTTGAAGTCGGTAGCGATCAGAAGTTCTTGGTGTAAAATATTCGGACCCGTTGCGAAATGAGAAAAGTGAAAATCGTTTGGTCAGTACTACTGCTTACTGTGTTGCTTGTCTGCTGCGTGGATACAGTATGCGGGAAGCGCGCGTTTGCTATTCGGATGCGTAGTAAAAACCCCAGCAGCAGCGGACTATCCAGACATTCCAGGAAAAACTATCAGCAGGCGCACATGTCGGATAACGTGAGCGGCGGTATGGTGAGGAATCCACCCGTACCGGATGCACAACCTGCGAAGGGAGCGGGCTGGAATGTGGATAACGCTGGTCCTGTTGGCCCACCACCAGCATACTCATCACTGGGACATCATGCGGTACCCGTCGGTGGAGCTCCACCTGCTTACTCGAGAATCAATCCTCCCAGCTATGCCGAAGCGATGGGGTACTCAAGCCACAGGCAAAATAACTATGGATCAGCCGCTACAATGGGAAGACATTATGATTACAATACAAATCACAATAATCTTCAAAGTCCGTACATGGATAATACCGTCGGAGGATACGGTTCAAACTATGGGTATCACCGGGGAACAAATCCGTTCAGCGTAGGTAACATTCTCACTGGTGTAGCACTTTGGCAGGTTGGACATGGTTTGGCTCATTCTGGAAACCATCATTATCATCACTACTACGAGCATAAGGAGGACAACCAGGAATCGAAAGTGGCCTCTACACTTGCGACAGAAGTTGAAAATTCACACATCCAGGTCAACGCAGATTTCGATTTTGGTCCATCACCGCCAGCTCCAGTTGGCCCTATGAAAAAACCAACAATTGAATCCTCCTCACTATCTACTAAAACGGAAAGTGCTGTGTAAAATCTAGCCTTCAATAGCCATGAATCACTTCGCACTGGCAGTACGAGTGACATTTTCTGTACAATAGAATCTACCGCTTTCGGATACTATCGTTTGCAATGCTCTCACATACGACAATGTCATATTTATATCTTAGGCTAGAAAAAAAAACAATCAAGCAAACAAACCATAGACTGCATCTTAAATATTAAGTGAAGAGACATTCAGCTGAAATGAACCCAAAGCTGATCGAGGCCTTATTGATTCTTCTACCGACGATTTTCCCGTACCGGCCATCGACACTGGACTACATCTTCCACCATTGAACTGAACCTAGTACGGGACCCTAAACGACAAGCATTCAGTACCGAGGTTTTCAACGGAGTGAAAGTGCTTATGACAACTCAACGGTCTATCGGCGAGAAGTATGCAACAATGTTCAGTCTACGTCACCCGATGCTAAGACATCCGGTGGCACACGGTAGCAGATTGTGGAAATTTAATTTAACGTCCCTGAGGAAATCATGCTGGCTCGATCTTTATTAAATTGAATAAGTGCTATGTGTACAGATAAGTCAATAATAAGGTTATTTTGTAGTGTGAGTTGAATATAAAGAACAGAGGAACGGATTTCGATTTCACTCTGGTTGGGGTTTAATGAATAAAGATTAGTTTTGATAACGAACTAGAATGTATGTGTTTTAAGTACATTTGCATGGTGTTCTAAGTAGGTGAAATTCGCCTGCATGTAGCCTCATTTCGCTGAATTACTATCAATACATTCAGTGGCTGTATGAAGATTCGAGCAGTTTGTGGTCAAATTTAACTCGCATGAACCATAACCCGCAAAAACGGAGAGACTGATTGTTTGAAGGTATGTGCCTATTTTGCCCTACTAAAGAACACACCGGAATAAATCGTGAATTGTTCTCTACATTGGAGGGAATGTGCTTCCATTTCATATACATACGGGCCGTTCATACACCACGTGAACAAAAATACTTTTTGACCACCTCTTCGTGAACAAATAAGCGAGTATTACTTTAGTTTAGTAGAAAATGTTAATAGTCATAGTCTAACTGAGTCGATCATAAACTGATCGATTGTGCTCGCGACCGTGATATTATAAAATATTTCCTATTCTAGTCAAAAGTGAAACAAAGAGGTTGCATATCAAGACATCATCGGCCATGCTTCAGGCCTGCAAAACTGCGTCACAAGTCAATTTTATTCATGCAAGTAATACTTTCCAGAATTCAGGGATCACCAGAATTTTGGAGCTTCACTCTACAAAACTCTAAGCATAAATATTGTTAATATTGATACAGGTCGGACACGATTTTCCACGGATTTAAAAAAAATCACCCCGGATAATCGAGTCAAACTTTTTTGTGTTTTGTCATCAAAACGCCTTAGGTTATGCAATTATTAGCTCTCCCAGACCGTTTTCTATGTCTATGTTTTCGTTAAAAAAAATCAACAAGATCAAAGAAGAGGGCATTTTACCCTCGATGGAGCAAAGATATAAATCTAGTAAAAAGTGCTATTCCTCCTTCAGGAAGAAAAATTGGATAAACATCAATCTGTCTACCAAAGGCGAAAATTTTTGGTGAATCCACTCTTTGTACGTGAAGGGCACAATTCCTAACTTAATAAAGTCATGGGTGCATTTCGTCTTCGTCTCATCAGACGAATTTCGCGCCAAATCGTATTCCGAGTTGGCAGCACCCTCTCAGATTTTAATGAAACTTTCTGTACACGAAGACTTTGTCACAAAAAGCCACTTTGCATACTTTGTTTTTCCAAAAATGATCTAGACTGTCTTTTGAAAAAGGCCAAACTTTTTTTACCATTTTTTTTCAAATAGCTATAGTCTAAAAATGACAAATCCTACAAAACAATGTTGTAGGAGTGGTTTTCACAAAATTAGTCAAATTTTCGAATAAGAATATTGAAAAAATTCTTCATTGACTCCTACACTAAAAAAATCGATTTTAAAAATTTAAAGTCGATTTACAAATAAACCATTTTTGATTTGGAAGGAATTTTGTTCCAAGATAGATAATTATGTTCCCTACCTACCGTCAAAAATTCAAGTTGGGCACTTTTAAGGAAAAAAAGTTATTTGAAAAAAAATTTTCCTTGTCCAAACTGAACTTGTTTCTTCAGTGTATTTCTATAGAAAACTAAACCAATGAAAGTCATAATCATCTCAGAATCCAATAAAACACAGTTTGTGAGAAGATATTGTTCAATTTAAGCAACTAAGCATATTTTTATTAAGGGGTTAATACTTTTTCATTTTTCACGATTGCCGAAAAACTACTCAATCAATTTTCTTAATTTTTTTTTCAATTATTCAATTTCAAGTAATTAATTTTTCTCGCACTTTAACGATTCCTTTTTAATTCATAAAATTTTGCTTCATGGATAAGATTTTTTTAATACAATTTTTAGAGCTTAAAACAGCGATTTTTTACTAAAAACTTTCTCGAATGCAGGAAAAAATTATTATTTATTCAACTAATCGTTAAGGTACGAGGAATACTCATATACTAATGGATTTTTTTTTTAAATTCTGGGATTTTAGGTGATCTATTGGTCGTCAATCGTTGCACAAATAAACGCCCCTGGTGGAACGATGAGCTGCGCAATCTGCGAAATCGGTTAAGGAAGGCTCGTAAACGATTTTTCCGGAAAAGAGGTGAAGATGATAAATTGTTTGTGCGAGATTTAGAGCGACAATTTCAATCATTGAATGCATCTTGCTTTCGATCATACGTTTCACGACTTGAGAGTAACATGAAGGACGAGCCGAAGTAATTTTGGGCTTATTTGCGGAACAAAACATCCACCCGTGGTTTTCCTGAAAACGTGAACTACCGTGACAGGACCTCAACGACACCTGCGGAGTCAGCAAATCTATTCTCGTCTTTCTTTCAAAGTGTGCTAAGTAATAACCCACCACCTTTGTCTGAATCGTACCTGAGTAGTCTGCCGACTTTCTCCTTGAATTTACCTGTAACATCTTTCACCGAACGCGAAGTGTACACCAATCTACGTGGTGTTGACGGTTCAAAGGGACCAGGATCGGACGGAATACAACCATGTTTCGTCAAGGAATGCTCTTCATCGTTAGCTGTACCGATATCCATGCTTTTCAGTCGCTCTCTCAGTGAAAGTATTTTTCCCGCCAAGTGGAAGGAGGCTTTAATAACACCAATTCATAAAGCCGGTAACGTCCATGACGTCATAAATTACAGGGGAATTTTAATCCTGAGCTGCCTCCCAAAAGTTTTTGAAAGTATGCTGTTAGATATTCTCTACCCTGAAGTAAAACGCATCATCACTACAGATCAGCATGGGTTTGTTAGAAAGCGCTCAACAACGACGAACTTAATGAGCTATGTGTCAACGCTGATTGATAAATTAGAGAAACGACAACAAATTGATGCAGTGTATGTAGATTTCTCCAAAGCCTTCGATCGCCTTCCTCATCAGCTAGTTGTTGAAAAGTTGAGGCGAATCGGATTTCCGGACTGGCTGACCAATTGGATCTTCTCGTACCTTACAAACCGCAGTGCATCTGTGCGACTTGGAACTGTACTTTCAGACCCATTCGACATCACATCGGGTGTACCTCAAGGGAGTCACCTTGGACCTTTTCTCTTCGTGCTCTTTGTGAATGACATTTGCAGCGAATTGACATCGTGTAAGGTGATGTACGCAGATGATCTGAAAATTTATCGAATCATAACAACTCTGGTAGATTGTTGTGCACTTCAGATGGACATAGATAGGATCATGAGTTGGTGTGATAGAAACGGAATGACTATAAACATTCAGAAATGCAACATAATCACATACACACGAATACTCTCGCCAATTACGTTTGAGTATGCAGTGAGCGCTGCCCCAGTAAAACGAGTTTCATCAATCAAGGACCTTGGTGTTATACTTGACCGTACGCTACGTTTCATCGAACACTTCAATGCAGTAACTGCTAAAGCCTATGCAGTACTAGGACTCATCAAACGAAACACCCAAGATTTCAACGACGTCTACTGCCTGAAGGCACTGTACATCAGTCTGGTTCGCAGCATTCTAGAGTATGGAGTTATCGTTTGGGCCCCGTATCACACCGTACACATTAATCGTATAGAACGGGTGCAAAAGAGCTTCGTTCGGTATGCCCTTCGACGGCTTCCCTGGCGAAATCGATTTGAACTACCAAAATATTATAAGTTTGATGTAATGAAATCATTGCTTTATTCCTTTACTTAAATTCTAACTTTCTTGACATTTTTTTCATTTGAATTTTACATAATTATTTATTTATTTTTATATATAACATTTGTCTTAAAACTATCTTCATGCATGCTATTTTGTATTATTTCTATACAAGGAAAATATTTTTGGTTCATCTTCTGAATTAGAATACCTTTTCGTCTCTACTTTGCCACCAGCAATAGGCACAAAACTATGGAATTTTTGAGTTTCAGATATTGTTTTAGCGTTATTATACAGCTCTTCGAGTTCTTCTGACATTTTGTTGTACTGTTCAGTTCAGTTTTGAGAGGAAAAAATGAACGGTAGTCTTCAAGTCTTCCAGTCTTCCGATCTTCCAATCTTCCAGTCTTCATTCAAGTTTGTTATGAATATATACCAAATTCGTTACTGATACTTTTTGCGTGTATCAGGCAACTAGCAGCTGGGAACATGGATTCTGAGATGATTATGACTTTCATTGGTTTATTTTTCGATAAAAATACACTGAAAAAATTCAGTTTGGACAAGGAAGTTTTTTTCAAATAACTTTTTTTCCTCGAAAGTGACCAACTTGAATTTTTGACGGTAGGTAGGGAACATAATTACCTATCTTGGATCAAAATTTCATCCAAATCAAAAATGAAGTTTTTTTGAAAATCGACTTTAAATTTTTTAAATCGATTTTTTTTCAGTGTAGTAGTCAATGAAGAATTTTTTCAATATTTTTATTCGAAAATTTGACTAATTTTGTGAACACCACTCCTACAACATTTTTTTGTAGGACTTGTCATTTTTAGACTAAAGCCATTTGAAAAAAAATGGTAAAGAATGTTTGGCCCTTTTCAAAAGACAGGCTAGATCATTTTTAGAAAAACAAAGTATGCAAAGTGGCTTTTTGTGACAAAGTCTTCATGTTTCATTAAAATCTGAGAGGGTGCTGCCAACATTTATTCGAGTTGGCGCGAAATTCGTCATCAGAAAATCATAAACCGACCTAACTTATTGCCGGAATAATTTAACGCAGGCTTGACGCTAAATCGCAAAACGGAAACACTTTTATGTTACCAATCAAACAAAGTGCCTTCGTATTGGCCTGCTAAGCCAAAACAAATTTCGACTTCGCTGTGTCTCATCTGCATACCAAAACTTTTGCTCAAACGGGACATAACGTTTGACCAGTCGTTTTATTGGAAACATAAATAGTGTCTCCGTTTTGGGATTTAGCGTTAAGCCGGCGCACGGCTTAACTACTTCGTCAAAAAAGTTAGTATCGAACGAAGTCGATGAAAGGCATCTATGACTAACAGTAAAAAGGAAAGTATACCTGTTTCTGTGTGCTTATCTATTGCAACATCCTCTTCATAGTTTTCCAGGTTTCATAATATGTTCCTCAATATAAGTTTGTAGTTCAAGTCTATGTCCTTGGCAAAACCTGCAATAGTAATTCCCGTCAAACCCAAATTGTCTTCTTGGAAAACAGCACTTCACATTTGGGTAAGACCACGATCCAAGGGAATTTATTTAATTCCAGCCAGGCAACTGCCGTCACTTCTGCTTTGTAGAGAGCTTTATCAGTGTTTGTTTCTGATGTCACGTGTTCCTATTCTTTTCGACCCTTATGCGCTCAGATTGCTTTATGTAGTTGATCCTACTAAATAGCTTCCTTCCTGGATTAGCGCAACTACTCTTTGGTATAACCTTATAAATGTCTGCGATATTTTTACAGGTAAACCGTTTACCTTTGTTTATTTTTGGAAAATATGATGTCACTAAGCTCGTTCACCACCAAGCATAATGTTTTGCGTTATTGAGCTAGGTGGTAACGATACACTGTGTCCACCAAAAAGCTTCCTCCCGAATCTGATAAATGTGTTCAGGGGCGGGAATAACGTAGTTAATAAATCGATTTCCAAATGGTGAACTTGGACGATGGCTACATTCCATTATCCCAAAGGTATCAACGAAGCCTTGGTTCAGGGGGATGGATGTGGGTCGGGATTTTATTCGTGTGATGTCCCGACTTATGTCCAACCACTACACCTTAGATGCGCATTTGCGTATTGGGCTTGCGGAGAGTAGTCTGTGCGCTTGTGACGAGGGCTATCACGACATCGAGCACGTTGTCTGGGTGTGCGCCGGTTATTTGGACGCCAGGTCTTAGTTAAAGGATTCCCTTCGGGCCCGAGGTAGACCACCCAATGTCCCAGTCCGAGATATACTGGCAAATCGTGATTTCCCCTATATGTCCCTTATTTATACTTTCATAAAAACGATAAATATCCCAATTTAGCCCCTCTCTTTTTCTTTCTCTTTTCGTTTTTAGAAGTTTCCTCCTGCCTTGTGGAACCGATCAGCTCCAGACTGCCACTATGTAACCGCCGTCGCCCTTACGACCACGGAAACTGAAGCGAGAGCGACTCGAGGTCCGATGATCTTTGAAGGATTTCCCGCGGGTCCGAAGAATACCATCCGCCAATCCGACCTACTAGACTGAGGCGTTCATTTGTTTCGCTGATCTCCCGTTTACCCGAAAGTTGCAAGTTTTGCTCTTCTCCCCCGGTCACCATCTACGCCTTCTCGCCCCTGTCCTTGATACAACTGCTTCTACACCGATTTTGGAAATAAGCCTCTCTCTCTGAATATCTTGACCAAGCGTAAGTCTCCGATAAAAAATCAAATTTGTATTCCGTATTCCTACACACCTAGAAAAAATAGTGTAAATTTACGTCTCCTGACCATGACATATACGAGCATCAAAAATGACTTAGTTTTACGTTTGATTTTAATTTTACATGACGTTTAATTTCGTAAATCATGTAATTTTACTCCACATACAGCGTTTGTTCTGAATGGTAGGAAGTGTAATTTTACGTCATTGCGCATGTAAAGTATATGTTTCATGTAAAATTAAATGGAACACGGTAATGTTCTGTCATTTCGTAAATTACGGTTTGTTGAATTGTGTCATGTTTGCAATTACGTCAACGATAAAATTCAGATTTTTTTGGTGTGTAGTTTTAAGATAGTTGTAATTTTACCTCTTTGATAAAACTATTGTCCCCCATCTTGTAAATAGAATTGTATCCCTAGTTTTAAAACACCGGTGAAATTTTTCATAAATATTTGTTCCCCCTTTTGTGTACCAAACTATATTGTTAGTTTTAAGATAACTGTAAATATTTCCTATAAAACTATTACTATTGAATTCCTTGTTTTAAATTTTTTCATAAAAAAATCTTTGGCCCCCTCTCTTGTATATAGAATCTTATTTCTAGTCTTAAGATAGCTGTAAATTTTTTCTCTTTTATAAAAAAAAAATATTTCAACATTGTAACCTCCTAGTTTTAAAATATCCAAAATGTAAAAACAAAAGAATTTGGCACCGCCAAGCTAACGCATTTGTGCCTATCAAATAAACGAAATGAATAAAAAAATCGATTTCCATGGACGCCGCTCACCTGGGTTCAATTCCCAAGTTGGACGGCTACTGTGAAGGATCGGTTCGCATTTCGACAAGCTTCGATATTAGCAACAGTAGCGAGTAGATAGCAAATGGCGGTCAGCGGGCTAGCAATGGCAGCTAAAGAAAAAACGCTTTTAATCCACCTAACAGTGTGATGAGACATTTATTATAACTCTTATCACTCTCTTTGGATATTATAACGTTTGAGAACATTTAGAACTTGATGCTTCGCGATGTTTTTGATAACACATACTACATGGGATAGTGGCAGGACTCAGAGAATCGCTCAAATCAGCATAGGACAACATCAGTGCTAGAAATCTCAAACCAAATCAATGGGAAAGCGAAAAAATGGCCCATAAAATAGACATACAAACGTATTATTGCTAATGCTCTGTTAATAAAATATCTAAATTCCTCAATCAATGCATTGTGGTGGGAAAACTGAATTTTCCTAAAGGGGTTATATATTGTACTGAACCAAAAAAATCGATTTTTTTATCGATCTGAAGTTTATACTTTACTCAAATTTCCAACGCGACTGAGACCTAAGAAATCAACACTTTTTCTTGAAAAAAAGCGATACTAGTAGCAGTGACACGATTCAAAGAAAATCAACAGTGAATATTTCCAGACTTGGTTTTATTTCCTATTTAAGAACTATTGTGTTTTTTACATCCTAGATTGCATAATTCAGTGATCGAAACCCAAAACTTCATGAAGTATTTGAAATTATTAAATTAAAATTTGTGATTGCTATTGAAATTGACAAAATGATAGTATCGCCCCTTTGGCGATTGTTTACTTTTTCGGTCCCACCTATCAGCATTGAAGTATCGCCCTTACGTTTTTTTTACAATACCAATTTTACAATTTTTTGGTGAAAATCGATCTTACTATCCAAACGGCATAATTCCGAAACCGTAATTTTTGAAGTTTTAAAATTATACAGAATTAATTTTTCAGAAAATAGTAACAGAGTTCGTGTCTTTAGCGAATTTGTTGAGACTTTATTGTAGTCATGAATATTAACCTGAGAAAATTCACCATAAATACTTCTTGGACGATATACCGTCAAAATTATTTTATCAAATGATGCGCTGTTTAACGTTTGTAAAAGTCATCGAAGATACTAAACCTCCGAAATTGGCGGTTGCAAAATGATGCTATCTTGACCTTAAATTACTGTTTTTAAACATTTGACCTATACATATAATTGGTCATACAACAAAAATCAAATGCTCACCAAAATCGATCAGCACCTGCTAGAGTCTGCTACATTCGGAAAGTGTTATCCTCGTTATTAATCATATTACGTTTTCATCTCAACTCGACGCATTCCCAAAATAAAAACCTGTTTTAATCCACCTAGTGATGCAATTGTGCTTGTCTCATTTGTCCAGACTACGATTACATGGCTGGTTATGTTCAATACAATGGTGGAAATGAATATTTCATGTTCAGTACGATTTGCACATACATACAATGGATCGACAGCCACGATCTTGAGATACTATGTGATACTGAAACATCGCTTGAAATCAGCGGCGGACCATGGAGAAAGATCCGGGAGGTCCGGGTCCTGCCGAAAATTTTCAACTTGTTAAGAAATTTTAAACTAGTTTTAATTTTAAAGTAGCAACCCCTCGCTGCATACTCGCTCCGGGCCGGTATGATTGACGATTTTTTAGAGTGATTGCATAACCTTTCTATATGAGAAAGGCAAAAATGTACCAAAGTAAAAAAAAATCAATTTTTTTCGAGTTTACATCAAAACCCAATGTTTCATGCATTATAAAGTCATTTGGCATCAAAAATACAAATTTGATTTTGAAAATTTTTCATTTCATTATATGGGACTTTGCTGTGTGATTGCACTCTTCAACTCGTAACGCTGGAACCGGAAGTCCAACCAATAAAAAAATCGATTGCAGCCGTTGTACCAGGTTGTACCTTTCATTTGAGACTAACTTTGTGCAAATCGATCCAGCCATCTCTGATTAACAGAGGTCACATTTTTTTCCACATATACACATACACACATACATATACACACAGACATTTTTCGATCTCGACGAACTGAGTCGATTGGCATATGACACTCGGCCCTCCCGGTCGGGATTAGATTGAAGAATTTTAGAGTGAATAAGAAAAGCAAAAACATTTTTAGCAAATGTTGAAAGTTATGCATTTTTTTGGTGAGCAGTTCTATGTTTCATAGACATTAAATCAATTTTAACTTAGCTTCCTATTAAATAAAGACCCTTATTACAGTACATCTCTACAAAAGCGAGCTCAATTTGAAAAGAAATCTGAGGATTATGATTGATTACAAAACTCTGAAATTTTCTATAGGAATGTTTTCAGGCAGGAATTTGATATTGATGCTATTAGACAACTGTGAAATCAAGACCAATAGATCAGTTACATATCAGGACCCCATTCCAACAATTTATCAAAAGTCCTCATGATGTTTACAACAACTGGTTATCAATGTACGGATCAGATAAGTTATTGTAATATTGAATTAAATCAGTCAGCATCAATAAATTTTCAACTTCAATCAAATTTTTTTTTTGGGTGTGGTGGGGGGGGGAGTTGTATGGTGTTAAACCCCAAAACCTTCTCTTGGCTACGCCGTTGCTTGGAGTTATTTACTTCGCTTTCATTTTCTGATATGTTTCAAGATCGATCCGATGGTTATAAGTTAGAAAAGTTGCAGTCAGAAGGTTCGCACAAATGAACATTTTTGTACTGATAAGTTATCAAGTTCCTTCCAGACAACTTGGAAGTGTTCGGTGATTATTTCTAGCGGTTGTAGATAGAAAAATGAAATACAAAATTCGTTTTATCGTAATAATGTTTGGCTTATTTCAATGGATTATTACTATATTGAACAATAAATAGGCGACAAAAGGTAATCAACAAACAACAAGCCATAACTTTTAAAGTATTCAAAATAGATATTTAAAGTCTTCAGTAAAGTCATTCGCAAAAGTAAGAGCTACAAATTTGCTGAAGACATCATTTCGATATAATCACTTCCAAGAAAATTTGTGAAAATATTTCACTCATAGGGGGATTAATCAGCAAAAGCACAATACTAAAAGAAAAGGCATATTGCCTTCATTATATTCTCCGAAGATACTATTGACCTAAAATAAGCTGTTATGGCGTTAATAATAGATTACATGTTTTTGGTCATATTTCTGGCAATGGGAAATTATAAAAAACTTTCATCCGCATTTAATGTTAAATATCTCTTTTGATAATGGTCCGATTTCAACAATCTATAGCTTGTTCAAAAGGTATTTGTATAAGCTGCCTAAAAATATGTAAATTGTTATGCTATGTTGTCGATTTCGGCAGATAATTTAAAAAAACTGCAAAAAGCGCCATTTCAACACATTCAAACATTCATATCTTGGAAAATAAACATTAGAATCAAAAACAAATTAATAGCGTTCTTACTGTTTGATAGTTCTTTCATTTAAAATTGGTTTGGATAAGATCGGTTCAGCCATTGCTGAGAAACACGAATGAGAGTTTGTCCGTTACATGCACACACACAGACACACATACAGACATTGTCCCAAATCGTCGAGCCGAGTCGATTGGTATATAAGACACGGCCCTCCGGGCCTCGGAAAAAATCTTGAAAGTTTTAGCGAATTCTATACATTTCTTTTATAAGAAATGTAAAAAAACACGAAGTGGGAGAAAATCGGGATATCGTTGTCCAGAGAAATTTTACCGCCGATGATTATTCCGTTGGAGTGGCAGCGAAATGGATCGCGAAAATCGGCATCGGTATACGGTGAAATACCGCCGCCGAGATCTTCTCAGCACCAGCTAGCAGATAAATAGGAACGACTAACACCAAGAACGATAAGAAGCCCGGCGAAGGTGGCTGTAAAAAGATGTAAATCCTTATGGTCGACGCCTCTGGATCGGTTCTGGTGTCTCAACAGGTGACAATATTTGCAGCAGACCGGAGCAGGTCAGATATATCGCGAAGGTTGGACAGCAAGTAAGGAAAAGTAGCTATGGATAAAAACATGACGATTAACACAAAACAAAATAAGCAAGAACACAATCCTTACTAAAGTAGTACTTAATGGTTGCCCCGGATGGATGAGGATTACGAGATACAAGAGGTTTCGGTTTAGTCGGTTGGCTTAACAAACCAATCCGAATCCACCACGAGTCAGCAGGCAACACACAGTGGTCGGAAAAGCCAAAACCTATTTTAATCCACCCAGCGGTGCAATTGTGCCTTTCTCAATCATGAATCACGAGAATGTGTGCGTTGTTTATATTCATTAAAAGCTTTTAAATGCATATATTACATTTTATTATTATACATCACATGACAACTATATACAGGAAAATAAATCATTATTTGAGTTCTAAAATTTTGAAAAAGAAAAAACAGCGACGGTAATATTGAACTGAAAAAAGGTGCAAAATCGGCAAAGTCCCAAAAAGTCGATTTTTATAAAAAAAAATCTCGACGTTTCATGCATTTTAAAGATGTTTGGCATCAAAAATACGAATTCGATTTCTGAAAATTCATGGGGACCCTTCTTTGAAAAAAATTTGAGTTCCGGCTTATATGGGAATTTCATATGTGTCCGGACGATTTAGTCTATATTTCCGGACCCATATAAGCGATCCGTACGAAATTTTATAGACATCTATGGGGATATTATAGCTATCATTTTGGACTAAGTTTGTGAAAATCGGCCCAACCATTTCCGGGAAACTGATATGAGTTCGTAAATTTTGAAAGATGGCCGCTTTTCCCGGGCACTTCCGGAACCGTCTATGGTGGTCAATGTAGTCAACGAAAGTTTGGTTGGCCGTCGGTGACCTAGAACAGCAAATTTAAGTTGTTTGAGGGACATTTTAGCGAAATGTTTACCTTTTTTGCTTTCATCGGAGTATCGGTTTGAATCACAATTTGCTATGTGATCGCACGCCACAACCTGTAACTCCGGAACCGGAAGTCGGATCGGAATGAAATTAAATAGCCATTTACGGGGACGCAATACCTTTAATTTGAGGCCAAGTTTAGTCGAATTGGTCTAGCCATCTCCGAGAAACCGATGTAACTGTTATTCTGAATTTAGATACCGCCGGGGCTTTCGGAACCGATGATGGTGGCCAATGTGGCCAAATAGACTTTGAATGAATGTTAGTGACCTAATACTACAAATCCAAGCAGTTGTGGTCGTATTTTGGAAAAATTTTCACCTTTATACATTCATTGCAGAATTTATTGAAATCGACATTTTCTGCGTGTTCGTACTCATCACCCTGTAATTCCGGAACCGGAAGTCCGATCCATTAGAAATTCAATAGCAGCCTGTGGGAACGTTGCACCTTTCATTTGAGACTAAGTTTGTCAAAATCGGTTCATCCATCACTGAGAAAAATGAGTGACATTTTTGGTCACATACACACACATACACACACATACATACATACACACATACATACACACACAGACATTTGCCGAACTCGACGAACTGAATCGAATGGTATATGTCACTCGGCCCTCCGGGCCTCCGTTAAAAAGTCGGTTTTCAGAGCAATTGCAATACCTTTCTATTGAGAAAGGCAAAAACGTGTGCTTAATTCACTAGAGGCCCAACCATCGAATATATTCACAGGGTGCCTTTGGAGGAATTGTTCGTATGAATATTCCCAACAATCTTATGAAAATTAAATTGAGGCATGGTTTACTATGATTGAACTAGAAAAATTAACTTTTTATACTGACGAGGTAGAAAGTTGGTGTCTTCGACAAAGTTTTAAGAATGCTCATAATGAAGAATTTCATTCAACAACTTGAGCTTGTAGGACTTAATGTTATCGATTTATAAAGCCTTTTCTAAGGCAAACCCCTTAAATTTAGTTTTTAATATAACTTTTTTCACTTTGACTTTTTGTGCAAACGATGTTCCAGACAACGGAGGTATTTAATCCACATAATATTGTTGAAGACTGCATTAAGACTGCATTAATTGAAAAATTAAATTATTGTTGAAGACTGCATGTAAAATTTTTACCCGAAATCGGCGGCACGGCGCACATCTCTAGCAAAAATACTCATTCATTTTCGAGTTATTGAAGAATTTTAAATTTTTTTAACACCAACTTCAACTGCGTATAAGAGAGAAAGGTGCAAACCAAAATGGACGAGCAGGCACTATTTTCAATGTCCAGACTACGCATAATTAACGTAAGAAGGTTTGATGTGTGGCACTCTAGAACCCTATGAATAGGGTAAGCTCACTTTGTAATGTTTTTTACTTTTTCCATATAAAAATCAACGAAAAAAAATTTCGGTTTTTTTGTGAAAAACCATAAATTATGGTATAAAATGCTAAAATCTTTAATAACTTGGAAATGAATGAGTAATAATATTATGCGCACACAGAAAAAAAATATTGGTAAAAGTAATAATGTTCCGCTCTTGGCAAAAAACAACCAACGCCAACTATTAGGTTCAAAGTAAAACTTTTAAATTAATCAAGAATAATAATCAAAGTAAAAGTTTTCCTTTTAAGCAAATGAAGAATAGTACTCAAAACAAATGTTTTATTTTTAAACTAAGAGTATACGTTGGTTGTTTTTTACTAAGAGTGAAAAACTCTTATTTTTGCCAACATTTTTTTCTGTGTGTGGTTTTAATGCCTCCACATCCAGGTCACAATGGAAAAAAATATATTAAAAAACTAAATTTTGGGGGGTTGCCATAGAAAACGCTTTATAAATCGATAATTTTAAGTCATACAAGTTCAAGTTGCTTAACAAAATTCTTTATTACGAGTATTTCTAAAACTTTGTCGAAGACATCAACTTTCTACCTCGTCAACATGAAAAGTTTTTTTTTTAATTTTGTGGGGAATATTCTTACCCAGAGCTAAAAATAATTGAAGCTCTTTGTTGACGTCTGCAAATATACCCGATGCGGCTCGCGGTGAATAGAAAAAAAAATCATTCAAATATCCATGTTATTCATTCAATTGAATATCGTACAATATATTCATTTCACTAATTTTCTAGGAAAATGTTTTCAAATGACGGTAAAGCATATGAAACAACAATCATCATCGCTTACATTGTACCAGGGCCTACTTTGATGCGTTTGATTCGTTGCTGCACGGTCGCTTCGTGTAATAATCGGAGACGAATGAAAATCTGCATGGATGAATGGGCGGTTGGTTCGTTTGACGTTTTCAGCTGCGTCACTGAATATTGAAAATGAAAGCGGCTGAATATGATCAATTTTCATTCAATGAACTTGAATATTTTTAACTCTGTTCTTACGAACAATTCGTCCAAAGATACCCTGTGAATATATTCGATCGTTAGGTCTCTAATGAATTAAGTTTACATTTTGCCTTTCTCATATAGAAAGGTTATACAATTGCTCTATAAATCGTCAAACTAATCCCGGCCCGGAGAGCCGTGTATCATATGCCGTTCGACTCAGTTCGTCGAGATAGGAAAATGTCTGTTTGTGTATGTGAAAAAAATGTCACCTCTGTTGCTCAGAGATGGCTGAACCGATTTGCACAAACTTAGTCTCAAATGAAAGGTAAAAACTTCCCATCGGTTGCTATTGATTTTTTTTATTGATCGAACTTCCGGTTCCGGAGTTACGGGTTGAAGAGTGCGACCACACATTATCTTTCCAATAGCCATTCGAATATATCTCTGTCTGAAAATCTTAGATTGAAACACGATTCTCCTCTGAAATATTCTGCTTTATCATTTTTAACGCTGGTACATTTACTAGAGGGTGTTTGGGATTTAAATCCTGCACATGATAGTCACTTGCCAATAAATTTCCAGACCAACTCACACCATTTTGCGTGTATAATGCCACTTAATGGTGAAATGTGTAACCATGTATTTTCTCCATATATTGTGATGGTTCGGTTGCCTACTTGGCTCAAATTTTGAAGAGCATGAGTGTGTCGATATCATTACGGGTGTAGAGTAGTGACCAGCAAAGGATGGAAAACAACGAACGAATAACATGAAGTCCTATACAATCGGGATAAGGGACCATCCATAAATGACGTAGCATTATATGGGGGAGGGGGGAGTTTTGTATTTTGTGATGATGTGTGACGACAGGGGTGGTAGGGGGTCATGTCATGCTACGTAGCTTTTTTAAAGGGGAATAGGGGTTGACCTGATGTCAAATGACGTAGCATTATATGGGGGAGGGGGGAGTTTTGTATTTTGTGATGATGTGTGACGACAGGGGTGGTAGGGGGTCATGTCATGCTACGTAGCTTTTTTAAAGGGGAATAGGGGTTGACCTGATGTCACGACAATCTTACCCGTTTCATCTAACTAACATCGTTTTTGATTTTTTTTAAATTTTTTACGGGGACAACGAGGGGGGTGAGGGTTACCGTCAAGCTACGTAATTATCAGGGGGGGTATATGGAATCTTGTGACGAAATGCTACGATGGGGGAGGGGGGTGTTAAAAATCACTCAAAAAATGCTACGTCATTTATGGATCATCCCTAAGGTTGTTTAGAAAATTTCACCGTCGGTGATATGTCCGTCATAGTGGCTGAGAGCTAAATGGCTCACAAAAACGAGCCTCGATATCGAGAGATATTCTGCTGCCGGGGAACTCTCAGCACTAGCTAGCAAATAAGATAGGAACGAATAACGCCAAGAAGGATAAGGCACCCTGTGAAGGTAGTTGTAAAGGGATATAAATCATTATGGTCAGCACCACTGGATCGGTTTATGCTTCAGCAGGTGACGATATTTGCAGCATACCTGAACAAGTCAGCTACACCGCGACAGTTGGGCAGCAGCCAGCAAGAAACAGCAGCGATGGAAAAAAACACAAACGACTACCACTCTAACCAGCAAGCAGTAGTGTCTGTTGAAGATTATTTCTCAAAAACAGACCATTATCCCAATTTCTTGGGATGAGTCGCGATTGGTACACAATGCATTGCCCTCCAGACATCCGAGATTTTTTTTTTAAAGTTTGAGAGCTTGTATAACATTCTTTCATCAACGTAAAAATAATGCAATAATTCACGAAATCAGAAAAGATGCAGTTTTATTTTCTTCCAAAGCACAGGAGACTGATAGGAATCGGGTCAATACGATGAGTTGGGGAGCGTCCACCTTACTATATTTCTGTTTAGTACTTGGACACAAACTACTCACTACACTAATGACTTATAACGAGCTTGCTATTCGACACGAACGTCATGACGACTGTTTACCACACTATTTTTACGCGGAGATTCACTATACCAAGCCTCCAAACACGCTCTATCCTTATCTTGATCGAGTACGCTTCATGGCAAGCGTCCTGAAGAGAAGAAACGAACCCCCCGCATTGATATTTATTCTCGCGCTGTAGTAATAACTAAACATCAGGCCCCTGCTAGGCAGCCATTTTGTCCTAGCCAACATCTGCCTTTGTTGAAATCAAAACAACCCAATGCTATTGCACGGGCGACATGGGCCTAGAGCCGGCTAGGCCCACATATGTTGACTACTGTCAAAGTCTGTATATTTCAATAGCGGATGACAGGAGTGACACCCTCCTGCTAAACATATTGTTTCGTAAATCATTCAATGTTAGGTATGCAATAGGGCTCCAAATTTTAAGCAGATGGAAGGATGCATAAAATATAAAAATGTGAATCGACAGCACTAAAATCGACCGAACTCATTTAGTATATACTCTTCAATTTTTTAATTTTGGGAGGAAGCAGTTCTTAAAAAAGGGTACTCTCGTTCATTTGTGGAAACTAGGACTTGAAATAATCATGTAAACAACTTGTTTACAACTGTTCAGCTGGGGGTAAAACAAGATCGTCCGATGGATCTCGGGACGCGTATGAAAAACAACAACATCGAGGCTCTTGCGTCAGAAGACTATTCTCTAGAATTTGGTATAAAAGGATCGCACAAGATCCGACCAGCATCAATCTACTGAAGCATTTCTCAAGGCAAAGAACCTAAAACACGAACCGAGCGTAAATTCAAATTATTAAACCAACAAAATGACGCGACTCGTTATCCTTATCACATTCATACTCGGTTTCATTGCGATCCAAACCGAAGGAGCAGTAATCATCCGGCAGCCAGGTGATGGTGGAAGCATTCGTAGATCAACGCACCCAAAAACTCGTATTGTTTCGATTCTTCCCAGTGACGACAAATCCCCTAGAAAACGTGACAGCCCGGTTGACACGGCTGCTTTAACAGCATTGGATGCTGGAGACAGTTCTCGCGGTGCCAAACTGCGAAGCACCTTTTCGATCAATCAGCGCCGGCCATGTACCTTCTGCAAGTTCTTCACGACGGTGACACCGGTGCCGAAGCGGAAGATGTTCTTCAAATTTGTGCAAGTTTGAAGGGCACTGGAGGCACTTTTTGGGATGACAGAAGCAGTATTATGTGTTCTAAATTTATAGACACCGCATTTATCGCTGAAATTTTTCTGTGTTTATATGTTGTAAATATTAGTAGTATAGTTTCTTAAGATGTTTTTTTATGAAAACAGCGACAACATAGATATTAATAAATCAATTATAAAAGTGCACCTATGAAGTTACTATTTGTTTATTCCACGATAGCCCTTCAACTATTCCGATAATATGGATTTTCTCTTATATTGAAACCATTTTGATTTTAATACCATTATAACAAAAATCGATGTTTAGTGTTTTTTGAGTTTCATTTTACAAAGGTATATGCACACACTTACAAGAAGTATATCGGTTTTGTTGGCTATTTTCGGCAAATTTAAGACTAAGAGAAACGACAGCAATGAAATTGAAAGACGTATAGGTATTCTAGAGCGAATCAGTTACAAACTTAGAACAGAAAACTAGGAATAGGCAGGCTCATATGAACCAAAGGCGTTGTTTATGTTAAAGGCTCGCACAGAGTGAAGCTACCCGAGCAGAGTCTAACAACAAATTGAAAACTAAATTTGATGTTGTGATGTTCGGCAAATTATTACTCAGGTTGTTGTTGTTTTGGTCGTTTTAACGGTTAAAAGATCAAAATAGAGAGCAACAAAATTGCCCTATGACATCAAACAGAAAACTAATTCTGCTATTAGTGAGAGTAAATTGAAAGCTCATTGAGATGTTGAAAAAGAAATATAAACATAGAAAATTGTTCTAGGAAACAAGGATAGCAAAAGGGGATCAAAATTTCATATCATATTTAAAAATCTAAAACTGATAGCAAAATAAGATTTCAATTTGATGCTATTATCAAAATATGATTTCTACTTGTTGTTATTTTGATGTTAGACTTTGCTCGGGAATCTACCTATCGAACAGTCACATGGCTACTTATCGTGTAAAGTAAACAAACATTCTTCTTTCGGAGAACATGCAAGAAAAGTATTAGTGTTGACAAAAATTATATCATTGCGAAATATTTCAATCGACTAAACAAGACACTGTATTCAGTTTATTTACTTTTTTGTAAGTATGTAAAATAAATTACAAGGAATAGTATTATGAATGAAGTGCTATAAGCAATATTTTCAATAATAATTTATTGTGTAACTCGGTTGAAGTCACTCAAAGTTACAGAAAAAACTGTGGGTGCCAGGAACAAAGAAGAGTGCATTATTTTGGCAGTGTTGCGCACTCCTCGGTACGGGACTCTATAATGCCATAGACTCTAATATGGACATGATCGAAAGGAAATGTGAAGAATCCTTTGCCTTCTGCTAAGTAGGAGTTGAGCGTTGCACCCAAGTCTACCGCATGGTCATTGATAGAACATAACTCATCATCATGTTTTACCGCCTACGCCGGCAAAAAAATTCTTCGCAAATCCTGCCCATATGAGTCTGCCTATAGTCTTAGTTTTTCGTTCTAAGTTTATAACTGATTCGCTCTAGAATACCTATCCGTCTTTCAATTTCATTGCTTTCGTTTCTCTTAGTCTTAAATTTACCGAAAATAGCCAACAAAATCGATATAGTAGAACCTTGCGGAAATTAAAACATAGTAACGCTTATAAGAAGTGTAAATATGAATTTACAACTTGACAGCTCCTATACAAATCGTTGAAACCACTTTTTTTGGGTCTAAAATGGCGGATCAATCTTTATTCAAGAGCAATTTCTAAAAAAAGCGTAAACTTGTTCACAGTGAAAATTTTCTTGTTCAGATTTTTTTACTTCCGATAATTCATTATTGAAGACTTTTTGGGTTTGGTGTTGTATTATTATAAAAATGATGCATCTTTATTCCGATGCATTATTTTCAAATGAATCATGATTTTTTTGAATCATCAGCATACAAACAAGCGGCGCTTATGCTAGTTAGTGAGCAATTTCATTTAATTTTAAGATATTAGGTAGTAATCTTTGCATTGCAATGTGAACAGCACACACAATGATACTGGACTGTTTTTCTCCCTCTCCGATAGAAAATGAGCTGTCATCAGTTCTGAATTTTGTGGAAACCTTTCCACCGTAAATGTCGCATGCTGTCAGAAATAAACAATCGAAGTCAATCCCGCCTTTGTTAAATACGAAGTGAAAAATGATAATCACAAAACTAAATGTATTTAAGATTAACGACAATCTTGCGAGAATTGTCATATGCGAAAGATATTTCAAGGGCGACGGGAGAAGAAAAAGTTCACACTAGAAGCGCACTCAAATCAAATCATGCATTTTACATTCGGCACAATTTGTAATCCTTTAATGAAACTCCAAAATGACGAATTAACTTGTTTGTATTTATATTAAATTATTACGCTGTTTTGAAATGATCATCTTGATTACCGCTTCCGAATGTAAATAAAGAAAACAAGTTCGTAAAAGACGTCACGGAATTATTTTCTCGCATAGAAATTTACAGTATCGCAATTTGTGGATGGCGTTCTATGGTAGCGACATCATTCGTAACAAGGTGGTTTCATGCAACTTAGGCTAAACGTCAAGTTGCGGGAGAGTTGAGGTCAATGCAAGTTGCAAACGAACAGAAAACGAAAATTAGTCGGAATGGACACAAATCTTTTCGTAACGTTACAACGATTTGACGCATCTTTATTCCGTAAATCAGCTTTAACTGTTTGCCTTTCTCAGTAGAAAGGTATAGCAATTGCTCTGATAATCGACTTTTTAACCGAGACCCGGAGAGCCGAGTGTCGTTTGGCAAAGCTCGTGAGGCCAAACTATGTCGCCATTCACCTCTGATGCAAAACTCCTATTCCTTACCTCCCCGCGGTGCCAAGCGGAATACAGGCCATCTTATCACCGACGAATCGACGTGCAGCACGGAACGAAAAATGCGTCAGATGTTGTCCTCATTGTTTAAATTAAAGTACGTTTTTACACTAGCGGCATCTGTATAACGGTTCGCGTGGTAGTCTGCGTCGATAACACAACAGTACGCAAAAACCAAAGTGTATCGACTTTGTACAAGATACGCTAGAACGAACAAACTTTCTTTTAGCATGATGGAGATCGTTTTTACAGCTTATTATCTTATGTATGCAGTATTTAACAAAACTGTCCGTTACAAGCAAAAAAGTTACAGAATACATGCATTTTCAATGAGTTGTGCGTTATATTATTTTGCTGCATATTACCACTATATACGCAGGGAATTGCACACCTACTGTAATATCAATATACTTATCGAAAAGCCTACTCAGATTCAAACATGGCGGAGCGGTCTGTCGTAGTTTGACAGTAGTGATGCTTCATTTCAAAACAATCGCTATTTTGTATGAGACACTTTTCGTTTTTGTTTAAAATCGGGACTGGGCCGGGTTCTATCCCCAACCGCTGTCAGTTAATTCACTTCGACAGGTTGACCGAGTTTCGTTTCGAGCAGGAGTGGCATTAGTGAAGATCGGCTAGGATCCGTGGTCGGGGGAAGGGGGCCGAGTGTCATACACCATTCGATGCTGCTCCTCTGGCGGTGATTGCTCTCCCTAAACCGTTGCTCGCTGTCCATCATGCCATTTCCGCTGTAAGTCTGTCGTGATCTGTGTCACCACTCCGTCGACCACTCGACGATCCACGTGTTTACGTCGCCAATCATTATGTAGACGACATTATCCGAGTTGATGTCCGATCCTCTCGTTTCAAGTATTTATCTGCGTGTCGCTTCGAACCTCGGACATTCGAAGACCACATGCTCCGGTGTCTCCTCGACGACGACGAGGACACTCTGGACATAATGGTAACGTTGCGTGCCCGAACCGATGAAGATACTTTCTGAAGCAGCCTTGTCCCGACAGGAGCTGTGTCAGGTGAAAGTTCACCTCTCCGTGATTTCCCACGTGCTCCCACGTCGATAGGTTTAGAATGAGCCGGTAAGTCCACCTTCCCTTCTCCGTATTCGATTTTCACCATCTTCATCGCGTTTCTGGTGTTTCTCTGATTGTAGCAATCGATATTCTCCGCCAGGGCGATGCAGATAGGGGTCATATCGGCGATAACGCATGCCGCTTCCGACGATATTGTGCTGTACGTTCTCACGACTCGTACGGCCATCAGCCAGAACGTCCTGTTCAACTTTTCGCGGCTCCGCTTGGTTCTCAGTGCCGCACCCCAGCTGGGAACCCCATATCGCAGTAACATTGACGAAATAACAGATAGCAAATGTCTCGTGCTGCTTCTCGGGTCGCCGACGTTTGGCATGACCCTCTCTATTCGTTACCTTTTCCCAGGCGTAGTCGACGTGATTATCGAAGATCAACGGGTCGTCGATTATCACTCCCAATTGCTGCAGTGTACGCTTCGCTGCAATCATTGCCTTAATTTAGCAACATCTTCAGCACCATTTTGAACATCTCCAGATACGCCAGGATCGCAGCTTTCAGTACCACGTTTGGTGTTCCGTCCGGTCTTTGATTTCAGGCACTTCGACGCTTCTGCGAGCTCATCGTTAGTCACTCGCCGATCGTCCGTGTTTGCTCCTTGCCAGTTTGATCGTGCTTCGGGGAAAGACCCTCGACCATTGTCTTCAGGCCTCCCGAACACATTTCGGATGGCGTCGTCGAGCCCTTCATTTTCACCAGCCCTAGTTTCTCGAAACCGCGCCTTGCGCTCCTTTCTATCTAGCTCCGATACTGATCTTTGACTCACCTTCCGTCTCTGAGACAAGCAGTGTGTCGCACACTGAGCGTCTTGTTCTACCAGTAACCTGGACGCCGTCTATTGCGTGGCTCCAATTTTCGCGTCATTGTGGCATCACAAGCCGTCACAATCCTTCTTGTTAGATCAACCACATACACATCATCCTTCTCCGTGCTGCAACAGGGTTCCGTTGTCGATAGGGTAGTGGTCGCTATGCGTATACTTCTTGTATACTCTCCAATACATGTTCGCCGTCTGTGAAGGGCTACAGAATGTGACGGCGATGATAACCTCTCTCCCGTCTCTCCGAAATGTTCTAATGGAATCTTCATTGCACAATCGGTCGTCTAGCTTCGCTGTAGCTTCCTGCGGGATCTAGGTTCTTGAGTTACTTACTCTACTGCTCCACTCCACAGCCCAGACATTGAAATCGCCACCAATGACTACCAACTTTCGGCCGATAGACTGCTTGGTTAACTACTCCAGCATTAGGCTGAACTGCTCCTCTGTCCACCTTGGGGGAACGTAACAGCTGCACACGAAGACGCCGTTGATGTTGGCGATCACAAAGCCTTGGTATGAGCGCTCTACCACTTCTTTCCACACTACCACACTTTTAAATGGGGAATCTGCCCAAAACATGGATCACAGACGTTTCCGATCTATCCGCCACCCAGTTACCGTTATCAGGGGCTTGATACGGCTCTGAAATTAAAGCGAAGTCACACGTCGTTTCTGTTGCAAACGGCCACAACATTTGCTGTTTTGCGGCATAGTCGCCCTCTTGTAGACAGGACATTTGAAGCCATCCATCTGTTGGCCGTTTCCGTCCGCTGTAGTCTTGCAAGAAAGCTCGTCTCCATGCATTTCCTGCCCATCCTGGATCTATCCGGGCCTTTGAAAACCCCTACCATATGTCCAAAGCCCAAACACTTGTAGCATTTCTCCGCTTGTTTATTCACTCGTAACTTTGAGGAGTCCTTCATCGGTGTATATCAAGCCAGTTTTCGTGAGGGTCAATCAACGACGGATCAAATGTCTACCCTGAGACAGATCCTCGATAAATCCCGGGAATACAACTTGCAGACACATCATCTGTTCATAGATTTTAAGGCAGCGTACGATTGGAAACGAAATGAATTAACGCTGGATAGATCGAAATCAAGTGTAAGGGTTGTGGATGAAATTTCGACATCCTTCATAACCTTGGATTAAAGCAAGATGATGCACTGTCGAAGGAGCGGTACCGTCATCACAGGATCGCACATACTCCTGGGCTATACGGACGATATCGGGATCGATCGACGTACCGTGGAAGAGGCATTTGCGCGATTTATGAGGGAGACAGTGAGAATTGGATTTATGATGAATACCGGCAAAACAAAGTACATGATCGCTGGTAAACAATGTGGATCCAGTAGTGCTAGTGGTAGTATAGTGATGCTAGATGGCGATATTTGAAATTGTAGATGAATTTGTGTACAGTCTTGATTCGCTGGTTGGACACTTTTTAACTGGACCGCTTTTTAGTTGGACGCTAGTTGGACCATTGTCCAACAAAAAAGCATCTGAATGTCAAAATCTTATGTCAAATTTACTTTGACAATCAATCTGACAATTATTAGAGATGTGAATAGATGCAATTACACTACTAACGTCCCCTTTGGAGAGTTTTTGAATCTGTCAGTCGGTCCAACTAACGAATCAAATTCGTTAGTTGGACAGAGGTGTGGCCAAACCAGCGAATCACGACTGTACCTTGGAACTCTAGTGACGTGCGATAACAATGTTACCCGCGAGGTAAAAAGGCGTATTGTAGCAGCAAATAGGGTTTATTACGGACTTCGTAAGCAGCTTAAGTCCCGCAGTCTGCGAACGAAGACGAAATTCGCTCTATATACGACCCTGATTCTCCCGGTGGCTTTATAGAGTTATGAAGCATGAACGTTAAAGGAAGTCGACCGTAGCGCGTTTGGAGTATTCGAGCGTAAGGTGCTGCAAACAATACTCGGTAGGTAAGCAGGAGAATCGAATCTGACAGCGTTGCATGAACCATGAGTTATACCAAGTATATGAAGGGACCGGTATTGTGAAGCTTATTCAACACGGCAGGCTGCGGACACGTGGTCCACATTCCGGATACGTGTCAAGCGAAGACAATGTTCAACAGGGAACCCGGAAGAGGCCATCGGCTTCGTGGCAGGTTACGTACACGATGGCTTTGTGCGGTTGAAGAGGACCTCAAGGCGCTCAACGTTCAAAGATCGAGTCCAGTAGAGGAGGATACTTCTTTCGGTGTAGCCCATCAAGTAAATAACTTTCCCTACCTCCACCGCCTTTTCGACAACGGTACCGGTAAACGAATCATAGCTCTCAAGGAACTCGCCTAGGTTGTACTGCAGCTTCAGTGCACCTCTTAGCTCGTCTTCCGTCGTGATCTTTTCCAGGTCAACGTCTCCGAGTATAAGGCTTTAACTTCAGCCTCTTCACCCAGTGCTTTAGTAATAATCTTCTGCATAGTCGAGCTGTTAATTGTGAGATCCTCCTTCACCTCGAAGAGCATCTCACCTTTTTGGGTACGCCTGGTTCTTATCACGTTTTTCCCGAAATTCCCCAGCTTCAGATCGTCTCTGACCATCTTGAGGAGAGCAGCATAGGTCGTCGAGTCATTGGCTTTGACGAGCACGGCTTCTCTCTTTAACGTCTTCTGACGAGCCCAAGGTTTTACTTTCCTCTTCTACTCACCTTTTCTCTCTTCCTTCTGCTGCTATTGTTTCCCGTGTTTCTCCTTCCGACCTACAACGGTACTCCAGATTTCTCTCAGTTACGGGGTGTCCTTCCCATCAGCAGCAAGAGCGTCCTGGCACGTCTGCCTCTTGGACCCCCTGGTCTTTCGGCTCGTGGCGAGCTTTTTGCCCTCTTCAGAGTGATGGAAACTGGCGTGCTCTTCACTGCAACCAGCTTCTTCTTTCTTTGCTCCCGCGGAGCTAGGAAGATAGTTGCCTTAGCCGACTCCAATTCTCGCTCAGCTACATCAGTGCTCAGCGTTGCCGTGTCATACTTCTTCACGGCAGACAGTAGCGCCTTTCGGATTCTGTGAGCTATTTCACTAATGTCCTTATGGACATTGTTTCTCACGTCCACATGCTTGTGGAGCCAAGCACTTCCCTTCCACTACTTTTGGCGTTTGTGGGGTGTAACTCCTCCCGCTCTGTTCTGGCTGTTGTTGCTGCTGCTTTCCCTCCTCCTGCTCTTGCTGAATAACTTCAGCTGCTTCTGGCGGGGGTGACCTAACTAAACCAACTCTGGCGAACGGTTTCGCTGCACCTGCTCCGTATGTGTGAGTTTCTTGTTTATTCTCCATTTTATTGGGTCTCAACTTAGCGCCGCTGTCTCCACTTGTATTCGCTTCTTAACATCCCATGGCTAGCTATGCAAACATGGAGGCCATGTTTGGGTTGACACTATCCTTAATTGGCAGTAGTATTTAGAGCCGAATCGGCGTAGAATCGGGAATGTTCCATCCAAACCTAGTACCACCATGGTCACGTGTTTTGAACGTACATTTCACGTCGAAGTCATCCTTCCTTATTCAGGGAGTAGAACAGCACTCCTGGCAGCCCAAAGTCGTCGTCCAATTCGTTATCCGAGTCCTGTCCGTTGACGTTTGCAATGACCATTATGCCGTAATCAGGATGTTACTGGCGTAGATCGTAATATGCCGGTTGTGCTTTTATTACTAAGACCTTTCATTCCAAAAAGCTAAGAATCTTAACAGAAACAGATTCGCTTCGTCGGAGCTGTGTTTGGAATTACGGCATTTTTAGAGGTTTAGCGGAGCCCAATGCTTCCCCGACCCCACAACAGCAAGACTCCTCAACTCGCAGTAGGTCCAGGGGTGGGGTCCTGTCGTTCCTGTTTCTGCAGCCCCCGGGGATCTAGCCAAACTTCTAAGCTAGTGTCACACCTATTTCCCAGCGAATTCTTTACCGTTTTTCACAAACTTCAACTTGAACTTCAAATGAAAGATACTAACTGAATTTCACTCAGTTATGACTATTGATTCCGGAGTTACAGGTTAGTTAGTAATGGCACACTGGAATCTCCCTTATAAACTGTTAAAATCGTAAAGGTTAAAAATCTATTGAAACGGTAATCAAATTGCTTCGATTCGCAGGGCTATATCACTGATGGCTAAGCAAACATTCTTTGGACTATCGACAATTCCGGAAGTCCCAGGCTTCTGACAAATTCCCTCTAAAATGTTCTGACGACTTTAACAATCGGCAAAGATTTATGATTAATTCATGATCAGTTTATGCCATATTATTACAAACGAGTCGGCAACATTGTAGAGAGGAATACGATTCGATAATACCTAGCTTCCTCCCATGTTGTAATCAGACTTGCACGCTCCAGTCAGTAACAACGTTCACGTTGTTTTCGTAAACAAGTATTTTAACGGCACGAGATGCTAGATTTGCTCATGAACTTTTCCATTGCTCGATGAGCTGGCACATCGCTTCGCGGGGGTACATTTCACTTTCTGAAAATAAGTCAACTGATAACGCAAGAACGGTTCAAACAATTAATCGTATGGCATGTCTTTCTTCTATCGATCATTTTTTATTAGCTATCACTGGGAGCGGAAAAACGTGGTTAATAAAAATTGGTACTAAGCACTATTTAAGTTTACTACTCACAGGAGGGTTTAATGATTTATTTCTAAAATAAGCAAACGCAATAATAGGATCTAACACGGCAATACCTATGTATTTTAAACTGATTTATTGAATGCATTCGAACTCAACCACTGACCGCTCGTTCAAGCATAGCCGACAGTGAAATTGGTGTCCAATTGACACCGCCATCCAAGCTAACAACACAAACTGATCGGTCGATGTAGCAAAACAGCTTTCCTGCTCGATAAACCTGCTTTCCCATTTCCCTTCGGCCCGGCATGGGCGCAAATATGATTCCTCTTTCGGCGCACTTCTGAGACACCAGCTCTTTGAATTCCAATGAGGGTGTACTATCCGCTGAATTGTCAATTAATGAAGATGATTTGGTTGTTGAAGCAGTGGGTGTTGTATCCATCGGTTCTGAAGAGGACATAGTTGATGAAGACGCTGTTCCTGTCGTAATTCCGATGGAACGCTGCATTAATTCCAGTGCTTTTCGGAAGTTTTCCTTGACGTTGGTCTGACGGATGATGTCATCGGTGAACTGGGATTTCCAGCCCTGGTACCAGCGCGTTACTTGGTCAAAGTTAGGCGACTGATTCAGCCAAAGAACCAGCGTTTGGATCCATTTCGGGAAGAAGTACTTATCGAGCATGGATGCCATCTGAATAGTAGAGATGAGCTCATTCCATTCCCATACTTGGTTGAAAATTTCTGCAATAAAAATATGTTAGTAATACATGGACTTTAAAAAATTTGATTTGCCACCAGTAATCAAACCCATTGAATGTAAAACATAATAAATTGAAGTGAGCAGACCAAAATTGAAAACAATTTCTCTTACCTAAATCTTGCTGCAGCGGATTGATAACCAGTTCCGTTAATCGTAGCTCTAGCTTAGGAATTATATTCTTTATGAGGAACGCCTGCAGATCTTCTTCTGTCATAACACCCTTCCACGGAGTGATCATAGCACGCGCCGAGCGATCTTCAGGATTCCAAGCTTTCAACGCTTTGCTAAGTTTCTCCCGAATAGTTGGATATATGTTTTCCTCCATCTTTGCGCCGAGAATACCGGCCCAAGGTTGAATCCAAACGTGAATCGGAATAGTATCCGTCAGTGGATCCCATTCTGTCACCGCTGCGTTCAGCTTATTCATTGTAATTTGTTCTAACACGTTGTCTAAAATCCATGATGGTAGTAATGGGGCCCAGGCATCAAGCAAAGCAATCATTGGTTGATGAATTCGCGGGTCCCATGCTGTGGCAGCGGAGCGAATGCTCGGAATCACACCGGACCATATAAGACCAGAATATGGATCCAGAAGGTTACGTTTTTCGGTGTCAGAAGAACCCAAAATTGAACGCCACCGTTTGAACAGATCCAGATGAAGCGTTGGGTCAATGAATGGGTTCCATTCTTTCAAACGAGCAGCAATCAATGGAGCAACAACACCTGGTGCCAGATCGGCTAGTCCAAATTCTTTATATTCGGCTGGAAATTCCGTTTGCATTCGAACAAAGATCCGTTCGCAATCTTCTAAAGCAACCGATCCACTTTCTGGCTCTACCAGAGCTTTAACCAGTTCCAATGCACCTTCTAAGGTTTGAATATGGTCCTCTTCCAACTGAGTGATGCGAATAAGATTATCCTTCTCAATTTCCAGCTGCTCCTCACGGTCCTTGGCTGCACATTTCTGTTTGTCAATTGCAATAATATCTTGCTCGCAAAGTTCCACAATCAAATTTAGGTTGTGCATTAGCTCTGGCAGTGCAAAGTTAGTTGTTTCCTTAGTGGGTTTGGCATCATACAAATCTTCATCTAACATTCTGGCCTGGCCCAAAGCATGATAGCCACTTAAAACCCTACTTTCTGGACCAGTCATATCAATCACTTTCACATGACTCAACTTTGAATTCTTATCGAAAAGTGCGTAAGATCTTTTACCCTTTTCAATTACGTCCTCAACGCTTTTGTAGAAGTAACGACCTTTGTGTTTTTCTTTTTTCCACTGCTGACTGACATCCTTGTCTTTGATTTCAATCGCTTCATCCTTCGCTTCTTTATGCTTCAGATCCTTCACAACCGTTTTCTTCTCCGGCCCATAGGCACCAATAGCTCCACGGCCCTTCCTCAAGTGTGCCTCAATGGGAGCAGAAATACCCTGAAGATCTTTTCCCAGACCCTTTCCCGGTTGATATCCCATCTGCAGCAATAGTTTAGCTCCGATACCTTTGGTGTGCTGCTCCCAGTTCCCAACCTTTTTGCCTACATTGATAGTGCTCTGGGCAGTAAATTTCCGGAAACCAGCCATGGATCTAAAATCGTTTGCCTTTGCTGCCACTTCCGATTCTGACTCGGAGCTAGTTCCGCTGTTGACCGTACCGAAGCGTGGCCGTTTTTCATCTTCCTCCTCTTCATCATCACTTTTGGGTTTTTCCTCTTTCTTTTTGCCGGCTTGCTGAATTCCACCAGCCACAAAGCCAATGGGAGCGGAATAATCTTTCGGTTTCTTACCCAACCTAACTCGGCCTCTACGGGAAGAGCTGGCCTCTTCGTCGGCCAGTTCATTGTCTGAATCTTCATCTGCCCAAATGCCGTAAATTTGTTGATGCTTGGTAGGACGCCTATTTCGACGATTCGGATTGAACTCGTTATCCAAATCGTAGTCGGTTATTTCAAATCGCTCGTATTCTTCGTCGGCCATGGTAGGATTACAGAAATAATGTTAAAACACTAGAGAATAAGAGAAAACTTTGGTAAAACGTTTGCAGGAGCCTAATGCTAATTTATTATACTTTTATTTTTAAATTGTGATGACAAACGGTGACAGCTTTGAGCTTCGTTCGAGCAGTCTTTATTTTGACAAGCCAAAGATTCGAGCAGTTGGCATTGTTGTTGATAATTGAAACGAAATATTTCATTGTACACGATCACGACAAAACACTCGTTGTTATCGCTGGAAAGGATCAAATATTGCGAAAAAACAGACAAGAATGTCAAAAGATAGAAGATAAATATAAAATATTTAGCGAAATAGTCTTTTTGTAGAGGAATCAGAATATATTGGCCCGATTGGTACGTTCCACACGTTATTCGGAGCTTTGTGCCCCGCTATGTCGTCTCATCACTTTCCTGATTAAAAGTGAAAAAGAGATGAAAGAAAAAAGGTACACAAAACAAAATATTGGTGAAAATAAGAGTCTTTCGCTCTTAGCAATGAACAACCAACGGTTAGGTTGAAAGTAAAACCAACGTTGGTAAAACTGTTAAATTAATAATCAAAATAAAAGTTTTCCCTTGAAGCTCAGGACGAATAGTAATCAAAACAAGTTTTATTTTCAAATTAAGAGTATGCGTTGGTTGATTTTTGTTAAGAGTGAAAACAATGACACGACTAGACATTCCATGCAACATGCCTTAGAAAAAGTGTCTCGAGCGATTTACCTCCAGTTACCAGTATATTGAGTCACCCCTCGATGCGCGCAACAAAATAATTTCTTCAGCAACACTTCTTTGTTTAGCTGATTTTCGGTTGCTGTGTAGCAACCATGTTTTTTTTGTTTCGGTTCAGCGAGTTTTGCTGGTATTAAATGAAAAAAAATTCCAACGGGGAGGAGGGTGTCGCCCTCGTAATGAGTTTTTACTTTGTGTTGAATCAAATAGAAGATAGATAATAATTATTGTTACATCTTGAACATCTCATCATGCCCTGTACCGTGCCTACCTGTTTAACCACGGATGGAACGTTTAAGCTTTTTCCGCGGTACGACCTGCTTTCGGAACGGTGGCTCAAGGCAATATAGGTCGGCACTGGACTGCCGGTAGCAGTTTGGGATAAACAGGAACTGTCTCAGTACGAGATCTGCGAGCAGCATTTTACGACCGTACAGGACACACAACCGGAAGACTGTTGGTGCCAGGAACCGACACTGTTCTATCATTGGTATGTAGATTGAGATTAATTTTACGAGTGAGTGATTGTTCCTTTTAATCGATTATAGCAACGGTGATTTACTGGAAGTTGGTAGCTGTCGGTTGTGCTTAAACTTTCATCCCAGTACCAATATGATTGCCATACGCAATATGCTGGAGGGAAAGATTGTCCCTTCCATTGTGTTTGAAATATTGAACATTCACTTTAAGGACGATGATCTCCTGTTGATGATATGCGGCGAATATATCGCTCGTGCCGAAATATTACATTCAATCTGGGCGGCGTTTCTTGCAGCTGAGAAAGATTTTACGAAGTTGTTAGCGACTGCACAAACCTCAGTTTTGCGGCTGACTAATGAGTGGGACATGTTTCTAATGGAATGACTCCTGTTACATTTTGTTGTTATTGAGAACGCGAATCGTTTTCAAATGAAAATGCCATCATTCGTAATGCAGGCTTACAATCGAAAGCGAAAATGTTCGAGAAATGGATATATCAAATCAAACTGGTGAATTTCCAGATACAGCTATTATCGCTTGACCAACAATAAGTTTTTAAACAGTATTACATTTTTATACCGAATTACATGAACGAGAATAATTTAAAAATAAACAAAGTCCGTTGAATTATGTAAAATGGTAATATTCATATTTATATAAAATTTTTGCATGTAGATATTAATTATAAAATAATTGTGAAATTTCTCGCACTAAAAAAGCAGTAAAAATACGATCACACAACAGGCCTCTGTATTCACAGGTAATTAAATAATTTAATCATTTTCAGCGCGTGAATTTTATACTATTTGTCCACAATTGATATTGTATTCAACACACCGACTAATTACTTGCACTTTTAACCACTTTGTTCGCCCAAATTTTTAACGAAAAACTGCAGCTTTTCCCACACCATTTGACAAATCTTCATGAAAATCGACCAGGGTATGACTACACCGTTGATTTACTTGCATGAAGATTTAACAAACGACGTTGCGAAAAAATGCTTTCTGTTTTCCATTTTTGTACCATTCAACCTTAATGGTAATTTATTATTTATACGACGGCCTCTTAGTTACACTTTACATCAGGTCATGGAAATGTTGAATATAATACTGTTCTTCCTCAATGAAACGTATCTATTCCTCAATGCTAGAAACGGCATAGTCCGTCTTATCCACACAAATACTGCAAAAGAAATGTACAGCAAAGATTCGGGATCCCGGCTAAATTGTAGTTAGTATCGCTTGCGGATGGATTTTTTCCAGAAAATTCTTTTCAAAATGACACATAGGATGAATAACGCAACAAAATATGTCGGCCGTTCTTTGTACGCTGAGTACAAGATTCTGTTACTTAGACACCAGCAAAGAATCAACCGGTGTTACTATGGTCTGACACAGATTGTAAGATATCACGTAGAGATAATTTGTTGCTCGATGTGTTTCAACGAAGGTTTCAGAGTTTTGCAAATGTCATCCGGATCGGTTTTAGTGGTAATCACACGTAGATGGCTTGTTCAATAGAATACCGGATGATACGTTCAATCTTTGACATTCGGTTTGCAGCTTGCACGAAAATTACTCATATAGCCATAAGTTTCTGAACTGTACCTGCGGGACTCGAGACTCGCCAGTATCCTTGCATTTAACAATGCGCACCACCATCCTTTTTTCGTAACCCTTAGTCCTGAAACGATTCCGTTAGATAAACTGGAAGAAGAGAGAAACCATCCGTTCTCGTACATGCGTTCCCACAAATCCGACATCGATTAGGTAGCTAAATTATGATGTCCAGAAGTTTAAGGTAGTATCCAGATTCCTGAAAATAGAATCATTAACGTACTAATCAGATAATTTCCTGGAAAATTTAGTAGCTTACGGTTTGTTTTGTTGTCAAATTATGTTTTCCATGCGTAACCAGGGATTGCCACAGATTGTTTGAAAAAATAACAACGGATTATTAAGTGTTGCTAGTTTCATGCATTTTCTAACCAAATGTCACATTTGACAGTACCAGTTACCTGAGTCACTGAGGGGTAGTCATATTTGCGATACAGTTTTGGAACACCAGTGTCTAGTCGTGTCGTTGGTGAAAAACTCTTATTTTTTCCTTCGTTTTTACCAATATTTTTTCTGCGTGTAATTGATCCCTGTGAAAATTCTGGTTCCAATGTAAAAGCAGGTTCATACTCAATCAGCCTTGAAATCGGATGTTGTATTCAAACCGGAAGTATCAATTGGTTCCGTATGGTTTTACTAAGCTTGAGCTTCAAATACATCTTTAAACTCGATTTTAAATTAAAGTGTGAGTGTCCAGAAAATATGTCCAGAATATTGCATTGAATACAGCCGTCATTTTTGAAATTCAAATGCCTGCTATTTTTGAAATTCAAGATATTTGAGATTTAAAATAAAAATTGATGCGAAAAATCTTGAAGTCTCCGAAGTGAATATTGATCGTCAAACTATTGAAAAATTCATGCTCATTCATGAAACATCGCTGACACTTGTTTATCTCCTACAAGTTAAAATTTGTTATTTGTTATTTCAATGATCCACAATGGTTAGTGTTAGTTCCTAGATTAGTTCCGTTTGTGTTCACTACAAAATACCTTTATATTTAAAAAAATCTTCCTGCTTGTTTACGGAAACTAAAAGATAATTGAATACAGGAATCAAATTCTCCATATCTTGTATGCAGATTACCCGAACAGAAAACAATATCGAAATTGATCGTAGAAACGTAGAACTTACAACAGTTTTATTTGTTAACAACAACTTTTCTTGCAACATCGATGTACTTCAGTCCTTCATGCCTCCAAAATCTCCAACGGAACAACAATGTAAATCAATGTTTTTGATTTCAGAATGTAATGGGAAAAGATATTTTTTTCCATTGTTACATCCCTATACGACCATTTTTTCTATGTAAAATCGGGTTTACAATGAAATTGGATGTAGAAACAACAAATGTGATTACATTTCCATTGTAACTTTTCCAGAACAACATTGTTTTTCGTTGTAATGTAACAATAAAAAATTATGTAATACAGTTGTGTATTTCTATTCGGGTTTATTCCCGTTTATTCATAGTCTGGAACATTTTGTATTCAACCAAACACCTTCCATTGATCTCCGCAAGAAAAAGTACATTTAGCATACCTAAAATAGCAAAAACTATAATTGCCTAGGGGGAAATCACTCTAAACTTTGGACTAAAATAAATTAGCGAACTTTTTTTGTTCCCAAAATAATCCCGACTAATTTTAGCTAATCTTATTAAGTTTTGCTGTTCTTGAATAATCCTACCTAGTTTTCAATAGTCTTGGTTTAGATAGCAGCTGTCACTTCAACTAGCTGTCACTTCACCGCTGTCACTGTTTTGTTTATTTTGTTTTCTAGTTAATTTAATAAACGATTCCTTTATTCCGTTTGGAAATCTGGACAACATTTAGAATTTAGATGCCGGTTGATTACGAATCAAAGAAGCACCGTGGATTTGCGTTTATTGAGTTCGAGAGAGCCGACGATGCTGCCGCCGCTGTCGACAAGTTGAACGATTCAGAACTGTGCGGCCGAACGTAGCAATACCACAGCGGATTAAGGAGGGTAGCAACAAGCCGATTTGGGCGGAGGACGCCTGGTTGCAGCAAACTGGTGCAACACTACAGAATCAAGAGAACGGGGAGGATGATGCGGTTGAAGCCACTCAACCGATGGAGGCAAAAGCACCGGAAGAGAAAAAACGAAATCCGCAGATGTACTTCGATATTCGAGTAGGCAGCAATGACGTGGGAAGGATTATGATCTCCCTCAGAGCAGATATTGTGCGGAAGACGGCTGAAAATTTTCGAGCATTGTGTACTGGTTTTGGCGTTTCATAGGATTATTCCGGAGTTTGTGAGTTTTTTTAGTTCTGGTTGTGCATCTAAAAAAAATGCCAATTTTTCGTTTTAGATGTGCCAAGGTGGGGATTTTACTGCAAACAATGGAACGGGTGGAAAATCTATATACCAGAAAAAGTTTGCCGATGAAAATTTTAATTTAAAACACTGGGTTTGGAGAACTGTCGATGGCTAATTCCGGTCCTAACACCTGGTTCTCTTTCTGAATATTTCAACCCGGTTCTCTTGAGGAATAACACCCGGTTCTCTTTTTGAATATTTCCGCAGACGTTGTCCTGATTGACAATATAGTAAATTCTACTTAAAGGACGGTACGTATCGGAACTGGAGTATTTTTTACCGCTGGTAGGATCTACAATGTAGATATCGTTGTTCTCTCGTATAAAGACAATCGCCTGTTAGGAGAATGTGTCCTAAGATAAGATACACATCGTACTCCAAAATGATGTAAAAACAATCTAATAAAACATCTAAATCCTTCGGTGAAGCGCATATCATATTCATGATTTCCTGAAAAATATCTAAAATATGTCACTGTCACTTGAAAATGACACGCATAAAAATTTCGCTAAACTATTTTAATCCTGAAAGATCCCGAATTAAACTTTTCTAATCCCGCCTAAACTTTTTTGGTAGACTTCGGAATCAGACAAAGTTTAGAGTGATTTCCCCCTAGATAATTGCAATACTTGACGTACTAAAAATAGAAGAAAAACTGGGTAATATAAAACGGGATAGCTTTCGTAACACAAAATACAAAACAAATCCAACCTCGAATCTGATGCAAATATTTGTACAGTGCCATAGCAACGTTAAAATTTGTTTTCCTGAGTTGATGGTGTTTTTTCAATATATACTCTCAATAAAAATGTCAAACTGTGAAGCCATCAAGTGATGAGTGTGGTCATATCTGAAGGGACCGAGGTGACTTATTCTAAAATTGTAAAATAAGCCACAATTTAAAAAAAAATGTCATCGGATGATTTACGTGTTTTTGGTCGAACGCTGATCCCCTTTGTTCGACGTTTTGTTGAATGTATGTAGTTGTTTGTAAGGTTTTGACGTCTAATGCAAAATACATTATGAATTTCTATTTTGATGGAAAGAAATGCGTCTAATTTCGCTAGTTATCGCCCATAGCGTTCACATCTTTTACATATTTGTTTTTGTGTACAGCACAAATTCGTTAGTTGGGGGCTCGTTAGATGGGGTGTTAGTTAGTTGGGTGTTCGCTAATTAGGTTGTGCCCCAACTAAAAGGCAACTGGATGTCAATATCCTATGTAAAATTTACTTTGACAATTAAGCAAACAATAGATAAAAATTCGAGCGTTTGCATTCTACTCTCCTGCCATTTTCTTTTGACAGTTTTTGACATCTGTCAATCGACTTAACTAGCGAATCTTGTTCGTTAGTTGGGGCGAGGTCATGGCCCAACTAACGAATGTGCGCTATATATGTATCGACCGTCCCTAGGGGCGATCACTTGTGATGCATTTTTAAAAATCAGCAAAATTGAATGCATTTCTTTCCATCGAAAGAGAAATTCATAATGTATTTTGCGTTGCATGTAAGACGTCAAAACCCTACAAAAAACTAGTTCTACGTTCAACAAAACGTCGAACAAAGTGGATCAATGTAAGACGTTTGCTAAACAAACTTTTCGAGGAGTGTAAAGTTGATGCAAAAATGAAAATTAAATGCTTTTTTTTCAAATTTGATGCAAATTTGTTATCCAGCTTTTTACGTACCATAATGGCGGTCTAAATTGTTCAGTTCATAATACGTTTAATGGTCCTTTTTTGACAATAATCGTTTACGTCAACCACCCAGTGAGATTAGGTCATCCTACGTTAGTCCAATGCGTTGGATATTTATTCAATGAACGCCCGATATCTTCAACTGGGCATTGCTGTCAAACTGGCGTAAGCGTTTATTGTCAAAAAAGGGCAATTAAACGTATTACGAACTGAACAATTTAGACCACCATTATGGCACGTAAAAGGCTGGATACATTCCTTGAGTGATCTGCTTCTAGGACCGCCCCGTGTAATGGTTTGCCAGGGTCATTTCGAAAAAGAACAACACTGAAAATGTACCTACTCTAAAAAGGTTCAGCTTTTTTTTTCCGTGTGTTGAAATGTTTCAACAGCATTATTCTCGCGAGATCTCCACACTTTTAGGGCTTCACTGTACTTGTAATCATGCGCATGCGCGTGATGATGCTGTCATTATATTCGAGCACCTTGTTTTTGTTTTGTATTTCCCGGCAGCAACGTGGTGAATCTCGTGTGTTCTGCTCGTGTTTATAGTGGAAGCAGGGGGAAGTTCTTGATTCCGATGTGTAGGTATAGAAAATAATTTAAAAGTGTATGCATTCTCGATATCCTTTCGAAAGGACCTTCGCGCAAGTATTGGTACATATCAGGATTAATTTTCGTGTATGTAGTAGCAGTTTACTTATGTGCAGTGCACAGCACACACGCCGAGATTGCTACAGCAATCTTTCGTAGGGGGAACAATCCGTGGCTGGTTTTGTCGGTCGATTCAATCGTTGTGAACATCAAGTGGAAGCTAGACGCGAGTTTCCGCGAATCCTGCTGTCGCGCTATTTTTTTAGTCAATCATATTCCTGGTTAATGAGCGCGTGGTTTCGTAATTTCGAGAAGGATTAGTGGATGCGGTAAAACAGTAATCCGTGCGTTCTATGATATCGATTTACTTAACCGAATCTTTGAACTATTGGTCAATGGATTAGACAGAAGTGGTAGGTTGTCCGAATTGCGCCAGCATTTTCGGGGAAGAAACTGCCAAGAAGTGTGCTGCCGCAAATTTCGTTGAAAGGGGGAAAGTAAACAAAACGCAACAGAACCGGAGAAGATTCGTTTGCTCTACTGCTGTGGCTGCGGTGGCTTGCATAAGGGGAGTGAAGCAGGTTCGACAAGAAAATGGTACAGGTAAGTTGCGGATTGGGACCGTCTTTCATTTCGGTTCGACTGCGCTGCGGGTTCTATCCAAATCTAAATGCCTGTTATTAATTACGCGTGAGGGATTTTGTAAGCCGGCAAATAAAAAAAAATGTTACGTACGTGCACAATGCACGCTAGGTCCGGACGGAAGGGTGCATTGTCCTCTGTGAAAGCGGGTTCTTTTTATGCTGGAAAATAAGGGGACACAGAGCAAGATGTTATTATGTTTCTGGCTACGACGTTGTGCACTGATGTATTGAACGTTTTCTCATCTGCCATTTAAGGCTCAAGTTACCTCAAGGCTTGGTAGTGTGCGTAAGAAAAATTGTGCTCAGCTTTGCCACCAGATTATCCATTTAAATCTTTTCAAAACTCTAAAAGAAGAATATCAGTCGATTTATTAGATCATCACGATTCAATTCATGCAAAATACCTGGCGGAAAAGCCATCGGCTTAGCTGAATGGTGCTTTTGAAAATGTGGCTGTGGTTTTTTCATTGCGCTGTTGTGTTGCATGCCCCAGCACGGTGTGGTAGTGTGACAAAAAATCACAGCCACTTTTTCAAAAGCACCATTCAGCTAAGCCGATGGCTTTTCCGCCAGGTATTTTGCATGAATTGAATCGTGATGATCTAATAAATCGACTGATATTCTTCTTTTAGAGTTTTGAAAAGGTTTAAATGTATAATCCGGTGGCAAAGCTGAACACAATTTTTCCTACCCATACTACCCAGCGTTCAAAACTAATACATGCTCAAAAAAGGTAACTTGAACCTTAAAACATTTTATTTGGGAAAAACAATCACGACTCAGCGAATTGGTTTTGCTTTTTTCAAGAAGGAAATTATTTAAGAATACCAGGAAATATTTTGATTTCAGTGAAGTCTTGTTTCACGGATTTGGATTTATATGCAATAAATTACATAGAATGAAGACTCATTTTTCTCAGCCTCCGATTTTATCGACACCCGATTTTGTCAGTTAACCCAATGGTGTCAGCGTTTTGGATTCAAAATTTATTCAAATTTGTGTAAAATGAGACCTTGGATCCAGAAAGGTTTTTGGATATTATGCGGGTAAACTCTAAATTATGACAAATTTAACGGAAGGAAAATAAGGATTTATTCCAAACTTTCCAGTAGATAAATAGAAATCACCAATCAAAATGCGAGAAAATCAATGAATATAAACGTTTATAGTTGTACAATTGAACAAATTGCAACTATTCACGAATTAGAAGGAAGCGGCACGTGTGTTTGCCGCTAGGTGACCAACTAAGCCGAATTAATGTGAATGCATTGTTGAGCATATTTTCTCATTTTATAGATGCACAATGTGCGAAAAGAACCAAGCATATTTTATAGATTACACCAAAGTGTTGACAAAGTCGGCTCATCACCATATTTTATTTGAAATGATTAACGGAAATGCTCGTACACATGGGAATCCGTGGAAAGGAAAATTATCCAATACAGAAATATAAAATCATGGAACGTAAAGGATAAGTACTGAATAAACCTAGAAATAAAGAAATGATGACATTCAGGAAGACAGTGCTCAAGATTAGGGTCTTGATTTAACGAGATTCGAAGATCAAGAACACTATAGCTTAGAAATTCAGGAGTCTCACAAAACATTTGCAAAAACTTAAAACCAAGAGTTCCCAATATTGAATCAGAAATCAGGTCTCTCCAGACTCATCAATCTATATTTTAAACCAGGAATAGATAAATTTAGAATCAGTAATATAAATTGGCAGTATAGCCTAAGTAAGTAAAAAGGTAAGAGTAAACTTTTAAAAGTATCAGAACCGATACAGCGATGACGTTTTCCAATCTTTTTAATTATGCCTTCGACCTTAATTGACCATCAGGCGATCTTCTGTAGGTGCCAGTTTTCCAACTCTGATTTTTTATGAAATAAACATCATCTGGAGTAAAAGCAGCTCCTAGAGCATTTCAGCAGTTGATGGACGTCATTTTGGCTGGGATTGATTTTACGTTGGATTATCTCGACGATGCCATCGTTGGCGGTAGGACACCTGAGAAACATCAGCAAGACTTGCACGCAGTCCTCCAACGCATTCAAGAGTAGAGATTCACAATTCGCTCGAATTTGGATAAAATCAAAGCAATCAATGACGTGCTTCGTGATCTTACTGGTGTCCGTTCTTATTTTGGAGCTCTCAGCTACTATGGGCAATTTGCCCAGAGCATGCGTTTGCGGAGATACCGGCTGGACGAACTTCTCAAGTGTTCATCATATTTCAAGTGGACGGACGAATAACGGAAGGCTTTCAACAAATTTAAGGTTATTTTGTATTCTGACCTTTTGTTGGCACACTCTGATCCACGTTAAGAAAAAAAATAGTCGAGTCAGCTGACAATCAGCCACAAGTACTCTGATGGCAAAATGAAAGTTGTCCAGCACATTTCACGAGTATTAATCACTGAGCAGAAGTATTCGTAGGCAGGGTTGCCAAAATTAAATCTGTATTTTTGTCCTAAAAAATCTTTTCATCTGTATTTACTCTTTGAAAAATCTGTGTCGATATCTGTATCGAATCAGTTGAGTCCTTGAGAGAGCGAACCATTCCAAAAGTTGACATATGGATAGGTATTTAGAATTGACAGCTGCGATGACCACAAGTTGGTAGAGGTGTGAACATTTGTCGATATTTTAAAATTAGTTTTTTTCCTTTTTACATTAAGTATGACAGTCACAGCCTCGAAAAGTAAACATTCACATCATGAAATAACCCAAACAAATCTTTACACAACACGTTATCGTTCCCATCTTTATTCCTTAATTTTGTATTGAAAAATATTGACAACCTCAATTAGGTACAGAAAATGTTTCCACCTTTTCATTCTGCATCATGGGAAAAAATTAACCATCGGGCTGTCAAATTAACTCCAGAGTAGGGTTATTTTGCAAATAACTTTTGAAGTGTCAGATTTTAACTAAAAGTTAAAAATTTCACCAAATGGTTCACAGCCTAAGTCGACCAATGTAGCTGTCTAACTTTCGAACAAAAATTGAGAATTCACAAAGTCACAAAGCATTACAATTAACGTTTAAGTAGACTTCAGCCAGGCGTTTGCTGGGTGCTAACCTGAGTGCATTACAAACCTTTACCTTTCAGAATGAGCGACCACTCGCAAAAGTGAAAATATATTTTAATTAGGCTGTGCACGCAGACGAAGTCGACATAAATAATGACTTTTACTGTAAGCCATGTTTACCAATACTGCCATTAAACTGTGAAGCAATGTTTGTAAACACGGCTCACATTAAAAGTCATTTTTAAGTCGATTTCATCAGCGTGCACAGCCAAATATAGAGGACTAAGCTGAGAGAGACACAGAGGAAGTATTACTGAAACTAAAAAAATATTTCTAAAATAGGTTTTGTAACATCACTTCTCAAAAATCTGTATATATCTGTACATACACGCAAAAATCTGTATATCTGCACATACAGATTCTTGGTCTGAAACTGGCTGAAAAATCTGTATAAATACAGATTATTCTGTATTTTTGGTAACCCTGTTCGTAGGCAGACCGTGAAGGATTAGCGATTGTTTTTGCTTTGCACATCTTTGGAAGATATTTTTGGCTGCAAAATGATAACGTTCCACTTTTGCGGATCATCGGATCGAAGAAGGGCATAAGGGCAGTCTGCACAGCTAATCGCCACCAGCGCTGACGCTTTACATTGTTGTCGTATGACTTTTCGATGGAATACGTCTCAACGGATGCGATCGGGGATGCTGACGTACTGTCACGTCTAATTAACGAATATATCAATCCCGATCAAGATTTTGTGAAAATCCGTGGAAAACAGCACAATGTAACAGCCTCAGTTTGCAGATAGTGGAATAAGTGATTGGTTCAGGTCCTTCAAAACCTGTACCGTTTTATTAAAATTGGATAGCCAAAACGATTGGATCCGAAAGATCATGAATTGCTACGCTACTACGACCGTGAAGAAGCACTGTTTACTGCCGATAGTAGCATCATGTTCAACGATAAGTTAGTTAGTTCAACAATCTACAGAAAGCGGTGTCTAAATAAACTGCACAAAGAGCGCCCAGGGATCCAACGAATGGAAGCCATCGCACGCAGTTTTGTCTACTTGCCTCATCTCGCCGAAGAAATCACTAGCAACGTTGGAGATTGAGCATCAAAGACAGCACCAGACACATGGCCAAAACGCGAGGTTTCTTGGCAAAGAGTACACGTCGATTACGCTAGCCTACTGGAAAGCGAGTTCTACCTGGTATTGTGGACGCGTACAGTAAGTGGCCTATCGACTAAGCCGATCACTGCAAAAGCTACAATCAACCTTCTACAAAGTGTGTTTGCTAGCAAAGCAATGCCAGCAGTCGTACTGTAAGATAAGGGCACACAGTTTACAAGCTCTGAATTCATGGAATTTATACGTGCGAACACGTTAACCATCCGGAAGTCGCGCTAGTACACTAAGTGCACGCTGCTCTGAAAATCAAGCGACATCGTTTTAGCGCATCAGCGGCTGCTCGTTTAGTGGGTCATTTGTGCGACTTCCAACGACCAAGCCGAAAGATTTGGAGACACTATCAAGCGGGAGGCCAAGAAAGTCCAGGAGGGAGAAGGTTCTATCGAAATGGCATTAGATACGGTTCTACTTATCTGCCGAACCACTTCAAATCCAAATGCGCTCAATGGAAGATCACCTACGGAGCTGATATACAATCGTCGAGTCAGAACAGCGTTAGAATTACTACGGATATTTTGCTTACAAGTCTTTAGCGACACGTAATTCAAGTTTAGTAGCAACAACATACTTGTTGTTACCCCGACTGTAATTTGGATGTCATCTAGTTCTGAATCATCAACGTCACCCAGCGTAACAAGTTCGTCATCTTCAACAACGATGCCATCGGCTGGTTTTCAATCAGCAATTGAGGCTTCACCAACTCCCCACAACAGTAGACTGCCGCAGTGGATCAACGTAGAATGTGGAAAGTTTTTAATACAATAAAATTTTAAATGGGTCACTGACGTCTTACGTCACAATAGTCACTCTATTCATCGCACGGATGAGAACTTGAAGCTGGGTACTAATTTATTTTGGCCAATTTTCAAGAAGTCTAAAGTAGTCCGCAGTTCCGTTCGACTCAACGTACCTCGTAGACATACCAGGAAGAGCTGATTTGTTTCGGGCTCCTTTATATCGCGTTCTATTTGCTCAAAACAATCCATTGAATGTGTGCAATCATAATGTTAATAATGTAGCTGACCAATATGATTTTAACGTAACTAAGCCTAAATTTAAAAAATAGAATTTGCAATCATAAAGGAATTCGGACTCCAGACTACAATTTTTATGCTTGGAAAAATGTAGCCTTTGATTCTGGTGGTCCCTAGAATCTAGTAGCAATAGGGCGCGTGCTTCAGGTAGGGGATAGAAGCTAATGGATATCATGACGACTGGCAGATTGAATAATTTTTGCTGTCAATTCAACTAGATCCAGACCGATGCAGTATCCTATGGTTGTTGGTTTATTACACTCAATCAAAATTAAATATTGCACAATGTTTCAAAACTTCCCTCCCCAAGGTCGAGGGGTTGGACCGTATTGCAAACATCATCAGGCATATTGCGTGCATCAGCGCTAAAGAACAACTGCTTTAAGATGGTTATTGCATTACGCCTCGATAGTGGTGCATCGAGGAGATTGAGAGGGCTTATGCGCCTTTTTTATGTCCTATGTTTCTTCATACTCTGCACCTGCGCATACCAACGCTCAACCACTGGTCTGTGCGCGGTGACTGGTGGGTCGTTTTGCTGTGTGCCGTGTTTGCAAATATTGTTCCACCATTTGATGGCGGTATTCGTGGACGGGATTCACAATGGGAGTCATTGTGTGTCCATTTATCGGTCGAATGTATGTGTTCGTCTGAGTATTTGTGACAGTTGGGTTAGGGAATGGATACAGAACTGGGGTATATGATAGAATAGTGTCTAATACTTCTGGTGATCAATTTGTGCATTTGGTTCTATTCATTCGGGAAAGTCGGATTGGATAAATTAGGTTTACCGACGCACGTGATGGTAAATATACAACATTTGCTGCATTTAGAAGAGTTTGATTGCATGTTACATGTGGTTTTCTATTCTACTTCACTAGTCTGTTTTTTGTACATCTATTAGTTTGCTTTTCCGTTATTGGTGTACACCAAAATAGTATCGGTCGACTTATACACTTCTAATCAAGCTCTTTGCATCTTTTTTCTTTATTCGGCATGTTATGATTCCTTTTAGTAGTATATCTACTATACGCTATCTATACTCATATAGGTACAAACGCTCGTGGCCTTCGTGATAACACAAACCTGGCCACAAACGCGACCATGCAATTGCAATAATCCACACGTACTTACGCCCGCGATTTCGCCTACATGAAAAAATCCCTCAAACATTAACCCACCACTAGCAGTCTGGACTAATGTCTTCAGTTGAGCTAATCAAAAAAGCGATGCTTATATTCACTAAATAACACGTTCCATGGTGACATGACCTGGAACTCTAGTGATAAGGGGAAACGGACTCTCTTCTACCATCTGTATCAAACACTAAAAATTAAGCATCAGATTCACGGTTCGCGCGCGATCAAACATCATTATAAAATCGAAAGTATACACGCGAAGTCACATACACGTGACAAACACGTCAATATACAAATGCTTCAGCCTTTCGCAACCATCCACGGAACCTACACCCGCGATCTCGTGAACACGATAACATCCCGGTGATAAAGTGAATGTCTCAGCTCGTATAAATTTTCAAACGCGGTCTCAAGAGTGAATCTAAAAACTCCCGCGGTCGCGTGATTATGAATCGGTCACTTCCGGATGTGTCTATCCTTGATATCAGCAGACTAGTTCTATGCCTTCAATTGGACCAATTAAAAAAAAGAAAGCTCTTATATCCACTGGACACCACGTTACACGGCTACATGACCGACGACTCTAGTGATATGGGGTAACTTACTCCCTGTCAGAATGTGAATTATACACTGAAAACTAACTATCAGAATGAAGGTCCGCGTGACCAATAACGCACGCGTATATAGAAATGGCCACACGGCGTACACGCTAGCACACGCGATCGAACACGTTAACGTACAAATGCTCGAACCCTTCGCGATGATACACGCGATCGCGAAGTCCATACGCCCGTACATACCTGAACCGTACAATAAATATCACATTCAGAATCACGGCCAGCTACAATTGGCCTAAAGCAGTGATTTAGTGGGCGCTATTGCCTGTCTCGTCTGCAGTTGTAGTGTGTGATTCTGACGGGGAGCCCTTCCGAGAACCTAGCTCTACAGCTCCAGTAGGACAACTCTCGAAAAAAAAGATAAAAAAAATTAGGAAACGGTGAAGTTAACATGGTGTCAGCTATCTGTACTCGCTGTAAGGCTGGATGATAGCGATTTTCTTAACACCGGGCACAATAAATGTGTAAAAACCTTATCAGAAACTAATGACGTGTTTGTCGCGTGTGCTCGCGTGTATGTGACTTCGCCTGTATAAATTTTGAAACCGGCCATTGATATATTCGCGGACCGTCATTCTGATATTTAGTTCGGTGTACGGATCACATTCTGACAGGGAGTGAGTTATCCCATATCACTAGAGTTCCCGGTCATGTCGCCATGGAACGTTTTGTCTAGTGGATATGGGAGCGATTTTTTTTTTAATTTTTCAATTTTATTTATTTTTTTAAAATTAACATGGACCTAGACTGTTGGTACCGAGGATAGAGACTTCCGGACGATTCCGATTCATGATGGCGCGAACGCGGAGGTTTGTAGATTAACGCTTGAGATCGCGTTGGTAAGTTTATGAGCGCTGAGACGTTAACCTTATCACCGGGGTATAATCATGCTTGCGAGTTGGTGGGCGTAGGTTGTTTAGAAAATCGCGAGGGGTTCTAACGTTTGTACGCTAACGTGATTTTCTAACATATTTGCGTGTGTTGTGTGTTCTTGAATGGTCGCGCGAACCGTGAGTCTGATATTAAATTTTCGGTGTGCGGCCAGAATTCTGGCAGAGAGTGGGATCCCTTATATCGATAAGCTTCCCGGTCATGTCGCCATGAGACGTGTCGCCGAATAGGTATGAGCGTATTTGCCCAATTGGTCCAGCTGAAGGCATGGACCCAGGCTTCTGGGAGCAAGGATAGACCTCCGGACGTGACCGATTCGAATTCGCGCGCGAGAGGGCATTTTTGTAGGTTCCCGCTTGAGACCGCGTTTGAGAATGTGTGAGTGTTAAGATGTTGGCTATCACCATCTTTGCTGACCCAGCTGAAGGCGGGAGTAGAATGGCAGTATATGATTCGAAAAGAAGAGATAAAAGACAATATATGAGAGACGCAATAGATAAAACAGGTATAAGATACAGCTAAAGTTATGATCATCACATGAAAGACATACATTAGTACTTCAAACACTACTAATACTTGATTACCCAACCATAACACATAGCACATCCTTTCTCAATTATCTATTTGTTACTAGTTGATTGTTGTTTATGAGCGGGTGAATAGAAGAAAGATAAAGAACAGAAAAAAGGCTCCTATCAGCCCTCCCGGCCTCCTCGATACACCACTATCGAGGCGTATTGTAATCAACATCTTGAAGCGGGCTTCTTATATAAATAAAATCTTGCGTCATAATGATTGGTGAATTATTAACATAAGAACTAATTAACCTCTAGTAGTAGCACTTGGTGCAAATAGAAACCAAAAAAAGCGAAGGGTCCTTATATTTAGATAATTCTATTTAGTCTATTGTGGCTTGATGATGTTTACAATACCGTCAATCCTCCTGCGAGAGGGATAAAGAAATAGATATTAATAGATAATAGAATAGATAAGATAATAGATAACACAGAAATAGATATTACATGCATCTAAACTACTTTTAGGTGTTTGGTGATGTGGTTCACGTGGATTGGATTTCTTCAAAAACTACGTGTTTCAGTTTATTAACTTGATCTAGTTCAGCATTAACTAGTGGCTGAACAGTATGTTTAAGAGAAGGTTCCATCCATAAGAGATTGTCATCTCTGTTTCTGAAAACAGCGAATCCGATTCGTTATAAACGAGTGTTACTCGCCATCTTCACGAGCCAGAGCGACAGAGCGATTTAAGAGTTAAAAACACCCACCTTCAGTCTGATCATCTCTTATAGATGACAGTCCATCGATCCGAATCGAATGACTCGATCACTATGCTCAAGATCAAATGAGTCCCCGAAACCGAACCAGCATGTTCCCTCATTTGAAAGTAGAAACATCCATATCAGCCGCCCGCCAAAACACTCGATCGAATGATTATTAGTCATGAGATTCAGAGATCAATGAACCAGCACTCGCTCGGATCTCCCACTCTTATCGACCAAGCAAGAGTACGCGCCCATTAGGCTCATCACCCAAGCCCAGGGTTAACTTCACCGTTTCCTAATTCGTCTTTTAATCTCCCGTAATTTCCGTCTCTTTTAGCGAATTCTTTTAGATTTCACTTTGGGTCAGTTTTGGAAAAGAACCAGCTGAGGATAATATGGGTATCAAACCTGATTCGTCATCAAGGACTCCGACTTCGATCGGATCATATCTGCTCTTCTTGTGAACCAAAGGTAATCAGCTGCGTATGCTCACTATCTCAAAAGATCTGACGCAGAAATATTCAGACATTACAAATATATCGAAAGTTAACCCAAGCTTTGAATTGTGATAACCTATTGAAAGCTAGCAAATGACATTACAGGTGACACATCGTTTATATAGAACTACCGTATCTGCATACCCGCTCACAAAGTAGAGATCGACGTTTTGATTACCGATTCGATGGTTTTGCGTGGATCTGCTGAAGCTCGGGGTTGGCTGTATCCGGTGACCTGCATTGCCTAATTACGCCTCATTCAACACGGTTCGACTACCTGTTTGGCTGATTGTATCGCGTGTCATGTTTTGCAATACATACAAACAAATCAGTTTAAGTAGTAATAAGACCCGGACGAGTTCATGATCTATTATCATTCCCCGCGTAAATGCTTAAAGAATTTGAAGAATTTCCTTAAAAGATGCTCTAAGCACTCTCTTGCAAAAAATATAACAATTCGAGGAAGCACTGACACAAATACGAAGCAAACTGCTCCAGGTTCTAGATGTTGAGATCAAACAAGGAGTTTCTTAAACCACTTGACACTCATTTTCAAATCTACTTTCGAACAATAATTTAGTTGATACCTGGAAATGGGAAGCTTATCCTGACTTATTTTTTTACTCAACCTCACTTATTTTACAAAGCAGATCGAGATTTTAGCGCCCCCTCAAGGATAGCGCCCTTGGCCGGGACTAAGCTGGGCAACCGCACACTACGGCTCTGCTTCTCATCAATCAAAACAGAAATTCAGAATGTATTTCACATTGTGTGTATCACATCCCAGCTCTGTAAGAAACTAACTCTACGTCTAACAAAAGCATCGAATGAAATGACCCGATGAAAGATGCTAGTCGGACTTCGAGGACAAAGTTAAAACAAAAAATAGAAATGAAATGCATTTTTTCCTATTCAGAAGTTGTTTGTTTTTTTTTATTTACGTGACTTTAAAAAACCTTTTCAGAAGTACCCTGGCCATCTACAAGATAAGAAGTTCTCAACTTTGAGCTCATAAAACTTTGTCATTTATCCGATGGATTAACGCGATTCACGCCTTACTTTTTGATTAAACGATGTTTCTTTATTTTTTCTTTTCACGAAGGAAATTCATCGATCCAAGCGCTAGCTAGAACTAAAAATGTAGGGCTTTCTTCTATACATTTGGTCAATTTAGAGTCAATCAAGGAAGCTTATTATTTTCCAATATTTAACAAATTTGCACTTTCTTCACATATTGGGTTAGTCTAGTATTCAGACACACGCAGAACTCGAACCATGGACACTCGTGCTCAAGTTATTATAGGTTAAGTGCCAGTAGTCGTCATATACCATCAATTTTACGGTTTTACGCAATTTGGTCGCTTGTAAAATTTGCTATAACCTTTCGATTTAGTGATATATGAGGTTGTCCTTTTTTTAACTGTTACAGTGCGATTTTTGCTCTAGACGGCTACTTTGTACAGCGAAAAAAGGTCTTTTCGTAACTTTTCCTCGTTAGATGCACTCGCTTACTGGGTACGGTACAAAATTGTCTGCACCGCGAAGAGCCAGGCCGCACAGGAACACAGCGAACGGCGGCCACCCTGTCCCCTAACTACCCGAAATCCCTTTTTTAACGAGCACTGCCCCGTTTGCGCTCGGTGCGGGGCAGTGGGTGGGACCTGATAGAATTTTTATTTAAACTCGAAAACACCATTCTCCAACCCTACAATTTGCATCCAGAGCGCGGGATACATTCTGCTATTTTTTCCGCTGTTGCTGTTTGAATTTGTCCACCACCGCTCCTCCATCATCAGCCGAATGCGGTGGAGTGGCTGTATGTCGATGCTGTGTGCGGGTATGCGGAGGTGAGCGGAGCGGAATCATCGAGCTCTCTACACCTCTTCCCCCCCCCTCCCTCCTCCAACGCTGTACTCCTTTGCAGTGGTATGCTGGTAGGATGGAGTGCAAAAAATTGGAAATCGTCAAAGCGACTGGATCCGGCCTCTGACAAGGACACGGCACAGCACATGAGATTGACCGGGGAGAAGTGCTTGTTGCGGAATAATTCTGCTATTAGTGCGTTTATTTCGTTTTGTAGGAATGCAACCAAACAAGTCTGTGGTAACTTTTCATTTTTTTGTTTGACATTAACATTTTCAAAATATTGCATGGAATGCCTCTAAATCTTTATACTTATCAGATTTGAGTATTTCTCGAACTGCATCAACATCCCTAATATAGTTTACAATTGATAGTTATTTGCTCGTATCGTTCCGCCGAACGATCTTTCGCCGCAGAGGGGGGTGCTGGGTCTAGTTAGAAGCGTCCTGCGGTACAAGCCACTTCTAATTCTAGACTAAGTATAGTTTGTGGCACCTGCGTTACAAATACCACACGCTATAGCTTAATAAGCCGGGAATTCCTCGTCCAGTTAGTATCGTTCTGCGTAACAATCCAATACTAATTCTGGTCGTAAGACAATTTGCTTCCCCGCTTGCGTTACAAACAAGGAAGTAATTTGACTTTGGATTTAACAAGGTGGAAAAACCAACGAAGAACTCCAGGGTCTGGACACGAAGTAAAGGATTTTCGACTGAGTGAAGTGGTACTTTCGACTGCTCGATTTCAACTTGATTTTATTATACAATTTTTTGGTTTATATACCTACTTTCCTAAAGCTAGCTATTTACAAATAATCGATTTTTGAATCGATTTTATTTGGATTTGTTATGGTACAGAATGTTAACAATGAATATTGTTGTCAACTCTGCACAAATGTTTTATTATCCAAGCCACCGCGCGAAGTCAAATATCGATATAATTATCGTCTTCGAATGCGCTGTGACCGGCAGTGGCACCAAAAATGCCGATGAAGCATATATGACCCTTGCGTGAGCGCGCATTGACTCATCGTTGGGCGCACTTGAATGTAATTTGATTTTCCTTCTGCCTCTTTAGGTCAGAACGAACTGTTCTATGTTGCGGTGGTTTGTTTTGATTCTGCCGAACGGTTTTTTTTTGTGCTCGCTGCGAACAGCTGTTTGTGATTTTGCGTCGGCGACAGCTCGAATTAATCTAATTAGGGTCATCCTTGTACTAGTTGGTATACTTTACGGTTTGGTCACCAACTTTCTGACAATCAGGGTTGAAATATGGCCGCATCAAATAGTCGCACTGTCCAATAAAAGATAGTTTCCAAATCGTAAACGGTGAGCTTGCCACCACATGCTACGTAGGGTCCTGTATAGAAAGCTTCACCGAATACATAAATGAACAAACAGTTCTCTCTCCGCTAAAATTCTTACATTTTTTCGTTAAGGTAAAGCAACCATTACATTTGCCGTATGTGGGTATGTCATCGTTTCAAATTTGCGCTCCTGTCACAGAATACCCCATACACATTGCATGTCCTTGTTGAGTTTCTTGTCTACAAACACTTCTGAGTGTCCAATGTATCCACATGAATGCATCGAAGACAGATAACAACAACTTTACTGTTGCGATTTTTGACGAGTCTCTCATTTGACTTCCGTTATTACCGGATGGAGACGCTAACATCTTCATTCTCGTAAAGTTGCGACGTGACCGACAAATTTCAGCTCTGCTCACAATACGAACGCATTTTGAAATACTTGAAAAAATATAATTTCCCCATGTGTTGTTTCTAAGAGATTCCACTTTTCCGTACTTCGACATGAATGTTTTAATGTGGGCGGTGCCAAATAGAATTATGGAAAACAATTAGATTTTGATTGATTTATGATTTATTCTGTAAGTTACAATGTGATGCTCGGAACAAAAAATGTGTATATGTACGGATTGCAAACCGATGCTATTTATATGGATCTATCTGCGGCCTTCGACAAAATCAACCATGATATCGCAATAGCGTAGGTGGACAAACTCGGCATTCATGGACAACTTCTGCACTGGTTTCGTTCCTACCTCGATGGAAGGCAACTCCAAATTAAGCATTAAGGACTGTCTATCTGCACCATTCTTCGCTACATCCGGCATACCACAAGGAAGCCATCTCGGTCCAGTAATATTCCTCCTCTACTTTAATGACGTCAACTTCACATTACAAGGACCCCGCCTTTCTTTCGCCGACGACATGAAAATTTTTCAACAAATACGGGATAAAACCGATACCGAGCTTCTTCAGAGGGAACTGGACAGATTTAGTACGTGGTGTGATCTAAACAGAATGGTTTTAAACCCGACCAAATGCTCAATCGTTACGTTCACGAGGAAACGCCAACCGACTCAGTTTAACTACCACTTCTTCGGCTCGAGCATTCCAAGACACTCTCACATCAAAGATCTCGGAGTCATCATGGATTCGGCATTAACATTCAAACCGCATACGTCATACATCGTGGATAAGGCATCACGACAGCTTGGGTTCATCTTCTGAATAGCGAAAAACTTCAGGGACGTATACTGTCTTAAAACGCTTTACTGCGCGTTGGTCCGCTCAACGTTAGAATATTGTTCAGCTGTTTGGAATCCATACTACCAGAATGGGATTGACAGAATCGAGGCTGTCCAACGCAGGTTCATACGCTTCGCCCTTCGTCATCTCCCATGGCGAAACAGATTTCAGCTGCCGAGCTATGAAAACCGTTGCCAGCTTATACACCTCGATACACTCAGCATTCGGAGGGACTGCTCTCGAGCCCTGTTCGTCTCGGACTTACTCTCTGCCAGAGTGGATTGCCCTACAATCCTCGGACGTCTGGATCTTCAAGCCCGCGTTCGAGCTCTACGTAATAACTCCCTTCTGCGAGTTCCGTTCAGGAGAACCAACTATGGTTGCCAGAGCGCTGTAACCGGACTCCAACGAATTTTTAACAGTGTGGCGACGGCCTTTGACTTCAACCGGACGCGGAATGCTATAAAAGCGAAAATGTTGTCAATTTTAAAATGTAATTAGTTTAAGCAACCACCATTGGGGCCAAGGGGCTTGTTGGTGAAGGTAATAAACATAAACAAGATTAGCTAACTAGAGTCAGAATTTCTTATAGTTTTATTTGTCATAATTATGAATCATATCGATTATATTTTTAATTTGTCATCGATCAATAGTGCTGGCATATGAAGCGATTCCAAAAGTCAATGGAACATACGACTTTGCGAATCAAGTTCGTGAGACAAAATCGAGCGAAAAAGTGTACCCAAGGGCGACACTTTGTAGAACGTTTATATAGTGAAACGTCGATGTGCATTCTTTAGAAGACGCCCATACTAATACAGAGTCGCAGCGTGAAAAATTCAATCGGGGAATGTTCAAATTTATAGAACTACAATTTTCTTCGATGTCATTTCTGTCAGGACTTTTCGAGGACCAAACGTCGACTCTGAGCAGTATCTGGTGCTGTGTAAGATTCGCGTAAGATTACTCAGCATAACTGAATCCGGGTATGAAAGTACCATTCGACTGAACATAAGGCGATTGTGGGCTGAGTTTATTGTCGAGGAATATGCCTGAAGAACGCTCAACGAACGATTCGAAGATCGACCTACAAGAAGTATTATGCTGATTTCGTTTTTAGAACGGAGTCGCTCTAGGTTCGCTCTGAGCTGTCACTTTTGTATGGATTTTGTAAATATTAGAGCGAACCTAGGGCGACTCTGATCTAAAACCGAAATCGGCATTAATCTGAACGCAATGTGGAGCAGTGGATCCACACTTGGAAATCATCGGACTGATTGGTTCGATGCTCAGTGTCAAAGAGCGGTGGATGAGAAAAAGCAGGGTAGAAGCCGAAAGTTTGCAGCGGTTACACTTTCGAACAGGGAACAGTATGGGGTGAGATGAAGGGTGAGAGTCAACGGCGTAAGAGACGTGGGCACGACGAAAAGGCACTCGTTGCGGTAGAGGGATGCTTTGTCAGGAAATACGTGCGAAATTTTTTCATAAAGATCAACAACCTGAGGAGGAGACAGCACACTGGTTCCGATCTTGATTAGCGACCGGAGCAGGTATTTGTTGACGGATCGTACAAGAATGGCTGTCAGATGTGTGGAAGACTTTAAATTGCTATTGAACAAACGATCAAACGAGCAGAGACGGCACAAATTGTATAAGGTTTGGGATGCTGGATTAGCTGTGGACCTACCTGCGCTAGACGAAATGCGAAAGCATTTTCTAGAACTGAGAAACGTTATGCTTGTTGGCAAGAAGAAGCTCCGAAATGTGGAGAGTCACAGGCCGTATGAAGCAATCCACTGCGTGATCGATGCGATGTGGGTGGAAACAGAAATGCTTTCGAACCGGTTGGGTGGCCTCATATGCCATATCTGCAAGAAGGGTCATAAACTCACGTTTAATAACATCGAGACATAAGATACTGAATGCTGCTTATTCTCCCGTGTTATGTTTCATGTGTGCCCGTTGGCTGAAACCTTTTTTGGTGAATTCAAAAGCGAGTTTCGAGAAGGACGACCATTCAGATGTTCTCGTAGCGGCAGGAATCGGGAATCAGAATATATTGTCTCAAATGGCACGTTTCCCGTATGTAATCGGGGATTTGTGCCTTGCCGAGTTTGCAATATGGGAAGGGTGGGAAAAATAACAGCACGAAAACAAACAGCCGGTAAGTTTTTTTTTTTTTTTATTCAAATCGTTTATTTGATAAGGCACGTTGCGTTAGCTTAAAGGTGCCAATTTTGTTTTGTTTTACATTTTAAATTGCTTAAAACTAGGGGATTACATATTGATTTTTTTAAAATGAAACTAATGCGATTTTATAGCTATCTTATATATCTACACAAGGGGATAATATTGTTTTCGTAAGATTAGGGGGGTCATTTAGTTTTTGTGGCAATATGGTTTGACATTTTTATCAGTGAGATTATTGGAGCAAATAATGTTTAATTAAGGGGGACAATTTTTTACGACTAACTTAAAACTAGGCATAACTAGAGGGCATGATTGAATTTTGTAAAGATTCGTAATTATAGGTATTTTTGTGGGTAGTAGAGTTGGGCAATTTCAACGAGATTATATAATATAATAGTTAAAACTAGAAGAGACAAGACGAGCTAAATGCTTCGTGATGATATTGGGGGGGGGGGGGGGGGTAGGGCTGTTACTTCTGGGTATAAGAGTCAGGGGAGGGAGGGTAGACAAAGATGGCAGGGAGAGAAAATTATTTCAGTTTCAGGCATCGTGAGATCAACGGATGGATTACAACTCGGGTGGCCTTCATCAGGGGAATCATGTACTGGGACGCCGGGTGGTCCTCCTCAAGATGGCAGGGGTTTTTCCAGACGATTTCGTAGTACGGCTCAGATGTGGATCGGCTACATTTCGAGTTAAGCGTGTTATGTTCGTGCCGTAGGTCCCGTGTTTGTTGGCTCATTCGATACAGATGGTTTGATACAGGTGGAAGAGCGTTCTGAGAATGATAAGGAGATAACAAGGGGCAGTTAGACTTGTATATTGATGGTTTTCACAAAGGTGTATATAAGGGACATATAGAGAACATCGCGGCTTGCCAGCACATCTCGAACCGGGACGTTGGTTGGTCTTCCTCGGGCCCGCAGGGTATCCATTAGCCGAGACCTAGCGGAACTGTACTCGGTGCACGCCCAGACAATGTGCTCGATGTCGTGATAGCCGTCGCCACAAGCGCAGATACCACTATCCACGAGCCCAATACGCCGGAGATGTGCATCCAGCGTGTAATGGTTTGCCATGAGTCGGGACATCACACGAATGAAGTCACGACCCACATCCATCCCCTTGAACCAAGGTTTCGTCGATACCTTAGGGATTATCGAATGTAGCCACCTTCCCAGCTCTCCACTGCTCCACGAAGTTTGCCAACTTTCGAGGGTTCTCTGATGAGTAATACTGAAAAATTCGTTGAAGCAAATTGGTCTTTCGTAAACGTCTCCTTCTAAGGCACCCACCTTAGCTAAGGAGTCTGCCTTCTCATTGCCCGGAATGGAGCAATGAGAAGGGACCCATACCAAGGTAATCTGGAAAGAGTTGTCAGATAAAGCACTCAGTAGCTCCCGTATTTTCCCCAAAAAATACGAGGAGTGCTTGCCTTGTTTCATCGAGCGAATAGCGTCAATGGAACTGAGGCTATCCGAAACGATGAAGTAATGACCTGCGGGTAATGTTTCAATGACTCCAAGGGTATACTGAATGGCAGCTAGTTCTGCGGCGTAAACTGAAGCAGGGTCACTGAGTTTGTAGGAGGCGGTGAACTTTTGATTGAAAATACCGAAGCCAGTGGATCCTTCGAGGTTTGATCCGTCAGTATAAAACATCTTAGAACAGTCGACTTCTCGGAATTTATTATAAAAAATGTTTGGAACCACTTGTGGGCGTATGTGGTCCGGAATTCCACTAATCTCGTCTTTCATGGATGTGTCGAAGAAAACAGTAGATTCAGAAGTATTTATGAAATGTACACGGTTGGGATTGTAAGAAGAAGGGTTAATATTCTGCGCCATGTAATCAAAGTACAGGGACATGAAACGGGTCTGAGAATTGAGCTCAACAAGCCTTTCGAAATTTTCAATCACGACCGGGTTCAAGATATCGCATCGAATGAGCAATCGATATGAGAGTTCCCAAAATCGATTTTTCAACGGGAGAACGCCCGACAGCACTTCGAGACTCATCGTATGGGTCGACTGCATGCACCCTAAGGCGATACGCAAACAACGATACTGAATTCTTTCGAGTTTGATGAAATGTATGTTCGCGGCGGAGCGAAAGCAGAAGCATCCGTATTCCATTACCGACAGTATCGTTGTTTGATACAACCTAATTAGGTCTCCTGGGTGGGCACCCCATCATGTTCCGGTTATTGTACGAAGAAAGTTGATCCTTTGCTGGCATTTCTGTTTCAGATACCGAATATGGCATCCCCAAGTACCTTTCGAGTCGAACCAGACCCCTAGATATTTTACTGTGAAGACCTGAGCGATAGTTTGACCCATTAATAGAAGCTGTAGTTGTGCTGGTTCACGCTTCCTTGAAAATACAACTAGCTCAGTTTTCTCCGTGGAGAATTCGATACCCAGCTTAATAGCCCAAGCAGACAAATTGTCCAGGGTATTCTGTAATGGTCCTTGTAGATCGACAGCTTTGGGTCCCGTAACAGACACCACGCCATCGTCTGCAAGTTGCCTTAACGTGCAGGAATTGTCAAGACATTCATCAATGTCGTTGACATAGAAATTGTATAAAAGGGGGCTTAGACATGAGCCCTGGGGAAGGCCCATGTAGCTAAATCGTGATGTCGATAAGTCACCATGCGAAAAATGCATGTGCTTTTCCGACAACAAGTTTAGTAAAAAGTTGTTTAAAGTCGCTGAAAGACCATGCTGGTGCAGCTTCTCTGAAAGAATGTTGATCGAAACTGAATCAAAAGCCCCCTTAATATCTAGGAACACTGATGCCATCTGCTCTTTGCTAGCATAGGCCATTTGAATTTCAGTTGAGAGCAACGCAAGACAATCGTTCGTCCCTTTGCCTTTGCGAAAGCCAAATTGTGTATCTGACAGTAAGCCATTTGCTTCGACCCAATTGTCGAGGCGGGATAGGATCATTTTCTCGAACAACTTCCGGATACAGGATAGCATTGCGATCGGACGGTACGAATTGTGGTCGGAGGCTGGTTTTCCTGGTTTTTGGATGGCGATGACCTTCACTTGTCTCCAATCGAGTGGGACAATGTTAGCCTCGAGAAACTTATTAAATAAGTTCAACAAGCGTCTCTTGGCAGAGTCAGGCAGATTCTTCAACAAGTTGAATTTGATTCTGTCTGGCCCCGGAGCTTTATTGTTACACGACAAGAGAGCAAGTGAGAACTCCACCATCGAAAAAGGTGTTTCGTTCGCGCTATCGTGAGGAGACGCGGCGCGGTAAATCTTCTGTGCCGGGGCGGAATCCGGACAAACCTTCTTGGCGAAATCGAATATCCAACGGTTTGAATATTCCACGCTCTCATTAGTACTGTTTCGATTTCGCATACGTCGGGCTGTTCCCCAAAGAGTGCTCATCGATGTTTCTCTCGTTAATCCGTCGACGAACCGGCGCCAATAATCGCGTTTTTTGGCTTTCATCAAACTCTTCATTCGCTTGTCTAACGTCGCGTACTGTCGAAAACTGGCGGGTAACCCGTCGTTCCGGAAGGTCTTAAACGCGGCGGCCTTCTCTGCGTACACGTCTGAGCACTCTTTATCCCACCAGGGATTGGGAGAACGTTTTTGTATGTTCGCGCCGGGTACTGGCCTAGTCTGAGCTTGATTCGCGCTGTCGAGAATCAAGCCAGCCAAAAAGCTGTACTCTTCCTCCGGAGGAAGTTCTTGGGTAGATTCGATGTTGTCGGATATCGCGGCAGCATAGCTCTTCCAATCGATATTTCGTGTGAGGTCATACGAAATATTGATTGATTTCAATGGCCTTGAACCGTTATTGATTGAGACTACAATCGGCAGATGGTCGCTGCCGTGGGGATCAGGAATTACCTTCCACGTGCAATTTAACCGCAGCGATGTTGAGCAAAGGGACAAGTCTAAGGCGCTCGGGCGCGCTGGAGGAGCAGGAATCCGTGTCATTTCACCCGTGTTTAAAATTGTCAAATTGAAGTTATCGCAAAGATCCTGAATTAAGGAAGACCGGTTATCATCATAGAGGCAACCCCATGCTGTACCGTGAGAGTTAAAGTCTCCTAAAACTAGTCGCGGTGCTGGCAGGGATTCTAAGATGTCTTGTAGCCGTCGGTGCCCAACCGCGGTGTTGGGGGGAATATATATGGAAGCTATGCAAAGGCTTTTGCCTTTGGTTGTTATTTGACAAGCGACAACTTCAATACCTGTTATCGAGGGAAGGTTAATTCTGTAGAAGGAATAGCACTTTTTGATCCCCAAAAGCACTCCTCCATAGGGGGTGTCTCGATCCAGGCGAATAATATTAAAGTCGTGGAAGTTGAGTTCTATGTCGGAAGTTAACCAAGTTTCACATAATGCAAATGCATCGCAACTCAAATTATTTATTAAAATTTTGAAGGAATCGATTTTCGGGATGATACTTCTGCAATTCCACTGTAGAACAGTGATCAAATCCGTGACCTCGTTCGATGAGTTAGCCATCGAAGGATACAATCGCTGAGAGGAGGGGCCATTTAGCAGTCAACTGCTTCAAAAATGTTCTCACTGTAGGGAGAAAAGCTAACATAAGACTTTTAATAGGATCAGTAATATTGAAAGTTTTTATTATCCAGTCCACTATGTCCGAGAGTTTTATAATTCCAGTGCTGTGATTACTCTCGAACTGAAACAAAGGAACACTTGGGATTTTTGATGTTCCTGGAAGTGCTGGGAACTCCTTCTCTGAGCTTAATCCTCCGAGACCAGGAGCTAATTGCTTCGGTTTGGTTGCAACACTTCCAATAGATGTGACTTTCGGAGCCCCCTCAAGGGACACCTTCTGGCCTTTACAAGGAACTTTACGAGAGGAAGTGTTCCTCCTCTTCCTATAAATTCTAGGCACCCTAGTAGATGTTCCCTCTTGTGGGTTACCAGCCTCGCCCTCGTCAGGAGGCAAGTGAGTATAGATGTTTGCTGAGGATGGTGGCGTAGCATTCTTTAACATTTCTGCGAAAGAATGTTTGGATCGTCCCGCAAGGGAACGTTTCAGTTTATCCCCGCGTAGTTTGTACGCGGGACATGCCGAGATATCATGCAGACTCTCCGCACAGTAAGGACACTTTTCGGCTTGCCTACTGCACGAATCATCTAGATGATTCTCCCCGCATTTTCCACAGCGGGCCTTGTTGCTACAATGGGTGGCTGTGTGACCCAGTTGTTTACACTTTGTGCAATTCATGACCCGCGGCACAAACAGACGCACAGGCAGACGAACCTTGTGCAAGAGGACGAAATTTGGCAAAGCGGTACCAGCGAAGGTCACCCGATAAGAGTTTGATTGGGGGTACGTTTTTGAACCATCCCCCGCAACTACTACTGAGTGCAAACGTTTGCACTCAAGTATTTTAACTGGCTGAAGTAAGCGGTCTCTGAATCGGCCAACCCCGTACTTCAGCAGATCCTCGCACGTCAAACTCTCATCGGTTACGACGCCTTCGGATTGTACTCTTACAGCCGGAATATACACGTTATAATCCCGCGTAAAGTGCTCACAGCAAGCAATATCGTTTGCCTGCTTTGAGTTGGCTAGCAACACCCTTATCTTGTCCGAGCGGACCTTTGAAATTTCGGTCACAGCCGAGAACCGTTCCGTCAGGTCTCTAGAAATCTGAAGAAGATTCAGTGATTTAGTCTTGGGCCGAAAGAAGACCACAAATGGACCAGTTGAGAGTTCTGGATAGCATTTGGGCCGGGGGGGAGCCTTAGAAGTTGAACCCGATTCAACTTCCATTTGACCATCCGGAGAGGGAACCATAGAAAACGTCAACGCACGGGGTCAGCGCCCGCGCAGACGGAAGAAAGCAATAAATGTGTTACAAAAGACAAAAACCACTTAGCTTTAAACTGGTGTCCAACGACGAACCGATCCAGCTTATACAGCTGGCTATTGTTTAATCCTCACACGCGAACAAAAGACTGAGGACCGAACCGAACTGGCAAAATAACCTTGAATGCGGATTAAAACTATTCTTTATCGCCTCACACAGCACTACGGACTAGAAAAAACAACCTCTGTCTCGATGGAGAGCTCGAAAACGAATGATTATGTAGGAACCGGTAAGTTAAACTCACAAATAGTTCAAATCGCCTGCGAGTAAGTCTAAAGCTCTTTACCACACTGAGTAAGGAACTTCAGTATGTCTGTGAGTTTCAGTCGACCAAACACTGTATCTTCTATGTAAGACTCAAAATCGCAATTGCGCTACCGCTGTTGCATATCAGATGATAAGAAGTTCCGTAGTTGGATTCACAAAGATCACATGAAAAAGACTCAGCGCGTTGAACAATTGCTATGTGAAAATTGAGTTTGCAGTAGCCGGTTAAAGCCCTGGTTAGCAAACCACTGTAGAGTTTCTAAAAATGCAAGGAAATTTTTTTTGAAATCACTGGGCACGGTTGTAGATTTCTCCAATAATTGCCGTGCTCGGACGAAACACATTACCGTATTTTTTCACTTATCCAACTTGTAGAAATGGGCAGGGCGGGTTCAGTCAGCCCATTCATTTCCAGTAATACCGGAATGTCCGGGGACCCAGATAAGGTAGATAGTGTTGACAATGCTTAGTTCTTCGATTGGGCTTCGGCACGCGATCACTTGTTTGGACCGTGATTTGTCTGAGCAAAAGCCGTTGATTGCAGCCTGACTATATGAGCAGAAGTTTATAACTTTACCGGACGAGCTCTGTTGAAAGGCCGATTGTGCCTCGCACATAATCGCGATGGTTTCTGCTTAGAATACAGTACAGCATCTACCTAGCGAGTGAGATTGTTCCAATTTCATTTCACGGTAGTAGACACCAGCTCGTCCCTTCATCAGAGAATTGTCAGTGTAACATACCACTTGCGTTTGTTGTTGTCTCTCCATATAGCCAGACAACCACTCCTCTCGAGAGGGAATCTTCACATGGAATGTCCTGTAAGGAAAACTACATGTGAGTGTAATATCGCTGGGCGCAAGAATATCTTCACCCCATGTAACTATTTGTGACCACAATCGCGTATGACTGGTAGCAAGATCAACATGGTTACTGTTCCAAAGCCAAGTAACTTGCCGTATGTATGCACATGATAGTGCTTCTTGTTTGAGGTGTATGTGTAATGGTTTGATATTTAGAAGTGGCTCAAGAGCAGCAGTTGGAGTAGTCGTAAAAGCACCGGTCAACGCCATGAGCGCCATTCTTTGCAGATGGTTTAGCTTCGACTGCATCAACACAACCTCTTCCTTTTTTTCCTGGACCGTCATCACCTCTCCTCTCTGCCACAACACAAGGCATACGTATGACAGTATTGGACGTCCAATTGTCGTGTAAATGGGGTTTGAGACCTCAGGTCTTTCCAAAAGTTCGCCTGCACTGCCCGAAGGCAATGCACGGTTGCGTGACTCTGGGTTCAATGTGAGCAGACCAATTCACTTTGGAATCCAATATAACTCAGTATAACGTATTTGGCTTGATCCGCACACAGTAGCTCAGAATCAAAGAACTACAAGTAACGAACCCCGGTTGTTATTCGCTTCTTCGTGAAAAGAACCATTGAGGTTTTATTTGGGTTGACTGATAATTTAACTTGTCGACACCATTGCTCGACAGCTCTTAATACTTGTTGCATTAAGTCAAAGATTGTTGCGATGCAAAGTCCATTAATTAATATTTGGTAATCGTCAGCATACCCCTAGATAGGAAATCCGTTCGAAAGTTCCTACTGTCGGCCCTAGTAACCTAGGATCATGCCTTCAGTTGGACCAATCAGAAAAAATGTCACTCATATCCACTAGAAAGCATGACACTCATATCCACTAGACAGCATATCACTAGGAACTCTAGTGATATGGGAGAACTCACTCTCTTCTAGCCGCACGCTGAAAATTAAATATCTGATTCACGGTTCGCGCTATCATCCGAGAACACACGCGAATATGCAGTTATAAAATCGAATTTATATACGCGAAGTTACATGACACTAGCACACGCGACATACAAACGCCCACGCGATTGAGCACGTTAACTTACAAACGCCCGAGCCCTTCGCGTTGATACACAAAGACGAACATGTAATCACGATCATCCATGCACAACTACGCCCAAGATTTCGCAAACACAAACACGCTCCAATGATTCAGTGAACGCTATAATTTGATTGCACAGTTTCAGGCGCGCACCAATAAACGCTCATTGCCACGCGATTATCCAGTCTCTACGCCCGTACATCGAGACCGTACACACAATATCACAATCAAAATCACGGCCAGCTGCAATTAGCCTTAAGCAGTGTTGTAGTGGCTGACATTTTCCGTCTCGTCTTCAATTGTAGTGATTGGCTCTGACGGGGAGCTCTTCTGAGAATCCAGTTCTTCAGTTCCAGTAGGACATCTCTCGAAAAAAATAGCGGTTGTGCAGGATTTTCCCGCGACTCTTGGAAGGAGTCAACGGCTGGAAATCTATCTCCCGTAATTTCGGACCTAGAACATAAAACTAAAGTTTTTTGATCCTTTATAACAATAGCAAGCGATGTGCATAGGATTTTTTCGGTATAGTGATTTTTCGCGATTTGACGCGCTTTTTAGTGAAAAAAACGCTGAATCATTTAACAAAAATCCTACGTACGTCGTTGGAGAAATCAATTTTGAATATACTGTAAAAATTTCAGAATGATCAAAAATCTTTTGTTCGAGTTACGTTTCCGGCCAGCTCAAAAAATAGTTGTTAGCAAAACGCGTGTAACATTTTTAATTGGTTCAGGGTATAAAATAAGAGTCATTGCGGCAGAATTGAAAATTTGAAAGCACCTGCAAAGATCGGTAAAAAGTCGATTTTTTAAAAATTCGACGGTGGTGTAACCCCTCAACAACATGCCGCTGCTAAAATAATAGCCTACTATTTGTAATAAGTTATCCTACGCCGAACATCGCTGCGTACGGATTTCGAACAACGGATTGAGGCCACATACAGTATGCGTTGCCGCGAACCCGCATGGCTGTTACAGCTTTGGCCGTATTTTTAAACGATAATACTAGTTTACAAAATTTGGGGGTAATCATGTTAAGCTAAGAAAAAAGATGTTTTTAATCAATTTTTCTTCGCTTCATTTTCTTCTCCAAAGAAGCGTTTTCGAGATCCTTTTCAGAAACATGTTTTAGATACTCTTTAAAACTATTTGTCAATATCTTATATGGACATCCGATCGACGTAACAGACTTACAGTTCGAAAGGTAATGATCTGCCCTTTTCAAAATATGTGGGTATCACTTATAAATTTATTAAGGTTTTAAGCGATCAATTTAACAAGCATGATTTTCGTCAAATTTTTGAACGATTTTTTTTATTTCTACTTTAATTGCATGTAACTCTGAAAATATACATGTGATCCACACATACATATTTTTGAAAAAGGGCATATGAATACCATTTGGTATTGAATGTTTTGATCAAAAGATTTTCTCACGAGATATTCACCAATAACTAAAAAACAAACAAAAAATTTCCAATAAAATCTCTACAACACTTCTTCGAAAAAAAATTAATATTGTTTTCGTGCTCAGCAACCTAAAATGAGTTAAAAATACTTCTTCTCGCATCTTAATTTTTTTTTGTAAACTTGTGTAATGAATGGAAGGCCGACAAGCAAGTGTTGTATACATTGATTCTGCCTATATCTTTGAAATCCGAGCGATCACGTATACATTAATCGATTGCAATGGATGCAGGCTAGAATCTATGGATGAAAGTTTTTTGAAATTCATTGGAAATTATTGTTATCGTTTAATAATGCGACAAAAACTGCAACAGCCATGTTGGTCTATGCGGGTTCACGGTAACACAAGCTGTTGAAGCCTTCAATCCGTTGTTCGAGTTACAAATGGCGGGCCATTTTTTTTTTTCGGTAGCATGTTGTTAAGCACTAAAAGTAGTAGATGAGGTTTGTTGTGAATGAAAAAGAGGTCCAGAAGGCCTTTTTTCTAAGTTGTTCTAAACGATTCATTCAAAAATGAAAATGAGACTTCGGAACGAAAAAAAAACTGCGATGAACCTGGTCATGGTCAGTTGGAGCTCTTTCAGATAGTGCTAAATTTCTCCTTAGTGGAGAGAAATTTGTCTTTACTATTTTTCCTCCATTAAGGAGAAAACTATTTAAAACCATCTTTGAGCGTGAAGAGTACAGAACCTATAACTAAATTGGTTATGGAATTTGCGTCTCATCAGAATCCGATACTAACTTAGTGACAGGACTAAGGTAGTGCCGGATTGATGCATTGATAAATCAGAACTCCTTTTTTCACGACATCATGTAGGACTAGTGGTTTGCTCAGAAACACAAATAGTGTTTTTGTTAGCGTCAATCCGGCGCTAGCTTAGTCTTGTGAGACGAAGTCGAAACGCAAATTCCATAATTAATTTCAGAAAGTGTTTTTGACACTTGTCTATTTTGGCATGGTATTGCTACTTCAACTGCTAACTCGCAGGGTTGTTACGTTCGCGCAGATTTCGCGATTTTCGCGGATTCCGCGATTTTTGCGTTTTTTGTTCTCAATTTGACGCATCGCGCGGATTTGGCGCGAATTCGAGTTTGGACCGTGTTGTATTTATCGGAGTCTCTCCTAACATGTTCATTTATCATTTTGTTTAAGATGTATACTAATAACTTTCACTTCAATAGCTGGGAACACTAATCCCTAAGAGAAGCGAGTTATGGTTATGAAAATTAGCCTGAGACTCCGTTATGCCGCTTGTGAATATTTAAGGTAATTACGAATAATATGAATAAGGTTCCAGTTATGATTTTTGCAGTTTCATTTAAAAATGTTCAGCGTTCTCTTTTCATTTGGATTCAAGCTTTAGCTCTGCATATTTAAAATCGGTCCGTTTTTTTACCGGGGAAGTGATCCTAGCGGTCGGCTATAGTAGATTTTGACAATAATCCGTTCACAAAGTTGAAATCCTGTGCAAAACTTTTTTTTCTCTTGTTTATTTGTCACGGCTCTATGCGTTGGCATAACTGAGCCGTGGATCTTTTAAGATTTTTACAATAGGTAAAAATAAAACATTAATTTTCAACTGTCCGTAAGGTCTTGTTGACGCAGCTTGCTGCTGCGTCTTGAGATCCTCTTCCTTGGAGGGAAACATTAGGTGCGTTGTCTGCCGCACCTTGATGGTCATTCGGTTCGTCTTCTCTCGTGTTTTCGTTCACGTCCATGTCGTCATTCATACTGCCTTCATGATGCTCACGGTCAGATGTTCTTGTTTGTTTCTTGTGCTTCCGGATCGTTGCTGTAAGTTCTTCTTCATGGGTGGTTGATTCTTTATTGGTGGTGTTGGTTGTTGGTTTGGAAACATTTGCTGTAATCGTTGTTACTTCGATGTTGGTAATGGTAATTGGTTTAGTGGTACTGGGTTCGATCGTTGTTGAGCTGGTGTTTATTACTGCCCGGGGTGCACTCGTTGGTTTACCAACCGGTTGTGGTTTAGCATACGACGACTGTATACCGGCTTTGGTCGTAGCATGGGGAATTTCCTTAGCAGCCTCTGCGCAAGGTTTTCCGTGGTGTAGCGCCTGATCGCAATATTGGCACGTAGGAATCTGCCCTGGATACGTGACTACTGTTCATTGAGAATGTGTAATACCTCGAGGGCTTTTGGCTGAGATGTTCAAATAAGAGGGAATAGGTTTTGTTGGTCGCATTCTCACTACACGAACGCCGTTGCGAAGTCCTGGGAAGAAATTCCCACTATCCACTATTCCGTATTTTGACATGAGTTGTTTCCGAAAGAAACGCGAAAAAACTGATATTTGTTAGTTATGGTAGAGCCCACTCGAAACATTCTGGTAATTACCCACTCGAAACATTGGATTAATTAATTGAAAATCTGCCACACATGTGTCTCAGGCACACAATAAGCGCGTTTGAAATCCTCGACGTACCACGATCCCGTTTGCACAAATACATTTTATGTGAATGTATTGCAAGCGTGTGTATTGCAAAATGTGACAATTTCCCAGTAATAAACTTCTTACCCTATGCTTATCTTACTACCCACCTGGACTAAAAGTGTAACGCAGGCCCTGAATATGCTGCATCTAAGAGACCTAATCGAAAATTGAGAAGTTATATAAGTCTCATGCTTGTATTTTTGTGCTAAGTCGAATGAGAAGCATGTGGATGCACTGTCAGATGATGCAATGTGAAGAAGGCAATCAGAATTTCCGTCACCTGTATATTGTTGTGCATATTATCTTGGTTAATCAGCCTTATTCTGCATTATGACGAATCGCTTTTTGGAACGACTGTGATTTGCATTCTCAATAACGACATATCAAATTCAAACGGGTGTCAGATTCTATCCAAATTACATTCGGTAATAAAACAATTATAACATCGTGTCGAAAATATTTTGCGTTGCAATATTTTAAAAATATGTACTCTGAAAGCTTGGAATATTTTTAAGTACCAAGCCACGATATGTTTAGCCTATTAATAAAAGACGGTGAGAAGTTTCCTATAATTTTCAAATAACAACCATTGCAAGTTTGGAAGATTTATAGTAATTTGAATCTATTTGTTTTGCGAGCCGCGCAAAATCTCGCGCGGATTTGGCGCGTTTTTATTTTGTCGTCTTCCGTAACAACCCTGAAAAGTTAACATGTCGAGAAAACAGCAATTTCATTTCTGATGCTCTTGGCACGTGCTGATGAAGCTCACTGAGGTTAAAATCTTAGCATTTAACTCGGGCTACATTTCCATTCAGTTCAACCAAGACTATTTACACCCGCAACTCCAATACCTTTCGTTCGCCAATAGTGGCTCCGTTCGTAAAAAACGGCCTCTCGAGAGCGGAAAAAAAGCGAAATTCGAAGCTGAGCTGATCCTCGCGTTTTGGTGCATAGCCAGCGAGGGATCGAAAATATCACATCAAATGGAAAAGGATTTATTCGTCCTGTGAACTATACTCTACAGCTATGTCGGGGTACTACTGCGAACGTACACAAACACACTCTCGCCATCGCCGGGCATCATCCAGCGACATATCGTGAAAAAAAAAACTTCAACCGATAGAGATGAGAGAGAGAGGACGTTGCTGCCGCTGCTCCTGGCCGTTGGTTGCAGATGATGAAAAGTTTTTTTTTTATTCCGCTAATACTGCCTGCGCTGCCGTTGTTTTTGCGCTCGAATGGAGAGTATTTTTACCTCTTTCTTTTTGTGGCACACGCTATTCAGTAGGTACCTTCCTGCACCCACGCGCGCTTCAGCTGACTCTGTTAACATGCCTACGGCATCCACGTGGTCGCTACGTTGCGCGCGGAATCAAGATATGGGGTGTCCCGTTCTTTCTCGAATGGACTAACGAGATGCAGTTCAGTGGTGCCAGTATTTCTGTTGATAATTTACATGATCGAAGAATAAGATCCATAGAAAATTTTTCTATTGTTAATTGCAATTGGCTGCACTGTCGCTGTAATCCCATTTGTTTGCACGCGGACAACGGTTGATACGGTACTCTTACAACAGTACGTTCCGATTTACGGCCTTCCACAATTCTACGCTAACTCGCGTGTACAACCGTAGCCCGGAAAGCATTCGTGAAAGATGCTTTCAATTTTATGAATGAAGTGTCTTCAAGAAGCCCCTTGGCAATTCCGACGGGCGGAGGGCATTTACACCCGCAGTCGACCTGCTGATGGAATCAGTTAGCGGGTACGAATCAACGAGAGAGTCATGTGAAAGTCGGATCATGCCTCGATGGCAGTGCATCGCGAAAACCGCGTTTCTGATGGTGGATGGATGCTGTGTTATTTTATTATGCGATCAATATTTATATTTTTTGCCCTGTATGGCTCACTTGTTTCGGTTGAAGCTTGATGATTTTTTTTTCTTTGTGAACTCGTTGCGAAATGGAAAATATGCATTTTTGTTTTCGTTTTATTTGCTACGGTTGCTGACGCGATGTGCGAGTAAAAATGTATGTGTGTATGTGTTTGCATAGCCGTACATTCATTTTTCTGCATCATTCAATTTTAATTTATTTTCCGGTTATTCCGACTCGTTGAAATACTCGTGTACTTCAATAATGCATTTCTTCGAAATATTTCATTTCACGAAAATACAAACAGAACACATGGTTGCGAATTGCATATCGGTTTTTCCGATAGAATTCATGAATTCCGCATCTCTTTCATCTTGTTTATTGGAAGGCGAAAAAGTTTTGCATGATAATCACCCATGAGTGAAAATTATTTTCAGAACACACTGATTATAGATTAATTGTCCTTAGCGTTGTTACATATTACGTTTCGATGTAACAATTGATGGTTTATTGTTTGAATGGGACCTGCAATGAGCTAGGGACGGGAGTGCATGCTGTTTTTTGTACGTACGTATACGTCATCGTCACTACAATTCATTAATCATCGATATCTTTACATATTACCACAAGTAGATGAGAGCGAATAGTTTCCGGGGCAGCTTGTTTTCGACTGAGCGTAGTTTTTAATAAGTATGTTTTCAAAGTTAAAATTATGTCTAAAATATATGTAGTTTAATTCTGAAAAAATGAAATTGGTAAATTCAGTTTAACTTACCTGCTTTTGATCCACAGTTCCTACCTTCGTCCATCATATTTGCATCATATCCACATACCTAAAAGAAAGAATGATTGACTCAAGTTGAACTCCGTTGTTTTCGCTAATCGCAATCAATTAGCTATAGGTGAAGGCGCAGCTTGACGCTGGGTCTGTGGCCTTCGACTGGCATGATGCATTTCTATTGATGCAGATGTCTACGTGGTGAGCTGGTGGATGTGTGTGCTTCAGAACTGCTAATTTTCGACAGGTTAGTTTCAACTTGAAGGAAGGAGGAACAAATCTCAAATCAAGCCCTACTATGTTCAAACCGCAGTTGTTAGTTATATCGTTCGTTGAAACAGCCTAACCGCTCAATCATTATCTATTCATTTTCAATTTCATTGACCCTGTGAATATGTCTCTACTAGAATACTGACTAGGTGTTTCGAGCAAAACTACCCTGAACATTCTCCGCACTATTTATGTATGCTTGATAATGCTAAACATATCGACACCGAAACTGGCCACTGCGGAGCAGATGATGGCTTTGGTTGGTGAATGGAGAAAGATCGATTTGAAATGAAGGCGTTCAGTTTTGTTATACTTAAAACTTAAAAATGAATGAAGGTTTGAAATCTTGCTTGCAGTAAATTCACCTGAAAGTTGACACTTGAAACTGGAAATTGTAGTACTGGTGTTCTTACATTAAGGTGGCAGTTATTTTTGCAATATTAGATTTTTTTTCCATCGCTGGTTCAAAAATGTAATGTATTTGATATGTTTCGATAGTTTTCGAATTCTTTAAAAAAAGTTTTAAAAATATTGTGTTATAAAAATGATCAGATTTCAGGTTTTTCTTTGAACATTTTTAATTCTTTTTTTATTCACATTATTTTTTTCGAAGCCATCTCCCCTTGGTTGATGGGTTCGACGGTATTGCAAACATCAGCAAGCATATTTTGCGCACCAGCGCTATAAACCTTTGACAAACAATTACTTTAAGATGGTTATTGCATTATACCTCGATACAGTGAAGACCCGTTTTTATCAATCCCTTGGTGAATCTCAGGCTGATAAAATGGGGACATTGATAAAATCGGGACATATATTTTTCTTTCTTTTTAAGAAACCGAAGCTCTTCGAATATTCTCCTTGGACCCTAGATATAGCCCCATAACCTTTCCTGATTATTTAGCTTAAGCTTCCGTTAAGGGGGTCTGACAGCACAAAATTTAACAAAAAATATTTTTTTGCATATTTCGGATCTCTAAGATAAGAAAAATATGCTTAAGAAAGGATTTACTCGAATTCAACTTGGTTCGTTTGCTAGAGGTGATCAAACTACCAAGTATCAATTTTAATATGAAGCTGATAAAATCGGGTCAAAAAGCTGATAAAATCGGGGTAGATGATATCGGGGGCTGATACAATCGGGTGCTGATAAAATTGGGTCTTCACTGTAGTGGTGTATCGAGCCCAAACTAACGATCAACCATCAGCTTGTGTGTGCTGGCGTGGCCAACTGGCGGGTCGATGTGGATTTTGTTGTGGGCCGTGTTTGCAAACATTGTTCAACAATTTATCGATTTATCGGTCGACTTCGTCATCGTGCACAGGCTGATTAAAAAAATGTAAAAGTAGAAGTAGAATTATTATTAGTGTTAATATAGTCATAATTGTAGTTCTTAGTACAGGTGTACAATTGTTATGTGCTAGTCGTATGTCTATATTTATATGTGTTAATCTGATGAGTATTTGTGACTGCTGGGTCAGGGAATGGATGCAGAACTGGCCTATATGGTAGAATAGTGGGTAATCCTTCCTAGGAATCGTTGGTCACTTTTTTCCGAAATTCAATTCGTGCATTCGTTTCGATTTATGCGGGAAGATCGGATTGGATAAATGAAGGTACGATTAATTTACCGACGCACATAAATCATCTTTTCTTAGTCAGCATAATATAAGAAAATTCTAATAGACAGCAATTGTCTTTAATAGTGAAAATTATTTGTGTTCTTTTCTTCTACTTCATTAGTCTGTTTTTGTTGTCCTTTTATTAGTTTGCTTTTCCACTACTAATGTATACCGAAAACAATATCGGTTGTTTTTTATGCTTCTAATTAATCTCATTTGCATCTTTTTTATTCGGGAAGTTATCCTTTTATTACTTTATCCTAAATTTGATTCATACTAACAATCTTCACCAAAATCAATTGCACATTCTCCCATATACGCTCATAATCTCTCCCATTCCAAACGTACAAACGCTCGTGGCCTTTGCGATCACACAAATCTGGTAACAAACACGAATATGCAATTAAAATCATCAACACATACTAACGCCCGCGATCTCGCCCGGTAATAAAGTGATCGTTTTAGCACCTATAAATTTACAAACGCGGTCGCAAGCATTAAGGGGGTCCTCTTATATACTTGTGCAAAAAGTACCTAAGGTTTGATATTTTTTTTTGAAGAAGTAAAATGATTCAGACATGTGCGCTATTCTGAAAAATGTTTATTAGGGTTTCATCCCTAAAATCAAAATTTTCGAGTGAAAGCTGTCAAAAATGCGTCCAGAATGGCGGTTTTCTCGAAACAAGATTTTCCGAATCTGCGGGCATTCTCATTTTTGAACCATTCAACCAATCAACTTCGCGTTTGGCCCCCCTAAAAGTAGACAACATTCTTCGGCGCTGTAACCTACAAAATCACAATATTTTAATCATTGTCGATTTTTTGCAGTCGACCAAAGTGGAAAAATCATGCGAAAAAACGATGCTTTACCTTCAAATGGGATACTTTTTTAGGTTGGGGTGTCTCTATGGAATGTAATCTTCAAAATTTCATTATAGATTAAATGTCCTTAGCGTTGTTACATATTACGTTTCGATGTAACAATTGATGGTTTATTGTTTGAATGGGACCTGCAATGAGCTAGGGACGGGAGTGCATACTGTTTTTTGTACGTACGTATACGTCATCGTCACTACAATTCATTAATCATCGATATCTTTACATATTACCACAAGTAGATGAGAGCGAATAGTTTCCGGGGCAGCTTGTTTTCGACTGAGCGTAGTTTTTAATAAGTATGTTTTCAAAGTTAAAATTATGTCTAAAATATATGTAGTTTAATTCTGAAAAAATGAAATAGGTAAATTCAGTTTAACTTACCTGCTTTTGATCCACAGTTCCTACCTTCGTCCATCATATTTGCATCATATCCACATACCTAAAAGAAAGAATGATTGACTTAAGTTGAACTCTGTTGTTTTCGCTAATCGCAATCAATTAGCTATACGTGAAGGCGCAGCTTGACGCTGGGTCTGTGGCCTTCGACTGGCATGATGCATTTCTATTGATGCAGATGTCTACGTGGTGAGCTGGTGGATGTGTGTGCTTCAGAACTGCTAATTTTCGACAGGTTAGTTTCAACTTGAAGGAAGGAGGAACAAATCTCAAATCAAGCCCTACTATGTTCAAACCGCAGTTGTTAGTTATATCGTTCGTTGAAACAGCCTAACCGCTCAATCATTATCTATTCATTTTCAATTTCATTGACCCTGTGAATATGTCTCTACTAGAATACTGACTAGGTGTTTCGAGCAAAACTACCCTGAACATTCTCCACACTATTTATGTATGCTTGATAATGCTAAACATATCGACACCGAAACTGGCCACTGCGGAGCAGATGATGGCTATGGTTGGTGAATGGAGAAAATCCTTTGATTTTCTGCTTGCGGACGACGAATTGCGACCTGTATAGTGCCCGCAAATGAGGTCCTTTTTTCAAAACACAAAAATTTTGATTTTATAGATGAAACGTTAATAAACATTTTGCAGAATACCGCACATGTCTAAGTTATTTTACTTCTTTAAAAAACCTACAAACGCCCGCGATAATGCATCGGCCATATTGGGAAGCAGCCTTTCAGTTGGACCAATAAAAAGATACTCATAGTCACGTTTCATAGCGACATGACCGCGAACTCAGTGATATTGAGAAACTTACTCTCTCCTAGCATCTTTACCATGCACAAAAATTTAAGTATCAGATTCACGGTCTGCGCGCGACCATTCAAGAATACATGCCAATACGCTTTTAAAATCGAATTTATGCACGTAAAGTTTCGTACACGCTAGCGCAACCGACAAACACATTAACATACGAACGCTCGAGCCCTTTGCGATCATCCACGCATACCTACGCCCGCGATCTCGCGAACAGGATAACACCCCGGTGGCTAAGTGAACGTTTTAGCACATATAAATTTAGAAACGCGGTCTCAAAAGTGAACCTACAAACGACCGTGTTCCCTCGATCATGAGACGGTTACGCCCGGAAGTCTCTACTCTCGGTTCTAGTATCTAGGTCCATGCCTGCGTTGGCCTTAAGCGGGTGTTTTAGTGAGTGACATATCCCGTCTCGTCTGTAATTTTGTAGTGTGTGATTCTGACGGGGAGCCCTTCCGAGACCCTAGCTCTAGTAGGACAACCCTCAAAAAAAATGTCGGTTTGTTTCCTAACCGATTAATTTTTTCACTTTGTTCTTTTCCTTTTGCGTTTTTCTTCTGTAAAAAATATTCAAAAAAATTCAATTGATCATGTTTCAAGACATTTGTTCGTTCTTTGTTTTTCACGACTTTTTTGTACGATATCCGTAGTTTTAGCTAATCCAGATCAATAACGGAATTGCATTTGGGGGTGGTAGCACAAACTCGCGCTGTAGCTAAACGAAAACTGAAATACCAAACTGAAACATTGATGACGATATGATTTTTGACGTATAAATGAGAAGCAAGACTCCCGATGGCCAGCGGACTGCTGCAAATTTCTCGATAATTTTTTTTCGGAAATTGATCGCTAACTATATTGCATATTGCCAACATTGTATTGTCTACCAAGACACACCTTCTGTTTTTTTTCCTTTCCTACTTACACGATTCCTTTCTTGTGGTGGTCGTGGAAATGCAGGCGTAGTCTCTGTCTCTATCAACAGCAAGTGTCTAACTAACGTTCATTTCCTTCCCCGGTAGAGCAGTTTTGATCAATCATAAAGTGTAACTACAGGCAGTCTACCTAAGCTAAACTAAGTAGTATACAATGTATACTATACATACGCTTCGTTAAATGTGTGACATTAGTGTCGATACCTGTTGGAATAGAAGACGAATAAATGATATTAGCACAATCGATGATATTAAAACAAAAGCGCAGTTTATTTTTTCTCCCTATGTAGGAATTTGGTAAACACCATTTGTGCATAAGAGCACTAAACCTACTCTTATAAGTTCCTCTTTAACGTTTCGTGTTCCGATACAGAACTCACACAAATCCTCGTCACACAGATATCTGATAAGCTCATGTTATAAAGAAGGAAAGATTTAATTGGAATCAAAATATATGTTATATGTATAATCAAATAACAAAAGTTTATTTTGAATGAAAAAGAAACGCCACCTTGCAATGATTATGAAATTTAATAACATCAAAGTTTTAATAAACTTTAAAAATAAGTAAAAATAAGAAGGACGTCTGTTGTACTGGATAAAAAAATATGAATAAAAAAAAATTCTCCCTGCGGATATCTGTTAAAATGTCGGCAGCTCTCAACATTTCGGCTGTCGTCGAAATTTTCAAAATAGCGCTGTCAGAATGCTGCTATAATTGACCTAACAATGGTGGGTAGTTTCGCCGCACCTAATCACCTTTGTTTCTCATTGTTTGAATTTCAACATGTTTTTTTTTGGATTTCAAAGAGTAATGGCACTTAAACAGACACATGAATAAGACAATTGGATTGATTTATTATTATTATTATTTATTAAGGCTTTAACCTCGAAGATCAATCAAATTACAATTCATTCAAGATAAAAAAGTAATGGAATATTAATTCTGCCATCTATACTAGGCAAACTGCTTTCCGCTCCTTGCGTTTATTCTCTTTCTCGGTGGTGAATGGTCAGGTTTACCATTTGCTGCTTGCTGATCATTCCGTCTGCCTTCTCCCTCGCTTATGTTTGTGTGCATATCGGTAGATATTAAGTTTTCGCTGTAAAACATTTTGTGCTTTTTGTGTTGTGAATGAATTTTCTTTTGTTATTTCGGCGCATGGCTGGTTACCGAACAGGCACGTGGTTTGTCCGAGATATGTGCACAGCGCTCTTTGAAAGTAGTTAACATCTTGAGATGATCTGCCTTTGTAAGTCAAGTAAGCTGGGCCAGCCGCATTCGCACCACTCGAACACCGTTTAGAATGCTAGGGAAAAAGTTTTTCCAAGTGTCATTGGTGAGAAATTCCATTTCTCCTTACTTCGACATGAATCTTTAAAATATTATCCATACTAGTGCATGCTGCCAAATCGTGTAGGCGAATTTCCGTCAGAAAACTGTCCACATGCTCGGGAATCTTGGTTTTGACGTTTTCGTAGTCGATGTCGTATTGCATGTTGAGTTGGCTAAGGAGTTGAACGGTATTAGTATTACATGCCCCGTATGATGTAGTTGTATGTGCGCATCTACATTTGCTTCTACGTCAGGACTAACCCAGGGAAGCTACTTGGGGTCGTTGATGTTTCTGTTTTACTTAAATGACTTGTATTTAGTGTTGTTAAACTCCTCTCCGATCTTTCGAAGACGATCTCAAAATATTTCATCTCATTCATTTCATTGCGGATTGCAGATTGCCCTTACAATTGAGTCTTTCTTGTGTGTAAATCCAAAGAAGTGCTCAGTGATCGAATGCTCACGAAAGACAATCTAGCAGAGCACTACCTGGCAGAACCCCAGATTTTTTGAGATCGGTATAAAATCTGGGGAGAATTTTACTAGGCACGTTCGATCAACGGGGAAATGAAGGGGGTGGTCATCCTAATTGGGAAATATAAATCATGTAGGGTCGATGTACCAATAGTCGTATACTTAAAAAAACTTCTGTTAAAAAAAATAGATTTATTACGATGTTAATATGTTAAAGGAAAGCTTTCAATCCCTCATTGATTGAAAAAATATAAGATTGTTTTTAATCAATTCATGTATTTAAAACCGCTTGTCTCACTATAGGAACACATAAATCAATAGTGGTGCAGTTGCTCATTTCAGTTCTTATAGTTGCAAATCCCATAAATTTCTTATGGGACAAACAAGTGTAGGTACATTTGCTCTACTATAGGAGCAAGGGAGCTCGACTTCCAAAGATAATCAATTTTTCTAATTGTTACTTCAGGACATTTTAAGGATACTTTTGCTTTCGCTTTATTTTTGTGTGATGTACCAATCAAAACATATTCGGTGACGGTTGTTAGTTTAATAAGGCGAGTAACCCACTACTGCAACTATTCACAAACCTTAACTATTGGCGCACCCACCCTAAAAGGTATACAAATCTGCACCAACAAAATTGTTTCGATTACTGTCAATATACGGTGCAAATGACCCTCTACGTTCATATCATCATATTACATTTGTAATTGATTGAAAGCTTTCCAGAATGAAATTTCGCACTAACAAAGTAAATGCTGATCGATACCGAAATGAAACCAACGACAAAACACTCGGACAACCGAGCAGCATTTCGAGCTCGCAGTATTTATGCCAGAATTTTTCTCTCCGCGGCGTACATAAACCCAACTATAGTGTACTGCGAAAGCTGTGCTGATGTAGTTACCTGGCCGAGTACCGATCCGGCAGTTGAGTCGGTCCCGATGTGGTGTGAGCGTGTGTATGTGTCGCAGAATAGCTGAGAGAACGAAAGTTCAAAGTTACCATTCGAACCATCCAATCATGTTATTGATTTAGAGCAACCTTTTTTTGCTCACCCCCCGCGGATGTCGGAACCAGAACACAACAGCGAAGACATATCTGGGAGAGGTGGTTACAGTACACACCCACATACGTGGCCAAAGTGCCAACGACTAGCGAAATCTACCATCAGTCAGTCAGTTTCGCGAGTTCAGGACACGGAATTCCAACCCATCCTGTGCGAACCAGAGTAGAGCAGTCATCCGAAACACCTTGCGTTCCCGTTCTCCAGAACTACTGGCGATGGAGAGTACCATCGAAATACCACCCCTGAGCAGCCCTCTTTGCCTCTCCAGCCAATCCTCCTCAAGGCAAAATTAAATGCTTTTCGCTGATGGATTCCGGCGTCGAACGCGCGAATGACAACGATCGTTCGCGATGTCCCACCACTATATTCGCGATTTCTACCACCCCCAGAACCCATACTGCTCTTACTGTGACTGCTTCCGGTTGTCCATTGAAACACCACAGACGGCTGGGATGTTCTGTCACATGGTTCGCAGCCGGAGAATGAGGAAAATGAAATGCTAGAATGGTTTTGCGTTTCCGCGCGCGGAGATGAAAAAAAAAACCCGCTGGTATGAGGGAGGTTCCAATGTTTTCTCATCCTACTGCTGTCACGTCACGATCCGTGTTGGGCTGGTGGTTGACAATGTGCGCGTTGTATAGTAAATATCGCGACTTTGCTGTTACTTTCCGAATGCAGGTGCTTTATTCAGCAATGATTTGCACTTGAATCCTGCATTGTACAAAAAACAATTTGATTTAAATATATTTACGTCTCGCGAATTATCGGTGCTAAATTGGAACGCTTGTATTATTATGGAACAAAAACCGTCAGTGATGTGATGTGAATTTTCTTTTATTATTGAAAATAATTATTTTTATGGCATTTACTCTTTAACAATTCTGAATAATTTTATAATCAGTTTTTCATCTTTATCAATTGTCACTCAGATTACAGAGAATATAAATATCATCGTTCTATATCAAAGTTTCAGATAGCACTTTGACAACACATGATTTATATGCCTGCTATTATGAATAAAGCAGAATACAGACCAGGCAACCGGACTTCAAATGATTTCAAATATTCACTATGGATTTTGTTCTCGCTATTCATAAACATTGTTTCTGTTGCCGCATGTTGATAGCTAGAACCAAATTCATTGTGTATGTTGAAGGACACACGGTGCGGAGTGTACCCCGTTGACTCGAAGCACAGTGACGGTTTTCCGAGTAAAAATCGGACGAAATCTAAAATATTGACATATTAGGGGAGATTAGGGCTATTTGGCAAATCTCTGTTTCATCGTTTGTATTATTCATATGACACTGTCTCTAGTTGTGCACTAATGTAATGTACTTTGCAATACTTCATCCAATGTAATTATTAAACTATTCCAAAAATGATAATATTTTTTTATAGTATCCGGTAATTTGGCCAAAGCCATTGGGCCGAGTGCTGTTTGGCCAAACACTATTTTACCGATGGCCAATTAACTAAAAAGGTTAATTGGCCGAATGGCTATTGGCTGAATTACTCATTTGACGCAAAAGGTTGGTAGCGATTTGAACAAGGCGCGTGATGAATTTCTCGTGTTTTGTAATACAGATACGGTAGTGTTTTCTTCTCAACACAATGAAGGGGGTCATAAAATGACCTTTGGCCTTTCGATCGGATAAGAATCTATCACATCGTATGATTTAGATTTCATTCGCCTTGCATTTCCTAGTCATAATAATACGCTGAAGCTCACCTAAGAAGCACCAGTAGAATCATTGTACAGGCCTTGAATTGCTCATACATGCTAAAAATTGATTGCGAAACTTATTTAAGGGGGTCCTTCTGTTTTCAAAATTCGATTTTTTTTTTGTTTTTTTTAACTCTAGAACATGCTACAAGTACAATCCTAAAAGATTTTACATTTTTGCGAGAGGTGCATTCGGACAGACAGAGGTCGAACAGTATAGAACGAAAACTCACAAAAATTCTTGTCGAAAGTTCAATAATAAACAATAGCATTCGCTTTACCAAAAGCACTGTTTTTGAGCGAATTAGTGGAATGTTATATTAAAGACTTGTACACTTACTTCAAAACGGAAAACATCGGTAAAAGTGTTGAATAATAGCATTCGGCCAAATTGTATTGGACCAAAAGACCCTTTCAACCAAATCACCCTTTCGACCAAATGACCCTTTCGACCAAATGACCCTTTCGGTCAAATGACCTTTTCGACCAAATTACCCTTTCGACCAACTGACCCTGTGGGCCAAATGACCCTTTCTGCCTAATGACTTTCGGCCTAATGACCTTTTCGGTCAAATGACCCTGTCGGCCAAATGTCTTTTCGGCCAAATGACTTTCGGCTAAATGATCTTTTCGGCCAAATGATATTCGATCATATGAACCTTCCGGTCTAACAGCTGTCGGTCAAACTGTCCTTTCAAGCAAATGGTATTCGACTAAATGACATTCGGTCAACCGGTATTCGGCCGAACAACTTTCGGCTTATTGCGTGGGATCTTTTTCGATAGTGCATCATAAAAGCTTTCATTATCCGCTACAGCCATCTATAAAAAAATGGTTTGAATATTTTTGTATGAAATGTGAGATTAGAGCTCAGGAATTAACCCTCCCCAAGGTTGAAGGGTTTGACGGTATTGCAAACATCATCAGGCATATTGCGTGCATCAGCGCTAAAGAATAACTGCTTCAAGATGGTTATTGCATTACGCCTCGATAGTGGTGCATAGAGGAGACCGAGAGGGCTTATGCGCTTTTTTTATGTTCTATGTTTCTTCATACTCTGCACCAGCGCATACAAACGCTCAACCACTGGTCTGTGTACGGTGATGTGGCCGATTGGTGGGTCGACGTGCATTGACTTTTGCTGTGTGCCGTGTTTGCAAATATTGCTCCACAATTTGATGGCGGTATTCGTGGATGGGCCTCACAGTGGGAGTCATTGTGTGTTCATTTGTCGGTCGAATTCGTCATCGTACATATACTAACTAAAATAATTTAATAATTGAATTAATTTAATAAATACATAAGAAGAAACCTATTAGTTGTCGCTTTGTAATAATCGTAATTTTTCGTACTAGTGTACAATTGTGTTCGTCTGAGTAATTGTGGCAGTTGGGTCAGGGAATGTATGCAGAACTGGCGTATATGATAGAATAGTGGCTAATACTTCTGATGATCAATTTTTACATTTGGTTCTATTTATTCGGGAAAGTCGGATTGGATAAATTAGGGTCCAATGAATTTACCGACGCACGTGAGTCATCCATTCCCGGCCAGCATAGCATGATGAAAGTCTAACAGCATGCAGTTGTCGTTAATGGTAAATATGCAGCATTTGCTGCATTTAGACGAGTTTTATTGCATGTTACATGTGTTTTTATATTTTACTTCGCTAGTCTGTGTTTTTATGCATCTATTAGTTTGCTTTTCTATTATTGATGGATACCAAAATAGTATCGGTCAATTTATACACTTCTAATCAAGCTCTTTTTTTATTCAGCATGTTATGATTCCTTTTATTAGTATATCTCAACTACACGCGATCTATACTCATATAGGTACAAACGCTCGGGGCCTTCGCGATAATACAAACCTGGCCACAAACGCGACCATGCAATTGGAATAATCCACACATACTTACGCCTGCGATTTCGCTACATGAAAAAACCCCGGTAGTTAAGTAATCGTAGCATCTTAAAACTTCTAAACGTGGTCTCAAACATTAACCCACCACTCGTACGATAATGAAACGGTCACGTCCGGAAGTCTTATCTCGGTCCTAGCAGTCTAGACTAATGTCTTCAGTTGAACCAATCAAAAAATGACGCTCATATTTACTAAGGGACCATTCATAAATTACGTAACGCGAAAATTGGCCAAAATTGACTCCCCCTCCCCCCAAGTAACAAATTATTACAAATTTCTCTTCCCCTCCCCCATATGTCACAACATGTCACAACCTTTCATACTACTTCCCCCCCCCCCCCTCCCTAAAAGCGTTACGTAATTTATGAATGATCCCTAAACAACACGTTCCATGGTGACATGACCTGGAACTCTAGTGATATGGGGAAATGGACTCTCTTCTACCATCTGTACCATACACCAAAAATTAAGCATCAGATTCACGGTTCGCGCGCGATCAGACAAGAATACACGCTTCATCATTATAAAATCGAAATTATACATGCGAAGTCACATACACGTGTCGTACACGTTAATATACAAATGCTTGAGCTCTTCGCGACCATCCATGGCACCTACACCCGCGATCTCGTAAAGTTCTTAACTTTATGAACATTATTCATTAACCAAAGGTACGACTAAACGACTCACCATTCGTGGTCTTGAAGCAGTTTACAAAATTTTGATGATTTGGATTCATGATACGTTACAGTGAAGACCTTTTTTTATCAGCCCCTTGCACAGTGGTCGCAATGGTACCAAAACGTGCGTTTAATTAATGGTGCTCTAGGAGTTGATTTTAGCGATTTGGTGTGTTAGAAACACTTTTTCAGAATGGAAGCCCCCTTCTTTTGATGTATACTGAATTGTGATTAATCCACCTAAAAGTGAGATAGAAAATTTATTTCCACTAACTTTTAAGATAGAGGCACGATGTCAATGACAAAGTTATAGCAAATTCTACTGCGAGAAAACTTGTTGAACATGCAAACTCTCCAAAATGTAATGGTGTTGAGATAAAGCACGTTGTTTGTGGTAGGCACCCAAAAAATCATTTTTTCATTATAACTTTTTTCAGAGATTTTTGCAATTCTTTAGATGTTCTATGAAGTTGTTCAAATTAATAAATTGCAGATATTTGTCGTATTCTTAATATTCTTCTTAAGTCCATAAATATAGGCTCGCAAACCTTTCTGATGATTTAGTTTAAATTCCCCTTAAGGGAGTCTGACATGGCAAAAACAAAAAAAAATTTTTTTTGTATATTTCGTATCTCTAAGATAAGAAAAATATGCCTAGGAACGGATTTACTCGAATTCAATTTGGTTCGTCTGCTAGAGCCCATCAAACTACCAACTATCATTTTTCATATGAAGCTGATAAAATCGGGTGGAAAAGCTGATAAAATCGGGGGTAGATAATATGGGCGGCTGATAAAATCGGGTCTTCACTATATTCGCTCCATTTGAGATTTGGTTTATGAAAATCGGTTCATTCATCACCGAGTATTTGATGTGAACCGTCATAGGTGGCCAATGTGGTCAAAGCTGCTTAGAAAGATCATTAGTTATCTAGACCCGCAAATCCGAGTTATGTTGCATCCTTTCTAATATGTATTAAACCATTTGCACATCATGGTGTTACCATTTTATATGGGAATTTGCTGGGTAACCGCACTCTTCAACCCGTAACTCCGAAACCGGAAGCCCGATCGACAAAAAATTCAATAGCAGCTTATGGGAGCGTTATACCTTTCATTTGAAATCAGGTTTGAGCGATTCGGTTCAGCCATCTTTGAGAAAAGTGAGTTGAGTTTTTCAGAGTGATTGCATATCCTTTCTTTATGAGCAAGGCAAAAAGCAAAAAAAAATCTTTATAGTCGTTTTATAGCCATTCTTGGCTGGTATATTTTCTTAAATTAGAATACAACTTGTCAAAACATGTACTGAATTAGCATAAAATTTTATTTCCTTGTGCGGTATAGACTCTCTTTTCTTTCAAAATTTACGGTGAGAAGAATCGCTGTTTTGAAAGTTGAATTCAAATATGATTTTTTGCAATTTGTTTTTTTTCGTGATATCCAACGGGGAAAACGGATCGAAATGGCGAGTGAAGCGAAAGCAACTATGTGAAAAAATTTCCCCCAGAGGCGATTTTCGAACCCGCAACCTTCGAGACTCCGACCCAATGCACTATCCTTTATGCTATCTCTGGGATATAATGACGTCCCAGAAAGAACATATGATTATCGCACTAGCGACGGTGATCGTACCCTGCCCAGAGTTAAAAATAATCGAAGCTCTTTTTGACGGCTGAACATGAACCTGATGCGACTCGCAGTGAATAGAAAAAATATTCATTCAAATATCCATGTTATTCATTCAGTTGAATATCGTATAATATATTCATTGCACTAATTATCTAATAAAATGTTTTAAAATGCTGGTAAAGCATATGAAACAACAATCATTATCGCTTACATTGTGCCAGGGCCTACTCTGATGCGTTTGATTCGTTGCTGCACGGTCGCTTCGTGTAATAATCGGAGACGAATGAAAATCTGCATGGATGAATGGACGGGTTGTTCGTTTGACGTTTTCAGCTGCGTCACTGAATATTGAAAATGAATGCGGCTGAATATGATCAATTTTCTTTCAATGAATTTGAATATTTTTAACTCTGACCCTGCCTGCAAAGTGAGATCACACACAACCGCAGCTACCACCCAACACATTTGGTCTATTTAATTTCCCCGCTAGATGAAAATAAAAATTATCTGTCACACATAAATATCATGTGAAAACTGTTGAAATTCATGTGGCGTGCATCCAAATTATAATAGTGGGGTGGGTGCTCCTATAGTTGAGGTGTACCAATAGTTGCAGTAGTGGGTTATACGCCTAACTAAGGTACCAACCATCAAAATATATTTTTTTTATCGATTCATCGCACTAAAATTATGCGACAGCAAAACTGTTATCCTTAAAATTTGCTCAAATAACTAGAAAAAAATTGAACCTATAGTTGCAAGTCCCATAAGAAATCAATGGGATTTGCAACAATAGGTACCGAAATTAGCGATTGCACCACTATTGGTACATCTGTTCCTATAGTGGTACAAGTGGTTTTGAATACATAAGTTGGTTAATAAACCATCTTTATATTTTTCTTATGAAGTAGGGATTGAAAGCTTTTGTTTAATCTATTAAAATTGCTCATAGGTCTATTCATCGATTTTTTAGTAAAATTTTTCTTTAAGTATGCGACTATTGGTACACCCACCCTATGCCACATAAAAACTTGTTTCATTGAAATTTTCACATCATTTTTCTATCTGCCTCTCGTTTCTTCTGCTGTAATTTTTATGCATTGGATATTAATCTTGAATGCATAAACATCACAGCAGAATAGAAGAGACGTAAATGAAAAATATTCAATCTATGCATTTGACCAATTTGAAGTTGAACAAAACAATTTGTTGTTACAAACAGGCCACATTTTTCTGCGTGTACCAAGAATGTGGACCAAAGAATTTTACTAGAGAGACGTTCGATACCTTGACGGATATATACCGAAAATAAAACAAACATGCTTCGAAGCGAAAACAATGGGAGCACCAGTGACAATCCTAATCTAGTGTTCTGTATCTACTGAATGTCCCTGTTTCATTATTCGTAAGTATGCTTTCTCCCACTCGTCTGGACGACCACCAAAGAATAAAATGGATGAGCTACTTTTTACATTTATTTTATTGCTAGAGCCTCATATGTGTATGAGCCGATATTCTTGCATTGAATCAAAAGTACTCACCATCTACGATATAATATTTCTAATCCTTATTTTTTGGGCAGAGTGAATACTCAATATGGAAATCACGAAAGCGGCAGACTCCTTCAGGTAAACGACACCGACTAGAAAGTGGGTCTTTGTAGTAGGAACGATTGCAAGCTGCATCCATTATTGCTAGCTTGCAAGTAAGAACTGATATGATTCCATGTCCTACTTCCTATCCGTTTGTGTTTTTTTGCGACAATCCCCCTTGAAACTTTTGTCAGTTTTTCTTGTACACTGACTGTGCGCTAGTACTGAACGACTTTATACACAAAGCTTCCACATATTTTCGCCATGAGCCATTGACACGCAAACAGGAAGATGAAGAAGAAATGTTTCATTAAAACGAACGACGTAGTATCTAGTGATACAATTCGTCATGACCTTCAAAAACACCCAAAAACCTTCTTGGCCTTGCAGAAGGCGTTAGCTACATTTTCTTTCTGTGCATGTCAATCCTAATAGTGAAATGGCCTGCAGATGCGTAGCGGTGTCGATGGTCAGTTGCAATATGGGTGGATTGACAGCGCACTAACCGTCGCCACGGGTTCCCCCATAACGGTGTCATCATGCATTCTCGTCCTGCTAACGGAGCTGTCTTTTTGGGACGAGTAGTGAGGGAAATGTTGCGCTATGTAACCCGTTGCGCCGTGATGCGGTGCTTTTCGCCAAAATGTCGTTGCCACCACTGCGGCCTGGCAAACAGAGGTAGGTAGTTACCACCCGTACCGTTTCACGTTTATCCAGGTGCGCTTTTGCCAGGATATGGCCTGCGTTGGTTGGCTCGTTGGGCAGTCAGTCAATACACGTTGTATGTATTTTTATGCATCCTTCCACGCAGGCATCCACTCGGTTTTATATATGTAGAGCATCGATCAGTTACCAGAGTTAACGGGGTGATGGTTCCGTAAATCGCGTACGATTTTTGTGTTTGGGTGTATTTGGGAAGTCTGGTGCAGAGCATCTTTCGATGCCATCTATTTTTTGTTTGCTGTATCGGGAGCAGTTTTTGTGGTTTCGCTTCGCATTTCAAAGGATGCCTATTCATTTGGATCATTCGCATTATTACTGCACGGCACAAAATGGTCATTTTTATGATGTTTAGAAATGCCTCAATAACTAGCTCTCGCTTCGTTAACATGAGAAAAATTGGACCAGTTTTCCATTCATAAGTCATCAATCTCGGAATTGTGAGCGAATAGATTCCCGGTAGTGGATTTCTATTGCTTCGTCTTGCGTTTCTACATTTCTTATCAAATATAATCATTACGAAACTCAAAATTTTATTCATGGCCCCGAACTTATACCTGTTAGCTTTTGTTCAATTCCGTTCGGTGGGATTAGCAAATATTTGCATAAGGGGCACTAATTTTTTCACGGATAGCTTAATCAATTTGCAAAATCTTAGACTTAAAATAAAGCTGTGTTATGTTTTTGATTTTTTATTTTTTTATCGGAATACCGATCCCGGTAAAGTCTGCTTCACTTAGAATTCGATTTTCATTCATTCTGTAACGTTGCTACTATTAGTCGAATTTGGAATGTTTCTACTGCTAATAGTTTGGAAAATACACGTGAAAATTTCGTCTCGATACGTCGGCATTAAAAAAGTTGTGTTAGATGGATGAACAAAAAATAAAATTAATTCGAATCACCCACGTCGAAAACTCGACGTAGTCAATTTGGAAAATAATTAAAATTTGGTAATTACCTTTTCTGTTCATTTTTAGACAAATGTTTTGTCTGGCGATAGCACGAAATAATGTCCCCAGTAAATTAGTTTGTTTTCGCTGATGGATGCGCCCTGTAGCTGCTGATTTGGCAAGGAATTTGTAGCTACGGACCCAAAACCTAATTTTTCATCGCTTGAACGTGATTCCTCAAAGCATGAGTTTCATCAAGCATTCATCATACTCAATGATTCGAAATTTGAGTATCTTTCAATTCAAAAATAACGACTTTAGTAACTTTAGATTAATTTATGTTATTAATAATTAAAATATGAAACATAAGTTGTTTTGGTAAATAATGGTAAGATAAAAATATTCGTTTCCAAAATTTGTACTTCGAAGAATCTGATATTCAAAAATTTGAGAATTTTGATAATAATTAAAGAACTTATTATTCAGCACAAAACTTAAAATTGAGAGAACATTGAGATTCAGCTATTCAAGAAATTAAGCACATCTATAATCAAGGATTAAGAAATTTGTGATTCTTGAATTTCAGGTGTTTCGGGAATGTATAATCCGAGTAAATTAAATGTAGATTTCTACAATTCAATAAGATTAAAATTCAAATAATAAACACTTTTAGGCAACTTTAAGTATTTATTAATCAATGAACTCAGATATTGAGGACACTTTCTTTTGAGTTGGTAAATTTTTTTGAGCTGGTAAGTTCTTTGAAAAAATCTTTCTTGTATGCTGCAAATTGTTATAAACTAATTAACATTTTTTAATATTGAACTATTTTTTGTGGGTATTTTAAATCACCCCTCCCCTAGGTTGACGGGTTTGACGATATTGCAAACATCATCATATTTGTGCACCAGTTTTGAAGAAACTCTGATATACAACTGCTTTAAGATGATTATTGCGTTACGCCTCGATAATGGTGCATTGAGGAGACCGAGAGGGCCTACTATAAGTCTTTTTTATGTTTTGTGTTTTTTCATACTCCGCATCGGCCCAAACTAACCGTTAGCCAACAGCCTGTACACACCGGCGTGGCCGATTGACGGGTCACCGTGGATAGACATTTTCTGTGGCTGTGTTTGTAGACAGTGTTCAACAGCGTAATGTTTGTGAGCACGGCTCGCAGTGGGAGTCATTGTATGTCGATTTATCGGTTGGTTTCGTCAACGTGCGCAGGCGCGTTTAAAAATATATAATAGTTGAATCCTATTGTGTTGTGATAATTGTAGTTTTTAGTACTAGTGTTCACTTGTCATGTGCTAGTCGTATGTCTATCTGTGTATGTGTTCGTCTGAGTATTTTTGACAGATGGGTCAGGGAATGGATGCAGAACTGGCGCATATGGTAAAATAGTGGGTAATCCTTCTTGAGATTCGTTTCTATCTATGTTCAATTCATGCATTCGATTCGATTCATTCGGGATGATCAGATTGGATAAATTAAGGTACGACTAATTTACCGACGCACGTGAATCATCTATTCCCGGTCAGCATAGCATGAAAAACTTCTAACGGAATGCAATTGTCGTTAATGGTAAATAAATATCATTTGCTGGCATTTAACACTCACTAACACAATAAATTGCTTAATCTCTCACACACTTTCTCTCATTACAAACGTACAAACGTGACCTTCGCGATAACACAAACCTGGTCACAAACGCGAACGCCCGCGAGCTCGCCAACAACCCGGTAATTAAGTGAACGTTTTAGCACATATCCCAAGTAGCATTTCTAGTTTTATAGCACACTACAAGTGCAATCTAAGTTTTAAGGAAGGCTTCAAGAGTACCATAAAACCTTAATTGTTACTAGGGATGAATTTACAAACGCGGTCTCAAACATTAACTCATCGCTCGCGCAATCCTGAATCGGTCACATCCGGGACCCTAGTAACAATTTGGGTTTTATGGCACTCTTGAAGACTCTCTTAAAAATTAGATTGCACTTGTAGTGTGCTATAAAACTTGAATTGTTACTTGAGGAACTCCCTACCCTCCATCCTGCCAGCCCAAACTCATGCCTTCAGTTGGACCAATAGAAAAAATTAGGCAACACGTTTCATGGCGACATGATCGGGAACTGTAGTGAAATGAGATAACTCACTCTCTTGTAGCATCTGAACTATACACTAAAAATGAAGTATATTCACGACCCGCGCGTGATCGTTCAAGAATACGTGAACATATAAACACGCTTATAAAAATAATATATGCACGCGAAGTTACATACACGCTAGCACACGCGATAAAAACGTCAACATACAAACGCTCGAATCCTTCGCGATCATCCACGCCCATGATCTCGCATACAGGATAACACCCCGGTGACTAAGTGAACAGTTTATCACTTATAAATTCACAATCGCGGTCCCAGGAGTGAACCTTGAACTACCCGTGTTCGCGTGATCATGAATCGGTTACGTCCGGAAGTCCCTATCCTCGGTCGTAGCAGCATACGTCCAATGCCTTCAGATGAACCAAACAAAAAGATGACGCTCATTCCCACTAAATAACATGGCGACTTAAAACCGAATTTATATACGCGACGAACACGTTAACATACAAATGCTTGAGTCCTTCGCGATCATCCACGCAACTTGCACTTGTGTACTCGCACACATGATAACATCCCGGTGATAATATGAACGTCTCAGCACTAGAAGCGTGCGCCGCGCCGCCACCGCGCCTCGCCCACAATTTCAGGTAAAAATAGTGAGCGTTTTACCTAAAAATAGTACCGTTTTACCTAAAATCGGCGGCGCGGCGCACACCTCTACTCAGCACTTGTAAACATGCAAACGCGATCTTCAAACTTCTGGGCTCGCGCGATCATGAATCGGTCACTTCCGGAAATCTCTATTATCGGTACCAGCAGTCTGGGTCCATACCTTCAATTGAACTAACTAAAAAAAGAAAGCTATCATATCCACTGGACAACACGTTCCATGGCGACATGGCCTGGATCTCTAGTGATATGGAAGACCCCACTCTCTTCTAGAATCTGAACTGTTCACTAAAAATTAAATATCAGATTCACGGTCTGCGTGCGATCATTCCAGAATACACGCGAATATGTGAAAGGCACACGGTTATAAAATAGCACACGCGACATACAAACGCACACGCGATCGAGCGCGTTAACGTACAAATGCTGTTGCGCTTCGCGATGATACACACGATCGCGAAGTCCCTACGCCCGCACATATCTGGACCGTACAATAACTATCACATTCCGGATCACGACCCGCTATAATTGGCCTTGTAGTAAATGATTCTGACGGGGAGCCCTTCCGAGAACCTAGCTCTACAGCTCCAGTAGGACAACTCTCGAAAAAAATGAAAAATTAGTATACTTGATAGTTTTCTCAAAACGTCGCGAAAATATATAAATGAAAGTGTTGGACTATCTATCCACTACAAAATTCTAAAGTAATGGTTTGTATCCGATAGTCACCTATGCGGGGAAAATGTTCCTAAAATCGTGAATAAAGTTACACGTTTTTACGTTACGAAAACTGAACCATGAAAAAATCATGTGTTTTATAATCATCCAATTTCCCTTCAGTAAACGCCCACATAACGCTTTTATTAGTGGAAATATTTGTTTTTGTTTTGTGAACTTCAGTTCAGTTTACAAAAGCCATAAAAGATTATTCATGTATTCGTAAACTGGTTCATGATTCCTAGTATAATAGTCACGAATTACCATTCGTGCCCGTGAAACAGTTTACAAAATCATCAAATAATATTCATGTATTCGTTAACTGGTTCATGATTCCCAGTGTAATAGTCACGCTTGACCATTCGTGCTCGTGAAATAGTTCACGAAATCATACAATATTATTCGTGTATTCGTGAACTGAATCATGATTTCTAGTATAATAGCCAGGACTTACCATTCGTGCTCCTGAAATATTTAACGAAGGTTTTCAGTGGTGATCTTGCATGACGGTTGTCACGGTAAAGATAGATACGTTAACCTTTATCAGGACACATGTTAGTGAACTCGGGTGATTCGTAGTTATTCTGCCTAAGCTCGACCCTCATTAACAGAAGACAAAGGGTAAGCCCGTACGATATTAATCCTGTTCTAATGACCCTGCCACTTCTAGTTTTCCGATCTGTTTACTTCACATCCTTGCTCTCACTTAATTACTATGGCTCTAAGTTTCATAACTTTCCCTACCCAGTAATCTTTAGCTAATTGAATGTCGTTAAAATGTAAAAAAAAAATTTAACGAAGTTTTGAAATATTAGCCATAATTTAGTGTAATCGTCACGGCTTACCATTCGTGCTCGTGGAATAGTTTACTAAATTATAAAGTATTATTCGTGAACTGGATCATGATTCCTAGTACAATAGTCACGACTTACCATTAGTGCTCTTGAAATAGTTCACGAAATCATAAAATATTCATGTATTGGTGAACTGGTTCATGATACCTAGTACGATAGTCACGATAGACGCTCGTGAAAAAGTTCACAAAATAATGAAATATTTTTTTATAAAATCTTCAACCTTTTCAAGGGTCACGGTCAGGACTAATACTACTTGTTATATTAATGGGAATACGGTCTTTCACGTGGTTTACATTTTATATTTGCATTTATTTAAAAAAAACTATTTTCAAAATCTGGCAACATTAAGAAGATTGACGTTTTATTAACGAGCAGTACACTGTGGTCCAGAGCTGTGAAAAGCTGATCAAAAGTAATAATTTCGTGAGTTTTGCATTTTGGCAATGGGGTGTCTTTGAAAAAGTGTCAAGTGCATAAAAATGACGATGATTAATCCACCTAATAATGAGATCTAAAATTTACTTTTCCAAAATGTTCTCTTTTGTCCAGCTTATCATAGTTCTGGACCACTGTGCTGTGGTAACTATATTGCGACAATATTTTATTTTGAATTTTTTTTCTTTGTAATTTTTGAGTGACAAAATTGGCAACAAAAAATATCCGATAGCGCCGCAATTTTTCCAAAAAGCTTTTTACCAATCTGAAAATTTTTAGTATATCTGAATAACAAACAATAAGAACAGTTTCTAGACTCAAGGTGGCAATATAGTTGCTTCCGCCTTATTAAGGGTTAATTTTAGAAATTTAATTGAATGTATACGTACGTCGGAAGTACGTAGTCAAGATAATGATACTAGGCACATTCTATTTAATATCATATGACCTTCGTCCCGTTATGTGCATCTTATCAAACCATCAGCCACATCGGGGCGCCTGCATCCGAGCGGCGAGCGAACAGCGATGCCCTGCTTAGGCGTTCGATCAACGGCATCGTGGAGCGCAACCAATTACCATGCGTCCGCATGGCCCCGATCCGCTTCGTTCCAGTCAATCTCTGGGCTTGTTGTCGGTCCACTTTTTCGCCCGGTCGAGTTCTATTGCAAACACACATTGTTCAACTTCCGCTCTGCTTCACCGGGCCTTGTTCACGATTCACGAATCAAACGAGAATGCATCAGATCCGTTTCGTTGCCAGTAGTGTGGCCTTTGCGGCTGTAGCTACCTAGTAGACATAACTACGCAGATTGGCCGGTATGGTAGCTGCCCGAGAAAATAGGAATAGTCAGAAGCCGCATCATCATTGCATCGAATCTGTTCCCACTTTGTGCCGCGCTCCTGGGATGACCTGAACCGGTTTGCCTGCTCGACACGGCTGCTACGCTACTTGATACCCCCACCCACATCCTGCTGGTCCGTTGCATATCGGCGGAATGGAATCGAGTGAGTTTGCTTTCGCGCTAACAAGGGGTCAGTTTTTTTATATATATTGGTCCTCACGCTCACGCTGAGGCTGTCAAGGACTGGCCCACTATGGCCGGTGCAAATGGATGGGTTGTATCGTGGAGGGATGATTCCTCTACACAACGAATGGACGAACTCCCGATAGATCGACGAGTAGGCCAAGTTTGAAACACTCAGCAGATGATAGGGTGTCTCCAGCTAAAGGAAGTTGTATCACATTGCCACAAATCTGCTACTTACAGCATCCAATGTCTTAATTTAATCAACAAATTTCTATGACATGATTATTATATCTCGCGGACGAGATCTGGTTACTGGTGATTTGGATACAGCAGTGCCACCCTACTACAACCGATGGATCCCTTCGAACACCGGAAGAGTTTGGTTCGTTGGTGGCCATGCGAGTGGTGCAAACTGTTGTTGTTCTGCTATGCCATGCCCGTACTGACTGTGCTGCTGATGTTTTGTGTTTGTAGATATGTGCTCGCTTCTATCGGGAAAACGAGGAGCAGCGCTACTGGGAAAAAATGTGTGCACGCGAGGAAATGCGAGCTACGGTACACAGGAGTAGCTTAACGAAAACGGGAGAAAAGAAAAACATGAAATGAATGGAAATAAATCAATAAGGCTGGAAATGTGAACTGATCGGTGGGGGTGTGAAGGGCCCGGAAGGGAGGTAGGATCAGGATTTTTTGGGAGTTCAATTTATATTTTTCAATTGGATTCGTAATATTTTTACGGGTGTTTTTTTTTTCTCGCGGCACTCGCGAGTTGAGAGGATTTTTAAGTTTTTGTTTTATTTACGTGTATTTCGTGGAGTGGAGGACGTAAGCGATAGGTTTTTTTTCGAGGCTATTCAACCTGATCCGGTATATTCGACAGGGATATGAATTGGCATGGTTCAATGATTGTGGTAGCCGTCCCGGACTGGCTCAGCGTCCAGTGCGCGGAAGATTGGTTCGTTGCTTTTTCAACGTGGGTGGGGATAGAGCTTCAGTTTGTATGTGAATGTATCTATATGTATGCAAAAAACTTTCAATGAACTACGGGTTGTAGTTTATTTTTAACTTAGTAAAAAAAGGAATTGGAATCAAATAAATCAATCAAGTTTTCACTCAACCGTAATTGAAAGTTCACATCATAATTTTTATTAATATTTCAACTCATCCTTCGGTTGTGCGACGGCTTTCTTTGCACTCCATTAAAAATATAATGGTCTGGCAAGTGATTTGAACCTACGGTGTAAACAATAATTCGTCGATATCAAATGTATTTTGAAACCTAACGATACAGGGAAAACCGATTCATCAAAATTTAAGAAAAATGTTAGTTATTTTTATTTCGATTAGTTGATGTTTGGTCGAACAGAGGAAGGCCGTCCGAGTCTGCAATCGATGTCATTGATCTCTCGTTTGCCTGAAGCTGCAAATTAATAATTTTCTTCTTCGTCATCATACCGCTCCCTGTCTCTGATATGGTTACTGCTACCCATATGTTGGAAATTATCCCCCTCCTGTATGTCGTCCCGAAGCATAATTGCTCTTCCTGTTTTTCCCTAATTTTACTTGTTGAATTCTATGATATCGCAAGAAAATGCCAAACTGTACCACCGCTCATAAAAACAGCCACAATCTAATCCTAATAAATCATTCCTTGCAGTATATCGAACTATATTCGTAGTTTTAAGATTATTGTAAAATTGTCCCTTTTAGTTAAATATAATTAATTGCTTTTATAATCTTTTTGTTAAAAAATGCCAAATTGTGCTCATAAAAATAGTTCTAACTGACCCTCTTCCCTCTTCTCTTAGAAAAATTCAAAAACCTTCTGAAGATAGCTGTTTTCTACCTTCAGAAAACAATATAAAAAAATCAATGTGTAATCCTGTTGTTTAAGAAAAAATTAAAATGTAGTGCAAAATAATTGGGACCTTCAAGCTAATGCAAATAAACCGCAGAGGACAACAATGCAGTAAATTCGTGATATTTTTTTACTCTTCGTAAAAATACGAAAGATACACGGCTCAGTTTTGCTTACGCTCTAAGCCGTGTCAAATAAATTAAAAGGGAAAAAATCAATTTTTTGTCGTTCTGCACATGATTGTCACAATATTTAATGTCTTTCTCTAATATAGTGTAGTATACTAGTTGCACTTCCGTATAACCTTAATAAAATGAATGCCTAGTTAGTGTGTTATATCTTTGGTTGCTGTTTCTTTCTTGGCGACACTTAAAAGCAATGGGCGTATGCAAACGGCCACGCTGTAGTACGAACGCCCATGTGATAAAAAACGCGCTCAATAACAAACAAACGCTCGAGCCTTTCACGGTAATACAAACCTGGTCGAAAACGCGTTCATTCACGCATACCTACGCCTGCATGCATTTTTTCTAAAAAATCGATGTTTTAAGCTCTAAAAAATGTATTCAAAAACTCTTATCTATATAACAAAAATTTATGCATATAGAAGGAATCGTTAAGGTACGAGAAAAATTATTTACGAACTATCGAAAAAATCGAATTGAAGAAAATCGGTTGAGTAGTTTTTCAGTAATGGTGATCACGGAAAAGCTAGTTTTGAAAAAACGACATTTTGAGATAATCGATTTTATAATATCAAGTTACCACTGCTCTTGGTATGCGAAGCGCACTTCAAAGCGCTGTATTCTGTGATCTATTGCTCGCGAGTTGAGAGGAACTACAATAAAACTTTAATTGTTAGTAGAGTATTCTATATATTTATTTGATTTTACCTACACATGTTAAACTTTCAGTTTGAGTAAAATGCTCGACATTCGTGATTGACGTCCTATATCAAAGCCTGTACAGTCGTTTCCAGTACGTTTTTTCTGTTAAAACTATAGTGTTTTTCTCAGTGTTATCTCTTCATCACCATTTCATTATCGTCTTTCCCCACTTCTTTGGTCTGACGCTTCCTCATGACTCAATAGCTATCGATCGGACGCAGTTTAGGACAGTTCGGTGGGTTCATATCTTTCTGCACGAAATACACCAAATTAGCCGCATACCACTCCTGTAAAAGTTTGGAATAGTAGCATAACGTCAAACGAGGCCAAAACAACGGTTTTGGATCTTACTGTCTTAAACACGACAAAAACTGTTTATGAAGGCATTCAGTTTTGTTAATTTCATCGTTCATGGTACCTTTGATCACGAATGGTTTCCTAGGTTTGCCACAAGAGCATATAGCCTGCCAAATCAGATACTTCGCAGCGATTTACGGCAGCTTCTTCCATTTGAAATGGTTATCCACTCTTGTCCCCGCTTGGAATCCACTTTGATGTAGGTCTCATCGATGATACAGTACCGGTATTTCATTAGCAGCGTCGAGTAGTATTCGATCGCGCGTTTTAGCAACACTCTGCTGGTGTTCATCGCGATTTGGAAAGTTCTGCATCTTGTAGGTTTTCAATCAAGATTGTTTCTAGGCCTTCTGGATGAAGCTATTCGTTTTTTTGCGCATTGTTTTCGGTTTTCGTCTGGTGGTCCACTGTCACTCGTTTCTGGAACCTTTGGACGACCATTGAGACGGTTGAATATGTATATTAGACTGGTTCAATTTTTGACTTTTAGCTCCACCAGGCTTTTCTGATTCCTTTTATGGTCCTTAGTAATTGTGCAAATTTTGGTACCGATTGGTTGTGTCTACGGATCCTCCAAAAATTTCAAAGTTTATATGGAAGTTTGTATGGAAAATTGTACATTCATCAGTTTTTTTTAAAGCTCTATGCGACAACCCAGAATTTGGTATGTGGGGGAACAAAATCCTTTCACTGACAGTTTGTTGATTTTCTTCCATTTCGACCGGAGCCTCACTGACAACTGCAAATCTTAGCGGAGTAAACAATACACTAATGCAGACTTCCCATGAACATCGACAATTTTATACCTGTGCACACAATTTCGTGCTCGCGTTCAACCTCAAACATGCTTCGTCTCGATATACACCCAGCAAACCAGCAATCGTATATAAAAGTTTACAATAAATTACAAATAATGACAGACTAAATCAAAATTACAAATAGTGCAAGCAAAAATTATGTTTTGTTGTAAAAAGTTCACATAAAATGCAATTCTGTGATCCAAAAACAATGTTGACTTGAAGTTATTTATTAGTTCACTACAACTTAAAACAAAATTGTACATGCGGAATACTAAAGACAATTTTGAAACATTGTATAGAAATTAATTTCAATTGGATTAAACTGCAAAATCTTTCAAAAAAAATAGTCACCTCCTTATAGCACTTCGCAAATTCTCTGCCGGACTAGTTCAATATTTGGGCAATAAAAAATGGCTTGAGTAAAGAATGTAGGTTGTGATTTGACAGGTATAAAAGGTATCATTGGAGTACCATATTTAGGTTGGATTATGGTATTTTTAGATCGTAATCACAAAGCGATAAAAATGATCAAATATAATCGTTGCTTGACAGTGTATAAATAGGTGAGTACATAGCGGCTATGCTGGGAATACGAAGATCTCAGGTTCGAAACTGGTAGTAAATCGTAGCAGGTAATTTTAATAATTGATGATCCAGTAACTCCAACCTCACCCATGAAAAACATATCTACCAGTGTGGGCGTAACTATGTCTTATAACAGAATTGTGGTAATTTCATCCTGATTTTTTCTTTTCATATTATTTTTAAAAAAAATACTAATTGTTACCACATTGGGGACCTTAAGCTGCATAAATCTCGATGTGTGATTGTAAAGTTGATCATATATAAAACCAAAATAATAAGCTAGATGATTGTATAATGCTTCTGATGAGATCAAAATTCGTCGTAAATCACATAGTTCTACTATACCGATTTATTGTACGTATATGGCCTCCACTTTTATTCACATAGAAGGGATCTGTGCATTTTATACAATCAATTTATATCGCTTAGGAGTACAGTTAATCAAATTGCAACTTATTAAAGTGAATCAAAATGTTGGCTGGGCAGGTTCGCCTCGCACATCGAACCCAAGCGAACGATGTACAAACTCTAGTTTAAACACCCGTGTACCAGGTGCGTACACGAGAACGATCCAACGCAAGGCAAAAAGTGTCAACGTTAGTGATGATGAGAGTGAGAAAGAGAAAACTGGTGCCACGAACATCCCTAGTAACAATGTAGGTTTTATGGTAGTTTTATAGCCACCTAGATTGCACTTGTAGCGTGCTATAAAATTGCACTTGTAGCGTGCTATAAAACTTCAATTGTTACTAGGGATATGTGTGCGCACACCGTGTACGTTACATGTGGTTCGGTAATGCAGGCGAACATGTGCACATGAAACAGCGTGTTTAAGTTTGTACACGAAGTGCGGGTTTAATATGACCACAGAACCAGAGCGAACATTGTGTACGATGTTCATTTGGAAAGATTGCTCTAATGAGAAACTGGGCGAAAACACAAAAAGCAGTTGGTAAAATTGTCATGAAAATCTATCAGTCGTATTCTAACAATGCCCAGAATATATTTATTGATTTCCAAGAAGATTGTGTAAAGGGTAGCGAAATAAACTATTTTTTTCGTTTGCAAAGATGATCGCTTTTCGAGGCTTTCACAGTTGAAACTTACTCTCTTAATGTATAAATATGCGGTTTGTCCTGCTAACGAGTTATTTTTTTCAAGCTGAAGGTTCACTCATGCCGACTTTTCAGGTGAGAACTTTTATAGCGATTCTTATGATTTTTACGCTTGATATTTATATCCCATTTTTGCATTCTAATATATTTAAAGTGGGTTTTATAAAGCATGTTCTGCATTTAATTAGCAAGAGACTGGAAGGTGAAGTATATTTTTCAATATTAAGAGCCATAGTACTCAAGGGAGAACTGTAGAAAAGCTTGGAAGGGTCATATGCGCAAGCTTAGAGTTAACCGGTTTTTATCGGTTCCGACATCATGAAGTAACAAGTTACTTTTCGCTTGTCCGGACATGCCGTAGACTCAGGTGATTCGCATTTCTAATGCCAAAAGATCTTGACTCCTACGGTAGCAGACAAAAGGTTAAGTCGCCGGTAAACTCTAAGCTTGCACATATGACCCCTCCACGCTTTTCTAAACTTTCTCCCTTCAATTCCTTGTTCTCACTTGAGTACTATGGGTCTTAATATTGAAAAATATACTTCACTTTCCAGTCCCTTGCTAATTAAATGCCGTAACAACAGTTGACAAATTGACTTAATAGGTCGTTAACAAAAAAAATGGTTATCAAAAAAATGGTAAAAATACATGTTCTGCTATTACGACTTCCATTGAATTTTGGTCGCTCACTTGAAACTCATATAATTTCTTTGACTTGAAAAGAACTTCTGTGATGATTGCTGTAATTTCATTGAAGCTCCTAGAGCTTCAATACTACTAATAAAAATTTCTTAAAGTTCCCAATTTAAAACTAAGGAAATTTATTTACAATCTAAATGTGCTTATTTTAAGTTTGAATGTTTTTGAAATATAGTATGATTATGAGGCAAAATGTACGTACTATCGATATATACTCATATAAGCAATTCTTAAAGCTAAATATCGGGTATTATAAAAAATAGATGTTAACTCCTACGTTTTTGCAAAAATCACCAAATTTGTCCAGTATTAGAAACCAAACTGACCGTAATTCCGGATGTATTGTTTTTTAATTTATTTATTTGTTCGATCTTCGGCACATATCGTACAGATTAAGTGTAAATGACTTATTGTTATAGTGTTAAAAGTTTATAATCTCTGATTTATAACTGGATGTAGTAATATGATAGTTAATGAGTTCGGAAGTTTCGTTAAATTTGCGGCAACATCTATCTACTGGATTATTCTGGCCGAATGCTGCAGGTATCCATAAAGGTCGGTCTCTTATAACACGAGGAGGAACAAAAAAAAATAAGCCTTGAAAGAATATCGGGACAGTCAATATTGCTCGACAACATATCGAAAATGAACATTCTTTGCAAGAAGGTACGACGTGACTCAAGCCTTGGTAAATTTAGCATGGCAGCGTTCCATGGCAGTTTTCTTAAAGTAAACCGTACAAAGCTTCTTTGAACACGCTCCAATCGATTGCTTTGCACGGCGTTGTACGGCGCTTATACTTATACAGCATACTCCAAAATGCTCCGGACCAGTACGCAGTATATCGATTTCAGAGTGTAGAAATACTCGAAATCAGCAGTGTTTCGTTTCAAAAAAGCCCAATGTTGCAAAAGTTTTAGCCGTTGTTGCTGGGATGTGGTCGTCAAATCGAAGTTTTCTGTCAAATAACACTCCCAGGTCACGGATAGATTCCACGCTTTCGATGACACACGCTTCAAGGGTATATTCACAGCGCCTTAGAGTTGTTGAGCGCCCGAAACTTATCACCTTACATTTATTGATCTGCATTCCATTGAGCGAGGACCACTCTTTAATATTCACTATATCCTCTTGGAGCACAGCTGAATCGAGTCCCGAAGCACTTGAGTGAAAGATTTTCCAAAGTTTCCCGACTTGTTGAGGGTGCAGAGCTCGTTGATGAATAATATAAAGATCCGTGGCCCTAGGTGACTTCCTTGAGGGACACCGGCACCTTGTCGAATGCTTTAGCGAAATCAAAATATATTGCATCACCTTGCTGGCGCTTCTCGACGGCTGGAACTAGAAAACTTGTGTACGTCATCAAGATCGAAGTGATCGATCATTTCTTTACAAAGCCGTGCTGACGTTCATCAATTATGTGCGAAGATGCAGCGTATATCGTATTGTAAACAATCTTTTCCGGAACTTTGGTCAGACAATTCAGAAGCGAGATCCCTCCGTAGTTTTCAATATTATGAGTATTTTCTGCCTTATGGATAGGAACTTTAGCAACTTCTTTCCACACACTTGGAAAAACATTTTCCGTGATCGAGCGCTTGAAAATAATGCTTACTGGTACAGAATGCGCTCGGTCGCAATGTTTTATGAACAAAGGGGGCAAGCAATCCGGACCTGGCCCTTTCGACGGGTCAACGCTGGACAAAGCTCTCAAAACATCGGCATCGTTTACGTTAGGGTGGAGGAGGCTGATATTAAAGGTTGGCAATTGTTTCAATGTAGTTTTTGGGGGTAGACATGAGGGCTGGTAAATACATCTCGGAAGTGATCTGCAAAAAGATCCACCGACTCGGCTGCGGACTGTGGCTATGTTGGGAATATTGGAGCTGCCTCCCTTTTCAAAAAAACGAAAAGCTTTCATACCGCTTTTCGATTCAGTCATGCGACGCTTAAAATTTTATGATTTTGTAAAACAAATGCATTGGACAATATTCTGGTTTTTGGTTGTATTGACCACGCCCCAGGGTATTCCGAGAGCCTGTTTGCTCCGGCAAAGAGGACAATTCTCGACCACTGGAAGTGCACTGGATATTTCGAGGTCATATTTGGTCAAATTGTCACATTTGAGTTAGAATACTCAAATGTGACAATTTGACCAAATAGGGGCTTCAAACGGGTCAAAAAGTTCCACTGTTGTCCAGTGCGCTTTTTTTTTGCAAATTTATGAAGTTTGACATGTCGCAAGACGTTTTTTATAACCGGTCGAAAAGAGTCCTATTGCTGCAGTTACCAGGTTCCCGTAATACCCCGGGGGATGGCCAATGTCAACAAAAATCCTCAAAATGTCCTCCATTGGACTCGTTTTGCAAAATCGTGAAGTCGAACATGCCGCAAGACGGCTTTTATAACGGGTCGAAAGTGTTGTTTTTTCTGGAGGAACCAGGCTCTCGGAATATCCCGATTTGTGGCCTTCTTGACAAAAAAAAACATGAAGCTTGACGTACCGCAAGACGGGTTTTATCACCGGTCGAAAAGTGTCCTTTTTGCCGGAGAAACCAGGTTCCCGGAATACCGCGGGGTTAGACCGATACGACCAAAAACTCAGAATGTTGTACAATGTATTTGTTTTACAACATCAAAAAGGTTTATGTGTCGAAAGCTGGTTTGAGAACTGGTATGCAAGTTTTTCGAAAATTGAGGTAACTTAAGTACTCCCAATAATATATCCGGAACTACGGTCTTTTCTGGAAAATTGGTTTCAGTTCTTAAAACTAGACAATTGTGTTATCGTTTCCAAAAAAACCGAATTATTTTGACATATAATATTTTTCATAAAATGGGGGTTGGGAGTTAAGAATCCAAGACTTTTGAATTGAATTTGAATTGAACTTTAGTAGTGCTAAATCAAGAAATCTGTGAATCTTTGCAGTTGAGATATAAAATGATTAGAAACCCCCGAAAGCCCTAGAATTAAAAGTGAAAGTGGATACATTTTTTGAAATCTAGAATATTGAGTGTTCAATAATATACGAGCTCTGGTGTGAAAGAATATTAAAAATCAGAAATCGACGTAACCTCAATTTCTAAAATTGAAGATGTTACAAAACTAAGGTTTAAGTTTTTAAGAGAGAAATCCAAGTATTAATCAATATGTCGAAATCTTGGATCCAGGAATCAGTTAAATCGGAAATAAAGGCCACGATAATTGTAAAACTAAGCAGTCTTTTCCTTTTGTATAATATATATATATATATATATATAAACCTAAAATTTCAAAATGTATTAATTTATCTCAAAAACATTAGCCTCATTTTCTTAATTTTCATGTTCAGGTGGTATATCACCACTTTCTGGGAGCTCATGATTATTGAATATCTTAAAAAATTCGTAAAATGTAGAAATTGGCTGGTTAAGTCAACCTATTCGTAACAGACTTACAAATCTATTTTCTCAGTGTACCTCAATAGAATCAAGCTATATTTTTGAAAATATTCACATCATTTGTTGAGGGTTCGCTTGAAGGATAAACTCGATTACAGTGGTAGCAAAAATTAGCCCGCGACATCATACCAATAGGGGAAAGTTAGGCAATATGACCAATACCATCCTAAGGTTGAAGGCAAATATATCTGCAGCAAAACAAACAAAAAATCCCAAATTGCTCTCTATGGGTAAAATACAATATATTCTTCACATGCAGTCATTAAACGATCTGAAAAAAAAATCAAAATCTTTGAAAATAATCGTAGCTTGTAATGATTGACTTTTGGCTTGGTAAAAATCTTGTGGGGCAATATGAGCAGATTTTAGGGGAAAAATGATCATGCCGCAAAAAATATATATTTTATTACAAAATTTAAAATTGATTTCACTTATTGTAATAAAAACATACTTTTCATTGATTTAGTGACATATTCTTCTGCTTACCAAATTCATTTTATAGTTTTTTTAACCGCATTTTTGGAACTTTTAGATTCAAATTTCCATCTTGTTTAAATAATATCTTTGCGAGTACTTTTCTCGAGCAAATATTATTATTCATCGTTCGTAGTAGCTTAAGGTATGAAACGTTTACATATGGATAACTTTTCGGAATTTAATGTATAAACTTATATGAGGTTTTCGCGGTGCTTATTTTGCCCCATGCTGTAGAGCTATTTTCGCTGATTCTTTGGGGAAACTACAAAGTCTTGTTAAATTATTTTTATGTTTGAAATAGTTGGAAAGAGGTTATATAATCCGGAGATGTATGCATTTTACAATTACCGCACACATACGTTATGCGAATGCTTATTTCATATCGGTTGATTCTTATGACGTGTTAAGTTTTTTGACATCCCTTCAGATTTTAGTATTTTTTGTGATTTAATATTTATTTTATTTCGCAATTGAAGTATTACATCATCTAATGATGATTGACGGAGCATTCATGCAAACAAAAAATCGAAAATCGTTCATAGATTCTTGGAAAACGGAGGTGCTCAACTGGCCCCACATTACCTCACTTTCCCCTATTTGATGAAGTGATTATACCCCATTTGGTATAAAGTCATTTGGCATAAGGTCGTTTGGCATAAGGTCATTTGGCATAACGGTCATTTGGCATAATGGCCATTTGGCATAAGTCATTTGGCATAAAGGCCATTTGGCATAATGGTTATTTGGCATAATCACTGCACTGAAACGAATACTTTAGACGGAATAGTCAGAAATATTATTTAAACTAGCTATAGTCCCTATGTTTGAGTAATCCGGGCAAACGAGTGGATTACAGGTTTGCTTGCAAAGTACTTCCACTTCAGACACTATAAATAAATTAATAAAATACTTGCCGCCGCCTAATGTGGCTACGCCACTTCGCTTTCTACCCGTGTTTATGCCAAATGACCCTTATGCCAAATGACTATTATGCCAAACGCACGTTATGCCAAATGGCCATTATGCCAGTTGACTTTATGCCAAATGACTTTAATGCCAATCGACTGTATGTCAAACGGGCTTATGCCAAATGGATTTATGCCAAATGGTCTGACACCGATGGAGTCGTCCTATTCTGATGATTAGGTATTGAAAAAGAAGCAGCTTATAATCATATGATTATACTTTTCAATTTAACGAGATGCAGATTTTAATAGCGACTCGCTAAATTGAACTATTTTTTACAAATACTCATTCGGAACTTCACATAACATTTATACACGACACATCCAATTATTCAGGATCTAATTACACCACACCGCTGACCGTTGCCGGTCCGAACGCCAGCTCTAACGGTGCATGATACTATCATTTATTCTACTCTAATCAGACATAAGTCAATCACTTATTGTCCGAAATGACGGTACGTCAGCCCACAGTCACGGCTTCTCGTTCGTTGCCCGTTTCTGGTGGGTGCATTTCATTACTTTTTCATCCCCATCCGCGAGCAATTTTCCGCCGCGTCTGCATATTGGTCATTCTTCGCGTGGACCGGTTGCTCTCCTTCTTCAACCATCAGTATCGGAATCGGCATATACACCGATGTATGTATTTTGTATATGCATCCACGTAGCTATAGGTACTTGGGGGGGAGGCAACTGTTTGATTGATATTGATATTAATATCGAGGCATTTCATGCGACCGTTCCAGTTCGTTTTTTTGTGGTGATTTTTTTTCTCTCACTATTTTGATCTCAGCTGGACCAAAATCCCGGGCATTGTTTCGCAGCTTTTTGGCTACACGAAACGGATTTCATCATTTATGAAATGCACTTTATGAATACGAATCTATTGCCAAAACCTGTCAGTCGTTGACGAGCGGATGGGCAATAAAACAGAAAATACGTCTGGACTGAAATGTTTTGTTTTTTTGTGTGTCATTCTTTCCATAGGCAATCGACGAATACGATATTCAACCGGATCTACCGCAGGCTCTCCGGTTGCTGGACGAGATGAACAATAATTTCAAGCAGGTGTCCGATCATGTCGGTACTATGCTGCAGCGCGTTAAGACGGGTGAACTATCCACCGAGTACGGCCTCAACTTTCTCGAGATAAAATATCACATGCTGCTCAACTATCTTATAAATCTGACTTATGTGGTTCTACGGAAGTGCTCTGGTATGTGTGTTCATTAAAAACTCGCTAAGCTGCAAATCATTTAACATATATCTATTTTAGGACACAAAATCGAGAAAGATCCATCCATAGATCGATTAATAGAAATTCGCACGGTACTGGAAAAGATTCGTCCAATTGACTACAAACTGCGCTATCAGATCGACAAGCTAGTTAAAACGGCAGTCACCGGAACTAGTTCTGCCGATGATCCGACCTCGTTCAAAGCTAATCCCGCTAATATGATGTCACAGATTCCAGACACGCCAGACGGTGGCGGTTCCGATGACGAATCGGACGATTCGGCAAAGATCATGCAAAAGCTCCGGAAAGCGAAGGCAGCTAAATCAGGTGCCAGTGCGGAACTAAGCGGTAGTAATGACGTATATGTACCTCCAAAGCACATGGCTGTCCCCTACGAGGATGAATCGAAATCGGAACGAGAGCGGAAGCAGATGGCGAGGGCGCGAAAACGTGCTCTCGGATCTTCACTGATACAGGAACTGAAGGACGAATATCTGGACACACCACTGGAGGTGTCCTCGAGCTCGAGAGCACTGCGGGTGTTGTCCCGTAAAGAACGCGAGAGGGAAGAGTACGAGGAAAAGTATCTCACCCGTTTGCCTATGACCAAGGCGGAAAGACACAGGAGCCGGAAGTTGACAACGTTGGGTAAGTGATTTTTATTTCATCATGGGAATTCCCAATGTTTCAAGTCTAGTAGAGAAAAAACACGTTCCTAGTGACCAAATTCTTCCACTGATGAGATCTTGGATTGGAAAGTTTACTATTAATCCATGTTTGTCTAATTTAAGTGTGGAAATTTTCGGAAGCGGGCCATTTGGCTTAAAGTCATTTAACATAAAGCCATTTGACATAAGGTCATTTGGCATAATGACGTTTGGCATAACGGACATTGGGCTTAATGGACATTTGGTTCAATTTTGAAAAGTGATCATTCTGCGGGTCATTTGGCATAACGGACATTTCGTATAATTTTGTTAAGTGATCTCACTGAAGGTCATTTGACATAACATACTAATGTAAAGTTTATCAGCGAATGAGCCGTAAGGAAATAATAATAATGTGTTAGTCCTGTCACGAAGTTAGTGTCGGATTCTGATGAGAGGAACTCGAAAAGCCTCTCCAATAACTAATTTAATAATGATAAAATGTTGTTTTTCATTAGCAGAGATGGAAAAAGTAGTGTTTCCCATACTAATTTCCATATAAAACTTTAAATGCAATGCGCAGATCCGGGGAGCAACCAATCGCCGCCAAAATTTGCACAGTCATTTGGGATCAAAAATGAAACTCAAAAAGTGATGTGGTGAAAAATGGCATATGTCGAGCCCCTCTGATGTAGCAAGTGGTGAAAATCCCGATAATAAACCATTTTTTCTAATATTACCTTAACCAATTTAGCGTTTATGGTATAGTTACGAAATCAATTCGCTTCAGTCTATTTTTTTATTTAGTTTATTTGACACGGCTCATAGCGGTAGCTTAACGGAGCCTTGGATCTTTCATGTGTTTACAATATGTATAAAAAAAATAAAAACAAATATGAATTATCCGTTGGATCTCGTGCGCGCAACTTTTTATTGCGAGCGGAGACCTTCTTTCGCAACTTGCCTACTGCGTCATGGGGGTCATTTAATTCTCTCCTGTCCTTCACATCAAGTCTATCATCGTTAAAAGTGGCTTGGTGCTCGCGATCAGATGTTCTTTCCAGCTTCTTGGACTTACGGGAGACCAATGTAAATCCGTCGTCATTGTGATTATCTTTTTCACCGATGTTGCTTACATTGGTTTTTGGAGTGCTGGATGCTGCTTTTACAGATGTCAATATGGACTGAACAGCTGCCACAAATTTGGCAACCGTTTGTGGTTCAGGTATTGGTATTGAAAACTCTTTTTTAGGCTGGTTTGCCGTGGATGCGTCGGTAATCGGTAGAGATGCATTCTCCTCTGTATCTTCCGCGCAAGATTGCCCGTGGTGCGCTGTCTGATTACAATACTTGCACGTAGGTGTTTGCCCCTCATGGGTGCATAACGTAGTTTGATTAATAGTGGCTTCGTGGGTTTGAGTTTTATAGTCAAGTGGGAGGGGATGGGTCTTTCGATTCGCATCCTCACCACAAGAACACCGTTAGGTGTACCTGGGAAGAAATTTCTCCACGTATCAGGTGTAACGGATTCTACTTCTCCGTATTGCGACATGAATTTTGCAATTAGATCAGGAGGGGTACGTGGTGATAAGTCATGTAGCTTTACATCTACGTAGTCTTTTTTCTATATACACGGGAATCTTAATTCCAACTTTATCACTTTCAGCCACGTGCTTCAAGTTGTTTTGCAAAACGAAACGTTCGGCTTGGGCTAACGTGTTGAATGATACGAGTCCTACATTGCGAAGATGATGATACTGAAGATACATAACCTCCTTAAGCCTCAGGTGCATCTTCACCTTCAGCCGGTATTCCACTTCACGAAAACTCAATCGTATTGAACAGAATTTAAAGTCAACGACCGCTGTGTTGGGTCGGAGCAGAGTTTTTTTGTCAACTTCACTCATGATGGCAAGAATAAATGAAAAGCTTCCTTTGTTCTCGAGACAATGCACACTAGATCGAGAGATTGCTAGTTGTTGTTCACTTGGTTCGATTGTACGTCTGACTTGGGCAGAAGTAGAAAGTAGACTTGAGCTTCAGTCTATGTATTTATACGATAGGTGAGAATGTTTCGAAGAGCTTTTCATAGTCGTGACAACATACCATATTTTGAATATTCTACATCGAATGTGCCATAATCCGCCAAAAGGCGGGGTTGGGCAATGTAGGGTTAAAGAAAGTTACGAATTCCTTTCTACTTTTATGTATGTTTCGGGATCATCTATTCTAAAAATGATTGATTATAATCAAATTTTCTGCTTTTGTTTTTTAACTTCCCTAAACTGCAAGAGTCTTAAATTATTCAATTCTAGCACATTTCTTATAAGGAATAATAGACATTTACTACAGAATCTAAACGTCTTGCGTTCAATATGAGAGCATTTTAAACGAGACTAAAACAGTTTGTTGACAATGTTTCAGTTGTGCGTTCTATTCAATTCCAGCTAGCAAAAATAAATGTATTCATGTGGTCAATACAGGCTACAGAGCACTATTTTCAAGATGTATGATTTTTAACGTTCTACTACCAGATATTGGAATAGTATAGTTCTACCATTTGGGGCAGCTCAGATATCAGTTCGAGAGACAGTGAATCGATGGAATATGTAAGTAGTACAAATCTGCATGTACTCGATGGAAGAAACCGCCCAACATTTGCTCAAACTGGCGAGAAAAAGCTGCTAGATGTAGCTCTCTACTCTGACAGTGTAACGCATGAGTTGACAAACTGGCTCTTCCGAACGAATTCGAGCCGTAGTTATTTGATCGTAAATACTTCATCTTTGATCATTAAAACGTTTCCTTAGATACAATTACATAACGTAATTCCAAATCTACAAGCCGGGACTCAAAAAACTATGTGGATATTCGTCTGGCGAAGATGATGTCTTATTGACAAACACTTTCGAGGTTTTACGGAACTATCTCAGATGACTGCCCCTGAGTTCTTTTCAAGTAGTGTTAATTTTTGGGCATTCGCTCTTCTAGTTATAACAACCATATCGATCAAATGGTCGCTTGAAAATTTTTCTCTGTAAAAGTCTACGGGAAGTATGAATAAAGCACAAAATTCGTTCTTGAGTTGCATCCGAACATGCCAACCATTGGATTAGCTTAGGAAATTCAAGGTTTTGTTTTTGCTGAAGGGCTATAGGCTTTATCAGTATGATTCATTATTCCTTCTGGAGAGAAAAATACAGGCTGTTTACTGCTTTATTTGGTGATTCTATTGTGTTGTCATTTTTCATTTCTCTACCTTTTTCTTTCATATCCTTTTCCATTCCCATCAGGATTGTGATGAGATCATATGGCGTGGTACAATTCTTCGAATAACATGGGTAACGTGCCAATCGAGCCGATATATTCTGAGTCATGATTCCTGTGTGTTTAGTTTTGCTGGTCCGACCGACAGTCGGAACCTCCGATTGCGATGGCATGCAGTGGAAGAAACTAGAAGTTCAGTATCTTAACAAAAGCAATCAAAATAATAAGGCCATAACTCTCCGAGCTCTCGATCGAAGCAGTTCGTTTTCTGGTGCTGTGCATAAAGTGAACAAGAATATATATTGTCAGTGAAGGTCAACTATTGTTTGAGGCAGTCTTTGTTCGCCGGTGCCCAGGCTGGTGAAGTGAATACCAGAATTGCCGGACACGCCGCTATATAAGCTATATTATTTTTCTTTCTTTCGTTTCCCTTTCCCCGATCGGTCTACTTTTCCCTTTCCCCTGAATACAAGTTTCATCTCTCGTTTACACCACGTGCTATCCTCGTGCCTAAATGGCCGAGGGCGAAGGAACATTGGATGGGAATGATATTCCCATGGATTTACCGGATAAACCCGATATTACTCCCTCCCCTGATTCCCCCAGTCCTCCCCGTATTAAAACATACCCAGCCAGTTCAAATGGACCCTGGGTGGTGTATTTTCGGCCCAACACGAAATCGCCCAATATTCTAGAAATATCACGGGAGCTGACTGCTAACTACCCGGCCGTAGCTCAGATAACACGTGTTCGAGCCAATAAGATACGCGTTATAGTAAATGGCCACGATCAGGCAAACCAGATTGCTCGCAGCGAGCGTTTTATGAAACAATACAGAGTGTATGTGCCTTGTAGGGCAGTGGAGATCGATGGAATAGTCGCCGAACCGGGTCTAAAGTGCGAAGACCTGTTGAAGTACGGGGTTGGCTGCTTTAAGGACCCTTCACTTCAAAAGCTGAAGATTCTGGAATGCAAGCAATTGTATTCCGCAAAAACAGAAAATGATAAGACAATTTATTCTCCGTCAGACTCGATTCGGGTGACTTTCTCCGGGTCTGCTCTTCCCAACTATGTCCTCCTGGATAGGGTTCGCTTACCCGTTCGCCTGTTTGTACCGCGGGTAATGAACTGCAGCAATTGCAAGCAACTGGGCCACACAGCCACTTATTGTGGCAATAAAAAACGGTGCGGCAAATGCGAGGGAGAGCATGAGGATGACGCTTGCGGTGGAGAAACTGAAAAGTGTATTTACTGCGGGGGCCCTCCGCATGCTCTTAAGTCATGCCCGGCGTACAAGCAGCGCGGGGATAAAATTAAGCGCTCCCTTAAGGATCGCTCGAGGCACTCTTATGCAGAAATGCTAAAGAGTGCTTCGCCATCTGTCCCTTCCGAAAATTCCTTTGCTCTTTTGGCTGGCGTTGAGCAAGAATCTGACGACCCACAAGAGGGAACATCATTGGTTAACCCAGGGGAATCCAGGAAGAGGAGAAATCTAGCCTCCCCTAAATTGCCTCGTAAGGGTGCCAAGGTGTCGTCCCCTCAGAGTGCGCCAACTACAATCAATAAATCCAACGGAAGTTATGCACTACAGCCGAAGCAATTTGCTCCAGGACTTGGAAATATTAATTCTAACAAGGAGTACCCACCACTTCCAGGGACACCAAAAACCCCAAGTGTCCCCTTTTTTCAAACAGATACTCAGTCCAGTAGCGGACTAATGAAATTTTCTGACATAGTGTACTTAATTTTCACAGCTTTCAATGTTACTGATCCTCTTAAAAGCCTTCTGATACGTTTTCTCCCTATAGTGCAAACATTTTTGAAGCAGTTGACTACTAAATGGCCCCTCCTTGCAGCGATCGTATCCTTCGATGGCTAAGTCATCGAACGAGGTCACCGATTCGATCACTGTTCTACAGTGGAACAGCAGAAGTATCCTCCCGAAAATCGATTCCTTTAAATTTTTACTAAATAGTTTAAAATGTGATGCTTTCGCATTATGTGAAACTTGGTTAACTTCCGATATAAATCTCAACTTCCACGACTTTAATATAATTCGTCTGGATCGAGAAAACCCCTATGGAGGAGTACTTTTGGGGATCAAAAAGTGCTATTCTTTCAACCGAATTAACCTCCCTTCAACACCAGGCATTGAAATTGTCGCTTGTCAAGTTTTAATCAAAGGTAAAGACCTTTGCATTGCTTCCATTTACATTCCTCCTAGAGCCTCGGTAGGGCACCGAACGCTTTGTAATATCACGAAATCCTTACCGGCACCGCGGCTAGTTCTGGGAGACTTTAACTCGCACGGTACGGTGTGGGGTTGTCTTCATGATGATAATAGATCAACATTAATCCAAGATCTTTGCGACAATTTCAACATGACCATCTTAAACACGGGAGAAATGACGCGGATTCCTACACCACCAGCACGCGCAAGCGCGTTGGATTTATCGCTTTGCTCGACATCGCTACAGTTAGATTGCATGTGGAAGGTGATCCCTGATCCCCACGGTAGCGATCATTTGCCTATCGTGATTTCAATTGCTAACGGTTCAAGACCATCGAAAACAATCAATGCCTCGTATGACCTCACACGGAACATTGATTGGAAGAGTTACGCGACCGCGATATCCGCTAAAATCGAATCCACTCAAGAACTTCCTCCGGAGGAAGAGTACAGGTTTTTGGCTGGCTTGATTCTCGACAGTGCGAATCAAGCTCAGACTAAACCAGTACCCAGCGCGAATACCCATGGACGGTCTCCCACACTGTGGTGGGATAAAGAGTGCTCAGAGCTGTACGCGGAGAAGTCCACTGCATATAAGGCCTTCCGGGAAGACGGGTTACCCGCTAGCTATCAACAGTACGCGTCGCTAGAAAGGCGAATGAAGAGTTTAATGAAAGCCAAAAAACGCAGTTATTGGCGCCGGTTCGTCGACGGGTTAACGAGAGAAACAGCGATGAGCACTCTTTGGGGTACGGCTCGACGTATGCGTAACCGTAATAGTACCAACGAGAACGTGGAATATTCAAACCGTTGGATATTCGCTTTCGCCAAGAAGATCTGTCCGGACTCTGTCCCGGTACAGAAAACGTGCCGCGCCGCGTCTCCTCCCGATACCGCGAACGAAACACCGTTTTCGATGGTGGAGTTTTCACTTACTCTCTTGTCATGCAACAATAACGCCCCAGGGTTAGACAGAATCAAATTCAACTTGCTGAAGAATCTGCCTGACACTGCAAAAAGGCGCTTGCTGAACTTATTTAACAAGTTTCTTGAGGGTAACATTGTCCCTCATGACTGGAGGCAAGTGAAGGTCATCGCCATTCAAAAACCAGGAAAACCAGCCTCCGAACACAACTCGTATCGGCCGATTGCAATGCTGTCCTGTATTCGGAAGTTGTTCGAGAAAATGATCTTGTTTCGCCTCGACAATTGGGTTGAAGCAAATGGCTTACTGTCAGATACACAATTTGGCTTCCGCAAAGGCAAAGGGACGAACGATTGCCTTGCGTTGCTTTCTACAGAAATCCAAATGGCCTATGCTAACAAAGAGCAGATGGCATCAGTCTTCTTGGATATTAAGTGGGCTTTTGACTCAGTTTCTATCAACATTCTGTCAGAGAAGCTGCACCAGCATGGTCTTTCACCAATTTTAAATAACTTTTTGCTAAACCTGTTGTCTGAAAAGCACATGCACTTTTCGCATGGCGATTTAACAACATCGCGATTTAGCTACATGGGTCTTCCCCAGGGCTCATGTCTAAGTCCCCTGCTCTACAATTTTTACGTGAATGACATTGACGATTGTCTTGCCAATTCATGCACGCTAAGGCAACTTGCAGACGACGGGGTGGTCTCTGTTACAGGGCCCAAAGCTGCCGACTTGCAAGGACCATTACAAAATACCTTGGACAATTTGTCTGCTTGGGCTCTTCAGCTGGGTATTGAGTTCTCCACGGAGAAAACTGAGTTGGTTGTTTTTTCTAGGAAGCGTGAGCCGGCGCAACTCCAGCTTTTATTAATGGGTGCAACGATCAACCAGGTTTTCACATTTAAATATCTCGGGGTCTGGTTCGACTCTAAAGGTACCTGGGGATGTCACATTAGGTATCTGAAACAGAAATGCCAACAAAGGATCAATTTTCTCCGAACAATAACTGGAACATGGTGGGGTGCTCACCCAGGAGACCTGATCAGGTTGTACCAAACAACGATATTGTCCGTGATGGAGTACGGGTGTTTCTGTTTCCGCTCCGCTGCGAACATACACTTCATCAAACTGGAGAGAATCCAGTATCGTTGCTTGCGCATTGCCTTGGGTTGCATGCATTCGACCCATACGATGAGTCTCGAAGTGCTGGCGGGCGTTCTTCCGCTAAAAAATCGATTTTGGGAACTCTCATATCTCATTGCTCATCCGATGCGACATTCTGAACCCGTTGGTGATTGAAAACTTCGAGAGGCTCGTCGAGCTTAATTCTCAAACCCGATTTATGTCCTTGTACTTCGACTACATGGCACAGAGCATTAATCCTTCTACGTATACTCCCAACCGTGTTCGTTTCCTAGATACTTCTGATTCTACTGTATTCTTCGACACATCCATGAAGGAAGAGATTCGTGGAATCCCGGACCATATACGCCCTCAAGTGATCCCCAATATATTTTATAATAAATTCCGAGAAGTCGACTGCGACAAAATGTTCTACACTGACGGATCAAATCTCGATGGGTCCACTGGCTTCGGTATCTTCAAAAATACTATCACCGCTTCATTCAAGCTCAATGATCCTGCTTCAGTTTACGTCGCAGAGTTAGCTGCAATTCAGTACACCCTTGGGATCATCGACACTCTGCCCACAGATCACTACTTCATCATTTCGGACAGCCTCAGCTCTATCGAGGCTCTTCGTGCGGTGAAGCCTAAAAAGCAATTCCCGTATTTTCTGGGGAAGATACAGGAGTCCTTGTGTACGTTATCTGAAAAATCTTATCAGATTACCTTTGTTTGGGTCCCCTCTCATTGTTCTATCCCGGGCAATGAAAAGGCCGACTCATTAGCAAAGGTGGGCGCATTAAATGGTGACATATACGAAAGACCAATCTGCTTCAACGAATTTTTTAGTATTTGTCGTCAGAGGACACTCAACAGTTGGCAAACCTCGTGGAGCAATGGTGAACTTGGACGATGGCTACATTCGATTATCCCAAAGGTATCAACGAAGCCTTGGTTCAGGGGGATGGATGTGGGTCGGGATTTTATTCGTGTAATGTCCCGACTTATGTCCAACAACTACACCTTAGATGCACATTTGCGGCGTATTGGGCTTGCGGAGAGTAGTCTGTGCGCTTGTGACGAGGGCTATCATGACATCGAGCACGTTGTCTGGGTATGCGCCGGGTATTTGGACGCCAGGTCCCAGTTAAAGGATTCCCTTCGGGCCCGAGGTAGGCCACCCAATGTCCCAGTCCGAGATATGCTGGCAAATCGTGATTTCCCCTATATGTCCCTTATTTATACTTTCTTAAAAACGATAAATATCCCAATTTAGCCCCTCTCTTTTTATTTCTCGTTTTTAGAAGTTTCCTCTTGCCGTGTGGAACCGATAAGCTTCAGACTGCCACTATGTAACCGCCGTCGCCCTTATCACTACGGAATCTGAAGCGAGAGCGACTCGAGGTCCGAAGGATTCCCTTTGAAGGATTCCCCGCGGGTCCGAAGAATACCATCCGCCAATCCGACCTACTAGACTGAGGCGCAAATTTGTTTCGCTGATCTCCCGTTTGCCCGAAAGTTGCAAGTTTTGCTCTTCTCCACCGGTCACCATCTATGCCTTCTCTCTCCTGTCCTTGATACAACTACTTCTACACCGATTTTGGAAATGACCAAGCATAAGTATCCGATAAAAAATCAAATTTGTATTCCGTATTCCTAGTTTTAAGATAGTTGTAATCTCTACTCTTTGTTAGAACTATTATTCCCATCTTGTAAATAGAATTGTATCCCTAGTTTTAAAACATCTGTGAAATTTTTCATAAATATTTGTTCCCCCTTTTGTGTACCAAACTATATTGTTAGTTTTAAGATAACTGTAAATATTTCCTAAAAAACTATTACTATTGAATTCCTTGTTTTAAAATTTTTCATAAAAAAAATCTTTTGCCCCCTCTCTTATATATAGAATTTTTTTTTCTAGTCTTAAGATAGCTGTAATTTTTTTCTCTCTTATAAAAAAAAAAATATTTCAACATTGCTCCTAGTTTTAAGATATTCAAAATGCAAAAACAAAAGAATTCGGCACCGCCAAGCTAACGCATTTGTGCCTATCAAATAAACGAAATGAATAAAAAAAAAAAAAAAAAATCATAAGGCCCTTTGTTATCACTCTCGTTCATTGCCGGAACAAATCTTCTATGGACGATTTTTTTTACCAACTCATCAAAACTATTAGTGGTATTTAGGAAGTCACTCCAACAATAAACTGAAATCAATAAAGTTTTGAAGTCAACAAAAAAGTGGTTTTTAAAAGTTATACGGTCTTTTGTACAATTTTAGACCTCCGCCTACTTCGCTTAAAGTTTTTGACATTGGTGCTATGGGTAAATGTAAGGACGAAATATATTAAATGCTATAACTTTTTTAATGCTAGTAGCACTTGGAAAATTACAGCTTATACCTTTTTTTTAAAGAAAACATTCTTAGCATTTCAATGGAAATATTTCAGTTTTTTCGAAAAATATGGGAAGTTGGTCATCCTCTATTCCTAATAGCATTTCTGCTCTATGCTGCAATTTATACATATTTTGCTAATGCGGAAAAAAAACTCTGGAATCGAACACCACCTTTATCAGAGTACGTGAAGAGCATTTCGTCGTTCATGTTAAATTTTATCATTTTCTCGGGCATTAATATTCAATAGATATTAATATTCAATCAGGGGAAATGTTACTTTCTCTCAGTATCTAATCCGTAGACTCAAAATTAAACATCAGGATAACGGCACACGCAAATTTTCGAAAGTCCATGCGAATATGCAAATAACCCATCCCAGGGACAACTTGATAGATGGTGCTTGTTTCATATATGTACCACCGATTTAATGGTGGCGCTAGTATGCCTTCTCTGTACGAATACCACGAACAACGAAACGAAAAAGTTTCAAGAGAAAAGCGCGTTTCGTGTGTGTTATGAACGTCGTCAATGCGGCTAGAACAAAATTTAGAAAAAGCTTATTCCAAAATGTGGATAAAGAAAAATATTATTAGAGAATAAATTTTACCCTAACTGGAAACCGTCAGCAAAGTTACATAAATCTTATTATAAATTTAGCTGGAAGTCGTTGTTTTTAACAACCGGCTCGCTTCCTTCCGAAAAATGTTTTGGTTTTCTTGTTGTGTGAAGTTTGTAGTCAGTAAATCATTGGTGCTTTTTTGTCGAGAAATATAAATGAAAAACATTTTGGCCAATGAAAGTAAATCACCAAGCTTCGTGAATCTACGACATCTTGTTTCAAGTTCATTAAGAACGTCAAGAATTGTAATATTTTTGATCGGGGAAATAAACAATATATGTAGGATTTTCTACCTATTTAGCAAAATTCGTTTTGAATAGAATTTGTGTGTTTTTATCAGAATTCTGGCAGCAAACCGGTAGTACTTGGTTTCAGCAAGAATGCTGCCAGGAATGTACAATTTTGTTCGATTCCTACCAGAGTTTTGTTCGACTTTTGCAATTATTCCGTCCGGCAGATATTGCGATGGTTTTGGTACGGATCCCTTCAGAATTATTCTGACATTTTACTCCAGTTTGATAAAACCTAACGGAATGGCATCTACCGGAGCATTTTATGCATGGTGGAATGTTTATTCGATCCGGAAGATTTTCGGATATTAAGTGAAAGTGGCTTTATTTTGAAAGTCATCTTGTATTTCCGAAAATCGAATTTATTTTATTCTGGATTTTTTAAATTCAAAATGGAATCTATATCTCTGTTTAGGTATGGCGGAATGAGAACAGCTTCTAATTTGAACAGCGAAATAAATTTGATGATAGAAACACTTAAATTGTTTATTTTTTACAGATATGGAAAATAATAAATGGGATGCACCTTTTTCAAATTTTCCTCCATTCAAGCCGCCATGACATCACCAAATCACCACAAAATTTGCTTATGAGTTCAATACATGGGAGCTGTCAAGTTGTCCCCGGGCTGAAGTAACCACACAAATTTACAAGCGAGTTTACATGCGCGAAGTTATTTACACATTAACACACGCGATAAACAAGCGCTACACGATCAAAGTTAACCTACGAACGCTTGAATTTTCGCGAATAAACCTTATTACAATCGTGAACATCGCAATCGCAGTCGAACACGTGCGTGATCTAAGTGAAACCAGAGAAGAGAAGGGCCACTCGAAATCAAAACTTCTCACAATTCTTTTTAAAATCACTAGCGGCGCGTGGTGTCGAAGCCCTGCAAAATACACTGTTAATCAACACATTAGTTCAAAATTATACGACGTTACTGGTATAAAATATCTAGCAAATTCATCCCCGATAATCCGACAAGTGGTCAGAATATGTTCTTCCAAATAAAAATTGTCATGCAATAATCAACCCATCTTGCAAACATTGACTGCGTTTTTGGGTTGCAAACGGATATTTTACTTTAAATATTAACCTATCCTTTTCCATCGAAAAACGAAAGTTTTAATGTTGAAGTATGTAAGCATACATTTAAGTTCAAATATCGAAAATTTTGACTGCACGGTTGATTCTTAGCGCACTGGCTAAGAAAGATTTTCAATGGATATCTTCCCAATGGTTTATTTTGAGAACCACCACGCAAGGACATTAAATTTAAACACAAACAGCATTTTGTTAGCCAGCCATTTTCCTTTTCCAGGATTCGATATAAGTTTTTTGGTCCTTATAAAAGTGGAGGAAATTTGTTCATAATTATTTTCAATCTTTAATATTAAAGGCCGCTTTGCATACATTCTCAATTCTCTCTCAATTCTTTTCAAGGATTTAACGTCTCATTTCAATTTTTACGAAATGTCACCAAGGTCTGTAAACCATGATGGGCTCGAAAACTTCAGCGCATTGATTCATATGAAAAATGCAAACGACAGAGGTCTAAGCAGTAGAAGCAAAGTTATAGCGCTGTTCATCTTGTTCCTGTACGGGGCGGAGCGCGTGGCGTGAAACTATAAACGTGAATAATCTCGAAATCATGTTTTACCAAAAACGTTGTTGTAATGACTAGGATTGCCGAAATATCTTTCGGCCAATTCCAATTTTTGTTTTAAATTCTTCGTAACTTTTTTCGGTCTCCTAAGGGGGCGTCTGGTGTAAAATAATCGATTTTTTTTTTATTCGCGTAATTGTTAGTTATCCACAGGAAAATCTAAAAAAAATAATTAGAAAAAAATACGTAATATATGGTAGGTATGCCGAGATATGCATTTTCCCTTGAATTGATGTGAATACTTTTCTTTTGGAAAAACAACATCAACAATTGGAGATGGGACTATTTCTGTGGATGTTGAAAAAACGAGAACTTAACCGTAGTCTCTTCGAATACACTGATTTAAATAGTCAAGATATTTTCCCGAAACCTTAATGTGCCAGATTCCTTCAAGTTTAGTTTTGGGTGGTTCAATAATTTTATGAAACGGTACGGGCTACGTAATGTGAAGTTGTGAGAGGAAAAATTATCCACTGATGCCATACCATTTGACCCACTGCGTTGAACAAAGATGGCCGACTGATCTAACCAACGGCTTCAAATGGGTAGTGTGATAATAGAAACATGGCGAAAATAGGCTCATTATCCTACTATGATTTATTCTTTGTGACTAAGTTTAACTTTTTATTACTTTTTGTTTGTAGAAATAAATGAGTTAAATTTTTTGTTTTGTTTTGAATATATCACACTAAAATACAGACCGGCCGTGATATAATCGAAACATTACTGTAATTATTTTTCATTCGAGATAGTGATATACTGAGTTGGTGCTGATGCTCGGAATCAGTTGCTTCATTTACGATAAAATTTCGTCTTCTGAAAAAAAGAAGCTGTGACCAAAAATTAGACACTCTATGAGACGTTTATTTGACAACTCAGTGGTGGGTTTTGTCAACAAGTTTGTTTTGTTTTACTCCTGCGAACAGAAAAACCCGTCCGACAAACACCTTTCGTTAGTTCCAATTCGTTTGATGTTGGATCGAATCAACGGTTTTGTCAGAGGTTGTGCCCAGCAGTGCGGAGTAACGTCAGAAGACACAATCAAGAAATAATCAGCTGATCCAACACGTCTCGTGGATTGCCTAATTGTTAAATTAATATGTGACATTAAAGAAAAATTTGTGAATGTAGCAACCCTGGCTGTGGCTTGTACTGACATTGGGATGCGAGATGCGACAAACCTGGTTTCAGCAAATCAAATGAAGCATATGGGTGCTTACAGAGTGGCGGCGAGAAGCTAAGGGTGCTTATAGAGAGGCGGCGAGAAGCTGAGTTGGCGCTGGAACTGACATTAGAATGCGAGAAACCTGCTTGCTGCAAACCAAATGGGTGATGTCAGAGTGAAAGCCGAGCGGATCCTAAGCATCCTAATGTTAGTGCTCCTAATGTCAGTGCTAGCTCCAGCTCAGTTTCTCGTCATCACTCTGTCAGCGGTCTAACTCAACATTTACAATCTGTTTACTGGTATGCATCGCAGTGTTGAATTATTTTACATGTCATGTTAAAAAAAATCTGTACCAAACTGTACTTTTTTACAAAAATATGTTATCCGTATCGTACAGAATCTGTACCAAAAATACTGAAAAAATCTGTACCTTTCTAGATAAATCTGTACTTGTGTCATCGCTGCTACACATTAGATCTGGGTACCGAGAAGCAATTATTAACCAGTTACTCAGCAGCCAAGTTAAAGAATTTTTCTAAAATGAATTTAAAAATAGACTGTTAGAGAAAACAACTCAAATGCTGCTAAGACTGACGATGGCGAGATGGTATACGTTAATTGGGTCATTATGTCATATGCTGTTTTCGATTTTTTCCGATGCAGCTGACGTTTTATCGAACTTTTTTTTTAAATTTTTTTGTTCGCAAAATTACAATTTTTTTTAAAGAAATTGAATTATCGCAAAATCTTCTATTGGATTCCCTAATATGTGCTAAGTGCTCTTAAGTACTCATATTAGCTTTTACTTTATTGGGTTGGAATTCAGAAATAAAAGTTTACTTCTTCAGCTTAATTATCACAAATAATATTTAATGGAAAAATCCACCACCAAGCCATGGTAGATGCGGAAGATCACGTTCCACTACTTAGAAAGAGGGCTCTGCAATCATGTGCTGCTTAGTAAAGGTTCCTTACGAGTTGCTCTTTACTGTGCAAATTTAATAAAAGGATTTCCGTCGGACCAGGTAATCAGAGAACATTCCGTTGAAACTGGATGATTCTCCGGCCGCCCCGCAAAAATAACAGACAATGTCGTTTTAGAAAACGAGCGTTCAATGATTACATACAGCAGTAAGCATAATATCAATCAGAAAAGTAAAATCTATGATACGAAATGCAATAATACATTTTCTTTTATTTACTGTACGCTTTAGCAAAGCTCGACCTTACCGCCTGCAACGATTTATACAAGCCAGTCTCAAAAGTTATACTAGTTGTAACGTCATACGGGTGCACTCTCAAATCAAAGCAAGGAAAACCAGCAACAAATCCGATTCGCTTTTGTGAGAACTTTCGTGATTTTTTTTGTTCGAAGTGGCACTTCTCTTCTCTGGTGAAACGCACTTATACACAAACATTCACAAAACCACAATTTTGCACTCAAGAAATGTCCACGCACCATCCTAACGTAATACAATGAGGTATATATATAGGTGTGGCAGAACACACGGTTTGCTAGTGTTGGCAACCAAAAATATGTAAACAATCCAGAAGCACAATGGGTCGACGTCATAGCGGTCACACGATTCAATGGGAGCGGAACGACCGCTATGACGAAAGCAAGTCGATTTATACTGTGATCACTCACACCACTCATGTAAGATTCATATTACGAATACCAAAGTGCCATCTTCGCCAGACCTGTATATACGACATTGAACGTAATAACCATACAAACGCATGAACGTTTATACAAAGATGCAGATTGGTACACACATAGTAAAAGTACTCGACTGGCGACTGGTGATATGAAGGCTTTTTTATTAGGTCCTATCTGAAAATGAGAGTCTCTCTTTGTTTACTTTCTCTTTCGCTTATTACGGCGTCAATGGAAAATTTAGAACACATTATTCAGTATATATCGAAAGTTCGTGAATTCAATTTGCTTATTATGCAAAGAGTGGAAGCGCAAATGTAAAATGGACCGTATAATTCACAAAAGAGAAAGTATAAACAAAAAGAGGCTGCTGATTAAACCTATCGAAAAAGAAGTGTTAATACAGTCACCAAAACGAAGCTACTAAATCATGCTAAAACATCTCAGAAGACATCATTGTTGTACAGTATACCTTTTTCGTGTGAATTGTTTATCGTAGATTCAATAAACTGGAGTGAATTTTTTCTAACCCCCCTGCGAATAAGGGAATCTGGCCTGTAGTATGCAATATTTTGCATCCAATTCATGCATCTGACAATTCTACTCGCAAAATTGAATGTTTTTGATAACGCACACTTAACTGATTCTACGGCTGTTGATTTTGTCGTTGTATGTGGTGGGGAATAGCCGCAAATTTTTTTTTTTAATTAGATTTCAGATCTCACTACTACGAGGATTAATCATTGATTTGTCAACACCAAGAGCAGTGGCTTTCCTTTTACTGAAACTTCCTCAAAGACACCCCATTGCTAAAATGAAAAACTCGTGAGCTAACTACTTTTGGCCAGTTTTTCATAGTTCTGCATCACTGTGCGCTGGTAGCATTGCTATAAGAAACTGCCGTTCGAATGTCAATTTTGCGCAGCTGGAACGTTGTAGGTTGCCCAGAAGTCTGTTGTTTAGCAGACTATCTATGATGCTGGTGCCCTTCCCGCGGTCGGCTGCATCCAGCAACGTTCCAGGTTATAACAGAATCCAAGTTAATTATCTGCTGATTCGGTACTCAGTCATTTGTATTGGGAATGATTTAGTAGCAAAACCGAGGATTTTGTCATTTGTAGAAGCGTTTCAGCAAATCAGGGGGCCTGGATCGATTTTTACCGCTTACGTTAGTCCTAGCTTCCGTAGTAACAGTAGAAAAATTGCTATACATGTTATTCGTCACAAGCCGTAGTGCGATTTATTCTGGGAATGATTCGCCCCTCCCTGTATACTACCTAGTTTGGAATATTTTTTTATCTTTTCACAACTATGACCTATAATACCGAAACGTCGGTTATACTAGGCGAATGTCGTCGGGATTGGCCGCATTCATTTTCTCGTATATGACACGTGCTGCCACCTGTTCTACATCGTGGAATTATTCTTCTCAATGAAAAATAATAATTACATGCTGTAACACAGATGGCAGCACGCGTAATGTAAGAGAAAATGGCGTTGGTCCAGCCTAGACAGTGACCCAACGCACACAACACTCCCCTACTGAAGAAAACATCGACACAGTTGCTCATTTCCGAACAAGTGCGCATGCTTGCAAAACATCGAGACTGCAAGCTTTTTTCTCACCACTGTTTATTTATCCTATCGTTCACAGGCACACTCGGCGATGAATTGACCAGCTTCGGTGATATCAGCGTTCTGGACGACGAGCTTCCATCATCGTCAAAGGGTGGTAAAAAGCGCAAAGCTTCCAAGGGCGGCAAAAAGCACGGTAAGAAGCGACGTTTCCGCTAAGTGGACAAAGCAAGCAACAAAAAGCTTTGTAATGTTTGGGGCGACCAACTTTTTTTCATATAAATTAATCATATATATGTTCTTTTCCGTTGCTAAATAATTATTGTATTAAGAAAAACTTAAGAAATGCTTTGATTGATATTGAAATCTGTTTAACTGTTCTTTAAACGTGTTTTGTTTTTGTTTAAATGATCAATTTTCAAATTATTTTTTTCCAGTTAATTCAAATATATTTTTGTTTCACGTAATTTTCTAAGGAAATGGTTATCATAGAAAACTAATTGAATATAGATTGGGTACAGATAGTCTGTACATACACACTGAAAGAAAATAAATAAGAAAATAATAAACTACAACAAGTTACTGTTGCTGAAATATGAAATATTGATTTTTAAAACAAATACACTCACCAAGAGCCTTTATAATATATTTATACGAGAATATTTTCAAGTTTCTTCCGACTAATAACGAAAACTGGAGCCAAACGTTAGCGCCACCCTGCAGCAGTCGTGTTCCCCTTTCCACTACAAACGTATACAGAGATATATAACAAATAGTGATTAAGTAAAAACAAAGTTACAAATGTATCAAGCAGAAGCACAGAAATAGCAGATGACAAGTAAGCAGGAATCTGGCATTTGTGCCGGAAACAGTTGTTGCCTTTAATAAATAGAACATTTAATATGCATAATTTCGTTTTCTAGTAACAAACAATAATGTTCATTTGACCAGTTTTTCGTTAAAAATAATAAATACAAATATTAACAAGTAACCTCAAACAAACGGAAAGATTTGCGGTGTGCTGACTGTTGCAGGGCGGCTCTTTCTTCATAACTTTTGCACATCGATGTGAGCTGGCCCAGCTAACACACGAACGCCTATAGGAAACAGCATTATTTTGTACAACCATTAAACGACAGTTGTATTGTAAACAATTTATAAACAAAATCAGATACATTTTTACGACAAACAAACACAATATTCTATCATCATTCCTACCAGAGTTACTAAGGCAAAATCAACAAAACAAAACCGAACTACTCGTCCAATCTGTAGTAAAAAGAATGTAAAACAAACGTATAAATGTGTAACACAGAACTCAAAACAGCTTCACACTGTTCCAACCTCCATTGGGGGAGGGTCACGCGATTGGAAAAAAAACTTATTTAAAGTATAATAAGATAATACAATTATGTTTATAGGTGAAATTTGACCATTCAGCGATACGATAAGGTCGATTGTATCTATTGGACATTGTTTAATTGCATCGTTTCATTTGTTCCAATTAAGTTTGTGTTTTAATAAATGAGCTTCAGTTGACAGTCGGCATAATTTTGTTTTGTTCCACAACCCATTACGATAATATCAGTTTCCTTATTTTTTATTATTCCATCATTTCCGATTAATTTTACATATCTACTCCTGTATTAATTTATGCTTAAATTTGTATGAATAATTGACGGAAACACGATCCATGGTGTGACGGTTGGTTGGTGTCACTGCCCCCCTCCTACTCAAACCTTCCCGTCGAGCAGACAGTGTTGATTTTTCTGTGCGAATTTTTTGCCCTTTCGTAAATGAGAGCCGCGTCATCAGGTAAAGCACAGGAAATGCTGGTGCGGTTTTTACGTGTAATATTTGCCAGTCAGCCGTTGCGATGTGTACATGCATATTTGACGGCAATAATTCGATATTGATTTATGGTGTAACTAAATGATTGGTTGCGTGGTTTGCACCTGGCGCTTTGCACCGAATGGCATTTCGGTGCTAATGTATTTTAATAAAGGGTATCACGAGCGATGGCTAGATTTTGGTTTGGACTTGTATTTTCGATGTTTGTGTTCGCATAAACACCATGTAAATTCATTGGTCGCAGAGATGGTTCAAAAATTGTTATTTAGAAATGCTGCTCGGTCCTTTTCGATTTGTTTAGCGAAATGTGCACTAAATATTGCACATAAATTTAACGATATCTGAAAAACTAAATAAGAGCAAGATTATGATTTTGGATCATTTTCTTGTCAACAGAGCACATTTATTGAGTTTTGCAATTTAAATTGGTAAAATTCAAATTATTTGAAATCATTTTCATATTCAAAGCAAGGAGATTTTTTTATAGATCTCAAAACTAGGAATACATATGGATATTCAAATTATATTACTAGAATTTGAATAGGACCAAGAGAGACAATTAATGGGATAATAAAAGACTATGACGATGACAGTCCCATCTCATACTCCCATAAAGATGCGAGCTGAACAATTTATCTAGAACAAACAAAAAAGGACTAGTTCAATTTGCAGATATAGCTTTTCCTTCAAAAGAACGTCACCAGATGTATTTCGAATATTCCGCAAACAATCAGGGTCCATCAATAGAATTTCCATTCCGGGAAGATACTTGATAGAATCGGGAATTGAACTCAATGTCCGGGAACATCCTAGATTGATCAGTAATTGAACTCGACATCCTGTTATATCAGAAGAAATCATCAAGCTCCATACTCAACGAACTAACTCCGTTATTATCAATTTCGCAGCAATAACCAAGAACCAAAGTCCAAAAATTTCGATTCAACCCAAGCTCCTAGTCCTGGGTACCATGTTTGATTTCAAGATGGTCACCATCTGCTTATAGTTGGCATTTGAGAGATCAATGGATTTGACAAATAAAATTAGAAAAAATACTCTTCGGCTTTTTGTAAAGGAGGCTAATTATTTTGGGGAAAGACATTTACTACCTATACTAATTCACTAATTGAAAGTCAGTCCCATGTGGATAGGGAATCTTATTGAACATGGGACTGACTTGCGATTATGGGTAGTTCACGAGACGGATTTATTCCAATATGAAAGTAGTAGAAACAGGAACGATGACAGCGAAATGTGAAAGGCAAATCACTGCTTAGATTTCATGAACCGGACCGCCTGCTCTTCCTTCTTGGGAACGTAGAGATTCCGTTGTGGCCTGATTTTCAGACCACTGTTATCATTGGAGTGCCGATTTCTAGACAATCTCGTAGTAGGACTATTCGTTTCGCTGTTAGAGATGAAGACAACCTGTAAAAAGAAAGACGAGAGAGAGAAGTTAAATTTGGATATTAACTGACCTCAGGAACAGGAATATATAGGAGGCATCACGATATGCCTGAACATCTCGTACTAGAACGCTGGGTGATCTTTCTCGGGCCTGGAGAAACTATCCTAGGTGCCAAGCCGATATGATCGATATCGTTATCGCTGGGCTGGGCTGCCGTCTCACCTTCGTTTCGCACTTGCGGACAGTCAAATGAGATTGTGCAGTCAGGAAGCGCCTTCTTCGAACCATCAGTGTCTGACATCCAACCTGGATTAGGAGAACTGCCCTGAACGCCGGTAGTGTGCTCATAAATAGCAAAATCTTCGACGGTATTGTAATAACTAGCCACAACCAAAACGGACTTATGAGGATCCTTGCTCCCCTGTACACCCGATCGACCTACTGTCGAGAACTCCCACAGAAGAAGTCTGTGTAACTAGCATGCTCCCCTTTCGGTGGGCAACCGATAACATCATACTCAGACACGCCCTGGATTCCTCGAAAGTACTTCTGATAGAATTTGTTCCCTCCTCAAAATGGCGCAAAATAAATTCCTAGAATACACCGGCGCAGACCTCCCAAAAATAGCCCGGGACCGACCCTGGTGCACTAGAAACCCAATTACCAACACCAACCTATCCAGGTCGTCCAAGTGAAATCCCTAGAGCTGATGAACAAACTGTTGTCGAATCACGTTCGGATCTACACTGAAGCTTCCACACTGCAAGAAAGAGTCGGAGTGGGATTTTTCTGGTCACAAAATACTCCGTCTTTTTCGCTGAGGCTGCTGTCATCTGTGTTGCGATTGCAAGGAAACCGCAGAGAAAACCGACCCTCATTCTGTCTAACTCTCTGTTGGTCATATCCGCCATGTAAACGAGAATATCACGCAACCCTTGCATACAGGCTATAGAGAATACCTGCGATCCGTTGATCATGATATGCTGAGTGTCCGGTCAGTGCGGGATCAGCGAGAATGAGGAAGTAAACACATTGGCAGCACGCAGGAGACAATCCTAAAAATTGCTGATTAAATTAGTCCCATCGACGGACATCATCATCTACTTCAAATCAAAACCCATGATGCATTTCAATATCCACTCGAAGAGCACACTCATCTACAAAAATCAAGGGAGCACCGGAAAGATGGGCCGATGGTAACAGGCTCTCCCGCCTACTCCTAGACACATTAAAATAACTCACTTATGTACGATCACTCGAACTGTCCACCACGTATAACTGGTATGCCAAACCAGGCTATCCGTGGATCATATCTTGGTCGATTGTCCAGATTTTCAATACCTTCGAAACCTCCACCACCTACCGTCTTCAATCCAAGATATTCTGGCCGAGCTACTGGAGAAATTATAGAAATTCCCACTAACCCACTAAATCTTCGTCAAAGTTACAATTGAATAGTTTTATAGCACGTTACAAGTGCAATATAAGTTTATAAAACTATAATTGTTACTTAGGGTGTGTACTATAGAACCCAAAGCACTTCAGCGACTACCTATCACTCAGCTTTTCGTTTATCGCTAATGAAATTATACAATGCAATGTAATATATTGTACCACAATCTATTATCAAATTTGTCTTAAACACCCTCTTTAGCTAACAAATCTGCCCTCTCAACGACCGGAATGGAGCAATGAGCACTTCAGCAGGGACCCAAATCAAGGTCATCTGGACAGATTTTTTTTGATAAAGCACTGAGAAGATCCAGAAAATACGTGCAAGTGGAGAGAATTCACGGAATTATCGTGCCGATTATAACGAAATTATCGACTGCTAATCCTGAGATCGTATCGTCTTATTGGAAGCCTGTAGCGTTACTGGAACAGTTGTTGTTTATAACAACAATGAAATCAAAGTCGTCTCCCAAGAAAGAGTTCAGTTGTTTGACGATATAAGAGTAGAAAAGCGGGCTGATGCAAAATCGAAAATGCTGGAAGCACAGCAAGAAATGAAGCAGCACATCGATCGCAAATGAACAAGAGCATGTACCTGCGAATTTGGTGATTTAGTGGCAATAAGCCACAGGGAATTCGGCAATCTTCTAATGATTGTCAAAAAGTTCCTAGGACCCTTTCGTGTTATCAAGCAAAAGAGGAATGACAGAAAAAATGTCGAAAAGGTTGGATTTCACGAAACACTAAAAGAAACCTCAACAAGTACTGGATTAAGCGATTTGCTCCCGATGGCAATGACTACGACGATGCTGATATGATGCTGACAACCGGTATCGAGGACTCCATAAGCGGTTATGCTCCCATTACATCATCTGGGACGGATGGCGGTCAATTTGGTCGAATATCAGAATCAAAATGAGCACCCCTACAACGAGGATCGGTACTCTCATACCCACACGAACTTTCTTTAGACTGATCAGCACTCAGTAGCTATTGTTAGGGACCGCTCATTCGAGCACGTTGTGATCAAGTAAGTTTTATCGGAACAGTTGAAATATTCGATTACGTTTCTTGATCAGAAATCATAGATAATCGTGGTCATCTGTGATCTGCTGCCAGTCTCCTCAATAAAACCCACTTGAATCATCGTTGTTTGATACAGCTTAATTAGGTCTCCTGGATTGGCACCCCACCATGTTCCGGTTATTCTACGGAGAAAATCGATCCTTCGTTGGTAGTTGTGTTTATACCTAACGTGGCATCCCCTGGGATCTTTCGAGTCGATCCACGGCCCTAGACATTCTGCTGTGAAGACCTGAGCCATAATTTAACAAGTTGAAGCTATGTTAGTTCCTGCTTCCTAGAAAATAAAACTGTTTCCTCCGTGGAGAATTCGATACCCAGAATAATAGCCCAAATCGGCAAATTGTCCAAGGTATCCTGTAGTGGTCTTTCTAGGTCGACATCTTTGGGTCTCATAACGCCGTTGTCTTCAAGCATGCAAGAATTTTCAAGACATTCATCAATGGGGTTGACAGAAAAAATGTACCGAATGGGACTGAGACAAAAGTTGTCGATTATTTTTATGAAGAATTAGGCTGGGATTGGGATTTTTGGGCAGCATCCTAATATTGGCGATACTTGCAGATTTTCGTTCAAACTACAACTCTTTGATCGAAGGATAGTTCAGCATGCAGTATCGGACATTTAACTTTTCGATGGGATAGAAATCTTACCATACTGACGGCTCCCTACTATTTAAAACACTTCGACCTTTCTGTCTATACCCAGAACTCCATTTCACTTTTGTGTGATTAAGGTTGGACAGAGAATGGGCAAAAATCGAAAACGAAAAAAGCAGTTTTTTCAACACCGTGTGTTAGATCTTCATAAAAATGAATCAGCTTATGTAGAATGTTGTTACAGTACAGCTGATTGATTTTTTTTTGAAAATATAACACGCGGTATGGAGAAAACTGCTTTTTTCGTTTTCGAATTTTGCCCTTTCTCTGTTCAACCTTAAATGAATAGCAAAATTTTATTCTGGATATAGGCATTCTTGTAAAGATGCACATTCATGTCCAACCTAATGTTGAAAACTTTGGTTTTCGGTCCACAACTGCAAATACCTTGCTAAATCATCAACTGGCGAGCAAATGTATCTGCGAATATAAATGTTAACTTGCTCGGAGCATCCCCCTTACGTTTAGCAGTCCCAAAACCTATTTTTAAGTAAGTTCATCGTACATTACAATACATAATTTATATTAATTAGTGCACTGGCTTGGGCTACCAGGTAAACGCCTCTACTGAACTGTTTCATGCGCCGCAAAAAATATTTTGAAAAAATCACGCCTGAAATTTGCAACGTTGTTGTTAGTTGCTTGCTATAAAATTCTGGGCAGCTGAATTTCAACGTTGACGATGCGCCATACAAGAATTACTAATGCATTTCAGACTACAAATTTAGTAAAAATTATTCAAAGTAATGTCTTTAACTGAAAGCCATTTACTTTGTCGCATTCGGAGGATAGTGTTTCAATCGAACGTTACGAGCTGTGATCGGAGGCTAATTCTTTGGATAGTGAGGACACTTCAATCGTGTGGGACAATATCACCCTCAATAATCAAATTCAATATGTATCTTTTAGCAGAGTCTGGAAGATTCTACTGCAAGTTGAACTTGAAACTGTCTGGTTTTGAGACTTTATTGTTCCATTATAAGAGAGTACCATCGAAAATTGTGTTCGTTCGCGATATTGTGACGAGACGCAATGCTGTGGGTTTTCTGTGCCTGGGTGGAATCCGAATAAAGCTTCTTGGCGTAATCAAATATCCAACGATGTAAACATTCCACGCTCACGTGTGTACTGTTTTGCTTTTACAAGGGCCAATCGATGTTTCTCTCGTTAACCAATCGACGAACACGCGCCAATAACCACGTATCTTGGTTTATATCAAACTCTGCCTTCTCGTTTCCTTCGGATATCGTGGCAGCATCTTCTATTTCATGTTTCATGTGAAGTCATACAAAACATTGATTGATTCCGATGGCCCCAAGTAGTTTGTGCTTAAGATTACAATTCGATGGTGGTCACTACGGTAGCACGTTTACGTACTAACCCAGTACACGTGCTATTAGTAGGTGTCCAAGCTACTACACGGGGTGTACTGGGGGCGAGTCGGGCTCAACCAGGGGGCCATACCGACTAAACTCCATTGGGCTCCGCCATCTATCCCCAGGAACTACCTTTCGGCATTACTTCTGGGGGGATGGCCGCACTTAACGTACGCGCTCACTCGTGCCTGACATTCGCACTCACGCACGCCCTACATTCCTCTGCCACGCCTCGAGGTGTCAGTAGCGATAGGTACCGGCAATATACACTACGTTACAACCCTCCCATCTCGGCATGGGCATACCATACCTCCGTCTATCATCCGCCTATTCACTCGCTCTATCGTCATGCATCGACGTGGCTATTGCAGTTTCTACCGCTGTGCCACTCAAGCCTCAGCATGAGCAAACCATTCATTCATTTCTCCGCACATAACCCATTCCGCTTTAGCTAACCAAACCGAATTAGTCATACTCCTCGCATGCTGCTCGGCGCGCCATGTTCTCTGCAACCTGCAGGCAATCTGAGTGGTAGCAGTCGAAACTGCGTTCCACTTCTCCACCGCTTGGCACATCCCCTGTACAATGGTATCAGGGGTTGTGTCCCAGCCGCAGACGTCTAGCATAGCTCCTCTTTCGACGTCGAAGCGTGGAAATACGAATAGTATGTGCTCCGCAGTTTGGTCAACACCTGGGCAGACTGGGGTCTCAGCGTGCCCAAACCTGTGGAGGTACTGTCGGAAACAGCCATGGCCTGACAGGAATTGTGGCAGATGGAAGTGAACTTCCCCTTCCCACTCAGCTCGATATGTTAGGTATCAGCCGGTGGGTCCACCTACCTCTCGAGGAGTTATCCCATTCGCGCTGTCATCTGGCGACCGAGGTCACCCTGGCACGCTCACGGACTCCCCTATTGCCACGCAATTCAAAACAATATTCGTCCTCCCGGATGACCAGCCCGACTGGCATCATACCCGCTATCACGCAGGATGCATCGTGTGATACCGTGCGGTAGGAAGATATCACTCTAAGACACATCAAGCGGTAGGTGCTCTCCAATTTGCGACGGTAACTGGTTACTTCCAGTGCCCTCGCCCAGGATGGTCCACCGTACCTAAGGATAGCGACGGCGAAACCTCTAGTGCTCAGAATATGTATCCTAGAGGATTAGTATCTGCAGCAAAATATTTTGTATGGAAATGAGCATCATTTTGATAATCTTGGTTTCGATCTAGATACGTAGAAACTGATCTAGATCCGTTCTATCTTTTGATTGGGGTATCCTATCGGAATGCTTTCTTTGGTAAAGTTGTTTGTTTTGACATGTTTAACGCATGCACTAAAGACACTTATCCTCTCTAAGCTATGCAGATGGCGCTACATGACATTTATAGAAATACACCAGAAAATAAATTTCGACATTTCTTTATGTAAAATCTTTGAAAAAAAAATGTTTTATTGCCGAATCATCGGAAATATATAATAATTAAATAGGTTGCAAAAAGCGATAAATGTTATCATGATATTTCACGGGTTCTGTATGTTCTACAAAAATTCCTCACAAAGCGACAAAATGGAGTTTTGTTTGTGACTAAACGAGACCTTGAACTTTATAACCACGAAGAGGAAAAAGGGACAAAACGGGGCCTTTTTGACAAGTTGAAGTTATCTGTATTATATTAGTTTACAAGGGACTTTTAGGAGAGGAAATCCCAAGTAACAATTGAAGTTTTGTAGCACGCTAGAAGTGTAATCTAAGTTTTATCAGAGGTTATAAAACTATCATAAAACCTCAATTGTTACTAGGGATGTTACTCCTTTTCCTCTTGCATCTAAGCACTCCAGCAGGCTTGTTATTTGCTCACACAATGTGCACAAAGAGCGAAATACACCGATTCAAAAAAGAGCAGCACATAAACACTGCGATGTGCAGATCACCCGCACAAAGAGAATCTTGAAAACGAAAAAAGATGGCACCAAAAGATTCACAATTTCACAAAAAGAGTCACCTTGAAGAGTCACTTTTTTGTGTCTCCTCTCACTGGAAAACAGGGAGAAAGGCGTATCAAACTACAAGTCAGATAAAGTTTGATCGGAAAAACGTTTTTATTATGTTTTTGGTTGCCTTTTCTGCTTCCGTGCATGTGGGACCAAGATGCACACTAAAGAGCCTCTTTATTTCTACTCTTTTATGTGTGTGGCCATAGAGTAGAATGCACACATGGGAGTGCAGAGGTTTTTTTTATTCGTTTATTTGACACGGCTCATAGCTCGGTAGCTTAACGGAGCCATGGATCTTTTATACGTTTACAATACATGTAAAAATAAAAATACAAACAAGAATTCATTAATTGAATCTCCTGCGCGCTTTTATTGCGAGCGGAGACCTTTTTTCGCGAGGTCTGTTGGCCAACAGCGTCAGGGGGGTCATTTAATTCTCTCTTGTTTTTCACGTCCCGGTTGAAGCTGGCTTGGTGTCCGGGATCAGATGTTCTCCCTTGCTTCTTGCACTTATTGTTGATCAGTGTATATCCATCGTCATTGTTACTGTATTCGTAGCCGAAGTTGCTTACAGTTGCTTTTGTGGTACTGGATGATTCTTTTGCGGTTGTCATTATGGTCTGAACAGCTGCCACAAATTTGACCACCGTTTGTGGTTCAGGCATTGGTATTCAAAACTCTGTTTTAGGTTGGTTTGCCGTAGATGAGTTGGCAATCGGTTGAGATGCATTTTCCTCTGCATCTTCCGCGCAAGGTTGTCCATGATGAGCTGTCTGATTACAATACTTGCACGTTGGAGTTTGCCCCGCATGGGTGCATAACGTAGTTTGCATAATTGTAGTTCCGTGAGTATTGAGTTTTATTGCCAAGTAGGAGGGTATAGGCCTTTCAACCCGCATCCTCACTACAAAAACGCCGTTAGGAGTACCCGGGAAGAAGTTTCTCCAAGTATCAGGTGTAACGGATTCTACTTCTCCATATTGCGACATGCATTTTGCAATTGGCTCAGGAGGGGTACGAGGTGATAGGTCATATAACCTTACATCTATATAATCATTCTCAATGTATACGGGAATCTTAATTCCAACGTTGTCACTTTCAACCACGTGTTTTAAGTTGTTCTTCAAAACGAAACGCTCGGCTTGTGCTAACGTGTTGAATGATATTAACACTACATTGTGAAGATGATGATACTGAAGGTACAAGACTTCCGCAAGCCTAAGTTGCATTTTTACCTTCAGAAGGTATTCCACTTCATTAAAACTCGGTCGTTTTAAACAAAATTTAAAGTCAACGACCGCTGCGTTGGGTCGGAGTAGAGCTTTTTCGTCAACTTTACTCATGATGACAAGAATAATCCGATATTTCCTTTGTTCTCGAGACAATGCACACTAGATCGAGAGGCCTGTTGTTCACTTGGCTCGATTGTACGGCTGACTGCGGCAGAAGTAGAAAGTAGACTGAGTGCAGAGATTTATTGTATCAGAGAAATGCGGTGGTTCGCACGAAAAGTGCAAAGAGCGGTTTTAATTTTTCTCTTTATTTGCTCTGAGGTACATTCCATCCTTGCACTTCAGTCGATATTCCCTCATAACCGTTTATTTCCGCCTCGGTGGTGAACCGCCTCGAAAAAAATCATCGGTGAGAAAACGTGACACAGCCGCCACCTTGTCGTAAGATAATTCAATACAGTTTTTTTGTATTTTACGATTGGGTCGTTATATGAAGAATAAAATTCCTATTTTTTACAAAAGTCGATAGAGCTTATCTTTCTAAACATAACAATATATAAGTTCAACCCTTAAAACATCATAATAATTTGTAATTGATTTTTTATAAAAATTAAACACGTCCTAGTTTGACACTATCGGTCTTCCTTGACGGTGAATTTAGCTACGTGAATTAGCATTTATCCAAGTAAAAGGATAGGGATCAAGGTAGTTCAATGGAAGGTGTGGTCGTAATAATTTAATTTTATTTTATTTAATTTTTATTATTTATTATTTTGCATACAAAAAAGCGAAAAAAAGTTCGACTATTTATCTTCAATTTCAGCTGCATCGGAGAAAAGCAAAAAACAGCATATGGCTTAATGACCCAATTAGTATTATTAATTATATTTCATGGAATCACGATTTATAATTGCGCCATGTAAATTTCTGAAATATTCCCACGCGTACGTGTTCTGCTGCGGTGTATCTTAAAGCCATAAGGCAACTTGGTTTAATCGACTTTGCAAAGCAGATTCTTCCTGAATACATTAGGAAACCATAAAATCAACCTAACATAATCCAAAATAAAATTCATTGCTCTTTTATATTTTTTTTATAATACAAGTGTCAGGACAGATTCAGAGTATCGCTGCCTACAGCATTGAACTGCACTTTATTGTATCCAACACCATTTCGTCAGAGCTTTAGAGCTCTGGGCAATAATGAAAAAAATCGCAAACGGATTCCAAACGGCAATATAGCGAATCCGTGTAGCAATTTACGACCGATAATCATAACGCAGTTTGCAGCTGAAAGCTAATTAATGAGCATTTTTTACGCCCACTTGGATTTTTAATCCTGTGGTAATCACTGTGGCAAAACTGTTGAATTAAAAGCAAATTAAAAGATTTTATCATTAATCACCTGTTTCGACGGTTCCCCGCCCGCACCAGCCTTCTTCGATCGATGCATTGTTGTTGTGCATAAAACATGGTGTTACCCACCCGGTTGGTACAGGGCTTTGTTACGAAGGTTGGTTCAATCTGGCAGCAATTACTATCACACCATGGACAATCGTGTTTTTTTACTGGTTTCGCTGACCCGGTCAGCGTTGTGTTTCACCCATTCCTGGATATCCCGTTACGTACTAGATTACTGCCCGACTGATTAACTTTAATCGCAAAATACGATCGAATTACACTGAACCCTCTTTCTACGACGGGCTCTCACAAACGAGCTTTTTTATTACGCTCGATTTATCTTTCACGTAGAACGAGAATTCAGTGTATGGAAATCAAGGTTAGTTTACAAACGAAATAAGTGCGGCACTCAGAGTCACCATTATGGATACATTTGCACAAAATTGTATTTGGCGGTAATAACCATTAATTTATCATAGCATTGAATTAGTCTAATCGTAGTTTTAGGAAGTGAGTATTTTGTCATACCAATTTAGTAGTGTTTAAGCGGACCAAAATTTGCCTCAACGTATTTGAGATCCAAAATTCGAACCATCATTTCGCTACAGATAACTTCACAATTTGCAATAGTTTTTGTTTAGATCATTGAAAAATCAATCCACAGTTATCAATAGTTTAGCACGCCATAATGCCAAGCCTGTATCGAGTACGTAGATGGTTGTGCTCGGTATTTGAGGGTTAAAAGGTTTAAACTACAAAAAACAAGTTCATTGACATAAAACGTTTCGATTTGTTGAGAATATCTCGAAACATCCTACTTTTACAATGATGTTCATATAGGTTTAGTAAATTTTTGTAAATTCGCTACTTGTTAAAAAAAGAAAAAGCAATAGCCATTAGTATTTAATCGGTTTTGTTTGTTTTTTTATCGATTCATGCTTAAATATTACTTTCGTTCGTGTTAACCGTTTCCTAAAATGACACCTTTCGACATGCAAATAAGAATCTCCTGTTTCAATGCATTGATACTAGCGACATAAAATTTTTATTATTCTTGCGAAGGCAATTACCGAAGGTAATTTCGGTAATTAACTAATCAAGACTATCCCTTCTTCAAGTCTCAATGGGTTGTTAATTGGATGGCTCAACGGAAAATCACAAATTCATCACATTCTTCAAACTAAAGATGCAATCTTGTAATTATTCGAAAATGCAGCAACTAACTAGCTACTAACTCAATCATCTCAAGACACCAAGATATTACACCATAAGTCACAATTAAAACGGAAAAAAATGTTCCCAAAATTGTGAATAAAGTGCCATGAATCCTGAAACAATCACGTTTTTACGTTATGAAAACAGGACCATGAACAAAAATCATGTGTTTTATAATAAATTATTTTCAATTTCACTTCAGTAACGCCAGCATAACGTTTATTTCAGTGGAACTATTTGTTATTGCTTTGTGAACTTCAGTCACGGTTTCCGCCAAGTCATTTCCAATGCGATTTATAGTACGCGAACTAGTCCACAACTTTATGAACATTAACCATAAAACCAAAGGTTGACTTATGATAATTTTCATAGATATAAGAGCCTTAGTTCACAAAATCAAAAAATTCTGGATATGTTCTCGTGAACTATTTCACGAAATTCAAAATTTTATTCATGAATCAATTTAATTCTCGTGAACTAACTCATGATTTCTAATATATTATGTACGAGCCAATATCCGTGCTCGTGAAATAGTTTACAAAATCATCAAATATTATTCATGTATTCATGAACTGGTTCATGGTGCCTAGTACATGATTTACAATCTATTTTGCGTGCTGATGATATTTAGAAGATATCGTTAATCATTTACAATTTCATGCAACATGATAATGAAATTTCCCGGGAACTCTCACAAAATTTGCAGAATTATTCGTGGAATCGTTTTATTCCATGCACTGTTTTATGAAATGCCCAGCTGCTAGCGACCATAGTAATAGACACGAGCATTAGATATAAAAAAAACTATTAGAACCTCGATCATCGTTATTCGTTTGATAAGGTTAATGGTGATATCTGGATAGAAAACGAAAACTGCGATAAGAATCCCAAATAGTCACATTTCTATGATCCACGTAATTCCGAATAAAAAACCGATAGTAACCAAAAATAATAGATCACAATTAGGCGAAGAGAATTTACGAACACCATGATAAAACTGTTGATATTAAGAACATTAATCATATTACACTCCTTGTCAAATTTGGAAATAAGTTCGAAAATAAAATATTACGATAACATGAACAGAAATTACGAAAATCATGACTAAGATCCAGAAATTATGAACATGATTTACTCTATTTATGACTAAAATATTACGATAACATGTACAGTAGTTACAAAAATCGTGACTAAGAACCTGAAATCATGAGCATGAATCACTCTACTCATAACTAAAATATCACGTAAACATGAATATAAATCATAAAAATCGCTTCTAAGATCCTGAAATCATGAATTGTAATCCCGCTAGTCTGACAGAAAAATGCGATAGCAAACTCATGAATAAGATAGCACAATAACGTGATGAGAAATCACAAGAATCGCGAATAAGCTCTTGAAATCATGAACAACATTTGACTGTCGGCTGTGTATTCCCATATCGTGAATTAGAATCACAACAAAAACTAAACATGTTCAGAGAACAACAACTGGTTGCAATGAAAAACGTTATTTGGTAGTAAGTTCATCTGTATTATATTTTTGTTGCAAATTTGATTTGGCTGTTATGCTGGCCAAATTTGCTAGAAATATGTAGTATGTGGTAAAAATGTTGGATTGATTATTACCCGATAAATGTTGGCGGAATGTGTGTTAATAAAACGGTCATTATTATGTGTATTATAGCAACATATCTAAATATGCCAAAGAAATTGGCTGCACTGCCAACCTCGCCAGCTGCATACACTCATCTGTCATCTGGCACAAGAAAGGGAAGATAACTAAAAATACGAAGCCAGTTGTCTCTTCTTGTCTTAGGTTTACCCGGATCTCATTTGACTGGTGCTCACTGGGTAAATTGAAAGCGGATCTATTCATTTGAGAGGATCAAACGAAGGAGGTTGAATATGAATTGCGACTCATTTGAAAGCAACGGTGTGTGATGTGCCATGAACCGAGCTTCAGATCAACAGCTACTGCATGAATATGAATGCTACCGTAGACGACTGCGTTCATTCAGTTTCAATTGAATGAAACGAAATTTTACTGCACTGAATGATATAAATGTCAATTACATATTCAGTACGATTTGCGCATACATGCAATGGATCGACAGCCACGAACTTGAGAAGCTATGTGTCGAAGCTGAAACACTTGACCCCAGCAGCGGATCCAGGGGAGGGTTTGAGGGGTTCGGACCCCGCCAAAAAAAAATTTAACTTGTTAACAAATTTTAAATTCGTTTTCAATTTTAAAGTAGTTTTCAAACTCAAAATCATTTCAAACTAAATTTTCCACTAGTTTTAAAAACCTACCAAGGAAGTTTATTTTGGAGGAACCAGGAAATTTTCTTAGGGAGGAGGAACTACGAAATTTTCATCGATTAAGGGAAGGTGGGTTTAGAGAATGGTGGTGTGTGATGGAGGGGAGAGTGGTGGTAATAACTCACCGCATGCCCCTAACTACGCCTCTGTTAAAATACAGAAACCTACATTAGTCAAAAAAATAGACCGGGATTAGGTTGACGATGTTCAGAGTGATTGCATACACAGCAAAAAATATGAAAATTAACTTAAGTGTATTTCATGATATCGCATAAAACTATTCGTGTAATTATGTTTCACGAATAAATTTATGCTATATATCATGCACATAAAATGACCCCTGAAAATCATGCAAATCTGTATGTTCTTATGGAAATTTACATTATTCTGCTCGAGACCTGCGCGCTATTCATTCAACTTTCAGATAAAATATCTTATTTTTACACGATTTTATACGAAACGGTGTTGAGCGGAGAGAAAAACTAACTGCGTCATACACATACATGCACGAGCCGCAACTCAATGCGCTTGGATCGTTCACGCTCAAGCGAAGCTTATGTACGCCACTTTGCAGTCACGTTTTGTTTTATTCAAATCGTTTATTTGATAAGGCACGTTGCGTTAGCTTAAAGGTGCCAATTTTGTTTTGTTTTACATTTTAAATTGCTTAAAACTAGGGGATTACATATTGATTTTTTTAAAATGAAACTAATGCGATTTTATAGCTATCTTATATATCTACACAAGGGGATAATATTATTTTCGTAAGATTAGGGGGGTCATTTAGTTTTTGTGGCAATATGGTTTGACAATTTTATCAGTGAGATTATTGGAGCAAATAATGTTTAACTAAGGGGGACAATTTTTTACGACTAACTTAGAACTAGGAATAACTAGAGGGCATGATTGAATTTTGTAAAGATTCGTAATTATAGTTATTTTTGTGGGTAGTAGAGTTGGGCATTTTCAACGAGATTATATAATATAATAGTTAAAACTAGAAGAGACAAGAAGAGCTAAATGCTTCGTGATGATATTGGGGGGGGGGGGGGGGGTAGTGGTGTTACTTCTGGGTATAAGAGTCAGGGGAGGGAGGGTAGACAAAGATGGCAGGGAGAGAAAATTATTTCAGTTTCAGGCATCGTGAGATCAACGGATGGATTACAAACTCGGGTGGCCTTCATCAGGGGAATCATGTACTGGGACGCCGGGTGGTCCTCCTCAAGATGGCAGGGGTTTTTCCAGACGATTTCGTAGTACGGCTCAGATGTGGATCGGCTACATTTCGAGTTAAGCGTGTTATGTTCGTGCCGTAGGTCCCGTGTTTGTTGGCTCATTCGATACAGATGCTTTGATACAGGTGGAAGAGGGTTCTGAGAATGATAAGGAAAATAAGAAGGGGCAGTTAGACTTGTATATTGATGGTTTTCACAAAGGTGTATATAAGGGACATATATAGGACATCGCGGCTTGCCAGCACATCTCGAACCGGGACGTTGGTTGGTCTTCCTCGGGCCCGCAGGGTATCCATTAGCCGAGACCTAGCGGAACTGTACTCGGTGCACGCCCAGACAATGTGCTCGATGTCGTGATAGCCGTCGCCACAAGCGCAGATACCACTATCCACGAGCCCAATACGCCGGAGATGTGCATCCAGCGTGTAATGGTTTGCCATGAGTCGGGACATCACACGAATGAAGTCACGACCCACATCCATCCCCTTGAACCAAGCTTTCGTCGATACCTTAGGGATTATCGAATGTAGCCACCTTCCCAGCTCTCCACTGCTCCACGAAGTTTGCCAACTTTCGAGGGTTCTCTGATGAGTAATACTGAAAAATTCGCTGAAGCAAATTGGTCTTTCGTAAACGTCTCCTTCTAAGGCACCCACCTTAGCTAAGGAGTCTGCCTTCTCATTGCCCGGAATGGAGCAATGAGAAGGGACCCATACCAAGGTAATCTGGAAAGAGTTGTCAGATAAAGCACTCAGTAGCTCCCGTATTTTCCCCAAAAAATACGAGGAGTGCTTTCCATGTTTCATCGAGCGAATAGCGTCAATAGAACTGAGGCTATCCGAAACGATGAAGTAATGGCCTGCGGGTAATGTTTCAATGACTCCAAGGGTATACTGAATGGCAGCTAGTTCTGCGGCGTAAACTGAAGCAGAGTCACTGAGTTTGTAGGAGGCGGTGAACTTTTGATTGAAAATACCGAAGCCAGCGGATCCTTCGAGGTTTGATCCGTCAGTATAGAACATCTTAGAACAGTCGACTTCTCGGAATTTATTATAAAAAATGTTTGGAACCACTTGTGGGCGTATGTGGTCCGGAATTCCACTAATCTCGTCTTTCATGGATGTGTCGAAGAAAACAGTAGATTCAGTATTTATGAAATGCACACGGTTGGGATTGTAAGAAGAAGGGTTAATATTCTGCGCCATGTAGTCAAAGTACAGGGACATGAAACGGGTCTGAGAATTGAGCTCAACAAGCCTTTCGAAATTTTCAATCACGACCGGGTTCAAGATATCGCATCGAATGAGCAATCGATATGAGAGTTCCCAAAATCGATTTTTCAACGGGAGAACGCCCGACAGCACTTCGAGACTCATCGTATGGGTCGACTGCATGCACCCTAAGGCGAGACGCAAACAACGATACTGAATTCTTTCGAGTTTGATGAAATGTATGTTCGCGGCGGAGCGAAAGCAGAAGCATCCGTATTCCATTACCGACAGTATCGTTGTTTGATACAACCTAATTAGGTCTCCTGGGTGGGCACCCCACCATGTTCCGGTTATTGTACGAAGAAAGTTGATCCTTTGCTGGCATTTCTGTTTCAGATACCGAATATGGCATCCCCAAGTACCTTTCGAGTCGAACCAGACCCCTAGATATTTTACTGTGAAGACCTGAGCGATAGTTTGACCCATTAATAGAAGCTGTAGTTGTGCTGGTTCTCGCTTCCTTGAAAATACAACTAGCTCAGTTTTCTCCGTGGAGAATTCGATACCCAGCTTAATAGCCCAAGCAGACAAATTGTCCAAGGTATTCTGTAATGGTCCTTGTAGATCGACAGCTTTGGGTCCCGTAACAGACACCACGCCATCGTCTGCAAGTTGCCTTAACGTGCAGGAATTGTCAAGACATTCATCAATGTCGTTGACGTAGAAATTGTATAACAGGGGGCTTAGACATGAGCCCTGGGAAAGGCCCATGTAGCTAAATCGTGATGTCGATAAGTCACCATGCGAAAAATGCATGTGCTTTTCCGACAACAAGTTTAGTAAAAAGTTGTTTAAAGTCGATGAAAGACCATGCTGATGCAGCTTCTCTGAAAGAATGTTGATCGAAACTGAATCAAAAGCCCCCTTTATATCTAGGAACACTGATGCCATCTGCTCTTTGCTAGCATAGGCCATTTGAATTTCAGTTGAGAGCAACGCAAGACAATCGTTCGTCCCTTTGCCTTTGCGAAAGCCAAATTGTGTATCTGACAGTAAGCCATTTGCTTCGACCCAATTGTCGAGGCGGGATAGGATCATTTTCTCGAACAACTTCCGGATACAGGATAGCATTGCGATCGGACGGTACGAATTGTGGTCGGAGGCTGGTTTTCCTGGTTTTTGGATGGCGATGACCTTCACTTGTCTCCAATCGAGTGGGACAATGTTAGCCTCGAGAAACTTATTAAATAAGTTCAACAAGCGTCTCTTGGCAGAGTCAGGCAGATTCTTCAACAAGTTGAATTTGATTCTGTCTGGCCCCGGAGCTTTATTGTTACACGACAAGAGAGCAAGTGAGAACTCCACCATCGAAAAAGGTGTTTCGTTCGCGCTATCGTGAGGAGACGCGGCGCGGTAAATCTTCTGTGCCAGGGCGGAATCCGGACAAACCTTCTTGGCGAAATCGAATATCCAACGGTTTGAATATTCTGCACTCTCGTTAGTACTGTTTCGGTTTCGCAAACGCCGGGCCGTGCCCCAAAGAGTGCTCATCGATGTTTCTCTCGTTAGTCCGTCAACGAACCGGCGCCAGTAACTACGTTTCTTGGCTTTCATCAAACTCTTCATTCGCGTTTCTAACGTCGCATATTGTCGATAGCTAGCGGGTAACCTGTCGTCTCGGAAGGTCTTAAACGCGGCGGCCTTCTCCGCGTACACGTCTGAGCACTCTTTGTCCCACCACGGATTAGGAGAGCGTTTTTGTATGTTCGCGCCGGGTACTGGCTTAGTCTGAGCTTGATTCGCGCTGTCGAGAATCAAGCCAGTCAAAAAGCTGTACTCTTCCTCCGGAGGAAGTTCTTGGGTAGATTCGATATTGTCGGATATCGCGACAGCATAGCTCTTCCAATCGATATTTCGTGTGAGGTCATACGAAATATTGATTGATTTCAATGGCCTTGAACCGTTATTGATTGAGACTACAATCGGCAGATGGTCGCTGCCGTGGGGATCAGGAATTACCTTCCACGTCCAATTTAACCGCAGCGATGTTGAGCAAAGGGACAAGTCTAAGGCGCTCGGGCGCGCTAGAGGAGCAGGAATCCGTGTCATTTCACCCGTGTTTAAAATTGTCAAATTGAAGTTATCGCAAAGATCCTGAATTAAGGAAGACCGGTTATCATCATAGAGGCAACCCCATGCTGTACCGTGAGAGTTAAAGTCTCCTAAAACTAGTCGCGGTGCTGGCAGAGATTCTAAGATGTCTTGTAGCCGTCGGTGCCCAACCGCGGTGTTGGGGGGAATATATATGGAAGCTATGCAAAGGCTTTTGCCTTTGGTTGTTACTTGACAAGCGACAACTTCAATACCTGTTATCGAGGGAAGGTTAATTCTGTAGAAGGAATAGCACTTTTTGATCCCCAAAAGCACTCCTCCATAGGGGGTGTCTCGATCCAGGCGAATAATATTAAAGTCGTGGAAGTTGAGATCTATGTCGGAAGTTAACCAAGTTTCACATAATGCAAATGCATCACAACTCAAATTATTTATTAAAATTTTGAAGGAATCGATTTTCGGGATGATACTTCTGCAATTCCACTGTAGAACAGTGATCAAATCCGTGACCTCGTTCGATGAGTTAGCCATCGAAGGATACAATCGCTGAGAGGAGGGGCCATTTAGCAGTCAACTGCTTCAAAAATGTTCTCACTGTAGGGAGAAAAGCTAACATAAGACTTTTAATAGGATCAGTAATATTGAAAGTTTTTATTATCCAGTCCACTATGTCCGAGAGTTTTATAATTCCAGTACTGTGATTACTCTCGAACTGAAACAGAGGAACACTTGGGATTTTTGATGTTCCTGGAAGTGCTGGGAACTCCTTCTCTGAGCTTAATCCTCCGAGACCAGGAGCTAATTGCTTCGGTTTGGTTGCAACACTTCCAATAGATGTCACTTTCGGAGCCCCGTCAAGGGACACCTTCTGGCCTTTACAAGGAACTTTACGAGAGGAAATGTTCCTCCTCTTCCTATAAATTCTAGGCACCCTAGTAGATGTTCCCTCTTGTGGGTTACCAGCCTCGCCCTCGTCAGGAGGCAAGTGAGTATAGATGTTTGCTGAGGATGGTGGCGTAGCATTCTTTAACATTTCTGCGAAAGAATGTTTGGATCGTCCCGCAAGGGAACGTTTCAGTTTATCCCCGCGTAGTTTGTACGCGGGACATGCCGAGATATCATGCAGACTCTCCGCACAGTAAGGACACTTTTCGGCTTGCCTACTGCACGAATTATCTAGATGATTCTCCCCGCATTTTCCACAGCGGGCCTTATTGCTACAATGGGTGGCTGTGTGACCCAATTGTTTACACTTTGTGCAATTCATGACCCGCGGCACAAACAGACGCACAGGCAGACGAACCTTGTGCAAGAGGACGAAATTTGGCAAAGCGGTACCAGCGAAGGTCACCCGATAAGAGTTTGATTGGGGGTACGTTTTTGAACCATCCCCCGCAACTACTACTGAGTGCAAACGTTTGCACTCAAGTATTTTAACTGGCTGAAGTAAGCGGTCTCTGAATCGGCCAACCCCGTACTTCAGCAGATCCTCGCACGTCAAACTCTCATCGGTTACGACGCCTTCGGATTGTACTCTTACAGCCGGAATATACACGTTATAATCCCGCGTAAAGTGCTCACAGCAAGCAATATCGTTTGCCTGCTTTGAGTTGGCTAGCAACACTCTTATCTTGTCCGAGCGGACCTTTGAAATTTCGGTCACAGCCGAGAACCGTTCCGTCAGGTCTCTAGAAATCTGAAGAAGATTCAGTGATTTAGTCTTGGGCCGAAAGAAGACCACAAATGGACCAGTTGAGAGTTCTGGATAGCATTTGGGCCGAGGGGGAGCCTTAGAAGTTGAACCCGATTCAACTTCTATTTGACCATCCGGAGAGGGAACCATAGAAAACGTCAACGCACGGGGTCAGCGCCCGCGCAGACGGAAGAAAGCAATAAATGTGTTACAAATGACAAAAATCACTTAGCTTTAAACTGGTGTCCAACGACGAACCGATCCAGCTTATACAGCTGGCTATTGTTTAATCCTCACACGCGAACAAAAGACTGAGGACCGAACCGAACTGGCAAAATAACCTTGAATGCGGATTAACACTATTCTTTATCGCCTCACACAGCACTACGGACTAGAAAAAACAACCTCTGTCTCGATGGAGAGCTCGAAAACGAATGGAAATTGTGATTTGTAGTCACGTTGTTATGTGTCGCTTTAGCCTAGGTCATAAGGGGGTGTCTCTGGTGAGTCAATGATTATCGGTTCAAGTCTTGGTATTGTTTAACGGATTTTTTTTGATGTCAGTATCGTCACCAATACATACGTAAGTTATTTATAGTACGTGTTGTGGCCAATGTAAACTTACTCACTCGCATAATTTTACACTATTGGTCGCGTTCCCTTTATGTGCAGTATAGTTAGCATAATTTTACACGAATATTTTTTAACTGTGTAACGTTTCTATATGAGAAAGGTAAAAATGTAAGGTAAACTTATGGGAAATCACTTTTTTCGTTTAATCTATCATAACAAACGAACAAAACACACCAGGGCTTCTAAATTCCGAGAAATGTCGTCAACAAGCGCTAAAAATTTGGTGCAGTTTGTTCTGAGCTTACTTTCCTTTTTTGTCACAATAGGAGGCCTTTGAGATTTCAAAAATGAGTGTTCTTTTGCAATGCCCTAATGCGGTTGCGAGGGTGGCCAAGGAGGTGGTTTAATGAAAGGTCGAGTACTCCCAATTGCATATTATACCTTCCTGTTTTGAGAAAATCGGTTCGGTCATCTTCGTGTAACCGATGCGCAATTGTTGGTCACACCCATACACACTGGCATACACACATACGAATACACACGTTTTCTAAACTCAACGAAGTGAGTCGATTGGTATTTGTAATTCATCTTAATTATTTTTACATCATTTATACATATATTGATTTCTGATTTATATGGGTATTTCGCATGTGGCCGCATACTTCAACCCGTAACACAGGAACCAGTACTCCGATTCAAAGGAAATTTAATAGCATTCACTAGGGAGCTAGTTCTAGCTTTCATTTGAGACTAATTTTGTGAAAATCGAGTCAAACATTTCTGAGAAGCAGATGTGAATTCAATTCAGGAACTTAACCACATTCCTGAAGCTTCTGGTTCCGCCGAAGTTGTGCAATGTGGTTAACGTGGATTTGATAAGGCATCAGTGAGTTGAAAATATAAATCAAAACATTTTCGAACACATTTTAAAAAGTTTTGCATCATTTAAATACGATGTTGATTCCGATTTATATTTCTTGCGTGACCCCATTCTGCAACCTGTAACTCCGGAACCGGAAATCGGAATTAAATGAAATTCAATAGCATCCTATGGGAATGTTGTACCTTTCATTTGAGAATAAGTTTGAAAAAAATCAGTTCTGAGTAACCGATGTACTTATTTTTGGTCACATACATACATACACACGCACACACACATACGCACACACAGACATTTGCCTAACTCTACGAATTGAGTCGAATGGCATAAGAGACTCAGCCTTCCGGGCCTCGGTTAAGAAGTCGATTTTCAGAGTGATTGCATAGCCTTTCTATAGGAGAAAGGCAAAAATAAATAAAATTAAAAAAAAGTCCATCAATGCACTGAAACTTCTATTAACGAACCAAACCGGGGGTTCGTACATTAAATTAGTTCGTAAAAAAAGTGTTCGTTGTTGGGGATTTAGTTCGTAAAAAATGTTTGCTTCACATTCTTATTAATATTCGTTGGTTGAGCAATATTCTCGATAACCCTGACAATAAGGGTATTTTTGGAATGGGCTTGCCAAGTAGATGCTGAAAATGGACAATTGGAAACTTTTCCAAGTTCAATATGACGATTGCCGGTTGAGCATTATTTTTGATAACGAACAATATGTGTTCTATTTCCGTCATGCACTCGTCAACCCTATCCCGAAAATACCCATATTGTTGAGGTTATAGAGAATTTATCTAAACCGGAAGTCGCCATCTTGGATTCCAAAATGGCTCAAGACATCGATTTCCGTCATGCACTCGTCAACCCCATTTCGAAAATACCTATATTGTTGAGGTTATAGAGAATTTATCTAAACCGGAAGTCGCCATCTTGGATTCCAAAATGGCTCAAGACATCGATTTCCGTCATGCACTCAACCCCATTTCGAAAATACCCAACTTATATTAGTAACAATTAACTAAGAATACCATATAACCATGCTGTAATGTACGAACTCAAACTTTCCAAAAAGAGTTCTTTGTTTCGAATATAGTTCGTAAAAAAGAGTTCGTTATTTCAAATTTAGTTCGTAAAAAAAGTTACGTAAATCGAATATTACGTAAAAAAAGAGTTCGTAAATGGAGGTTTCAGTGTATCTGGCTACAAAGCGTTAATGTTCAACTAAGAACGTTTCATTAGGCGTCCATCTAGGAAAACGGAAAAAGCAGTTTTTTCTAACACCGTTGGGAAAAGCTTCATGAAAATGAATCAATGTATTCAGGGCATTTGTAGAGTATTACTGACCGATTTTCATAAAGCTTTTTCCAACTGCTTTTTTCGTTTTCCAAGATGACCGCTTTTCCAAGCTTTCTCAGTTGAACCTTAAGCTGTACATCGATGGATGTGGTTGTTGTAATATGCATTACGATGAAAAGGGGGAAATTTTGACATTCACCTTTCCGTTCATCAATGTGCAAAAAGCTGTTTTATAATGGTTATGTCATCCAGACAAATCCAAAATTCCTGTATTCAATATGCTGCAATACATAAGTAGTCTAACAGACGTCATTCCAGTCTACAAACAAGAAGGATCAACATGGAACAGTTTTCAAACCTCTATAGATTATTTTCTTGTATAATATGTCAATGAAGTAAAAAATTTGCGATCTTTTGAAGTGGGATAAATGATCTAAAAAATTTTCAACGTTCAAGATCACCTAATATAATATTCCTTGACTTTGAAGGTTTGACAACTTCGGGAAGTTATCAACATAAAACAGCGCCTGCTTTGATATAGAAATTTTAGTGATTAATTCTCATAGAGGTAATTATGGTGAATTAATTTTTCAAAAATATTAAGAGACATGGTGCCTTTAGCAAAGTTTTTGATAATGTCATTTCAAACAATTTTGTTGAAAATATGAAAGCTACATGAATTCAACATATAGGGATTTAAATGGACTGGACATGCTATATTTCTCCTTAGTGAAGAAAAATTTAGGTGAAAACTATTTTTTTCTGCGCTACGGATAAAATTGTTTGAAACAATCATTGCGAGTTGAGAACACAAAACCTATAACTAAATTATGGATGGATGGAACTGAAACTTGCGTTTCGACTTCATCTCATCAGAATCCGACACTAACTTGGTGGGCGGACTAAGCTAGCGCTGAATTGATGCTGGCTCCTGAAAATGGAATCACTCTTTGTGTTTTTGAGTCCTTTTAATATCTGGGAATTATTTGTTTTAAATACAGTTTCCTTATTTTTTTTGTAAGCTTCAAAGGCACCTTGAACGCAATGTGAATTTATTAATTACCGCAGAAGAGATTTATCAAATACAGTAATTTCAGAATAGCTTATTGTAAAGGTTTTCTACTACTATATTTCGATACTCTGAATATGTGGGATATTTATGTCTTTGACAAAGTTGTTTGAAATAGCACTTTCGAAAGCTTTGCTGGAGACATTAAGTCTAGACCCAAATTTGCTTGAATAGTAATTCTTCTCTATAATTACTTCTAGGAGGATTAACCGTCAAAATTATTCTATCAGCAGATTACGTTTTGAAATTCTTCAATGTTACTTAACATCGAAATTTGGCAGTTTCGAATGAATGTGATCGTGACCGTTAAAAATTTATCGAGCATTAATTTTACTTTTCTTCATTAGTCAACCTCACAACTTGCAGTACGTAACACACAAAATTTTAGTACGCCATTCATTGCATCCTGCTAAGAGGCTATTCATATAGTTGATAATACAACAAAAATCCAATGCTTATAAAACCGATCCTGACCTGCTAGAGACAAAATTACATCAGCTTTCAACTAGTTTCTGAAATGTTATTCTTGTTGTTCACCATATTGAATTGTTGTTTAAACTCTACACAATCTAAAAAAAATACATTTTCAGCAAATGTTGAAATGTATGCAAGTTTTCGGTAAATAAGCTTATGTTTTATATGCAATCAACCTATTCAAATTTAGATTCCCATTCGAAAAATTGTCTCTAATCTATATTTTAAAGCATCTTTCCAAAAATGAGCTCATAATAATTCAGACAGTTATTTTATTTTGCATTGAAGTAATTTGACAACTATGGGATTTTGGCTAAGAAATAAGTTACAAGATCCCCTTCCCACAATTTTACAAAAGTTTAAAAGTGACGCTTTAAACACAGTTCTCAATGTAGTGATCAGAGAATATTTTTCCAAAAATATTTTGTGGAATATTAAATTAAATTCGTCAGTATCAATTTTTTTTTCAATCCAATTAATTTTGGTTTGGGGGGGGGGGGTTTAACCCCCAAACCCCCCCAAAGAGATACTCTTTACTTTCACTGTATATCCTATCAACCTACACTAGGGTGCTGAACCTGATTAATTATGTACAAAATCCGATATGCCGTGAGCTAGTTTGCACAACGTTTCAAACAAACGATGTAATTTACTGCATACGATAGTTAGTGATGGAAATTAGTTTTTTTTCACTCCAACCACTCTTATCGGTTACGACTAATATATAACAGAGCCATTTCGTGGTAGTGAGAAAAACTGCCACGTTTACCCATTGATACAGTATTAATCTTCGATTCTTTGCGTTAGAATGGGATTAGCAAAGAGCAGACCATCGTAGCTCGTCCGAGCTATCTATATTTATGTCACGTAAATAATGGGCTGCTTCCACGCAATGGCTCCCGCACCGTAATCATTTTGCTGCGATGTGCGTAGGGTGTGAGTTATGCAATGTTCAAAGAAGATAACGAAGAGGGTGCATGCGTTATGTTACATGTTTTATAAATGGTAATATATTGCAAGATATGACGCTAGAATTATTCTTAGCATATTAGATCAAGATTTCTGTGGTTAAGCTCAACGTCTCTCAATTAAACCTTTATGAGAATTGGTATTATTCTAAAAATAACCGTGGTAACAGTTTTGCATCATTATTTTGAGCACAGAATTAGAAGTTAATATTTTCACTAATCATCTCGAAACTTAAAATAAATTGCCTGTATCATTTTATTACCAGAGTCATAAAATCGAATTCCACACCGTGTCATTTGTCGGGACTCCCCAACTCGGTTGTATGACATCAACTGCACAACGTTGCAATAGAAACTAATACCTTGATAAACCCATTCAAATTTTCCCGCGATTGTTACATTGATTGCCCAGCCAATAAGCCTTTATATAGAGCAGTTGAATTGCAATAATAAAAATGGCCCGGCTGCCTACGATGATTGTCCAGCTTCAGGAACAGGAGATTCGAATGCATTGAACACGAACATAAAAGAAATTAACCGCCTGCCCACAGGGCTGGCAGGCGTTTCAATGGGAATTCATTATTAACTTTAATTATATTATTACCGGCTATGCATGTTTCATCATTATCATTATTACCAGTCGCGTGGTACTGTCGTTGGCAGTCCAGTTTCAATCGAGGAATAAAAAAGCATTTACAGGACCGAATGATTTCTCTATACGCGTGACGTTTGGGCGACCATGTAGTGCGCGGTTTATTTATATTATTATCTAATTAAAATGATAAAATATGCAACCAAATTTATGTATAGTATGTTTAATGATTAAAATTATATCAGATGACGATAAGGATAATGATGTATGTGACCTGGAATGTGGCTGATCGATCGAAATTGCTCGACTGGCTGGCTGGCTGGGAAAAAGGCGAGTGTCAGTCGAAGTTTGATGGCGATGCTCTAGATATGCTCAATGGTGCATTTCTAACTGAAGTATAATTGAATTCGACTCCGAATAGGAGTGCTTTTGCATGCCAGTCGAGCGGCACCGGTTATTAATAATCGATGATTTTGCTTCGCCGAGTCAGCTGACAAACGGAAATGTTGCGGACATACAGGAACAGCCAGCGGTCTGACAATTGTGATTTTTGGATGAAAGTGATGGTCTTGATGTCTAAATTTAGATGAATCAATATTTCGGCAAAATGAACCAAGCGAAGAGCACGGTCCAATTACTATTTAATTAAAAGTCCTCGCCCGAAGGGAGGAGCGCAACCCAAATTATAATGAAAGTGAGGGAATTATTTGATTGCTGGAATGTCCTATCCTGTAGCAAGGCCCGGCGAAGTGCCTTTCTCCTGAAAGCGTGACCAAGCGAACTAATTTGAATGGAAATGAAGTGTTAGCGGTTTGTGTGGGTGGGTTTGTTGTTTGGTCAAAAGATTAAACAGATTGAATTCAGTGTGAGTGATTAGGGAAAGCAAATGAGAACATCAGATTTGTAAGAATCCGAGAAGGAATAATGGCAGTTTGACATGTCATAACTATATTTTTGATAAGTAAAATGAATTAGAGTGATGCAAACACCAGGAAAACAGAACAGTGGTAAAACCTTCAAAATTTGGGATAAAGTTTAGGTGTATGAAAACAGTTTGGCACAAAAGTCTTGTAAAAATCTTTCGGAACTAATGTTTAGATATAATCAACAAAAAAGAAAATCAATATACTATAATCAAAATCAATCTAAAATTGTAGTGTTAACGAAGGATTAAATTTTCTTGAAATTTTTGGCGTATTCATTTGGCATGAACATTTTGGCTGTAGTGACGTTTGGCAAAATTCTAAATTATATCACATCAAAAGGATTGTACGATAAATTTAAGCAAAAACTAAGATATGTAAATTCAAAATTTCCCTTTATCACTAAACGTTTAGCTGTGAGCAAGCTGAGTGCAATTACTGGAATACAAATTAATTCACAATGGTAACCAATGCTCAAAGAAAAAATAAATTGTGTGCTACCTACCTATTATTAGCACATTTTACATTGAACGAAAGAGAGCTTAAATTGTTTGTCTAAGTTTTTAAACATTAGTTTATTCCCCTAGCAGCAGAGAAAATCTCTAAAAATAATTTCTCTGGAATGGCAGCACTGCAATCTGACTTAATACTTGGATCATGGTAACGGAGGTGACATACATATATGGAAATTATGTACGTGACAGGTTCTGGTTTTGGCGTCATACAAATCACGCAATAGCAGTGTTCTAATTTGTACGATCTATTTAACTGAAATCGATAAAATAGAAAAATTAAAAATATCGCCAACTAGCCCCTGTTTCCCCTACAGTTTTTTTTAAATTTTATTTGGTATGCCGCCTTGCTAGGACTGCAACGCTTAGCCTGGTGATAGCGTTGCCATCTTGGTTGTAACTGACTGTTTACACACATTCAAACGTCTATTGGAGGCGGAGGATCTGATTTGATTGGGGGGAATTGTTTCGGTCCTGGTGGAGTGAAATTCGCGGGTACGATCAACAACTATCGCGGTTTATTACAGACTTAATATACGGACTGATAAACACAATTTATTACGTACTTATCTAAATGTATTTAGCGAATAAACCAGCAATGCACAATATTGAACCTAACGACGCATAACTTGTTAACGTGAAAATGTATCTGATCGGGAGTAAGTTGGGCTGTTATAGTCCCGATACATTTTTGGACGCTATTGGTTCAACTGGAAACCTTTTTCTGGCCGGCACATAATCTGACGTGCCATTACAGCAGCTCAAATTACTTCCATTGCTACGCAAAACGTTTGTGTTTGTAGTACGTGTACAATGAGGCTTTAATTTTCCGCTGATGATAACGGATTGACTAATGGTACAAACACTGACGATGTACCGTATTTCTTTTTCATTCGCCCGTTCTGAGACAGACGCTGTTTTAAGCCGTCCCTAATATGGAGAACCGATATTCTTCCATTTTTCCCTTTCCTGTCAGCAACGATCAAAGATTTGATCGTAGTTGGTTCCTCAACTTTACTAAGGTTTCTTGTACTCCCACTAGCTAAATGATTGCTTAATGGGATTTCATGTTGCGCATGATATAACTTCGCCGACCAAGACTTTTAGGGTACTGCTGGTGGTTCATGAAAATGTTTCATATAGCACAGCAACGGCAACAGTTGTGCGTATACACCAGATCGATCAACGAGATAGCAACAGCTGCTAAGAAGGAAAACAACACGAAATCGCAGACAATCGGGATAAAGTTGTACAGAGAAATTTCAACCCGGTTGTCTTTCCGTGAGAGTGGCCGAGAGCTAAAAGACTCACAAAAATGGGCATCGGTATCGGGAGAAATTCCGTCGTCGGGTAACTCTCAGCATCAGCTTTTGTAGGAACGCCAAATTGCGTCAAGAAGGTTAAGCACTTGTAAAGAGGTGTAAGTCATTGTGGTCAGCACCTCTGGAACCGTTCGCGTCTCGGCATGTGACAATATTTGCATTGGACCTTAGCAGGTCAGTTAGACTAGGAAGTTTGGACAGCAAGCAAGAAACAACAGCAGTGGAAAAAACACGAACGATGAACACAAAATAAAAAGAGAAAGAGCTCATCCCCACATCCATCCCCTGAACGGAGGCTTCGTCGATACTTTTGGAATAGTAGAATGTAGCCATCGCTCAAGTTTCTCATTGCTCCACGAGGTTTGCCAACTGTTGAGTGTACTCAGACGACAAATAGTGTAAAAATCCTTGAAACAAGTAGCTTTTTCATAGGTTACTTTCTGAAGCTCCCAGACCCCGCTTCTTCATTACCCGGTTTAGATCAATAAACAGGGACCCAAAGAAACGTAATCTGGTGATGTTTTTCGCATAAAGTATGCAGGGACTACCGTATCTTCCTCAGACAAGACGGAAATTGTTGTTTGGGCTTCATCGCACCAAGAGCATCAAGAGAGTTGAGGCTGTCCGAAATGATGAAGTAGTGATCTGTGAGCGAAGTATCGATGATCCCAAAAAGGGTATGTTGAATAGCAGCTAATTCTTGCGAAGTAAAGTGAAGCAGGGCCATTGAGCTTGAATTGAAGAAGCCAGTGCAGTGGCCCTCGAGAATATTTTGTCACAGTTAACCTCACAGAATTTGTTATCAAATATATTGGAGATCACTTGCAGGACTGCATGATCCAGGATTCCACGAATCTCAGTTGATTCTGAAGTATCTAAGAAACGGACAGGGTTGGGATTATAGGAAGAAAGAATAATGCTCTGTACCATGTAGTCGGAGTACAAGGACACGAATCGGGTTAGAGTTAAGCTCGGCGATCCTTTCGAAGTTTCCAATAACCAACGGGTTCAACATGTTGCATCGGATGAGCAATCGATATGAGAGTTCCCAAAATCGATTTTTCAGCGGGAGAATGGCTGCCAGCACCTCGAGACTCTTCGTATGGTTTGCATGCATGCAACCCAAAGCATTGCGCAAGCAACGATACTGGATTTGCTTTAGTTTGGTGAAGTGTATGTTGGCAGCGGAGCGGAAACAGAAATAACTGTACACCATCACTGAAAATATCGTTATTTGGTATGACCTGATGAGGTCTCCAGGATGGGTACCACACCATATCCAGTTCCAGTCCGGAGAAAATCCTTTTTTGGCATTGTTCCATTCACCTATTGTGACATCCCCAGGTTCCTTGAAAGTCTAACCACACTCCGAGGTATTTAAATGTGAAGAGCTGATTGATCATTACACTCATTGATAGAAGCTGGAGTTGCACCGTCTCTTGCTACCTAGAAAAGACGACCAACTTAATTTCTTCGTGCAGAATTGGATTCCCAGCGGAAGAACCCAACCAGACAAATTGTCCAAAGTATCTTGCAGTAGTCTTCGCAAATCGTTAGCTTTCGGTCCTTTAACAAAGACAACCCTATAACGTCATCTTCAAGCAGCCCCAGCGGCATGAATTTGCAAGAAAATCGTCAATGCCACTCACGTGAAAATTGTAGAGTAGGGGACTTAGACATTACCTCTGGGAAGATCCATGTAGCTAAATGCATCTGCTTTTCAGAAAACAGGCTTAGCAAGAACGTTGAAACTGAGTCAAAAGCTACCTTAATATCCAAGAACACTGTTGCCATCTGTTTTTTGTTAGCATAGCTATTTGGATTTCAGTAGAGAGCAACGCAAGGCAATCGTTCGTCGAGCATAGCGATAAATCCAACGTCTATGTTGAAATTGTCGCAAAGATCTTGGATTAATGTTGATCGTGAAGACAACCCCATACCCTGCTGTGAAAGTTTAAGTATTTTAGAACTAGCCGCGGCGCCGGTTAGGACTTCGTGATATTGCAAAACATTCCATGCTCTACCGAGGCTCTAGGAGGAATGTAGATAGAAGCAATGCAAAGGTCTTTGCCTTTAGTTAGAATTTGGCAATCAACAACTTTAATGCCTGGGAGGTTAATTCGGTTGAAAGAATAGCACTTTTTAATCTCTAGAAGTACTCGTCCATAGGGTTTTTCTCGACCCAGACGAATTATAATAAAGTAGTGAAAGTTGAGATTTATATCGGAAGTTAACCAAGCTTCGATACTTCAGCAGTTCCACTGTATCGAATCGGTAACTTCGTTCGCTGACTTAATCACCGAAGAATACGATCGTTACAAGGGACCGTCAAAGCGCAATCAGCAGTTTCAAAAATGTTTGCACGATAGGGAGAAAATGTATCAAGGTTTTTAACCCTTAAAGGCGCAAACAAATTTTTTTCAAATTTTCTGAAAATTGTCTCACTGCTTTACTACGTTACTATGATAATTTTGAGATGGTTTTCGCGATGTTGTTTTAAAACAACATTGCGCATTTAAGGGTTAAGAGAATGAGTAACATTGAAAACTGTAAAAATTAAGTCCACGATGTCATGATGCTTGTACACAGGCCATGATTGAAGAATATACGTAGGACCCTGCAATAAATACACTTTTCAGTATCTTCGCTGCAAAAGTCCATGCTTTCCACTGCATTAGTCGAACCGCTTCTTATTGCCACAGTAAGTGGCTGTGTGACCTAACTGTTTGCAGTTACTGCAGCTCATTACCCGCAGCACAAACAGGCAAAGAGTTGGATGAACTTTGTTAAGGAGGATATAGTTGGGAAGAGAAGAACCGGTGAGAGCCACTTGCAGTCTAAGATCTTAACCTGTTGAAGTGAGGAGTCTTTAAAGCAGACAACTCCGTGCTCTACCAGGACTTCGCACCCCGTCAATTTCTACGGCCATTGCCCGTACGTAGACGTTGAACTCCCGTGCGAAGCGTTCACACCAAGCAATCATGTTTGCTTGGTCGAGGTCATTAACTAAAACACGTAACTTGTTTGCGCGAACACGTGCGATTTAAGTTGAAGCCGGGTACAGAGTTGTCAGGGCTTGAGAAAGTTCCAGTATACTAACTGCTTTCTCTCCGGTCCGGAAATACACGGTATTACTTTATATGGAGGGAATGCGAGTGTTAGAGTAATCAGGAACTTCAATGTTAATATCAGATGGTATTTCGCCCCCGGCCATTCGAGCTTGAGGGCAGAGCGTTATATAAATGGGAATGTATTTTATTATTAGGTTACAAGAAAGAGAGCAATAAGGAAAAAAGGAAGAAAGCAGACGAAGGGAAGGAAAAAAACCAAACAAAGCTTGTCTGCAATAACGTCCAATGTTCTGCTCCAGCAGAACGGCGGCAAACAAATGAACACCACTGTGGATACAAAATCGATCTGCTCCGTTCATAGACTCAGAAACAATTATATTTTAAAACTTTCTTTTTCTGAGTTCAGAGGCTATGTTTATTCGAGAAATAGACACAAAAAACTTGAAGTCAGTTGATTGTTTGCTACGTCGCCATGATTTTCAAGCCAAGATCTAAAAAGTTGTGTTATCCACAATCCACAATCGACAGAACCATTTCTACACGACACGACTTTGCGATAAACGAATTCGTTTTATTATTTATGGATCATGGTGTAAAGTGTTTGTCATTTATCAACATGTCAAAAACAACACCTTTCTTCAATTTATTGTCCAATAGCTCGATGACAAACATCTAAAGATCGATCATGCCATACACAGAAAACTGCATTACCTAGCAGTAGGTAATTTTAAATCTGTGCATCCCACTTCCTTCAACGAAAAACGAAAGAGAGGGAGTCCAAATTTACCCAAAAATAATGAGATATTCCCCAAAGCCGACTAAAGTTCATCCCATAAATTTTGAGTAAAAAAATCATTCCCTCTCCCTCGTTTTCCGGCAGTGAAATAAGGACAGCAAATTGAAATTACCTACTGGTAGGTAATGGATTTTATGTGTGTACCATTTCTATCTAGTGCGAATCGAGCTTGCAGCAAAACGAGTAAAACAATCTGAACTGTCAGTGGGTTCCATAATATGTGTGCCCGTAGCGATGTTGGTTGACAGCTACAAGTGGTATATTGAATTAGGTTTTACACTAACCGTTTGACAATTCTCGGTGGTTTGTTTACATGGAAGTTACGGAGTTCGAATGTAACAGATGAGTATCCATTGCACTCGCACTCGCGACTGACTGACAAAGTAAACAAACCACCGAAAATAGTCAAACATGAACTTTTCTTTATGAGTTCATTCGTGTCGTCATCTTGTACAACTCAATACTTTATGGCAGCGATTCTCGACCTTATTCGTACCACGGACCCCTTAGAAATCAACCTGGGTTACTGCGAACACCCACGGATAAACATCGATTTTGTATGTTATTTTCAGTTTGCTAGTAAACAAGTCTTGAAATTTCGATATGCACTTGGAAAATACATTTTTTCTTCGCGGACCCCCAGCACCGACAATCACTGCTTTACGGTAACGTCACAAATGAACTCTAGTGTTCATTTTTGACAGAGATCAATATGCCTCTCCATAGCTCTATTCACTGCCAAAGTCTGGCGACCACTGAGTTAGCTAATGTGCAAACAGTGCAGAGGGAGAGGTGACGATCTGCTTATAGGAGACATTGGGGGTCGATGGGTCAATTAGGAGGTATTGGAGGATGCGGCGGTGATCACGATACTGTCGGGAATATGTGATGGCATCATCACAGTTCCTCGGTGGCGGAGTGGTTAACGGACCCAACTAGAGACTGGGAGATCGCAGGTTCGATTCCTGCTTGATGATATATCTTTTCTCAGTGTTTCCAATAAAGGTGAATTTTCACCATTTCTTCATTATCGCCGTTCCGGTCATTCTTTCTCTGTCTATTTTCCAGTTGAAACGTTCATGAAAATCCTTGTAAAAGGAAAAAAACAAAGACTGACGTCCAAACAAGGAATATACGGACGAAGTTGCTCTGAATGTGGCAAAGGCTAGATTTTATACATCGTAACTGGACATCGAAAAATCCAGAGCTAGAATCTGATAGTTTCACCCAGCGACGGTTAATGACTTCGCTGTTGACAAAGAAAGTGAGCGACCATCGAGATTGATCGGTTTACCAAAACCGGATGTCTACTTACAATCGCTAAAATCCCTAGATGCAGTACAGCAACTGATTCTGAACTGGAATACTTACAATAGAACGTGAGCTCTTGTGAATTGCGATGGCCCACTTAGCTTTGAAATACCCATTGATGTATAGGTACGTTAAAGCTCTGGTTTAAGACGTTCGAAGATCCAGATTTCGATTTTTTTGACATTAAAAATGTCTTACTCCACTATCTGGGGCTAGGTGTCATTCTAAAATCTAAACTATCTCCCATGTAACGAAACTATGTAAGATTTGCACGCTTATAACTCCGATATTACTAGATGGATTTTAATCATTCATACACCAACCGATTCAGAAACACCTAACTTAAATATTGGTAATAATTTAATATCTCCCCAATAAAAGTAGACTTTTGGAAATTGATAAAATTAAAAAGTTCACGAAAAACGGGAAAATTACCATTCGTGAGGCAGATTTCTCAGACACAGCCGTCAAGAGAGGGCAGCTTAGTTGCTCAATGAAACACGAAAAGTCATAAATAGAAGCAACGCATGTCCGTTTAAATCAGTTGTTGCTCTTATCCCATACGAGCAACATCGTCTCCGGGCGATGCAATAAGCGCTATCGATTTTCGGTAACGTTGGCATTTGCACACACTCGCACCTAAGTGACTAAACCATATACGGTTAGTTTATAAATAGAGGTGACGCGTACCCGTTTGAATCAATTTTTGTTCTTATGTCGAAAGGGTAAGATCATGGCTGCAGCGTCTGGGCACTGCAATAAGCGGTAGACGCTATGCATTTTCGGCAGCGGTGGCCGTGTGCGGATTTTTCGGGTACCATCACGGTGTCACAGAATGATTTGCAAAGTGGGTGGGCGGGGTGGTTTGGATTTAATTCAATACGGTGTGTGTTGCTTAAGAGTGTTGCGTTTGAAAAAAATATATTTATTTTTATGCATGCGTGTGCGTTGTAACTTGTTAATCCATGTTTACGGCGCTTTGTAGCTGCGTAGGGAAAAGAGCCTATTGGTTTTCATGTTTCATATTTCGGTTATATGTTTTTTATCAGTAAGGCATCTGACAACGTGCTTCTGTAGTTATTGCACTGTTCAGCAGCGTAGTATTTTATATAGGAGAGTACACTCAGGTTTTTTTACGCGGATTTTCAAATTTACGCGGTTTTCATTAACGCGTTTTTTTTTAAATTTACGCGGTTTTCATTTACACGGCCTGTATCCCCTGCGTGAAAAATCTGACTGTAATTGCATCGGAAACAATCACATTCCCAGCAGAACTTTTTGTTTTCTAATTTCGAATACTTTTGTTTCGTACTGCACACAACGAAAAATTTTAAAACAGAACTTACCGTCCCAGCAGCAGTTTAAGCGGCTGTTTTTTTTTCGATTCAAATTCAAGCCATGTCTTAAGCGTTACTGGACTTAAAATTGTTTTCCCAGTTTATCCAGTCAGAATATCTGTCCTACTCTATGTCCCAGTTAAGCTCAGCCGGAATTGAACTGGAATTCTGGCTGGTTCCAGTTCGTACACGGGCTCCAGTGACACAACCGATTCTAACTAGAATCGCTTGTGTCACTGGAGCCGGAATACGAACTGGAACCAGCCAGAATTCGGGTTCATTTCCGGCTGAGCTTAACTGGGGTATTTAAAACACAGTTCTAATTGCGTTTTAAAGTATACAACAAATAGAACGGTTGGGTATACTAATTTAAATTTTAAAATAAATCTGTTTCAAATTATGAAACAAACCGCTGTACTGAAGATATAATTATGTCAGTCCTATTACCACATAAAACACCTATATAACATAAAACGCTGCAGAATTGGTTTAATAATACAATGTTTACACTACAGAGTTATAACACGTTTTAATAATTAGCAACAAGAAAAATGTCATCAAGATAGCATAAAAACCCGTTTTAACTGGTAGTGCGAACGTTGCATAACAATGTAATTTATCAAATAATTTCATTTTTTCCACCACTAATCTATCAATAAATACTTAAACTTAAGATTGTTTAATTAAGTTCATTAGTACATTATTGAAAATTTAAATGGAAAATGAAATTTCATATTTCATGGAGAATCTGTATATTTCCGTTGGCGGGCGTGGGCTTCCTCATCACAGCTCTCAATATGGAACTTTTCTTTTGAATATATTTTCTGGACAGACCAGCCTATTTTTACTAGATGGATCAGCCAAATAATGCCAATCACCTAGTGAGATACTTGATTAATTGTAATAATAGATTACCGTTAAAAGACCTTAAATAAATTATGTTTTCATGGGGAGGGTATACAGCAAATTGTAACATATGAAAACAGGCGAGTGAACAAGAACGTGAGTCGATATGTGTGATAGATAAAATTCATTTGCACGCTCTTGAAAAAAGCCACATTTTTAATGTCACCGTGGTCGTGTCCTGTACACAACCCTTTAATTTTTTATTCGTTGGAATTGGCACTTATTTCAAATATAAAAAACGAATCGATTGAGTTGCGAATCTGGTGATCTTTCAATGGCTTAAAATAAACTCTTGTCAAGAGCCAACTGTTGTATTACTATTTGCTACCATTCCATAAAAATTCGTGCCCACTTACTCATTAATTACATAAAGTTACAGCGATCAAGAAAGTGTCGTAAACCCGTATACCAAGGTGAATTAAGTAAGCAGTGTTGCCAGTACCATATTCTGGTTGCAGTTGAAAATCGAAATGGTGAACTTGCGTCTTTCGATTTTTCTCCTATTTTCAGCGTGCGCAACTAAAGCGCAACTGGTGTAGATGATGGGCAAGTTGATTCTCTAACGTGTACACAAGATGCGCTTTAGTTGCCCGCTATGCAAATAGGGAAATAACGAAAGACGCAAGTTCAATATTTCGATTTGCAACTGCAACCAGAATAAAAGCATTGTGAATAATAAAGTATTCCAAACTATTTGTAAATTTAGAAATATCATTTTACCACACTCAATTAAATGAAACTATTATCATTCCCTAGTTCATTCCACAAATGTTAAGAAGTAACAATGAAGAGTATTGAGTAAACTAAATGGAAGATGATAATTACCTAAATAATGCCTTCAATTATACAACATTATTAAAGAAATAATTAAATTAATTATTCGTGCAGCAGAAAGAAGACGAACTTTCAGATGAATACCAAAATATACCGGACGATTGAATTTTTACAACTTGCAATACAATATACCGCAACGATTTGCGCGATTTTAGTTCTCCATTCACCTGCAATCATTGCAGGCACCGCCAGAAGATTGTTTAACATTTATACAAGCGAAATAAACCGAACTATTTTTACCATATCTAATGCACCCAGAGCATAGAGCGTAGCGAAAGCAAGAAATCAATAAACTACACAGAGAAACAATATACTTGATTCCATCGAAAACAATAGACTGGCAAATTTTATTTACAAAACAAACAAAGAACAACCAGACTACAGCAGAAACAAAACGAATCATGAGTGTACAGAAAGAATTTCTTTAAACTTCGAGCTTGCGGAACCTAAAGGTGTAAATGAAAATATAAGAAAAATTAACCATCTGTAGAAAAAAAACACTAAAATATCAAAATTGTATAGAAAACCATTTTTCGGCCAATAAACTAGACCGTTGAAGGCAGACAAATTTAATCAAATGTTTGGCTAATCTTAAAAAAAATGCATAAAACCATAATTAAAGGTTTGCAACCTTGTAGTATCGTAGCGGTTTACTAAAATTCTTGATTTGGACCACTTTTTCGGAGAAATCTTTTCTTAGAATCAATACAAAATCTCACACTATTCGGTCAATTTTTGAATGAAAACAGTTCGAGTCAAATTAATGGAACCAGCCAGTACCATCTTCAACGGTAGTAGGAAAATGAAACGGTAAGATGAAACCAGCTTCCAGAATGAATACTGGTTGGTAGTCCATATATAAAACGAAATTTTAGAAAAACTTTTAACTGTCCTACTTCAAGCTGCATTTTCAAACCCTGGAAGATGAGTGAACGAATTCAAAGAATTTTGTAATTGAAAATACATTTTCGTCATTGTTCTTTTTTCGATGGGCAGTAAAATATATTTTCCTTGTACGAAAAGCAGAACACGGAAAGAATAATTTCGAATAACCGTTTGAGTTTTCATGCGTATTTGATGATATCACGTCCTAAGATTCGTTCCCATAAAGTGATGGGTGATCAATGTCTCGGAGCATTTATATTCCCTGTTCAGATCATTCCGCTCGCTTGGTAAATAGCTTCGTACAGGCCAGTCACTTATGAGTCCGTCTGGGAATTCTGCCTTCCCAAAGGTACAGTTGTTTCGAGTTCGCAACTAGAGCGTCCATTTCCTGGCGGTTTTCAACTTAGAGGGATTCGGGAAATAGATTGTATAAATAAAGAAAATTAATTATTTTGTTGAAAACAAAAAGAAATGAATAGATGTTTTCAAAACCTGAGTAAAAAGAGTTATCAGGGGACGTCGATTTGGTGGACTATAGATCATTGGATTATTTGATAACTTGTCGCTCAGTTCATACAAGGTCAACTTGTTTTGAATGATTCTTGGATTTTGGTAATCATAATTATGATTGTGCCGATATACCAAAAGTAATTGCTTGATGTGCTGTCTAAAATTGGAATTCCTTAGAGAGGTTTTCGATGTTATTTGTTCCAAAGCATCTTCATACCCGAGCAAATTATCATGGGCTTAAACACCATAAAACCCCTAGAAAAGCCTATAAATATGGTCAGCGACAATTTTCACAACCACCAAAACAACATAAAATGGTCACAATTACCCATAAATACACCAAAATATGGTTCGATATACTAACCAAATTTTTCTGCACATTGAGTTAGTTTTATCCCAAATTTTTCTCAACCAAGGAGGAATAAGTCATATAGCAAAGGATTAAAAATGAACTCCTTTTCTTACGGGACATCACGCTTGTTTAGGAGTTTGCTTAGGAACAAAATTATAAAGTGTTTTATCACGGAATAAACGCTGTAGAAATTAACCCATTGGGTATTTTCTCTCGAAAATTTGGGTAGAAGAAGTTTAGAGTGTATTGTTTACACTGTATATTTATCGCTGTTAGTTTATCGAAAATTGGAAAAAAATGGCGTCACCCGAAAACAACGTCGCGAATTGATTTTGCGCTGGATCCACCGGAAAATCTTTAACTCTCTCATCGGTATAACTTGGAGTCAATGGTGAGTCGTTTAATTAAACGTTATGTACTACCAAACTCGGAGGAGCATCGAGCGGAAGGAGAAATGCGGTCAGAATGGATGTTTAGCAGTGATCAGGATCACAAACGTGTAGTGAAAGCGTTAAAGCGGAATCCCAATGCTTCGGTCAGGGATGTGGCCAAAAAGTTGAATCTGTGTGTGGACCGGGAGGCGCAAACTAACAGTTGCACCGTTGCATCCGTGTCGAATTGACACATGCTGCAAAGTAGCCCAGTCAAAAAGGGCAAGTTGCTGGCTAACGGGGAGCTATTTGCCAACTCGGATGCGCTAATTGCCCTTCAATTTGCCAGCAAATTGTTGGCAATTAGGGGGCTATTTCAAATGCAAGATTTGGGCGATTTTCCGCCGTCATTTTTTAGCCGCTCTACCTGCCCATAAATCGCTCCCAAATCGCCCACGGAACGCGCCATTTAATCGCCCTTAATTGCCTAATATGAAAATTACAAATATGACTTATTTTCGGATTCATTATCTACTCACATAAACTTATCACTACACTAGGTAATCACCACCAAACTATAGGAAGAATCAATGGTGAAATTGGCACTGTACACAAACACTTACCACACTCTGACTTTTATTGTGAGTTTAGGTCAGATATCTTGTTCCACTATATTTACACACGATTCCACAATTTCTTACATTTGTTGGCTAAATGAAGTGCACTAGACAAACAAATACAAGCGATAACACGCCAATCGTTTAAAAAAACTATTTTAAGCTTAAGCTAAACATGAACCGCCATGTTTGAAAAACGCAAAAACAACCAAGTCCTTCTCAGCCGCCAGAAAATTTGTCTAAGTGTTGAAATTGCCTTTAAATCGCATTCGCAAATTGCATTTGTTCCTAGGGGCAATTAGCACAGGCGAGTTGAGTTAAACGTCAAACTGTTTAAATCGCCTGACCATGTTCGTCCGCATTTTTTTTTGATCGGGAGCGGTCATGCTGACAGGCGACGAAGTGAAAAGTATGAAATCAGATAGTAAATTTGATGTGTACAGGAAGACGAACGAGAAGCATATAGGTTTCCGGATAGGGAAGCAAACAAGATTTAGTACATGTAAGTTCGTAAACTGAAACAAAACAATGAATTAAGACAGGCGGTGGTCAGCTATTTTCGTCCTCGTCCCTTATCACCTATTTTATAATGTGATTCATCAACAGTGCAAACTTTGAAAATGAACCACCTTGGTTAGGCAACTAATTTTTTCGATCTTGTTTTACTGCAAATAATTAAGTAGTCTTCATTTTATTATGTTCAGAATTGCACATATTCTGTCGTATGTAATTTAAAATGCTCTTTGATTTGATGGCATTGTAATGGAACACGCATCCGCCGGTTGATGCCAATCGAGCTGACATTTCTGTGGACTGTTCAAACTAATTTCTTTTTTTTTGTTCAGTGTTTATTTGACCAACCAGGAAACTAATGCACTGGGTATCGTGCGAGAGGAATACGCATGATCTTGCCTGAGTGAAATGATGACTGTTGAATCATATATAAGAGTTGAGAATTGGCAGATCGCGAGAAGAATCAGAAGCCAGTTACCAATTTGCAGGTGGTACGTCAGTCATACGCTTCATTGTCATATCCATTGGCTTACTTTTAGTCCAATAAATCAATTAAATTTGATCAAATGAATTGTTCTCATTATGTTGAATACTTTAATTTGCTTTGAAGTAGTGCATGCACTTTTTATTGATTGTCATGTTAATCATATTTCTTCATGAGTATAAAAATATTCTAGCTTGATTATTGACGTAAAAGGTGACAGGTTAGTTTCTTTTCGTTCTTATTGTTTCCAAACTTGTTCTAGTAATTATTGTAAAAATTAGCGTCATCCATTATACATTCGACATAAAAGCACAGACTAAAAGACATAACACTATGAGGGAATTCCCTCAAAAAACATCGATCCGACAATTTTCCCAGAACACTAGCTCCACCTTTTATTCACAGTCCCAATCACTCATTTACTAGTGGGTTACCCCTCAGGTTTGGGAACAATTTTTCACTAGTGGTCTATCCCCCATATGCTTTTTCATATGTCAGTGGTGCCATAATTTCAAATGTGGCAACAATCCCAACCTCAAATATATTTAAAATGAACGTTAAAGCGGGCGAAGCTTTGTTTTTGAGTGTTATGTCTGTTAGTCTGTGATAAAAGGCTGATCGTTTCACGTATTTTGGTAGTGCCTATTTTCTACCGTCTTAAAGCACTAGCGGCCGTTCGTTCAGTGAGTCATTTACGCTATTTCTGAAGGAGTAGCAACGCGCGCGAATAACTCTCGGTACCTTATTCAATTGTTCGCAGAGGAAGAAATCAATATATAATTGTCATTTTATTTGCTATATAAATACCATATTTTATATACGATAAATAGTGCTTGTTTTGCGAAATCTTCAATTACATAGGTATTACCGTATCTATTACGACAGATCTATTGAGACGCTAAAGGTAATCGCTTTTCATAATATTGAATTCTTTTTGGAATATCATGTTTCGCCGGAATAAAAAAACAAGGAATAATAAAATTGTTCACATACCGTCTGATTCTATTAAACATAAGCAACACTCTCGACTGTCGGTAGTCCGGAGTAGAAGTTGCTTTTTTTGCAAACCGGGCATTTCCAAATTTTTTCAACAAACTATAAATCTATCAAATTCTCAGCAGCCGGCTGCCCAGAGCAATAAACAAATGATAACACTTCTAAGAGTTGCATAGATCGTATCACTTATCATAGTGAATCCAGGTTTGTGTAACTCTTTACCCCATCCTACTAACAAAAACTCCTTCCTAAACGTCGAAAACGTGGAGATGCAGAGGTGTACACGGTCTCCATATCAAAGTTTGCTACACTAACGTTCCTTTCCTTCCCTGATGACTTTAAGGACTTGGCCGGCGCCAGTTATTGGCATTTGAACCTATAAAACTCTCAAAACGTGCACATTGAGGATGGATAGCTACTCTCAGGCCCTGTTCGTTGATTCTCTTTGCAATTTCGCTTGTTCTGGTCAATCACGGAGTAGCAACTACGAATTGTACGGTCATCATGCTCATGCTCATGCTCATGAAACAAAACAATGAATTAAGACAATCAATTTGTGATTAGATACGCGGAGACATGCACTGAACTAGTACGAACGGTGCAGTTGAAAATAAAAATTGCGACATAAGCGAAAGAGGAAGGCAAAAAGGATGTAACAAAGTGAAGAGAACAAACAAGTAAAACAAAGAATTAATTGTTATATACTTGGTATAATAAAATATGATCGTTTAGTTTGATCTACACAGTAAAAAATGCGGATTTTCGAAAATTTTGTTTTCGCCTGCCGTCTAAATAGATTGCACACATACAAGTGCAGAAAGCTCCAAATCGTGACGAACGGTAAAATACGGTGGAAAAGTCGAGGGACTGGAAACTATACACCCAAATGCTGACGAGAACTCATTGTCTCATCATGAGACTTACGTCAAAGCGGACTTCTGGCAGATTCCGGCGCTACTGTTCTTCACCACCCAGCACAAGTTTGCTGGTCCGGAGGAAGCAATGAAGCAGAAACGTCAAAAGTTTGCCAATAAATAGATGATTTGGCAAGCGATCTGCTCATGTGGCAAACGGAGTGCGTGTAAACGGGAACATCTTAAGGAGTGTCAACAGAATCGTCTGCTGCTGCCCCTGACGAAGCAATCCGAGAACTCTACGATCTTCTGGCCGTATTCGTGTAACTATTCAAATATAATCCTGGAGTGGTACGAAGCCCGCGGGGTCACTTTCGTATCTAAGAATACGAACCCCTCAACGCATCGGGACGAAGGTCCATCGAAAAATGCTGGAAAATTATGAGGCAGGCACTACGGAAGCATCCCAAGGAGGTCAAATCTGGGAAAGACACGAAGAAAAAGTCGTTTTCCGTACAGAAAAAGCTGTAGCCAGATGTTGTACAGAACCTAATTAGTGGAGTTGAGCGTAAGGTGCGAGCGTACGGTTGTGGTATTGAAGTTGAGTGAATTAAATTTGTCAAAAGCTTTAGTGTTTCTATTTACGGAGCTAGCATTTAGTACCGTATTTACGCATGGGCACACTGGGCCAGAGCCAGGGGCCCTGGGATTTTGAGGGCCCCGCACTTAAGATGAATATAAAATCCTTCTGTAGACTATATTTCAAAGAAAAGTCGCACTCAATTGTTTATTACTTTTTAATATGTGGGTAGCAATAGATCAGTAGCAACTCGGAATCGCACATTGTACTGTATTCCAGGCGATCAAGATGTTTAAAAAGCATCAGAGCAGCAGGAAACGAGGCACTGCATGACTATTGAACCAATTCAAGCGTCAATCCAACATTTCGATTCGAGTTTCAATTTATTTTCAACAACAGCAATGAAACGTTGGGTACACCCTCTAGAAATAGTTTGGAAGGCACCGGACGTTAGCCAACCAACCAGAAAATCCTGTTTGGCAAGCGATCTGTGGATGTGGCAAAATATTAATTATATTTCTTCGTTACATCTGAGTCGGTCAACGGACAAATCCACATGGAAGCGTTTAAAAGAGACTTCTCTAGGTCTTACGAAGAATCAACACTTTTTGGTCAGATTTGGCATGTTTTCCTCTGCCCAATGAGTTTTAGACTGGCACAGAACCAATAATGTTGTTTTTGCACTATACTTCGCCCTATCACAACCATTTTAATCCATTCTGAAGACAAACGTTCATGAAATCCCAAAAAAGAAGTTTAAAATGCCCTTGTGAAAGTATCTACATGTATCAAACCTAGCTTTATCCTAGATTTGACTAAATGTGCCGCTGTAAATGTGCGTGTATTTGAGGATATTTGTACAATCTTGGACTCTTGGACATTTAGTAGTGTTAATATTTTTAAAAAATATTCTATTATTGTGGTGTGTCCTCAAAGTATGTTTCACACAAGTAGAACATTCTTGTGCTGTTGGAATAAAATAATTTAATTTTTAAAATTCAGTTTTTCCTTGCTAAATTCAAAGCCTCAGTTTATGGACAAATGACGAAAGCATTGAAACGTATTATACAGATGATATTGATAGATTCGAGTATTTTTATGTTTCGTTTTGAACGCAATTTTAAGCGAACGAAATTAAAGTACTGAACACTTCTAACACTGGATAGTGAAAATGTTGGGACGCAGAAAAAAGTTTTTTTGTAGATCCGAATTATTTTGTACGAATGGAACCATACCTAACTTAAAGTTAGTTTTTAACGTTTGGGATTCTCCTCATCAGTAACTAGCATAATGTTGGTTTGAGCTTCTAACTAGTGCCAATTTTGGTGCTAGTCTAGATTAATCATCTAACTGGCACCAAGATGTTGATAGTTACTGACGAGGAGAATACAAAACGCTTAAAACAAACTAACTAATGTTAATATTCACATTTCTTTTCCATCGATTCCTCTTCGCACTGGGAAGCGATTCTACTAACTGAACCCTAGATATCACACCGGTCGGCTTTACTTATCCCACGTAGGAAGATGTAGCCAGAGAATTTTCAAATCAAAGGATCTTAACGGCTTGTACTGGGGATGAACTCAGACCCACATTCCGGCTTGCCGCTCAACCACTGGAGCAGTCTTCAAACCACCAATTTGTTGAGTAGGGATATCTCAATTTTCATAGCATCATTGCTGCTGAAGGTCAAATTACATACAAAAATTTTAAGTGTCTCTTATTATGTACAAAATAAGCCTCAGTTTATCTCTTAAAACTCTTGTGAAGTGACCCAACAATCTCCTCTTAATGTGTCACATTAAGAGGAGATCAAAAAAACAATGCATATAATTGGACAACAGCAGTGGAGCTAGAAAAAATGAATACTTTATCAAACGTCAGAGTATCAATCAGTTTCTGATGCTTAATAACATTTTTCTCAAGCTTCATATCGTATCGTTGGCTTCGAGACTTTGTTTCTTTGTTGTATTTCCAATAAAAGCCACATAACGATTTATTTTTAGAAGACAATGGGCGACTCTTGGAGGAGTTATTTTGTGAAAGTTAATTTTCGCCATACAAAATCCTATGTAAACTTTAAACAGTTAGTGCAAAAATATAGTGTCAGGGATCGAGCTAAGAATTTGCACAGTTGATCTACGACCCAAATGGTACCTATAAAGTTGTTCGGAGCCCAAATGGTACCTATAAAGTTGTTCTAATTTTTGTCCCACCCTACTGTTTACACACTTTCAATTATTGAGAGCCCCTTAGCTCAATAGTGCCCAGTGGCTCCGCGTCGTCTTAAGGCGGCCCTGGCATCAATGTGGCGCTAGCTTAGTCCTGTCACTAGATTAGCGTCGGATTCTGATGAGACGAAGTCGAAACGCAAATTCCATAACTAGTTTGCTAAATATGACATTAAGCATTTGTTCTTCATGCTGATATGACTGTCGCAAATCGATGATTGATTTTGGATTCTTCTGACCATTATCGTAAATAGCTTAACTGTCATCATTCCGCGTAGACAAAACCATGCGTCTTCCCTACGTCTAACAATTTGTTCCCTATACTTGGCTGGCTATATGAAGTAAGGGACCGTTCATAAACCACGTAGACCGATATTTGAGAATTTTTAACCCCCCTCCCCCCTAGTAGACCTTAGTAGACTTTTACCAAACCCCCCCCCCCACGCCAAAAGTCTACGTAGACTTTTATTTTTTTTTATTCGCGGGAAATGTGAAATTAGCAACAAGCACATTATAATGTTCATTTAAAAATTAGCGTTCAGATTTATTTCAAGCTTTTCAAATATTAAAGAAACGTTTTTAACATTGGTTTTTTGTCTATGACTGATCAAATCAATTAATACCAATTCAAGGTGCTTTCCAACGTTTGTGTAGCGGAATACTTCTTTTCAAGGTTAGTCACTCAAGTATATGTAAAAAGATATATTGCTATAACTAGTTCAAATTTTGGCCGAAGTGCGACCTACACCAACAATGCAGAATTGCTAAACACTTTTTGAGCCTTACTGGTGCATTCAAAATTGTTAAATTATAAGAAACAATTACAAAATAATACTGTCGATGTGTGTTATCATCTAGACTAAAATAATAAATTTCTAAGATAATAATAATCAATATTTCTAAGATAATAAGATAATCTAAATAATCTAATAGCCATATCATCTGAGAGTATTATCGCAAAGTATCAAAGTTTAACTCCGAATATTTTCGAAGATAAATATAGTAGAACCGGTTTGCGCGGAGTTGCGTATGGTCAAGACGTAAAATTTAACGGGTGATTAACTTGAGTAAACACTTTGTTGTAGAAGTTTAACTACACCACTGCTTTACCACCGAAATCAATAAAAAAAATTAAAAAAATAATCCACTTATTGTTAAAATTGTTAGTGTTTTGTTTTTTTTTATTCAATTCGTTTATTTGATAAGGCACGTTTGCGTTAGTTTAAAGGTGCCATTTTTTCTTTGTTTTACATTTTGAATTGCTTTAAACTAGGAGGTTACACATTTAATATAATTTTGTTTTTATATAATGAAACTAAAGGAATTTTACAGCTAACTTATACATATACAAGAGGGGATAATATAATATTCGTAAGATTAAGGGGGGGGGGGGGGTCATTTTGTGTGTTCTTTGTATAGCAATGCACTTGATGATATTTAGAAGGGAGATTGTTGGAGCAATTAAATATTAACTAAGGGGAATATTTTACAAGCTTATTAACTAGGAGTGGTTCAATTTTATTAAGCTTGGGGGGATTAATTAGGGCCATTACTGTTGGTACTGTTGGGCATTTCTAACCGAGATTAAATATTGATCAACTAAAACTAGAAGATAGGGGGGCACCTAAATTTTGGGAAGATATTCAAGGGGGGGGGGGGTGTATGAGAGACATAGGAGAGAGGGTGGACAAGGCTGACAGAGGGGGGATACAAACTTTCAGTTTCCGGCATCTTGAATCGACGGCCAGGATTACAGATGCGGACGGAGGCATCATGTATTGGGACGCCGCACAATGGCTGGAGGCTGGCCAAAACCTCAAAAAATTAAAGATTTAAGGAGATTTTGAAGCTTTGTTGCTGATATGGAGGCGCATGGTGTTTTGTGTAAAATAGTTAGACAATCTACAGTAAACCAACACGTTATACAATGGATTTAAAGTAGTATTCTTAATTTTTTATGATATTGCTGATATTTGTGAACAGTAACGGAAAATCTATCATGAAAACGGGATAATAGTCATAAGAAAGGTTCAATGACACTGTATGGAAAAATGCATTTTATATTTTACGACTTTTGACATCAAAAATGAGCTCAGCACCTCAAAATTAGCTTAACTTGTGATTTTCAGCCAAATTAGGTAACATTTGGGGTTTTGTCCGACTTTTGTTTGAAGATCCGCCACTGTGCGCCGGGTGGTCTTCCTCGAGCCGGCAGGGTTTCCTCAAGACGATTTCGTAGTACGGCTCAGATGCGGATCGGCAACACACCGCGTTGCGCGTCTGATGTTGTACTGTAGGTCTCGTGTTGTTGGGTCATTCGCAGATGTTTTGTCTCGTCTTGGAGTCGCATCAGACGTTGGGGTTGGGGTACGATAGGCGGAAGAGGGCACTTCTGGGAATGCATTGGTGTTTTGTTGTTACAATGGTGATTTTAATGCTTAACTTTGACTATTTTTTAACTTTTTATGGTTCATGCATTTAATAGTCCATGCTTGTGTGCTAACTAGTGGTGTCTCAGATGATTTCACAGTCAAAATCTTCCGTCGAGAGGAATTTTGGGCGATCATCTTTAGAACTGTCATTTTGTATTATTCCTAGATCAAAACTATAAAAAATATACGCAAGAACTAACAACGTGTGATGTTGTCCAAAAAAAATCGTGGGTTCTGGGTTCAGTGGTCGCTTAACGAGTAGTTACCTCAATAGTATACTAGCTTTGAAGTGTCTGCATAAATACACCTAGCTGAACAGACCGATATTTTGAATACAACTCTCTTTAAATCCCATATATAATAAGTAATACGAGAATAACAAAAAATGTAAGTCTACGTAGACTTTTTCAAAGACCCCCCTTCCCCCCTCGTAGACAAACGTAGATTTTTGCCAGACCCCCCCGTCCCCCCTATGAGTCTACGTGGTTTATGAACGGCCCCTAACCTACGACAAAAATGTGTAACTTCGAATATCCTGAAATATAGGCGACTGCTTCTTTGCAATACAATAAAATCGGAAAAAGTCATGTTAGTCAAATAACCAAAGATAGCCCTGTTGATGAATCGGCATATGAAATAGGTGACAAGGAACGTGAACGAAGATAATCGACCACCGCATGTTGCTACAATGTGTAATAAATATTGTAAAACATAAATATTACTTTCCACCGATGTTCCTGAGTAGCGATAACAATCGTATAATAGTTAGTAAGTGTTCATTTGTTTGCAATCAGTCGCACAATTACTGTAATTGTTGCGAAAATGAATGAAACAATCGAATGTGTTACTGTTACAATTACTGTAATTGTTGCGAAAATGAATGAAACAATCGAATGTGTTGCTCAACAACATTAAACATGGAATATTGTTATTAGGGGAGAGAGGGTATCGGTGGAACAGCAGGAACTATGAAACATTCACAATAAAATTATAATGCATGACCAGATTCGCCTCTTTCCCTCAGATTGCATAACTCTATCTCTTTTAATGGATATTTGTTTTTTGTAATGAAAAACATAATTAATTTATTCATCGAATAAATGTTTTGTCTATTGTTATTTATAGCAAATTTTATGCTCAACATTTGCCGCGAACAAATAACTGTAAAACGATGCCGTATGGGGAAATGTGAAATCCTTTTGTATTTGTGATCTATTTTAAAATGTGCATCGGTTCGATTTTCGCCTCAATATAACTTTAATTTGGGGGAACGGGCATAGTGTAGTTGATAAATCAATAGCTTTGTACGCAGCTCACCTGGGTTCGTTTCTCGACCCCACACATAGGATAGAGAGATTTCTCTAATCCGGAAAAAATATAATAAAAATAAAATAAAAAACTAATTAGAATTGTTGTAATCTTTGTCCGTAATGTTTAAAGAACACAATTTAAAAGTGCAATATTCCACCATAGACGACGTCGTGTTTCATAGTTCCTACTCATGAGGCACACTCGTAAATTTTAGCACCGACTGTTTATTATCCAAAAAAGTAATTGCCCGTGAATTTTACCAGCTGGAAAAAAATATATGTATTAGTTAACAACAAAGTGGAACTATGTACCATGTATTATTATCAAAATTGAATAGTAGAAAAAATGTGCTTCACTGTTACTCCTTCTCCCCTACATCGTTTTTATTCAGTTTGTATATTATTCATAGCTCATATGATATTTATATCATTCGTTCCCAGATAATTTCAACATATTTTGGAGAACAGGAAGCAAATGAAAATGGTCAGAACTATAAAACATAACCCCAGGATAGTTATGTATCACATCGAAGAGTCTAGTTCGAAAGGAATTGCGTTCTACAGTGGTACTCAATCGAACCATGTTTTCGGGCGAATTACAGAACCCGACGGAAGTCCTACCGTGCGTATTGCGTCTTCTGGAGATTTTCGGACTGCGCTCAAACCGGGTTAATTTTGTGCGCTTTCTCGTCATATTGACATTCTCGACGGTAACAATCGTCATTCCGAAATTGTTTCTCGGTCAAAATGGGCAGATCAGTTTGGTCATACGGAAATATTCGGAGCTAGTCTTTTGGTATCACGTTGTCAACAGAGCGATTTTATTTGCCTGGAAGTCCCCATATCTGGAAAAATTGGTAGGGATTGTACGTAGCGGTCATGACAAATGTGGGTTAACATGTTGCGGTAATGAAGCTTTTCTACATAGAAGTGGATTTGTTTTTTTTTCAGTGCGCTTGAATGATTCGGATATGAAGTGGTACGAGATAGTCATGGATTCTAACAAACTAATTGACAAACGTGCTAAGCGATGTTGTAAGATGATCATGACTGCGGCTGCTGCATTCGCATTTGGACCCGTAACGCAAACATTAATTATTTATATTTTGAACACTCTGAAGGTGACTGATAATGTTGGCTTCATCATGACCTTGGAACTGGAGTGAGTTGTGTGCTATCTTTCGTAGTTTAGTGGTTTAATATTGTTTTTCCTTTGAATAGCTTCTATGGGTTGGATGTAAAAGGAAACCTGTTCCATTATTTCATTTACGAAGCTTGCGCTTTCTGTACCCAATTCTGGGTGGCAGCAATGTATGGTATTACCCTGGCCACCATACAATCTATAGTTGATAGCTCTCTCACAATGCTTAAAGTGGTGACGGATCGGCTGAACAGACTGCAAGAGTTTTCTGGACCGTCTTTAAAGCAAGAATTGTCGGAAATCATCGACTTACACGTGCATGTCCTAAGGTCAGGCAGGCTTAGTACATGTTTAATGATTTACAGTACTGATTCATATTGTAACGTTTTCAGTTGCTTGGAACAATTTGAAAACTACGTTAGTCTGGCAATGCTGATGCAATTATTCAACTGCGTTACGATCTGGATTATGTTGGTTTTGATTTTGAGCAGTGTTTGTAACACTTTGTCACTATCCGACATTTTATAGATTAACGCAAATATTAAATTTCAGAGCTTTGACTTGAATACGTTAAGTGTGCTGGTTCTGCTGGTGGTAACAACCGGCGAAACATATGCTCTTTGTAAATGGGCAACGGAGTTAAGTGATGCGGTATCTATTTGCTTTGGTAGCTTATCACAACATTTCATTTGTAATACGTTTTTCTTTCATAGAGTGCAACTGTAGGTGACGTTGCATCTCATGCACAGTGGTACAATATACCAGCGGCTGATCAGAAGGCAGTTGTATCAATCGTGCTGAGAGCTCAAAAGCGCGAAGGAATTAAGGTGGCTGGTTTCCAGTATTTGGATATGGAATCGTTTGGAATGCTGGTTCAAAGGACATATTCGACTTTCATGGTGGTGCGAGATATGCTGTAAACTGGCTCTTTTATTAATAACACTACTGCTGTTATGTAAAGTGGGAAGTTTTGTACAGATTTTCAATGTAAATTGAGGTAAACAATATTTTACATATTCGAAAGAGTATGTACTAATAGATTTTTCTAGATAAGTCTAGTTTTGTATTGCATGAAAAAACATGTTTCCCCATCATTTTATTTCATATATCGAATGGCCATTTAAAACCTTTTTTTTCTACAAAGAATACGTCACACTAGAACATACTGAAAAGTACAGTATGCAGGAAGGGATACATACTTCGGAAATCGCCCTGGCACTTCCCAGACTCCATTCACGAACTCACCCTACTCCGACTGAGAGTTTCCCGGCGGCGGAATTTCTCTTGGTACCGATGTATTCGGGATCCAATTAGCTCCCAGCCAATTGGAATCTACCCTACTGTGAATTCCTCGGCAGTGGATTTATCCCGATCCCGATGCTGGCTTTCGTGAGCCATTTAGCTGCCTATTTCGTTCCGATCTCTTCCTGATGTGGATCTAGTGTACTCAACGGGCTAGCCAGTAGGTGAAGAGGGCTGTTCAGCGATTACGGGTGGAGCATAGCTTCCTGTTCACTGGCGCCCCAACTACGCGTTGCTGGCTGTTTGACGCGGTCTACTTGATCTTGCCCCGGCGGCGGATCTAATCTGCTATCCGGTAGGGTGTGGAGTTCAATCTGGCGATTCCGGTGCATCCTGGCGTCCGGTTCGCTGGCGCCCCGATGATCCGAGCCGTGGCGTACTACTCAACTGGTGTCCGGCGGTGGATCTAGCCTGCTCTGGCGGGGAGTACATCGGCAACAGAATTTTCTCCGAACCTGATTTGTTATTTGACGGCGGCTAGTTTCTTTACATCTCGGAGAGTACACTAGTCACTACTATGTTGATCGCATTCCAGATATGCTCATTGTGGCACATCCCTTCGACAATATTGTCGACTGTCACGCCTGGCATACCCCTTCAAACTTTTTCGAACCTAGAGCATTCAAAGACCATGTGTTCCGGCCTTTTTTGCACGTTCACATACCCCGGGCAAAGGGGTGACGAATCGTCGACCATCAAACTCAGAAGCTTCAGTGCACGTATCGATGGATTTGAGTCTCCACCGACGCTAATCACGACGCACTGAATTTTTTTTTGGTTGCTGACCAGCACTACCTACTACGTTTTGTGGTGAGCCATCTGCAACTTGACGTCAACAATCCAGTTTCTATTGTCTCTGCCGTCAACATCTCAGATTCCTTCAGACCAACGTTATCGTTAGGACAACGTCAACTGTAAAGCCGACGATTTAGACTCACCTGGACAATTCCAGTATTAGCACTCCGTTGTGCATTATATTCTAGAGCGTTGGGCCGAGTATGGAGCCCTAAGGTACTCACGCTGTGACCCTAAACGACCTCTGCCTCATTTTCGTCTCGTAGACCAGTACTCGGTTCTGAAAGTAACTTTTCAGAACCTTGCACAAATAGTCCGGGACCCGCATTACGTGCAGCGCTACGGCGATAGCCACGCAGCTGGTACTGTGGAATGCGTTCTTCACGTCGATTGTTACCACGGCTCAGTTGCGATTACCCCTTCTCCTTTGTTTCGATGCTTTCTTCGCACTCGCAATGACTGTGCGGATAGCGTTAACCGTCGAGACCTTTTTCCGGAATCTGAACTGCCTCTGCGATAGTCCGTTCTCACTTTTAGCGTAGCTCGTCACCTTGTTGAGGATGATTCTTTCCATAGGTATACCAAGCGTATCCAGCAAAATAAAAAAAAGAATTAGTTTCTGAACTGCCCGGAAGAAGCAAACGAAAATGTAAGCTAACCTATATTTAAAACAGTATGCAATCTAACATAATATATTACAGCTTTGAAGCTGCTTGTAAGATGGTATCAGGACGTGTTTTCTTCCCAATCCGAACAGGTGCCTTCCCTGGTTTTGGCAACAACACCAGCTCCTAGATCTCCTTTCAGCTGGCTTCGTTGGAGTCTTGATGTTGGACATCACGACACGGTAAGCGTTGCCCCAGGAGTTAGCGTCCACTTCTCTGCACAGCACTATCTCGTGTTTAAAAGCGGCGCTGGCCGCCCGTTTTGTCATTTAACTCTTCTCTGACTGGCCCAGATCTTGCTCTCTGAACGCGTCTTCTGACTTTCGGGCAGACAACACAGATGATTCTAAGACTTTCGTTCCACCAATACACCAAATGCCGACAATTCAACGGCTCCATTTTCCTCGACATTGTTACGTCACACGCCCTCGCTAATGTTTCCGACAGCTCATCGTCATTCGGGGTTGGGGCGAGGCTGTCAGCACGAAATGCTTCCACTGGTCCAGCTACTGGGAACGCTGCGCTCCTCTACGTCTTGTACCTGCCGGATTGGAGGTGAAAACCAACTTGATGGGGTTGTTGCCCGGTATCCTCACAACATGTCCCGCCCACCGTACCCTTCCATCTTGAGGTACTTTCCGGATACTTGGCTCACCATAGAGTCGCGCAAGTTCGTGGTTCATCCTTCTCCTCCACACGCCATCCTCCTGCACACCACCGAAGATCATTCTCAGAACCCTTCTTTCGAAGACTTCGAGTGCTTGTAGATTGTCCTCGAGCATTGTCCACGTTTCGTGCCCGTAGAGAACCACCGGTCTAATCAGTGTGTTGTACATGGCGCATTTCGTGCTGTGGTGAAGCTTCCTGGATCTCAAAGTTTTGTGGATTTCATAGTAATCACGACTTCCAGAGATAATACGCCTTCTGATCTCCCGGCTGGTGTTATTGTCCGCAGTCACCAATGAGCCTACATAGATGAACTCGTCGACCACCTCGAACTCGTCGCCGTCGATCATAATACTAATGCCCAAGCATTCCCTACCGCGATCGGTCCCAGCATGTACTTCGTCTTAGACACATTTATCTTCAGTCCTACTCGTGCTGCTTCGCGCTTCAGTCGGGTATACAGATCTGCTACCGTCCCCTTGTTTCTACCGATTATGTCCACGTCGTCAGCCTTCGCACGAACTGTCCGGATCTCGTGAAAATCGTGCCCCGCATGTTGAACCCCGCTCTTCGCATTACACCTTCCAGCGCTATATTGAACAGCAGGCAGGACAACCCATCACCTTGTCTTAGTCCCCTGCGTGTTTCAAACGGGCCTGAGAGGCTGCCCAAAATTTTGACACAACACCTTACACCATCCATCGTTGCCTTAATCAGTCTTGTCAGCTTCCCAGGGAAGCCGTTCTCGTCCATCATTTTCCACAGCTCTAAACGGTCCACCGTGTCATATGCGGCTTTAAAGTTGATGAACAGGTGATGTGTCGGGACCTGGTATTCATTGCATTTTTGGAGGATTTGCCGTATAGTAAAGATTTAGTCGTTTGTTGATCTGCCGTTGATGAAACCGGTCTGATAACTCCCGACAAATCCATTTACCAGCGGTGATAGGCGCCTGAACAGAATCTGGGATAGCACTTTGTAAGCGACATTTGTCACTGTGATCGCTCTGTAGTTTTCACAGTCCAATTTGTCGCCTTTCTTGTATATCGGGGTGATGACCCCTTCCTTCCACTCCTCGGGTAGCTGTTCTCTGTCCCAGATTCTTTCGATTATTCGGTGCATGCTTTCCGTCAGTTTCTCCGGACCCACCTTGAAGAGTTCCGCTCCTAGACCATCCTTATCAGCTGCCTTGTTGTTCTTGAGCTGTTGAATAGCCTCGTTAACCTCATTCATAGTTGGCGCCGGTACATCCCCGTCGGCTGCGACACAGACATAATCGTCCTCCTCGAACGCCCGATTGTCCGCCTGCGCACCACTCAGATGTTCATTGTAGTACTGCCTCCACCTTTCGATCACCTCACATTCGTCCGTCAAGGTGCCACCTTCCTTATCTCTACACATTTCGGCCCGCGGCACAAAACCGTTACGTGAGTCATTCAGCTTCTTGAAGAACGGCCGTGTTTCTTGAGAGCGATACAGCAGCTCCATCTCCTCTCTCTCAGACTCTTCCAGGCGGCACTTTTTGTCCTGAAAAAGACAAGTCTGCTCTTTTCGCTTCCGTCGATATGACTCCACGTTCTGACGAGTGGCTTGAAGCAACATCGCTGCGCATGCTGCATTCTTCTCGTCCAGTATCTCTTGGCACTCGCCATCGAACCAATCGTTCCGTCGACTCCTCTGTACCTATGTCGCGACGTTGGTTTCCTCAGTCGGTCCAGGTTATACAGCGGCGGGCGCCGGAATCTTACACTGTTCACTACGGATAGTTTTGGAGGCAGTTTATCCATCACCAGATAGTGGTCCGAGTCGATGTTAGCGCCCCGATAGGTCCTTACGTCGATAATGTCCGAGAAGTGCCATCCATCAATCAGAACATGATCAATTTGCGTCTCTGTTTGTTGCGGTGATCTCCAGGTGTATCGTGGAAGAAAGTGCTCCTTATGGCCATGTTCTTGGAGGTGGCGAAATCGATTAGTCTTAGGCCGTTCTCGTTCGTCTGCTGGTGGGCTCTGAACCTTTCAATTACCGGTCTGTATTCCACCTCTTGGCCAACCTGAGCATTAAGGTCACCGATGACGATCTTGACATCATGTCATGGGCAGCGATCGTATTCACGTTCCAGCTGCGCGTAGTATTCGTCCTTGTCGTCATCGCTACTTCCGAGATGGGGACTATGCACGTTAATTATGCTAATGTTGAAGAAACGGCCCTTAATCCTCAACCTGCACATTCTGTCGCTGACCGGCCACCATCCGATCACACGCTTTTGCATCTCCCCCACCACCATAAAAGCTGTTCCCAGCTCGTGTGTATTGCCGCAGCTCTAGTAGATGGTGTGGTTCCCGCGAAAGACCTGCACCGTAGACCCCTTCCAACACACCTCCGGCAGCGCCAAAATGTCGAACTTGCGGTCTTTCACTACATCGGCATTTTTATGGGCGGCTAGCTAGGCCTGCGCCAACCTTGCAGTAACGCTAAAGGATCACGGGAGGAGAGAGACTTGGGCTAAGCGCTTATTTAAAGGCGGCGCTGGCTCGCCTTGTCAGGGCTGCTTTAGGGCATGTGGTATTTAGGCCTAGAACGTGTAGGGCCAACTACCTCGTCCTACCACACCCGCAGTCAGCCCCCGCTACTGGTTTGGGTCGCGAAGCACAACTAGTTGCTATCGCAACTAAGCATTATCCACCATCTATGACCCGCCCGGTTGCTTACAGCTCAGCTTCCCACATAGCGTTCCTCCACCACCACGGGGCCCGGGACGCCTCTATACGATCTCATGGTTAATTTTGCAAGTAGTGTTTCATGGGGCGCCGCGTTCAGAGCCGGATCTGCGCTAGTGAGAAACGTTCGAGCATACTTGGAGACCTATTAAAGTTTAAACGCGACGGTGGTCAGCCAGCACCATTAGCCCAATCGCCGTTTCGGGGAAGTGTCACCCATCCTTTGGGGGTCCGTGGATCAAATTTGATGAAATCCTTATTTGCAACTGTGTTCCTCCGTCTGTATGTCGTAATTTGGATCTCAATGGAATCGGTCCTAATTGCCACTCCAGCTGGGTTAGGGTGTTTTATGCAAAAGTTTTGGATAAAATCATAGCGGAAGCGGCACCGACTCGCCTCAACGAAGCTGCTTTCGGATTTATATGGCTTTTTATAAAGGTTTAGCAGAGCCCAACATTTCCCTCCCTCACCATATCCTAGCATGAGTCACCAACTAGCGGTAGGTCCGAGGGGATGGCTGGTCCGATTATAACAAAATTTTATTGCAAAGAAAGATATGACGAGGCTGCTATTGCATTGTATTTGGATCGGCATTCTGATTTCGGAGTTACAGATTCAATAGTACGTATAAACAACATATAAACCCATAATACCTTGACAAAGTGCCTGAATTAAATGCACATTTCTTTCTCCGGAGTGGCTGACTTTATTTACACAAGCTTTATCTCAAACGAATGATATAGTATCCTTACTAACTACTGTCGAATTAGTTATTGTTCCAGAGTTATGAGTTGAAGAGTTAGATTACACATAAAATTTCCCAAACCTTTTTTTGCTTCTCTCAAATAGAAAGGTTCTGCAATAGCTCGGAATTTGGACTCATTATCTTAGCATTCAACACCCAAACATCCTTGAAACAAATGTGAGCAAACCACCGCGGAAGGATCGATACGATGTATGTACTCGGAATTGCACAATAGTTTACAACTGCCAAACACTAACCTAATACTTGATGATCTCTGATGCCCTTGGAAAAGCTTTGGCTTTTAGCAAAAAAGCTATAGAGGAATTGGTCTAGTCTACACATGCACAGCCAATGCATGTAGGGATCCTGGAAAATTGCAGACGTTTGTCCACAATTTTTCTTGTCATGTTTGTGGCACATATTGAATGTGACACAAGCATTAAAGCGGCCAACAGTGCAGCGTACAAAATAAAGATGATTCAAAATTATACGGCAATCAAATTATTCATTCAATGAATAATTTAATCAACGGATTATTTTGAACCTTGAATAAGGAAGAAACGTGGACAACCGTACACAACCGTTTCAATTTGATGGGGGTTTGATAAATCGTTGGGAGTGACTTTGCTAAGAGGGTTAATGTCATTCCTTTGGTCCTAGGTTCCTGGGATGGAACAGAAGTATTTAGTCCTGCCCTGGCTAATGAGCCAGGGTTATAGCGCCCTTACCCGCTCTAAAAAAAGCAATAGAGGAATTGGACCACTTAATTCGGACCGCTGGCCAATTCGGACCCCCAGGTGTTTCTCGGTTATAGTAACATTATGAAACGCGTATATATTATTTTTATGGTTGTCATGTAGTTTTGTTTTATCTCGCAAAATTTTGCGGCTAGGGACGAAAGTTGTTTTGGAGCACTTTTTTTAAAAAATGTGTAATCCAAAAAACAAGATTTTTGTTGGCATCAACAATATATTAAGCCAAATGCATTATCGTGATTTTAGATCAGCTGAATAATATCTTTCATTTAATATCTTGTTTTGGGCGAGACTATCAATTGTTTTCGTTTAATCGGTGTGTGAATAATAGAATAGTGGTTGGTCCAATTCGGACCTTTTACCGTATATACGATCTGATACGCGATCGTGAAAACCCCCTTGAGAGAAAAGTGTGCGCAGTTGGTCGAGCTTTTAGGAAAACATAAGTTTTCGCAAATTGGTTGACAGATTTCGACGTTATAGCTCATAACCTATTTTTAGGTAATTTGGCTCAGCTCTTACTTTTTATTTACTGCAAAGTTTTATACAGGGTGTTTGGTTCATGGTTAAGAATCTCTCGGGGGGTGATAGACTGCCATATTTGGAGAAAAAAATTGTTCTACACATACCATCAAATCTCAACCGTTACAGAGTTATTGAACTTTTTGTGTAATAAACTTATTTGTCTTAAAATACCTCTAGCTTAAAAAGTATACTTTGTATTTCAAATGTTTCAGTTCCATTCGAAAGGTGAGAAAATTTCCTATTGAATGGTGTTCTCATATCTTTTAACTAATTAGTTTTAATTACCTTTCAACTGTAAAGTAGTCAAAAGTTAGTGTTTTGAGGAGGTTTTTGCTAATTTTCTCGAAATAATGAAGTATGATTATAGCAATATCCATTATCCAAAAGTTGGGTTTTAGGTCGATGCATGATTTGTTCTTGGACGTCATATTTCTATCTCTTCTCATTTCTTTGTAATTTCATTACTATACTTTTCCTGTAACCGACTTGCAAGTGCTTAAAAGACTCTAATCTAAAAAATATGCTTTATATCGTTATTTACAAGATTTCATTGGAAAGCTGAGAAAATGTCCTATCAGTGTATGTACAAATATCTTTTAGTTAAGTGTACTAAATGATTTTTTACTAACGAAATAACTCAACATTTGTGTTTTTTGGAGAGTTTTTTAATTATTCTAATTATAAATTAACAAAATTTATCGTAACTATTGTTCATTTGATGCCCCTTAATGTTCTCTATAATTTTTTGTTAGACATTTTGTCTATATCTCTTTTCATTTTGCTGCTATTTAATAGTTAACACAGCATGAGCTCCCTACAAATGTAGTGGGTTCGAAATCATTATTTTTGCATATGAAACGATGTGATAAAAACGATTTTGCGTCGAAACCAAAAGAGATAATTGAATGGAGTCAAAGAAAGAACTGTAGAACTTGCTGAGATGCATTATTTCCATGATAATAATGGTGATGTTTATTATTTACTATTTTAAGAAAATTAACGAAAATGCTAATAATAGCACTAATTTTAAACTAATTTACTTTTAAAAGAATACTAAATTCACTTAATTGAAAGGTATTAATACATTTTTCACTGCAAAATTTTCCTGGCTTTTGAATAAATAGAAAAAAAAGTACAATAAGTGCCGTAATTTTTCAATTAGAGCTGGTACTAGTGAGAATGAGATAAAAATGTCCAAGTTGAATAACCCAAAATCATGAAAATAAGAAAAGGTAAGTGTATCATGTCAAAGAACAAATTAAGCAGCTCATCAAGACTAATAATCTGAATTATTAAAATGATGAGGTTAACTATTAGGATTTTCAAGAAATGAACAAAAAATCGTTTGAAATTGTTTAATTTTCAATAAATTACTTTGAAAAGGCTACTTAAACTCATTAACTGAAACATGTGAGGGCATCACTCAATGCGAAATTTTCTCACCTTTCGAATGGAACTAAAACATTTAAAATACAAAGTACACTTTTAAAGTTAGAGGTATTTTAAGACAAATAAGTTTTTTACACTAAAAGTTCAATAACTCTGTAACGGTTGAGATTTGATGGTATGTGTAGAACAATTTTTTTCTCCAAATATGACAGTCTATCACCCCCCGAGAGATTCTTAACCATGAACCAAACACCCTGTATATCAAAGAGAACTTTTCTTTTCACAATTCGAAAATTGCAAAAAATCGATGACATGGGTGGTCCAAATTGGAACAGGATTGGGGTAATTCCGACCTTTCATGTACTTTTGCGCACAACCGTTCATACACAATACGGTAAAATCGGAAAATTTGCCTTAGAAAGAAATATGCGCAATTGATCAGGCTTTGAAGAAAAAATATTTATTTGTGAATCGGTTGGCACGTTCCAGTTCTATAGCTCATAAACCCTTACTAGGTCCGAATTGGCCCAGTTCCCCCTACAGCATTCCATTCGCCGAGAAGACATTAAGTAGAGGATTAACCACTGAAAATACCGAACACAAACGAAGGCGATTACAACCAAGTTTTCCACTTTCTCAAACTGGAAGACTCATTGAATAGACTAAAGGGGATATCACCCGGCGAAGTCAGAGTTCACTATGCGATGATAACTCACCTACGTTTGCAACACTCCTGGGATCCTATAATCGGCTGTGAATAGAATCAGTGTACCTAAATCAATCGTAGTGCCAATTTGTAAAGGAACAATTCAGAAAACGACCGGGCCGCATACGTCAACAACTGTGTTGGAAAGGTTTTTGAACGAATAATATACAATCGACTATTTTACATTCTAGATATCCGTAAGCTGCTGTTCCAGCATCGGTAAGCCTTTAGAAAAGATATAACAACGTAAATCATTACGCACAGATTTAAAATTATTTGCGAGAATCAACAAACAAGAAACTTTACGTGCGAGACGTATTTCTGGATATAGAAAAATCGTATGACACCACTTGCGATGACAGCTGCAATGACATCGCACCACATAACGAGCAAAGCAGCGAGTAATCCAATATGTCCGACGGAGAGCCTACAACCGATAGCAATGCTAGATTCGGCGAACTGTGTAGTACTCCATAACCGAAACCAGTCTTTCCAAATGAACATCGTACGCAATGTTCGCTCTGGTTTTGTGCTCATTTTAAACCCACACTTCGTGTACAAACTTAAACACGCTGTTTCATGTGCACATGTTCGCCTGCATTACTGAACCCCATGTAAGTACACGGTGTGCGAACACATATGTTTGTGGCACCAGTTTTCTCTTTCTCACTCTCATCATCACTAGTGTTGACACTTTTTTACTTGTGCGGATCGTTCTCGTTTACGCACCCGGTGTACGTACACGGGTGTTTGAACTAGAGCTTGTACATCGTTCGCTTGGGTTCGATGTGCAAGGCGAACCTGTACATCGAAACGAAGCATGTTTGAGTTTGAACGCGAGCACGAAATTTTGTGCACAGCTACAAAATTGTCGATGTTCATGGGAAGTCTGACCGAAACCAGCTACGGAATTTGCTGAGCCACGAAGAACTCGAGGTAACGAGATTTTAGAGGTGAACGAGATGAAATGGATGATTCGCTGCAGTGATACCCAGAGCATGGTACCGATTAGAAGGCGAAATGTAAATAAGTTTGAGCATGTGTTATTATTTATAGAGCGCGAGTTAGGCGAATGTAGAGGTGTTCTCTACATGTGTGTTTGTACAGATCCGTTTTCAAACCAATACGCTGCTAATGTTGAATCCACCGAAACATTCCCAATTATGGGGTTGTGTTAGTTTCTGCATTCTATTCGCCATGTAATGCATTTTGTGCCGAATCAATATCGTTTAATATGCATTATACCAGTTATAATACAAAAATCGCATTAGAATCGTGCTTATTTGCATGTAAATCATACGGCTAGTGTTTTGTTTGTATAAACTTATTGGTTGACCATGGTTACTTGTTTATTCATATGCTTAAGAATCGATGTAGTTCTGAAAAATTATAGTAATACATAATATACAGAGATTAATACCTTTACTTCAAAATAAGTTTAATATTTATTTTTGCGGCAAGTTATGAATATGCTTTTTTCGGATAAATTGTCGTAATTATTGCAAAAATCTTTTAGTAGTTACCTACTCTTGAACTATTTACATAAATATTTTTAGCTCCACATTGGAAATCAGTTCAAATTGCCATTAATACATCATAGAGCAGCAAACAGCCAGTTTACAGCTGATCTCGTACTACCATGAAAATTGAATACGACCTTCGAACCAGCATTTCAAACAATGCCATATCCAAATACTGGAAACCAGCTACCTTAATACCCTCGCGCTTCTGAGCCCTTTGCACAACCGATGCGTGTGCCCTTTGAACATCCGCTGGCAGATTGTACCACTGTGCATGAAAGGAAACGTCTCCTACAGCTGCGCTCTGTGTAAGAAATACAAATGATATATGAAATATTGTGGTCAGTATACCAAAGTTAACAAATACCGCATCACTTAACTCCGTTGCCCATTTACAAATAGCATATGTTTCGCCGGTTGTTACCACCAGCAGAACCAGCACACTAAACGTATTCAAGTCAAAGCTCTGAAATTTAATATTTTCATTAATCTCCAAAATGTCGGATAGTGACAAAGTGTTACAAACACTGCTCAAAATCAGAACCAACATGATCCAGATCGTAACACAATTGCACAATTGTAGTAGCATAGTCCAACCAATGTAGCTTTCAAACTGTTCCAAGCAACTGAAAACGTCACAATATGAATTAGTGTTGTAAATCATTAAGCATGTACTTAGCCTGGCTGACCTTAGAGCATCCACGTGTAAGTCGATGATTTCGGACAATTCTTGCTTTAAGGACGGTCCGGAAAACTCGTGCAGCCTGTCTAGCCGGTTCGCTACCAACTTGAGCAATGTAATAGAGCTTTTAATTATGGATTGTATGGTGGCTAGGGTAACACCAAACATTGCTGCCACCCAGTAGTTGGTGGCCACAGCGCAAGTTTCAAAAATGAAGTAATGGAGCAGGTTTCTTTTCACATCCAACCCATAGAAGCTATTAATAGGAAAATATTAAACAACATACTATAAAAGTTGGTAGTAAACTCACTCCTGTTCCAAGGTGATGATGAAGTCAACATTGTCGGTCACATTCGTCGTGTTCAATAGATGAATAATTAATGTTTGCGTTATAGGCCCAAATGTAAATGCAACAACCGAAACCATGACCATTTTACAGCATGGCTTAGCGCTTTTGTCAATTAGGTTATTAGAATCTATGACTATCTCGTACCACCTCGTCTCCGAATTATTCAAGCGCACTAAAACACAGATAAACTTTTGTATGGAAAAGCTCCATTAATGCAAAATTGTCACTCACATTTGTCATGAGCCCTGCGTACAATCAACACCAATTTCTCCAGATGTGGAGATTTCCAGGCAAACAAAATCGCTCTGCTGACAACGTGATACCAAAAAACTAGTTCCGAATACTTTCGCATGACCAAACCAATCTGCTCATTTTGACCGAGAAACAATTTAGGAATGACCGCTGTTACCGTTGAGAATGTCAATATGACAAGAAAGCGCACAAAATTAACCCGGTTTGAGCGCAGTCCGATAGTCTCCAGAAGACGCAATACACACGGTAAGACTTCTGTCGGGTTCTGCAATTCGCCGAAAATCATGACGCGATTGATCACCACTGCAGAACACAATAATTTCGTTCGAACTAGACTATTGCTCGGGTCATCTTCATTTGATGGCTGTTCTCGAAAATGTGTTAAAATTATTTTGAGCGCGTACCTTATAAATAATATGCACACTGGATACATTACGAACTAGTCACATTAATCGATGTCTGACGCAGAGAAACATTGTTTTATGTATTTATTTTGTCATTGTAAATTGTCCCCACGTGGATTGCTACAATTACAGTAATTCTGTTGTATCGATTTTCGTTGGTTGTTTTCCGCAAGCATGACCAAGAGAGTTATTAACATTGAACGGAAACCTTGATTTCTAATCAAGGCAATATTCGTTAAATTCAGAACGAACATTACAGAAATCTGGACTGTCAAGTATTCGAAGGATTCAAAGCAGCGTTTATGGCAAATGCTTTTGTATTTAATTTAAAATAAAACAGTTGAAAAATAACTTTTGAACTTTTTTGTCTTTGATTTATTTCGTACGGTAATAACCAAAAGTTATCCATGTTACCACCAATTCAATTTACCCGCACGCTTTAAACATGATTGACATATTTTGATGTCAACAATAATATCGGAAAAACTGTGTTCATTTCGAAATATCACAAATTTTGTACAAATCATGCCAAACTAGAGATCTCAATCACTAATCCGTTAGAAAATAATGACTTTGCTTAAAGTGCTCATTTTACCACCAAATTCTCTATGAGAGATCGAAAGGAAGAGTGAGTAATTCTTTGCCTTCTGCTTGCTAGGAGTCAAACGTTACTTCCGAGTCTAACAGCATGGTCGCGACTAATTGTAAGCAATTACTAACATTGTATTACATGTTTGTTATCATTGCTCAATGATATCGATATGTTTTACAATATTTATTACACAGTAACATTTCAATTGAAAGTGTTCTGAAGCAATCCATCGAAGTGTGGGAAAGTAGGCGACACATTGATTGTGCAACAATTGATTTGGCAATGCGGTAATAACTCAACCAGTCGTTAACCCTGTGATACTTCGTCACGACTACAACATGCAACTATTATGCCGGATTGCTATACTGTTATTTTAATGATAACGATAATCACTAGATGATTGGAGGTAGAGAGATATTGGAGCAAATGAGCTGCACATGCAGAATTTTATTTATGCATCGAAAGCATACTTTTCTATCTGCCTCTCGTTTCTTTTGCTGTAAATGTTATGCATTGGACATTCGGTCTATCCACTCATTGAAAGCTTACTAGAAGTAGGGGAGACCGGGGCTAGTTGGCGGTGTTGTCAGTTTTCATTTTTTATCGCTTTGATGTAGGTAGATCATGCAAAATAGAACACGCGGCATGAAAGAGCAAACTGTTGGCAACATCTTTGATTTTTTTTAGTGTTTCATGCATTGTCTCCCTTTTTAGAGACAAAAATATGTGATGCGAAAAACCCGCCAACTTACTCCGGCACCGGGGTATGCATAAAAATCACAGCATAAGAAAAGAGACGGGAATAGAAAGTATGCTAACTATGCATATTTTTGTTTTTCAGTGTACGAAATTCAAGCGTCAATGAGTACTTGCATCTTGAATTTATTTTGAAGGACATTTTCAAACGAAACTTTTTTCGACTGCATCTTACAGGTTAAAACGTTCTCTTTTGAATGTAGTAATAAAACATTACATACGTTCTCAAGATCTGTACACATGTACAGTACCACGCGAAGCATTCTCGGAACATGCATACTGTCATGAAAAGGTTTCTACCTGAGGCGCGCGTCTCGAACCGAGAGCAGCCTATGGCGGCCAGGACACTGCTTAAAACAATGGCCTGTAGAAATTTTTTTGATGCCCGAATCGAAAAACCCGTTTAAGATTGAACAGAGAATGTGCAAAAATCGAAAACGAAAAAAGCAGTTTTTTCCACACTGTGTGTTATGGCGTTTTCGTTTTTTCTTGGTGCTACACCGGTGTAGTGCAAAGAAAGAGATAGACTGATTACACCCAAGTTTGAATGAGTGTAGCACCGACTACACCGGTGTAGTGCACTGTCAAAAACGAATATGCTATTAGATCTTCATAAAAATCAATCAGCAGCACTGTAACAACAATTATTGATTGATTGTTGTTGTTGCAGTACTGTGGCAGCTGATTCATTTTTATGAAGATCTAACACATGGTGTGGAAAAAAACTGCTTTTATCGTTCGCGATTTCTCTGTCCAACCTTAACACAATATAGTAGACAAGTATAGAGTAGAGTGGAGTTAAGTAGGTCAGTATTTTTGGCGAGCTCGCGCGATGGTATTTTTGCACTGATGTTGACAAACAAGCACTTTCCAACGAGGTTATACATCTGGAAACGTTTTGGCAATAATGATTTTTTACATGCCTAAATATTTTTCAAGGTAAATCCCATAAGGCGAAGGAACTTTTTTTCGATGTTTTTAAAATCGGTGGGTATGATTGATATTTGAGGTTAAATAAAACAATGTACATACCTAGGAAATCAGCGGTTCATATTATATTAGAAGAGTACGAAAACTGCAGATTATTTAAAAATTAATAACACACGTCATTCAGGTATGAAAATAAGAAAGTGGCAAATGATGTGAAAAATCATGAAACCGCGGAAGTAAATGTTGAAAAAACATTTTTCAGCAGCTACGTCTGGCTTTGTACTTGCGAATGACTTCTTCGGTGTCCTCGTTGTCGCCAGAGTGTGGAATTGAAGTTCTGCATTCCAGCTTACGTGGTTGCTTGGCGGTGCGTGCATTTTTTGCATTCCTTTTCCTTTTCTTTTTCGATCGTGTTTTTCCGAATATCTACTTCAATAACACTTTAAATTATTATATTGTTAACTTACGCGAAATCCCGGATGCGCTTTCATTGATGACGAGAACTTTCTTTTCACATGAACAGGTAATGTTTCGAACTGCACCTTGAATTGTTTAGATGCTTATTGCATACTGGCGCCCATTTTAAACAGATGCAATTGCGTTCTTTATCTCTTCTTCACTTTGTTTTAGCGTTTTTCGCACGAAATTGGCTGTAGTTTGAAATCTGGTGCTCCGATCTGGATGAAATTTCGCACAGATATTTTCAAAAGTATGTACTTTCAGAATATTCAATGAAATGATTTTCGTTTTTTCAAGTTCCAACTTTGTATATAAACCCTTAAATATTTTGAAACGATAGAAGCATCTTTCTGCAAAGGTCACTTTTCTAATCCAAATTATTATACGTATTTTCCTACACCTGATTAATTGGATGGGCATAGTCTTCTTTACTCATGCATATTTATTCGAAATGTAAATTTGCTTTATCGCACTTTTTTGGAAATTGTTATAGAAAACAATGAACCCAATGAGAGGGAAGTTATTTTCCAAAAAACTAGGGGTGGGTATTGTCCGGGACAAAACCGGGGTGTTGATGTAGGACAATTATTATGTGTAAAAGTTGTTTGTGTAATCTTAAAAATATTCTGACTAAATCATGCTACTTTTTCTGGTTATCTTTTATCGGAAGAAATTTGCCGAAAACTGTATACTTTCATTGACAGATGTTTATATATGTTTTATGCGAAGAACTTGGTAATAATATTGTTTTACTGAACAGTTTACCGAACGGGATACTAGTCAAATATCCAGCAAAATTTTACTGCGACCGGTGAATCAAACTTAATGCGTGAATTTAATCGTTTGAAACAGATACAAGCAGAATTTTAACATTATGATACGCTAACGAATAGTCCTACGTCAACACCGAGGTTCTGTCCTGGACATTGCCTACTCATAGCTTTGAACTTATTAGAAACAAAATTTTCAAAATGAAAGTCCTTAACATGGAAACTTATTTTTTAACCTACGTGCAAAGATTCAGTCTCATTTTGACCGTTTACACGGTGTCTCTGGTAGGAAATATTTAGGCAAGAAAATCAGTATCGCTAAAATACTCACTATTTGAAAGCTTAGATGCTCCTCTTTCATTTGACCATATTTTGAAATGTTCTAACGGGGGGTCTAGAACATTTATAATTTTTAGGTATTTTGAAATTCTCAAAACAAAACTTTTCATTCCATTTATTTTTTTCGAAATAAATTTTTGCTCTGAGTTCCTATGCAACTAATGTTATATTCAAAATTCTATTACTGTTTTATGAATTCGTCAAACAATTTATCTCAATTAAATTTATTTTCGTTTTTAGTTTTGTTGAAAACTAAGAGTTTAAACACGATCGAAAGACTCTCCCTTTCAAACACATAAGAGCAGTGATGCATATTTTAGCAGAAAATTTTTTATTCCGCGAAATCATTGCATGTTTTGTTTTATAGTCAGTGAAAAAATGTTTGGAAGCAGCAGGGTGTTAACTGTTTTTAGGGATTGTTTATTTGTTCAAAGCAGCAACATAGGCGGCTCCAGCTGGTTAACAAAGGCGTGGCACATCATTTTGACAAGAATATCTTAATCAAGATTTAAAAAGTTAGTAAATTTAGAAGCGTCGAATTCGGAAACTAAATTATTAACACGGTTCATATTTAGAAAGTGGCGAATAATGAGTTTTTATAAATCGTTTATTTGGCGTGAAACATTGCAATGACTTAACGGAGCCGCCAGTCCTATATACATTTAAAAACCTTTTAACCACAACACTGCTAGTAACGCGCCGCGATTTGTTTCGTTCCGACATCGAAGGGTGTTTATTGATTTATTTCGGGGAGTTTTGCGCGAGAGTTTCGAGTAATCAACTCTAACACGGGTCCCGAGTGCGCTTCCGGTGGAGTACGGAATTCCGGTGTTAGACGGAAACGACGGTTTTCGGGTGGCGTCGTTGCCGGAGGCAGTCAGCAGAGCTGCCAGAAAGTTGAATTGCTTTTTTGCTGTTTGTATATCGCTATGCAGCGATAAAGAGGAAAACTGAATCGTTAGCACTGTGGCATAGTATTATCTAAATGAACGGGGACATCTGTGGTACCTGTGGGTTAGAAGAACCACCGCGAGGAAAGCCCAGAAAAAAGGGTGGAAAGCGAACAAAAGTCAATAAAATTGGATGGATCGGCTGCGATTCGTGCCTTTGCTGGTTTTACACCAGATGCGTCAACGTTGGGCAAGCACTTCTTCCAGATATCGGGAATTATCTGTACCTGTGTGAAAAATGTGCGGTCATCGGTAGTCTCATCCCCAAGACGATAAATTCTAATGATGTCGAGCTGAGTCCGGTACAAAAACGGTTAGATGAACTATCTGAAAAAATCAGGAAGCTAGAATCTGATCTCAATAATCTGCAAAACAGCATAAAAAGGCAATTTGATCGAGTCCAAAACAAAATACATGTCACCAATCAAGTTAAAGAGCTCAAAGTATCTGCAACCCTTGTCGAGGGTGTACAAGACAAATTAGAAGAGATCGAATCTGGTGTAAAATTAGCAAAAATCTGTTCACAATGTATCAACTGCTGCCGCATCTTTATAAACAAGGTCCCTTATCAAGATGGTGAGAACGTTCGGTCGATCGTTCAAAGTTTTCTACATTTCCTCAACATCTCGGATATCATGTCGCATGTAACTAGCTGTTTCCGTCTTTCAGTGAAGCCTTCCAAATGGACTGACCGCACGCTTACTCCGACCATTTTAGTGGCTTTTGATAATGCCGAAGTGAAGTCCATCGTTCTAAAAAAGTATTTCGAGATACACAGAGAAGCAAAGTTGTGTAACTTGAGAATAGGTCTTCCGCTCGAATACCGTTTCACCGAAAATGAAATGCTATCCATAAAAAGTTTTCGGATTCGCAACCTTGCTTTAAAAATGAAGCAGAAAAAGCTTATCCAGTCAGTGTTTGTAAAAAATGGCAATATCTCTGTTCTACTACCTGGACAGAAAAAGTACATACCGATTGAGGAGCCCAATCAGCTTCTTAAACTTACTAGTTTGGATGCCAATCTAGACGAATCTTCAATTTTTTTGATGCAGAATCTACTGAGTGTTCCCTCTAAAAGTAACTTACACCACATGCCAACGATTTCATTCATTATTACAATCTTTTCACCGATTATGCCACGAATAAACTTTAGTAATCTTCGAATTGGACACCTTAATGTTCGAAGTTTCGAACGCTACATAGATGGATTAAAACTCTTGCTGGATAATAATAAATATCACTTCTTTGGAGTAACCGAAACTAAACTAAAAATTTCGGCTCCGATGGGACCTATCCGTATTCCGGGATACGATTTCATAAGACATTCTTCAACTTCAAAACGAGGTTCGAAAACTCACGGAGGAGTCGGTTTATACCAGGGTTGTTAATGCGATACATTTTTCACGATAATTTATCGACGTTACTCGTTAACGATAATGTATCGTCATCGGAAACTCCGTTAACGATAATGTATCGTCGCCTTCATCGTCATCGTCGATAATTGTATCGTCGCTTTCATCGTCATCGTCGGTTCATCGGTTATCGCGATACATTTTGCGTTACTTTCCAGTTTATTGGAGTTGAAGTTGATGCGGTTAACTTTCAATTGTTTAGAAATAAATACCTATTGAAGGACATGTTGTTGGCAGTTGAAAATCAATAGTTTTGGACATTTTCTATGCACAGCGGGGTCTGACGAGAGCGTCAAAATGAAATTATTTCAACTTTTCGGGAAAATGTATTATGTTGAAGGGAAAGTTGCTGGCAATTGAAAATCAATAATTTTGGACATTTCAATACGCAGAAGGGTCCGACGATGAGTCTAAATTGAATTTTTTCAACTTTTCGAGTAAGTTGGTGCACAGAAGAGTCCCAGGTGCACAGTGTTTCCAAGCGGCAAAAAGGTGATCAAAATTGTTTTGACCATGAAGAAAACAAATTTTGAGCTATTGTGCGATTAGTAATTTTTAGCACGCAAAAACATATATTGAAAAAACTACTAAACCACTATTATTAGGCCATTCACAAATTACACTACACATTTAAGTCGTGTGGTGATTAACAGAATTTATTATAATTTTGATTTAAACCAGAAGATTTCGGATTTTGAAAAGGAGAATATACATATTTCCAATGTTTGATTTCCTTTTCTAGTTAGGAAGCTTTTAGCCCCCTCCTCCGTTTCTTCGCTCCACTATGTAACAAGATGCTTCATGCTTCCTTCTTTTACCCTTAAATATGTAGTGTAATTTATGTACGGCCTCATAATAGAGTTTTATTCGTTTTTTGAATACAGTGAAGACCCGTTTTTATCAGCCCCTTGGCGAATTATAGGCTGATAAAACGATGGCATTGACGAAATCGGCACATATTTTTGCTGGTTCTGAAGAGACGAAGTCGAAACGCAAACACCTGGACTAACATATTTTTTTTCTTTCTTTTTAATAAACCGGAGCGGTTAAAATATTCTTCTGTAGTTCCTCGACAAAGCCTCATAATCCGTTCTGATCATTTAGTAAAAAATTTCCTTAAGGAGGTCTTACAGTACAGTATTATTATTTTTGTATATTTTGCATCTCTAAGATAAGAAAAATATGCTAAAGAAGGAATTTACTCGAATTTGACTTGAACGTAAGCTAGAGCCCACCAAACGATTTTGATAGTGTTTGTTTTACAGATTCGTATTGGTATTCGTCTGCGGAAATTTGCGGCTTCCATACCAAAATATTGCTTTTTGGGCACTAAAACATTCGATAACTTCTAAGTTGTAAGAGATACAAATAAACTTACATTATAAAAATTCTGTATTTTCTTATGCTGAACAACATCTTGGAACATTTTGAAATTCTACAAAATTACCAGGAAAAGTATCTTGAAAAAAGCAATTTTCAGGGGTATATCAAAAAAATCTCCACAAATGTAAATTAAAATCGACAGATAGACACATAGTCTCTTCAGCGAAGTTAATACTTAAGATATTCTCAACAACTTTGTCAAAGAAAGTTTTTTTTTATTTTCATAAACATAGGCAAAAACTTTCTTCTCAGATTTAGAGGAATTAATCACCCAACTAATACTTTTTAAATGAAAAAAATATAAATAAACTTTGCTGAAGACACTATAACTAAAAATGTTTTTCGTGGTTCAAAGAATTTCTTTCTCCTTTTTGCCAATTTGGATCCTCGTGTGAATTGAAAATGTCCAAAACTATCGATTGCCCTTGAATATAAAAAGTTCGCGAAAAGTTGAAAAAAAAATCTATTTTGATGCACCGACGGTACATTGAAAATACCCAAAACTATTGATTTTCACTTACCAATAACTTCTTCAATATAACAAACTTTCCTCAATAGTTGAAAAAATCCATTTTGACACATCGTCGAACCCCCTGTGTATTGAAAATGTCCAAAACTATTGATTGTCAACTGCCAATAATTTTCCCTTCAATATAAAACTCTCCCGAAAAGTTGACAAAAAACTCCATTTTGACACATCTTCGGATCCCCCCCCTGTGCATAGAAAATGTCCAAAACTATTGATTTTCAACTGCCAACAACATGTCCTTCAATAGTTATTTAATTCTAAACAATTGAAAGTTAACCGCATCAACTTCAACCCCAATAAACGGGAAAGTAACGCAAAATGTATCGCGATAACCGATGAACCGACGATGACGATGAAAACGACGATACAATTATCGACGATGACGATGAAGGCGACGATACATTATCGTTAACGGAGTTTCCGATGACGTTGACGGGTGGTTAACGTTATCGACGATGACGATTAATTATCGATTAACAACCCTGGTTTACTATGCTATATTTCACCCTAAGGAGGAAAATTTGGTAAAAACCAAAATTTCTCACTAGGGTGAAAATTTGTTGGTAAAAACCAGTCTTTGTACAGGAGGGCACAAATCCTTATTTCATACTATGTTGCGTTTCGGCTTCGCCTCTTCAGAAACCGACACTAACGTATTGTCGGAATAGATTAGCGCCGGCTTGACGCAAATCCCTTAAAACTAAAACACACTATGTGTTTCAATCAAACGACTGATCAAACGTGATGTCCCGTTCGAGCAGAAGTTCTGTTTATGCCGATGAGACACAAGTGAAGCCGAAACTTGTCTTGGCTTAGCAGGCCTATGCGAAAGCACTATGCTATATTTCACCCTAAGGAGGAAAATTTGGTAAAAACCAAAATTTCTCACTAGGGTGAAAATTTGTTGGTAAAAACCAGTCTTTGTACAGGAGGGCACAAATCCTTATTTCATACTATGTTGCGTTTCGGCTTCGCCTCTTCAGAAACCGACACTAACGTATTGTCGGAATAGATTAGCGCCGGCTTGACGCAAATCCCTTAAAACTAAAACACACTATGTGTTTCAATCAAACGACTGATCAAACGTGATGTCCCGTTCGAGCAGAAGTTCTGTTTATGCCGATGAGACACAAGTGAAGCCGAAACTTGTCTTGGCTTAGCAGGCCTATGCGAAAGCACTATGCTATATTTCACCCTAAGGAGGAAAATTTGATAAAAACCAAAATTTCTCACTAGGGTGAAAATTTGTTGGTAAAAACCAGTCTTTGTACAGGAGGGCACAAATCCTTATTTCATACTATGTTGCGTTAATGTTGCGGCGCTAATCTATTCCGACAATACGTTAGTGTCGGTTTCTGAAGAGGCGAAGCCGAAACGCAACATAGTATGAAATAAGGATTTGTGCCCTCCTGTACAAAGACTGGTTTTTACCAACAAATTTTCACCCTAGTGAGAAATTTTGGTTTTTACCAAATTTTCCTCCTTAGGGTGAAATATAGCATAGTGCTTTCGCATAGGCCTGCTAAGCCAAGACAAGTTTTGGCTTCACTTGTGTCTCATCGGCATAAACAGAACTTCTGCTCGAACGGGACATCACGTTTGATCAGTCGTTTGATTGAAACACATAGTGTGTTTTAGTTTTAAGGGATTTGCGTCAAGCCGGCGCTAATCTATTCCGACAATACGTTAGTGTCGGTTTCTGAAGAGGCGAAGCCGAAACGCAACGTAGTATGAACCCTGGTTTATACGTACGTAAAGGAATCAAAGCAGCACCGATACTGAAATCTACTAATGACCCTAACCTACCTGCTGCACAGCGCTTCGAATTTCTAGCTATTCGGTCCAAAATTAATAACCTCGATGTATGTGTTGTAGTAATATACAACCCTTCAGTATCCAACCAACATTTTGCTCAGAAATATGAAAAGCTGCTGTTGAATCTTCAGGATTTTCACTTTGATAGAACATACTTGGTAGGTCACTTCAATATTAACACTTCCACAAATCAACCATCAGGAAACCTCCGCGCACTCGACCACATCAATAGTACTTTCGGACTCACAATACTACCAACTCCCCCAACAAGGATAACTGACAGCAGTGCAACTACCATCGATCTGCTGATCACAGACTCACCACAATATGTGCGTAAATCACAAACATCCACTGCAAATACTATATCCGATCATGAAGCAGTATATCTTATCGCTGATATACGGATCCCCCGGCCAGCACCCAAACAAGTCGCTTTTCGAAACTACCGACTCATAGAACCATTACGCATTCAGGCTGATTTCCAGATGTTGAATCTTGGTCATCTTTACAATATCAGAGATGTGGAAACTAAAAGCCAATTTTTCAATGCCGAGCTACAACGATTATTAGAACGACATGCACCTGTCAAGTTTGTTAAAATACGTGACGAACGTACACCTTGGATAACGAGAGATATTGAACGGGCCATAGCGGAAAGAGATCTAGCTTACTCCCTCTACTCACGCAACCAAAACAGAATCAAGGGTGATGCGCAATGGCAGGAATATGTAAGAAAGCGAGACAGAGCAAATACACTTATCTTTATGGCAAAAAGGAAGTATGGGGAAAAAAATTGGACACGATCTGCCAGCCAATAAGCTGTGGAATAATCTGCGTAGAGAAGGGATCCACAAATCAAAACTTAATTCGGTGATATAGCACCTGATCAACTGAACGAGTATTTTGCGGAAGGGCACCTACAACTGCAACGCAGAACGATAAGCACACCACCACCTACACAACGTCGGCAGCGCCTATCATACGGTAACAGGAATCAGTTTCGTTTTAAAAGAGTGAACAGTGAAATAGTATCAAAAAAATGTATGAAATTCATACGAATGCAGCAGGCTATGACGACATTCCCATATCGTTCGTCAAAATGCTATCTGCCTTCCCTAGTGCATTTTTTCAACGCCGTGATGGAAGCGAATGTTTTTCCAAACGCTTGGAAAACAGCGATCGTGACACCTATTGCAAAACGCCCTAATCCACTTGAACCAAAGGATTTCCGACCTATAAGCGTCCTCCCGTCGATCTCCAAAATTCTGGAAAAATACTGCTTGAACAGATCACTGAACACATTGACCAATTAAACCATCAATTGCTTGCAGATAATCAATCTGGGTACAGAAAAGGGTACAGCACCACAACAGCACTGGCGAAAGTCGCATTTGATATCTACAACAACTTTGATGGCGGTGTACTGTCATGGTTTTGGTTGACTTTTCCCTTGCGTTCAACTGCGTCAACCACCAGAAGCTCGGGACTAAACTGAGAGAGGAGTTTGGCTTCTCAAACTCAGTACGAGATCTCATACTTTCTTTTCTCGAACAGCGATACCAAGCCGTAAAGATAGGTAACGTGAAATCTGGCAAACGTATGCTCGCCCAGGGCACGCCACAAGATTCATGTCTGAGCGCGTTGTTATTTAGCCTCTACATAAACAGTTTGCCCGAAGTTCTCCGATGTAATTACTAGCTATATGCAGATGGTTTGCAAATTTACATATCCGGAAGAATTGAAGAAATCGATGTGTTGATCAATTCGATCGAACAGTGGGCAGCTGCCAATGAACTCTTTCCCAGCCTGAAGAAAACACAAGCGATCATCTTTTGAAAGTCTGATTTAATAGCGGCGCAATAGTAGATCGTTTTCGTTGGTGAGGAGATTCCGATAGCCGAAAAAACGAATCTTGATCTCCGAATGGACAACAATCGTTCTTGGAACTACTGAAGTCAACGACATCACTCGGAAAGTCTTTGCCTCACTACTCACTTTTCGTAGATTTTCTCCTGTTCTCTTGTGGCGAAAGCGACTGAAATTGATTCAAGCTGCAGTGATACCTTTCTTCACGTACTGCGATGTGGTGTACTACCCAGGGTTAACAACAAGACAGAAAAACCAGCTGCATAGGTGCTTCAAAGCCTCGATTCCCTTCGTCTACAACATGCAGCGGCGTGCGATTACTGCTAATGTACGGAACACAATCCTAGGACGGGATCTCACTGATAATTATAATCACCGGATATGCTGCTTTATGCGACAGGGCTACAATGAAGAGTTACTTCAATATATCCAGCAACATCTAGGACGTAGTAATATAGAAAGATTAAGATCGTTTACCGTACACCGTCAAACCACGAACACCAGGAAAAGCGTACTCGCGTATGGAGTGTCTCGCTGGAATCGTCTACCGATAGAAATCAGAAGGCTACCTACAACTGCAACTTTCAAAAAAGCTTTGAACAGGACGGTTTTAGTTTAGATGATAGTTGAATACTGATGTAAACACTTAAATTCTCCGTTAAGTTTAAACTCCTAATGTAGATGCCTTGACCTTGTAAAAGTTTTAACGAAAAGGTTCCCGTATGTATTTAATAAATTACAATTACAATTTACAATATTTAAATAAAAATAAAAATAAATGAAAACGTATATTAACCCTTTCATACCCAACTTTTTACTAGTGCATGTAGGGTTTCAAAACTATTTTTCCTTGAAAACGTTTGGGTCAAGAAACACGAAAAGCCTATTTTCGTAAAGATAGGTGCTTCCATGGTAGTGCTAGAAGCTGGTCAATTTTTACCTTCTAATGCTCAATACAGTTCTCCTAGAGTAATTACAACAGTCCAATTACGTGGAAAACGTAGCCAACGACAGTCTAAATTGATAAGTTTTATCAGTTTTCAATAATATTGCACCATAATGAAGGTATATGAAAAAATCATTTTCCGTCGTCAACGTAAACTGTCCCTGGCACCAATGGTCCATCGGAATCCAATCATACTAATTGCAATAACTTCAGTTCTAGAGCTGATCCTTGTAACTGTTAATACTCAAATTAAAGACAATAATCGCATTAATGAGCCTTACTTGTTTTTGTGAGCAAATCTTCCCTCAATCCAAAGTTCCACAAACAACATGGGCATGAATGGGTTAATGAGTGTCCGTCGGATCTCAAGCTTTCGGTTGCGCTTCTTTTGCGATAGTAAAGCATTTGTCTAGTCGTCTACTGCATCACTAATAGTGCTGGTTATTGAAGTTGAGGTGCTTGATGCTGCATTTGCTATTGGCGTTATAACCAGAACAGCCGCCACAAAGTTGGCAGCCGTTTGTGATTCAAATGATGGTATTGAAGCCTGTGTTTTGAATTGGCGTGCCGTGGATAAGTGGGCAATCGGTTGTGATGCATTATCCACACTATCTTACGAACAAGGTTTTTCGTGGAGCCCCCGTCTGGTTACAGTACTTGCACACAGGATTCTGCTATACCCTGGAATGAGATTTTCTCATTCAAGAAACATTTCATATAGACCAACACAGGTCAGAAGGAATATAAGAGGATTATATAAAAATTCGCTGAATTTGCTTGGAAATGTGACTTTTTCGTTTAATTGTTTGAGGTGGACTGATCAAAAATACTTTTTTCACTAATATATTCTATACAATCAGGTAAAACTGTTCGGAACAGTCAAATATTATACATTCTATGGAAAATTACCTCTATTTTCCGAATGTTATGTTCTCGTTCTGTGCCTCGGTGCGTAAACGGGTTTAAGGAGATTTATTTTTTTTTGTTACTGATATGGAGGCGCATGGTGTTTTCTGCAAGATAATTAGAAAATGTCGGAAGATTATATTCATGGATATTCACGGGGTCTTCAGAGGAATTGTTCACCAGAATATTCCCCACAATCTGATAAAAATTAAAATTAAGCATAGCTTACCATGATCGAGCATTAAAAAATTAATTTATGTTGTTTTATGTTTTTAATTTTTTTAGTTCGAATACTCATGAAATAGTTGTATACATAGGCTTCTGTACTGGAGTATTTTCCAGTTGAATAGGTAGGGGATCCATGCCTCACATGGAGCCGTAAGCTCACCCAAATACTATTCAATCTGGTGAAACTGAGTAGAATAGAATCCCGATCGAAAAACCATAGCAGAAAACTATCGAAACCATCAGTCTAGTCCTTGATCTCACACAGACCAGAAGCTAAATACACACCGCTCGTTCACAGCAAAGCAAACGAACGAATATTTATCCGCGTCGCTTCGTTTCTTCTTTACACCAGTAACAGAAAAAAAGCCTCGTTGCCCCACGGTGAGCAAAATGAGCGAACAAAAAAGCAAAGTGCGCCCACTAAGGGAAAACACTGTCGTGATTGACTTTACGCAAACTCGACGAAGACCTACAGTGCGTGAGGTGGAACAGTTAATAAAAGTGAACATGAATCTTGATCTTGCGGCAGTTACACACCTCCAGCTGCATCATACAAAAAACGTGATACTAATAACGTTCCAGACGCTATCCGATGCAGAATTCTTTAGTGTGATGAATAATATGCAACACGAAATCGAATACGAAACATTAAAACCAAGATCCCCGTCTATATATACCGAGATTTTACTGAAGTTTTATTACATGATTTGGCACCGCGCACCAGCTCCGAGTACATTAAAAAAGATGGGTGGGTAATGTCTGCGACATAACCGGAGAGATGTAGAATACATAAGGAACACGTTCTTCAAATATGTTGATACTCATTGGAATTTTCGGACAAAAGGTGATTTGGGCGAGGAATATTTCAAATTATTCTTTACAAAAATGATGGTGGTCCTAAAAAGGACCGGTTTTGTTGGCGTTGTTGGCCTTGGTGAGGGAGATGGCTAACGATGAAATTAATTGTTAGCATGAGGAAGTCGCGTAGTACTGGCCAATGGAAGAACAGATAATAATTGATTCCTGAAAATCAATTTTTCTTTATTCATGTAAATTATACATACTTACAAATCTAATAGAAGATTCCTGGTCATATTTCTGAATCATTAGTGCGAACATTGTGTAATTTGGTTAAGTACAATGAAAGTTACAAACTTTCCAAACTCGACCTTCTGTTCCTTCAGAAATATTGAAATGGGGTGTCTATATTAAACCGTTAGTCGTGGTCACAATAAAAAAAGATGGGTGGGTAATGTCTGTCACATAACCGGAGCGTCGTGATTTCAATTCGAGACGTTAATTTAAATCTAATATTCAACAGAACCACGTTTGAATGGGAAATTTTCAAATAATTCTCTATGGTAATAATGGTGGTTCTGAAAAGAACCTTTGGTATCGGCGTTGGTGTTGATGGTGATGCGCTGGATCGTTGGATATTTTTGGCATGATAGTTACGTGCCTGGCGAACTGTTTTGTAGCCTCGAACAAAACGACAAGACTGGCTTCTTCGGGTACCATTACGGCTGAACTTTATAAGCTTAGCTCGACTTTGAAATCCTGCACAATCTCACGAATCAGACACTGGTAGGGCCATTTTGTTTGCTACTAGCACGGAGCTGCACAAAAAAATTATTTAATGCAGTTAGTTCACAGAGGCTGCTAAAAAGCTCGAATAGAAGCATGCGACTTCAACATTTCTCTTAAACACATGCAACAACACATTCGTTTTGGTAATACTGATAATAACAGTAGAAAGGAATGGAAAAACAGTGCACGAAACGAGCGAGAGGATAATTTAATTTTTTGTTCCGTGTGCAAGCTGCTTCTTTCCACACAACGTATTATGTTGATTGTTGAAAATTTGTTACACACCTTAAAATGAAAGTTTCAGTTTAACTCTCACTAGAACACAATTGATTGGTCCTGAAAAGAACCGTTGCTTTTATTGTAATTTACGCCCACTCCCACAAACCGACCAAGTAGGCATCAGTGGCTTCATTACGGCTGAGTTTTGTAAGCGTAGCTCGACTTTGAAGTAATACACAACCTTACGAACCAGACGCTGGAATGTTAGCCAGCGGATTAGTTTCTTTGTTGCCCTTTATTTGGGGCGAAATACTGGCATGGCGACAGTTCCTGATCGGTAATTGGTTGCGATGGGCCACCAGTAGCTGGGGCACTTTTGCGGACCGTCATCATTGCCAACTGTTTTCCTCCGGTGGACTGGCTGCTTGCTAGCGCTTGAACGAATACGAATGATGAGAAAAACCGACCGACCAATATTCATATATGAAAACACGAGAAAGCACTACTATCACTCTCTCGCTCGTTTTCGTGCCATTCCTGTGCCTTTCCTTTCCGTTCGGCTACCAATACTAGCATAACCAAAACGAATATTCTGTCTTTCCATCGCATTCAATCTAGTGGCCAGTGCTAGCAAACTTGTATGTTCAGTTTTTCAATAACAACATTCCAACAATATTTTCAAAGAATGTTGCCGATTTGAAAAGAAGGAAGGAAAAGATTTTCACAAATTTAAATTCTTTTGTCTTATTTGTTAGCGGTGATACTGGCCATGGGATGGTGGGGGAACACCCACATTCGTTTGTTATGATAGTATTAGCAGCAGAAAGGAATGGAAAAGCAGTGCACGAAAACGAGCGAGAGAGGATAATTTAAATTCTCTTTCTTTCTTTCCACACATCGTATTTCTTATATAGCTTTCTGAAAATTATTTATTATACACCATAAAATGTAAATTTCAGTTTAACTCTTATTAGAACACAATTAATTGGTCCTGTAAAGAACCGTTTATTGTTTTATTGCGGGAGCATAATTCAGACGCACTCCCCGCGGACACGGTGAGCCAGTTTAACTCTTATTAGAACGCAGATTAGTTTCTCTGTTGCCCTTTAGTTGGGGCGAAATTCTTGCAGGGCGACAGTTCCTGATCGGGTTGCGATGAGTCACCAGTAGCTGGGGCACTTTTTCCGACCGTCGTCATCGCCAACTGCTTTCCTTCGGTGGACTGGCTGCTTGCTAGCGCTTGAACGAATGCGAATGATGCGAAAAACCGACCGACCAATATTCATATATGAACACACGAGAAAGCACTACTATCGCTCTCTCGCTCGTTTTCGTGCCATTCTTGTGCCTTTCCTTTCCGTTCGGCTACCAATACTAGCATAACCAAAACGAATATTCTGTCTTTCCATCGCATTCAATCTAGTGGCCAGTGCTAGCAAACTTGCATGTTCAGTTTTTCAATAACAACATTCCAACAATATTTTCAAAGAATGTTGCAGATTTGAAAAGAAGGAAGGAAAAGATTTTCACAAATTTAAATTCTTTTGTGTTATTTGTTAGCGCTGATAAAGGATATTTAGTTTGCTACTAGCAAGGAGCTGCACAAACAAATCGATTTATGTAGTTAATCAACGGAAGCTGCCAAATAGTTCAATAAAATAATTCAAATTGTAATAGCGACATGCAATTGTGGCAACACTAGCCATGGCGGGAGAATACGCACATTCGTTTTCGTTATGATGGTATTAGCAGCAGAAAGGAATGGAAATGCAGTGCACGAAAACGAGCGAGAGAGGATAATTTAAATTCTCTTTCTTTCTTTCCACACATCGTATTTCTTATATAGCTTTCTGAAAATTATTTGTTATACACCATAAAATGTAAATTTCAGTTTAACACTTATTAGAACACAATTAATTGGTCCTGTAAAGAACCGTTTATTGTTTTATTGCGGGAGCATAATTCAGACGCACTCCCCGCGGACACGGTGAGCCAGTTTAACTCTTATTAGAACACAGATTAGTTTCTCTGTTGCCCTTTAGTTGGGGCGAAATTCTTGCAGGGCGACAGTTCCTGATCGGGTTGTGATGAGTCACCAGTAGCTGGGGCACTTTTTCCGACCGTCGTCATCGCCAACTGCTTTCCTTCGGTGGACTGGCTGCTTGCTAGTGCTTGAACTTGAACGAATACGAATGATGAGAAAAACCGACCGACAGATATTTTTATAATCGCGCTAATATGCACTACTATCGCTTTCTCGCTCGTTCTCGTGCCGTGCATGAGCCTTTCCTTTCCGTCCGGCTTCTAATGGCCTAACCAAAGGAATATGCCGTCTTTCCCCCACCAACTGCTCTCGTCAAGCAACCCAATGCGAATAATCATAGGAACAAACATGTAGTGGACCTATATATAAACTTTTCATTATTTTATTGTTCGGTTGGTCTACCAAAGTGACGGCTGTGTGCGGGATGGGCTGAAAATTTTCACTTTTCCTAGTCGTTTTCGAAAGATTTTTCGAAACACATTTTTTTGTTATTAGTGCATGTTATACATACTTCAAATTTTAATACAGCATAGAGGAACGTATTTTCAACAAATTGGCCTAAAAATCAAATCATTCTGTTAAGTATGATAAAAGTTATTAACGTTCAAAATCTGACGCGGCGCCGCAGCCGATATTTTGAAACGGGACCCCTATATTGAAAGCTTAAATGTATTCTACATTAAAAATACATGTCCCAATACGGAGAAGTGGAATCCGTCAAGAATGACACCTGGAGAAACTTTTTTCCCGGTATTCTCAACGGGGTTCGTATCGTCAGAATGCAGCTGCACAAACCTATACCATCTTACTTGACCTTCGAATGCCAATCTTCTCAAGGGATTACCTACATTCAAAAAACCCTTTGCACATACCCTGGGCAGACGCCCACGTGTCAGTTCTGCAACCAAACGGCACACTACGGTAAACCATGCGCTAAAACTGCTGCGGAAAATGGATCTACTACAACACGCACTGATAAACATCCTTCCACCGCTAAACCACAGTCAACCGGCCAAAAGATAATCTCCGATAGCCCAAAGCAAACATCCAGTACACCGGCCGCAGGAATGACCAAAAAAGAAGACGGATACACCAAGGTCACTAGTAAACACAAAAAGCATCAAATATCAGCCAACAGTGAGCAATCAACCAACTCTAGCGATAGTGATATGGACGTACACGAGAGCGATGGAGAGGACACACAGATTAACCAACAAGCAGCAAACGGTAAAGGGAATAATGGCAATAACGCTTCGCCCCCGAGAAAGATAACGAGAAACAGCAAGCAGTGCGCCCAGGACAGACGATCGCAATAATTTTCGCATTTTTCTTATACTTTTGAAATGTAATTTCCTGAAATGTTTATTATTTCTAAAAAAGACGAATGACCCTTGTGGTTAAAACCTTTATAAATAAATAATAATAATAATAATAATAATAATAATAATAATAATAATAATAATAATAATAATAATAATAATAATAATAATGTTGTTGTTGTTGTTGTTGTTGTTTATTAACGACACTTTACACCAAGGAAGGGTGCATTCGTGTCGGAAGAAATTATTTTACCTGTAAATTTTACAATGCAGTTATCAGTTATGCAGTTACAAATCAAAATAAAATTTTATAACATTTTAAATAGGTTAGTTTCCTTGAGAAATTTTACCATACTCTCCTCATTTTTCCTATCGTTGAGCAGAGCCGCTCGCAGACTAGTCGACTCGATATCGTGCTTCCTTCTAGCGTCGTCGTATTTTCTGCAGTGGAGGATCACATGGCGGACATCTACAATGATCCCACAGCAGTCGCACACTGGTGGTGAAGTTTTCTTTAGCAGAAAGTCGTGTGTTAGGCGGGTATGCCCTATGCGAAGCCGGGTAAGTACTCGCTGTTCAGCCGAATTCTCGCGGTCAGTCCACTTCCCTGTGTCGAATTTAACTTCGCGAAGTTTTACTTCAGTGGACGCAGACCATCGACGGCACCACTGATTTCGGATAGCTGTTTTCATTTGGTTGTTCGCGTCTGCTCCCGGAACGGCTATTTGCAAGGGGGCATTACCCCTGGCTTCTCCTGCGAGACGGTCTGCCTCTTCGTTTCCATGGATACCAGCATGACCCGGAATCCAGCACAGCTTGATTGGACGGCCTCGTAGCATGTTTTCAATCTGCTGAATCCACGGGTGTTGCGATGTGCCAGCTTCTAATGCCGATAAGCAACTGGCCGAGTCAGACATAACCACCAAATCACTGACCGTGTTATGTGTTGCTAGCGCCGTTTTGATTGCAAACGCTTCTGCCGAGAAGACGCTGCATGACGATGGAAGACCAACCGATTGTTGGAAGTATTCTCCATACACTCCCGCACCTACTGCATCGTCATCTTTCGAGCCATCCGTGTAGACGATAGTTGAACGGTTGAAACGACCTGCTAGGAGCTCCTGAAAAGCAGGCCGAACAATTTCCTGGGGGTCTCCAGCTTTCACACGTCTCTTTATGTCCCACACGATCTGGGGCTTGGGTTCGTACCATCTTCGTGCAGCTAAACGCGTACGAGTGCAAATATCTGGAAGAGGGATACCGATCACCTCTGTCAGACGTTCGGATGCTCGATGTACCAGTGGGAGATCGGCATTGTCCTTGCTTTTTCCCAACGTATGGATGGCCAACCGGGCTATATTTTGAAGAACGAGTAGGTCGAATGGTAGGGTTCCAGCTTCTGCCATTATGGCTACGATTGGGCTCGTGACGTATGCACCGGATGCAAACCTTACCATCCTGTTGTATGTAGGAGCGAGCGTTTGGATGACGGCATCTCCTCCTCTGCTTACAAGTCCCATACCGTAGAGGAGTCGCGAGGTAACAATTGCGGACCCGATTTGAAGTAAAGAAGCGCGTTGACCACGGGGTAGCTTGGCACCGATCATCTTCAAGATACGCAGCCTGGATTCACACGTCTTCTTCGTCATTTTACAATGCGCTTTAAAGCTGAGTGATCGATCGAGATTGACACCGAGCGTTCTCAGCAGCGTTTGTGTCGGAACGGCTACACCATCTACCTTTATCGCCTGCATGGGTTCACGGCGCACGTTAGGGCTGCAATAGAAGATGCTGGATTTCGTTGCAGATATCGTAAATCCAACACTTCTCGACCATTTATCGACGGCTTTTACAGCGGCCTGAAGTTTTCGGAGGAGCGACTGGTCTTTCTTCCCCCACACAAGAAGCAGAATATCATCGGCGTACAGCAACACTTGTACGGAGTTCGGAACCACGCGGAAGATGGGTTGGATAGCCACGAGAAATAGTGTAACAGAGAGCACTGAGCCCTGCGGCACACCGTTTTCCAGCGGATGTGCTGGCGACAAATGCCCCTCTACGTTGACCTGGAACGTTCTCTCTGCCAGAAAACTGTTGACAATGTTTATCATCCTTCCGCGTATTTGCCATTTCTGCAGTGTTCGTAGGATGCCATATCTCCAGGTGGTGTCGTACGCCTTGGCCAAGTCTAGCGACGCTATCAGACAGTGCTCGTCACGGTCGGGTAATGACCTCTCCAGCTCCGCAAAGTATGTGTCAGTACCCCGACCAGATCTGAAGGCATGTTGTCGTTTGTCGAGACGCCCGTTCGACTCTAGTTCGGTGGTTAACCGTCGGTTGACAATTCGCTCGAACACCTTCGCCATACAACTAGTTAACGTGATTGGACGGAATGCAGCTGGACCCGCGTCATCCGAGCTTGGCTTTGGAATTGGTACGATGATTCCGGTTCGCCAACAGGGTGGGAATACGCCACTGCGCCATATTCTGTTGAAAAGTTCCAACATGGCAGTTTTCACAGACAATGGCAGTCGCTGGAGCATTGGATAGCCGATGCAGTCCGGTCCTGAAGAGCCACTTCTTCCTCTGTCCAGTGCCCACAGCAACTCATTCAGGGTGAAGTCCGAATTGTAAATATCATCGCTATCTGGCGAGAAGTTTATGCGGTTTCGTTCGGCCTTTTCTTTCTCCTTCTGGAACAACGACGAATAGCTGGAGGTTGCGGATCTTTCGCTGTAGTGTTGCGCCAGTTCTTCAGCTATTTCTTCTGGCTTATCCGTGTAACCATTGGACAGCTTGATGACAGTTGGGCGGTGTTGGCGTTTCCCTCTCAACGTGTTCACTGTCTGCCACATCTCCGACGTAGTTGAACTTGGAGATATCTTCGCGACGAAGTCTTCCCATGATTTTTTCTTGGCGTCATGGATAGACTTTCTTGCTGCTGCCCGTGATTCCTGGAAGCTTTTCAGTGCATCCGCTTTTCGTGGGTCCTCTGCTGGTATACGCTTCAGTGCCCTAAGTGCTTTTCTCCGATTTTTGATAGCTACTTTCACCTCCGGACACCACCACGGAACCGCTTTGGGACCGACTCTGCCGGTAGTGCGAGGTATCGCGGTGTTTGCTGCTCTAATCAACCGGTCAACGAAACAGTCAATTGATATTTCGACGCCCGGTCGAATAGCGTTGGCGGTCAATCGCTCGTAGGTTGTCCAATCTGCTTGGTCGTAAATCCATTTCTGTCTTTTCGTTGGGATAGTCGACAGTCCGGGAATGGAAACGAGGATGGGAAAATGATCACTGCTGTGGGTGTCCGGAAGTGTTCGCCAGACAAATTTCGAAGCCACCGATTCTGAGCAGATCGAGAGGTCAATAGCCGAAGTAATACCGGTAGCTGGATCGATCCGAGTGTGCGATCCGTCGTTGAGGATGAGTAATCGTTCCGATAGCGTTTTTTCGGCGATGAAGTGGCCTAGTGCAGTAGATTTCGTAGAACCCCAGCAAATATGGTGCGCGTTAAAGTCGCCTAGTACCAGCACTGGACGTGGAAGCGTTTCGAGGAAGTCACCCAGCTGTTCTTGACACTGTTGAGTATTGGGAGGGACGTAGATCGATACCACCGTCATTTGTTGTGGCAGTTGGATCCGAACTGCGATTGCCTGTATATTGTCGTCGACATCGATTCGTTCGAAGGGTACACCATCCCGAATGGCCAGACCTACTCCTTGTTGCCAGTATCGACAGCTACCAGTTTTCAGCAGCAGGGTATAGTTGTTGCCGATGAAATCTGCTGCGACTACTCGGTTGTCAACTTTTGTTTCCTGAAGCGCTATCAGGCTCGGTCCGTACTCGCAGATTAGCTGTTTAAGCTCGCTGATGTTGGTTCGCAGGCCCCGAATGTTCCATTGAAGGGCGAAGCATCTGCTGTCTCGATTGGCGAAAGTCGCTGACGAAGACGATGTTGATAGCGAAGGTGATTGCCTGCGGGTCCTCGCCGGTGTGTTTCGTTGGTACCGGGACGTGGTTGCGCTGATTTCAATCGGGATATCGGTGCTCTGATGCTTCTGCTGTTGTTGCGGTGTATCTTCGCCGGCGGAAAGCCAGGAGGAGAATTGCGAGGACTGTATATCTGGGAAGTAGGGACAGTCCTCTTCCCCCCGGTCGATCCCTTCATGATGAAGTGGGGAAGCTACTTTCTTCTCTTCTTCCCCAAACCGGTTACTGCTGGTCGCATCTGTAACGGTAGAAGCCGCAACAGAATTCGTTCGGAGATAAATTGAAGATGGACTGACCTGTGGGACGTCTAGCCCCACAGTGCCAGCCGCTGTCGAAACTACTACACGATTACTTCCAGAACTACCGACAGCGACCGGCACTGGGGAAAGACTTTGTGTAGTTTTCGTTGTTACAGCTGTTCTATCTCGAAGTGATGATCTCGATGAGCCTTCTCCGGGCGATAGCAAGTGATGATGTGGAAGGAGCGTATCGTCGATGTTGTCCTTCAAACCTGAAAGAACATCAAAACAAGCAGTACCTGCGAAGGGATTGACAACTTCGGAACTGACCTGGGGAAGGTCCAGCCCCACAGTGCCAACCGCTGTCGTACAAACTACACTATTATGCTCACGAACACCGACTGCGGTCGGCACTGGGGATAGACTTTGTGTAGTTATGCTCGTTCTCTCGTAGATGACGATCGGGTTGCTCTGGTTTGTAGTTTTGTTAGTTGAAGTGGTAAAATCGGTGTTCCTATCGGCCACAGAGGTGAATTCACTATCAACGGGTTGGGGTATGACGGCCCGGATAGTTCCTTCATCCTGCTGTGCTTGCGTTGGAAGGAGTACTACACTTTCCTCTCTTCCAAACCGATCTATCTCGTGGTCAGTATTCGTGCGTGGGTTTTCGTTGGTATCCAAACGTTGATGAAAATGAGAATTATCGAAGAGGCTGGCTAGGAGGCGTCTCGGTAATCTCAATTTCATCGTCTGAATATTCCATAGTTTCGTTGGTGGTAGTGGTAGCGGTTCTTTTTGGTGGCGGGCTTAAGTTATCCGGTGAGGTTGTCGTTGGTTTGCTGAGAGGGGTGTGTTGTTTCTGTGGTCTTCCTCGTTTTGAGTCCGTATTTATCGCTGGTGAGTTGTTCCTGGATCGTGTTATTGGCCCGGCCGTCTGATTCGTTGGTTTTTGTTCTTTACTGTGCTGTGGTTTTTCTTGGCTGGCGGACTGTTGTTTGATGTACGCCATCATTTGCTCAATTTTCTCGTCCTTGCGTTTGTTCTCTGCCAGAAGTTTGACGATCTGCGCATCCTTCTTCTTCATTGTCTGCTCCAGTTCTTTCACTTTATTCAGGATCTCGTTCGGTTGCGCTGCAGCCTGGGCGTAACTTCCAAGATTTTGCTGTTCAGCTCGTTTGCGCGCTTCCGGGAATGTCAAATTGTCGCGGATTTTTATTTTTATGACCTCTACTTCCTTTTTATAATTTGGACATTGGCGGCTTGTTGGTTGGTGATCACCTTTACAATTTAGGCAGAACTGGGCTGCTTGACATTTTTCTTCACCTTGATGTTCTCCAGAGCAATTAGGACAACGTTGCGGGCCAGGACAGCGAACACGCGTATGACCGTATTTGAAGCATCCATAACAAAGCATCGGGTTTGGGAAGTACGGGCGGGTAGGGACGCGAAGCAAACCGATCTTCATGTATTCCGGGTATGTGGTCTTGCAGAAGGTCAAGATAAGCGCTGGCGTATTCACTCTTTTCTCCTCTTCCTTTCGTGTAATTCGCTGTACACGAATCACACCCTGGCTTATAATTTCTTGTAAAACCTCCTTCTCTTCAAGGTGAATCAGATCGTAGCAGGAAATAACACATCTGCTTACGTTCAGATTCGGATGGGATTCAACCACAACATCAGTACCGTCAATGAGCTTGGTCATCTTCATTAATTTGGTAACTTGGACTGGGTTCCGAACTCGAAGGGTATACCGTGTCCCTTGAGCTTCGGTATTCGCACCTTCAATTGGGCCTCCAGCGACAACCTCCACCGATTTACCAATGACGAACGGGTTTCTTGGCAATGGTACGCCGTCTTTACCTGTCAGCTGCAGGAATGTCAGTTCACCAAATTTGTTTGTCGGATCCATAAATTCCGGTAATCTCCTTTGGCTTGACCCTCCCGGATCACCGCTACTAGCGGCCGCCATCTTGGATTACACCACCAGACGTTGGAAACTGCTATGTGGCACGGTCACCCGATACCAACCCCAAATGGACAAAAAAGGTGAAGAAAAGGAAAGATCTTACCTTATTTGCCCCTTCAACGTCGACTTTTTCGAAGTGTTCCAACACTTTTGGGCCACACTGTAGGCAGGCAGAATCGCAGCTACCTTTTTTTTTGCTTCTACGTTGCCTTCAATGAATTAAACGTGCAAAAAAAAATCACTTTTCAATTTTTCCTTTTTTCGCTGTTTCGACACTTTTGGCATGCACTGTGGCGCGTCCAATTCGCACTGTACCACACTGTACCACTCTTTTTGGTAGATCAAGCAAGAAAAAAATATTTTTCTTTTTTTAAAAACTTTTCGTCAGTTTTCCAAACTCGAAAAAAAACTTGCTTCCAGCCCACCGTCACCTTCACACACGCAGCCGGCACAGCCAGTCAATGAAACTAGCTGGGCGACCGCACTGGTAGCCACAGCGATGGCTGGTTGTTTTGATTTTATTGCCGCGTGGGTAAACTAAAATCCACTTATTTCAGCCGTTTCTTCACCGATTTTCGTGAAACTTTCACTGTCAGTCACTGAAAAACCACTTCACTCGAGTTTTCGCTCAAAAATAAACCGCGAAAATCGCGAAAAACACCGAAAAAACACAGTGTGAAATTTTCGAAAGCGCGTTGTATATACCGTACGGAACGGTGTTTCCAACTCAGATGAATAATAATAATAATAATAATAATAATAATAACAATAATAATAATAATAATAATAATAATAATAATAATAATAATTTGTTGTTGTTGTTGTTTATTAACGACACTTTACACCAAGGAAGGGTGCATTCGTGTCGGAAGAAATTATTTTACCTGTAAATTTTACAATGCAGTTATCAGTTATGCAGTTACAAATCAAAATAAAATTTTATAACATTTTAAATAGGTTAGTTTCCTTGAGAAATTTTACCATACTCTCCTCATTTTTCCTATCGTTGCGCAGAGCCGCTCGCAGACTAGTCGACTCGATATCGTGCTTCCTTCTAGCGTCGTCGTATTTTCTGCAGTGGAGGATCACATGGCGGACATCTACAATGATCCCACAGCAGTCGCACACTGGTGGTGAAGTTTTCTTTAGCAGAAAGTCGTGTGTTAGCCGGGTATGCCCTATGCGAAGCCGGGTAAGTACTCGCTGTTCAGCCGAATTCTCGCGGTCAGTCCACTTCCCTGTGTCGAATTTAACTTCGCGAAGTTTTACTTCAGTGGACGCAGACCATCGACGGCACCACTGATTTCGGATAGCTGTTTTCATTTGGTTGTTCGCGTCTGCTCCCGGAACGGCTATTTGCAAGGGGGCATTACCCCTGGCTTCTCCTGCGAGGCGGTCTGCCTCTTCGTTTCCATGGATACCAGCATGACCCGGAATCCAGCACAGCTTGATTGGACGGCCTCGTAGCATGTTTTCAATCTGCTGAATCCACGGGTGTTGCGATGTGCCAGCTTCTAATGCCGATAAGCAACTGGCCGAGTCAGACATAACCACCAAATCACTGACCGTGTTATGTGTTGCTAGCGCCGTTTTGATTGCAAACGCTTCTGCCGAGAAGACGCTGCATGACGATGGAAGACCAACCGATTGTTGGAAGTATTCTCCATACACTCCCACACCTACTGCATTGTCGTCTTTCGAGCCATCCGTGTAGATGATAGTTGAACGGTTGAAACGACCTGCTAGGAGCTCCTGAAAAGCAGGCCGAACAATTTCCGAGGGGTCGCCAGCTTTCACATGTCTCTTTATGTCCCACACGATCTGGGGCTTGGGTTCGTACCATCTTCGTGCAGCTAAACGTGTACGATTGCAAATAGCTGGAAGAGGGATTCCGATCACCTCTGTCAGACGTTCGGATGCTCGATGTACCAGTGGGAGATCGGCATTGTCCTTGCTTTTTCCCAACGTATGGATGGCCAACCGGGCTATATTTTGAAGAACGAGTAGGTCAAATGGAAGGGTTCCAGCTTCTGCCATAATGGCTAAGATTGGGCTCGTAACGTATGCACCGGATGCAAACCTTACCATCCTGTTGTATGTAGGAGCGAGCGTTTGGATGACGGCATCTCCTCCTCTGCTTACAAGTCCCATACCGTAGAGGAGTCGCGAGGTAACAATTGCGGACCCGATTTGCAGTAAAGAAGCGCGTTGACCACGGGGTAGCTTGGCACCGATCATCTTCAAGATACGCAGCCTGGATTCACACGTCTTCTTCGTCATTTTACAATGCGCTTTAAAATTGAGTGATCGGTCGAGAGTGACACCGAGAGTTCTCAGCAGCGTTTGTGTCGGAACGGCTACACCATCTACCTTTATCGCCTGCATGGGTTCACGGCGCACGTTAGAGCTGCAATAGAAGATGCTGGATTTCGTTGCAGATATCGTAAATCCAACACTTCTCGACCATTTATCGACGGCTTTTACTGCGGCCTGAAGTTTCCGAAGGAGCGACTGTTCTTTCTTTCCCCACACAAGAAGCAGAATATCATCGGCGTACAGCAACACTTGTACAGAGTTCGGAACCACGCGGAAGATGGGTTGGATAGCCACGAGAAATAGTGTCACAGAGAGCACTGAGCCCTGCGGCACACCATTTTCCAGCGGATGTGCTGGCGACAAATGCCCCTCTACGTTGACCTGGAACGTTCTCTCTGCCAGAAAACTGTTGACAATGTTTATCATCCTTCCACGTATTTGCCATTTCTGCAGTGTTCGTAGGATGCCATATCTCCAGGTGGTGTCGTACGCCTTGGCCAAGTCTAGCGACGCTATCAGACAGTGCTCGTCACGGTCGGGTAATGACCTCTCCAACTCCGCAAAGTATGTGTCAGTACCCCGACCAGATCTGAAGGCATGTTGTCGTTTGTCGAGACGCCCGTTCGACTCTAGTTCGGTGGTTAACCGTCGGTTGACAATTCGTTCGAACACCTTCGCCATACAACTAGTTAACGTGATTGGACGGAATGCAGCTGGACCCGCGTCATCCGAGCTTGGCTTTGGAATTGGTACGATGATTCCGGTTCGCCAACAGGGTGGGAATACACCACTGCGCCATATTCTGTTGAAAAGTTCCAACATGGCAGTTTTCACAGACAATGGAAGTCGCTGAAGCATTGGATAGCCGATGCAGTCCGGTCCTGAAGAGCCACTTCTTCCTCTGTCGAGTGCCCACAGCAATTCATTCAGGGTGAAGTCCGAATTGTAAATATCATCGCTATCTGGCGAGAAGTTTATGCGGTTTCGTTCGGCCTTTGCTTTCTCCCTCTGGAACAACGACGAATAGCTGGAGGTTGCGGATCTTTCGCTGTAGTGTTGCGCCAGTTCTTCAGCTATTTCTTCTGGCTTATCCGTGTAACCACCGGACCGCTTGATGACAGTTGGGCGGTGTTGGCGTTTCCCTCTCAACGTGTTGACTGTCTGCCACATCTCCGACGTAGTTGAACTTGGAGATATCTTCGCGACGAAGTCTTCCCATGATTTTTTCTTGGCGTCATGGATAGACTTTCTTGCTGTTGCCCGTGATTCCTGGAAGCTTTTCAGTGCATCCGCTTTTCGTGGGTCCTCTGCTGGTATACGCTTCAGTGCTCTAAGTGCTTTTCTCCGATTTTTGATAGCTACTTTCACCTCCGGACACCACCACGGAACTGCTTTGGGACCGACTCTGCCGGTAGTGCGAGGTATCGCGGTGTTTGCTGCTCTAATCAACCGGTCAACGAAACAGTCGATTGATATTTCGACGCCCGGTCGAATAGCGTTGGCGGTCAATCGCTCGTAGGTTGCCCAATCTGCCTGGTCGTAAATCCATTTCTGTCTTTTCGTTGGGATAGTCGACAGTCCGGGAATGGAAATGAGAATGGGAAAGTGATCACTGCTGTGGGTGTCCGGAAGTGTTCGCCAAACAAATTTCGAAGCCACCGATTCGGAGCAGATCGAGAGGTCAATAGCCGAAGTGATACCGGTAGCTGGGTCAATCCGAGTGTGCGAGCCGTCGTTGAGGATGAGTAATCGTTCCGATAGCGTTTTTTCGGCGATGAAGTGGCCTAGTGCGGTAGATTTCGTAGAACCCCAGCAAATATGGTGCGCGTTAAAGTCGCCTAGTACCAGCACTGGACGTGGAAGCGTTTCGAGGAAGTCACCCAGCTGTTCTTGACACTGTTGAGTATTGGGAGGGACGTAGATCGACACCACCGTCATTTGCTGTGGCAGTTGGATCCGAACTGCGATAGCTTGTATACTGTCGTCGATATCAATTCGTTCGAATGGAACACCATCCCGAATGGCAAGACCTACTCCTTGTTGCCAGTATCGACAACTCCCAGTTTTAAGCAAAAGAGTGTAGTTGTTGCCGATGAAATCTGCTGCGACTACTCGGTTGTCAACTTTTGTTTCCTGAAGCGCTATCAGGCTCGGTCCGTACTCGCAGATCAGCTGTTTAAGCTCGCTGATGTTGGTTCGCAGGCCCCGAATGTTCCATTGAAGGGCGAAGCATCTGCTGTCTCGATTGGCGAAAGTCGCTGACGAAGACGATGTTGATAGCGAAGGTGATTGTCTGCGGGTTCTCGCCGGTGTATTCCGTTGGTACCGGGACGTGGTTGCGTTGATTTCAACCGGGATATCGGTGCTATGATGCTTCAGCTGTTCTTGCGGTGTATCTTCGCCGGCGGAAAGCCAGGAGGAGAATTGCGAGGACTGTATATCTGGGAAGTAGGGACAGTCCTCTTCCCCCCGGTCGATCCCTTCATGATGAAGTGGGGAAGCTACTTTCTTCTCTTCTTCCCCAAACCGGTTACTGCTGGTCGCATCTGTAACGGTAGAAGCCGCAACAGAATTCGTTCGGAGATAAATTGAAGATGGACTGACCTGTGGGACGTCTAGCCCCACAGTGCCAGCCGCTGTCGAAACTACTACACGATTACTTCCAGAACTACCGACAGCGACCGGCACTGGGGAAAGACTTTGTGTAGTTTTCGTTGTTATAGCTGTTCTATCTCGAAGTGATGATCTCGATGGGCCTTCTCCGGGCGATAGCAAGTGGTGATGTGGAAGGAGCGTATCGTCGATGTTGTCCTTCAAACCTGAAAGAACATCAAAACAAGCAGTACCTGCGAGGGGATTGACAACTTCGGAACTGACCTGGGGAAGGTCCAGCCCCACAGTGCCAACCGCTGTCGTACTGACTACACTATTATGTTCACGAACACCGACTGCGGTCGGCACTGGGGATAGACTTTGTGTAGTTATGCTCGTTTTCTCGTAGATGACGATCGGGTTGCTCTGGTTTGTAGATTTGTTAGTTGAAGTGGTAAAATCGGTGTTCCTATCGGCCACAGAGGTGAATTCACTATCAACGGGTTGGGGTATGACGGCCCGGATAGTTTCTTCATCCTGCTGTACTTGCGTTGGAAGGAGTACTACACTTTCCTCTCTTCCAAACCGATCTATCTCGTGGTCAGTATTCGTGCATGGGTTGTTGTTGGTATCCAAACGTTGATGAAAATGAGAATTATCGAAGAGGCTGGCTAGGAGGCGTCTCGGTAATCTCAATTTCATCGTCTGAATATTCCATCGTTTCGTTGGTGGTAGTGGCAGCGGTTCTTTTTGGTGGTGGGCTTAAATTATCCGGTGAGGTTGTCGTTGGTTTGCTGAAAGGGGTGTGTTGTTTCTGTGGTCTTCCTCGTTTTGAGTCCGTATTTATCGCTGGTGAGTTGTTCCTGGATCGTGTTATTGGCCCGGCCGTCTGATTCGTTGGTTTTTGTTCTTTACTGTGCTGTGGTTTTTCTTGGCTGGCGGACTGTTGTTTGATGTACGCCATCATTTGCTCAATTTTTTCGTCCTTGCGTTTGTTCTCTGCCAGAAGTTTAACGATCTGCGCATCCTTCTTTTTCATTGTCTGCTCCAGTTCTTTCAATTTATTCAGGATCTCGTTCGGTTGCGCTGCAGCCTGGGCGTAACTTCCAAGATTTTGCTGTTCAGCTCGTTTGCGCGCTTCCGGGAATGTCAAATTGTCGCGGATTTTTATTTTTATGACCTCTACTTCCTTTTTGTAATTTGGACATTGGCGGCTTGTTGGTTGGTGATCACCTTTACAATTTAGGCAGAACTGGGCTGCTCGACATTTTTCTTCACCTTGATGTTCTCCAGAGCAATTAGGACAACGTTGCGGGCCAGGACAGCGAACACGAGTATGACCGTATTTGAAGCATCCATAACAAAGCATCGGGTTTGGGAAGTACGGGCGGGTAGGGACGCGAAGTAAACCGATCTTCATGTATTCCGGGTAGGTGGTCTTGCAGAAGGTCAAGATAAGCGCTGGCGTATTCACTCTTTTCTCCTCTTCCTTTCGTGTAATTCGCTGTACACGAATCACACCCTGGCTTATAATTTCTTGTAAAACCTCCTTCTCTTCAAGGTGAATCAGATCGTAGCAGGAAATAACACATCTACTTACGTTCAGATTCGGATGGGATTCAACCACAACATCAGTACCATCAATGAGCTTGGTCATCTTCATTAGTTTGGTAACTTGGACTGGGTTCCGAACTCGAAGGGTGTACCGTGTCCCTTGAGCTTCGGTATTCGCACCTTCAATTGGGCCTCCAGCGACATCCTCCACCGATTTACCAATGACGAACGGGTTTCTTGGCAATGGTACGCCGTCTTTACCTGTCAGCTGCAGGAATGTCAGTTCACCAAATTTGTTCGTCGGATCCATAAATTCCGGCAATCTCCTTTGGCTTGACCCTCCCGGATCACCGCTACTAGCGGCCGCCATCTTGGATTAAACCACCAGACGTTGGAAACTGCTATGTGGCACGGTCACCCGATACCAACCCCAAATGGACAAAAAAGGTGAAGAAAAGGAAAGATCTTACCTTATTTGCCCCTTCAACGTCGACTTTTTCGAAGTGTTCCAACACTTTTGGGCCACACTGTAGGCAGGCTGAATCGCAGCTACCTTTTTTTTTCTTCTACGTTGCCTTCAATGGATTAAACGTGCAAAAAAATCACTTTTCAATTTTTTCCTTTTTTTGCTGTTTCGACACTTTTGGCACGCACTGTGGCGTCCAATTCGCACTGTACCACACTGTACCACTCTTTTTGGTAGATCAAGCAAGAAAAAAAAAATATTTTTCTTTTTTTAAAAACTTTTCGTCAGTTTTCCAAACTCGAAAAAAAACTTGCTTCCAGCCCACCGTCACCGTCACACACGCAGCCGGCACAGCCAGTGAATGAAACTAGCTGGGCGACCGCACTGGTAGCCACAGCGATGCCTGGTTGTTTTGATTTTATTGCCGCGTGGGTAAACTAAAATCCACTTATTTCAGCCGTTTCTTCACCGATTTTCGTGAAACTTTCACTGTCAGTCACTGAAAAACCACTTCACTCGTGTTTTCGCTCAAAAATAAACCGCGAATATCGCGAAAAACACCGAAAAAACACAGTGTGAAATTTTCGAAAGCGCGTTGTATGTACCGTACGGAACGGTGTTTCCAACTCGAATGAATAATAATAATAATAATAATAATAATAATAATAATAATAATAATAATAATAATAATAATAATAATAATAATAATAATAATAATAATAATAATAATAATAATAATAATAATAATAATAATAATAATAATAATAATAATAATAATAATAATAATAATAATAATAATAATAATAATAATAATAATAATAATAATAATAATATCGAAACCATATCTCCCGTTGATACTTGCTACAATTTTTCGTTATTTTAACTACTAACGAGACAAGATTTATAACACAATTTGTTATGCAAATTGCTTTTTGTTATAATTTTGTTATTTAACTGTGATCGGGATATGACACGGTCGCTTGTAAAATCGATTTTAGAGTGATTACTTAAGCTTTCAATGCAATGCCAGCTATGTTTCAAATATCACATTTCAGAAGAAAAGCCTACTATTTTTCCTTAGCGAAGGCCAGAAAAAATCGACTATTCATCTAAATATATCATTAACAGAATGACGCTACCGGTCGTCCACCATACCAATTATGACTTGCAAGTTGAACAAATTGGACATATTACCGCTTGCATAAATACAACTTGTTCTCAATCTCTTCAGGACCACTGAGCTCAGTATGAAGTTCTTAGTACTCCAAGATCCCTGGGCGGTTATGCCGTTTACGTTGCGATGCTTGGAAATCGTTGGCCTCCGCGTAACGCGGTGTGACTACATCCGCTTTCTGGTGGGTGTGTTTTGGTCGGTGGCAGTAGTAGTTTTCCATAAAGTGTACTTTGGATTTCGAGATCAGATCGATTTGCAGATTCGCGGATATTCGGAGTTGTTTTTTGAATGGCACCAAATCGGTCGGATACTGTTGTTCAGCTGGAAAAGCAACGAGTTTGATAAAATTGTACAGATCGTCGAAAAAGTTATCAGCAATGGTAGGTTGAAATGGCGTCGTTTCTGTAATGTTTCCGTAAATATTGACCTTATTTCAGTTCGGTCAATTTCAAATAAGAAATTACACGATATGGTTATCCAAACGAATCAACAGATCGACAGACGTACCAAAATATATACTATCTATACCACCGTGGCGGTGAATTTGTTCGTTTTAGTACCATTGCTACAAACTACTGGAGTGTACTATATGAACCGCCACCGAAACGAAACCGAAAGAATGGAATTTGTGACGGCCATGGAGCTGGAGTGAGTTTATCGTTTCCAGGTTCCGTTGAAATTCTAATGGTGTGAATTTTAGATTCTTGGGGTTGAATTTTCGTGAAAATGTCATTCATTACATCATTTTTGAAATATTTGTTGTTCCCGTACACTACTGGACAGCGGCTATATTTGTTCTAGCTGGGATCATAATGTACAGTGCAATCAGCTGTTCATCATTGATATTCAGTTTGGTGTCAGAAAGATTGAGCAAGCTTCACGAACTTTCCGGACAAGCTTTGCGAGACGAGCTATCTGACATTATTAAGATGCACGTGGATGGATTAAAGTAGTTGTCACAATTTTGTTTTAAAGGTTAAAACAATCGCTAAAACACTGTTTGACATCGTTTTCAGGAGCATTGAACATTTGGAAAGGATTGTCACTCTAGCCATGCTTTTACAGGTCATCGATTGTGTTCTTATTTGGATTTCTATGGTTTTATACATTAAAAATGTAGGCTAGATTTTTTCATTGTCATATGTTTTACTATCACTGTTCACTTATTTTAGAACCTTAGCTTGAATGCGTTCAGTGTACTCGTATTGCTGATTGTAACGACAGCCGAAACGTACGCTCTTTGTGTATTGACAACTCAACTTACGTATGCGGTAATTGTAGTGCTGTTCCGTTTTGTACATTGCTCAGTTTTCGTACTTTTCAGAGTTATGCTGTGGCGGATACCGTTTACAACAACTCCAGCTGGAGCACGTTGCCCGTTGATGTACAGAAGGATTTAGCCATGATGCTGCAAAGAGCCCAGAAACGAGAAGGTGTTACTGCAGCCAAATTTTGCTTCATGGACATTGAGCGGTTCGGGGGCATTGCGCGGGCATCGTACTCGATGTTTGTTGTTCTGAAGGATATGTTATGAATTGAAATCTTTAATAATATGCAAATGTTCTATGTTTAGTAATCGAAAATCGCACTCAATTTCAGAGTCGAGCTGGCGTTTCTTTACCATCGCTCAGAAGTTGTGCACTGTCTATTTTTCCGTAGTACATCCATTAGACGAGGGGCCCTCAGGGCTATGTCGGCTTGAAGTCTCCTCTGTTTCCCATTGTTACTTCTTCGAACGCAAAACTTAAGCATATATCGAGTTTTATAGAAAAAAATATCTATATTCACAGTTTAATTCGATTTTATAGTAAATATATTCGAGATTCCTTATTATTGTGCTATTGTTTATTTGTTAAGGATAAATTAAAGACAGTCGGCTCCGTTAAGTTCACGCATCGAGCCTTGTCAGCAAAGAAGAAAAACCATAAGACCACGCAACGTCCCTGCCAGTCCCATTCAGATTTATTCATAATAAATGGTGTTGTTCTCAATGTAAAGTGGATAAATTCATACACGATACGAAAATTTTAATTTATTTATTTATTAACAGATTAAGGCCGAAGTGGCCTGTGCCGTATACAAAAGATTCCTCCATTCCACTCGGTCCATGGCCGCGCGTCGCCAGCCACGCAGTCTGCGAAGGGTCCGAAAATCGTCTTCCACCTGGTCGATCCATCGTGCTCGCTGCGCGCCACGTCTTCTTGTACCGGTCAGATTGCAATTGAGAACCGTTTTCACCGGGCTATTGTCCGACATTCTGGCAACGTACCCCGTAGTCGTCCGATTTTCGCGGTATGACAGATGGGCGGCTCCCTCAACAGCTGGTGCAGCTCATGGTTCATTCGCCGTCTCCATGTGCCGTCTTCCATCTGCACTCCACCGTAGATGGTACGCAGCACTTTCCGTTCGAAGACACCAAGTGCGCGTTGGTCCTCCACGAGCATGGTCCAGGTCTCGTGCCCGTAGAGAACTACCGGTCTAATCAGCGTCTTGTAGATGATCAACTTCGTACGACGGCGAACTCTGTTCGACCGAAGTGTCTTGCGGAGGCCAAAGTAAGCACGATTTCCTGCCACGATGCGTCTACGAATCTCTCTGCTGGTATCATTGTCGGCGGTCACCAGTGAGCCCAAGTACACGAACTCTTCAACCACCTCGATTTCGTCGCCACCGATGCAAACTCGAAGCGGGCGGTTCTCATTCTCTTCTCGTGAACCTCTTCCTATCATGTACTTTGTCTTCGACGTGTTGATGGCAAGTCCGACGCGCTTGGCTTCTCTTTTCAGACTGATGTAGGCTTCCTCCATCTTCTCAAAGTTTCGTGCAATAATGTCAACGTCATCGGCGAAGCCAAGTAGCTGAACGGACTTTGTGAAAATCGTACCACTCGTGTCGATCCCTGCTCTTCTTATTACACCTTCCAGCGCGATGTTGAATAACAGACACGAGAGACCATCACCTTGCCGTAACCCTCTGCGTGATTCGAAGGAACTCGAGAGCGTCCCTGAGACACGTACTACGCACATCACCCGATCCATCGTCGCCTTCACTAATCGCGTCAGTTTGTCCGGGAATCCGTACTCGTGCATAATCTGCCATAGCTGATGATCGAATTTGCAATTTTGCGCATAATTTTAATATTTCAACGAGAAAATTTTCACAAAGCTCAGAAAATTAATTATGGATCCGTGAACTGATTCTGATGTATTGGTGTATTAACAAACATTTACTTAGAAGATATCTCTAATAATTTTCCACTTCATGCAATTCTGCACATGGTCTTGTAAGGGTAAAGTGCCTATTTTCACCATACTAAACAGGATGCCTCACTAATTTAATAACTTCTTGACCTACATTCAAAGGAATGCGTAAAAATTGACATTAACAGTTTTGCTTCGTTGTTAAGAACCAATATAATAACACAAAAGCGCTGAACACAATGAAATTCTCGTGTTTGAGCGCAACGAAAACTCGAATCGAAAGCTCCTATTGTTGCGCTACCATTCGACTCAATGCGTTGAACAAAGATGGCAGACACTGCTCTAACCAACGGCTTCAAATGGGTAGGGTGATAATAGAAACATGGCGAAAATGGGCTCATCACCCTAATTAAAAAAAAAAATGAAATTTTGTTTATGGTTCCATTTTTATTCCGAACTGAATCATGACAAGTAACATTCTTGTGGCCAACTGCTAGCGACCAGCCATAGGTACGAGTAGTAGATATAAGGAAGCCGTTAGAACATCGAACATCGTTATTCATTCAATAAGGTTCAAAACGTAAGATACCGCCGGTCATCGGTTACGCTTCAATGATCCAGTTCATATGTGTAGCGTTACTTTAACCTTTCGGCAGTCGCGCTAGTGTACTGAAATCGTTTTAGGGCATCAGCGTGTGCTCGTTCAGTGAGCCATTTGCGCGACTTCCGAAGGGTTAAGCAAAGTATCTGAGAGCGAATTCTTGAATAAATATCAAGGTAACGCGCAAGGAAGTTTAGAAAATCGTTACTAAGCTCACTGTGAAATAGTTTTGTGTAAATACAAATATTTTCATAAATAGGACAATCATTATTAAAGATTTTGGAAGCTCCATCACGATTTTCATAAATAGATCGTTTTAAGGGGGGGATGGTAAGGGATTCAGCGTGAAAAAACACTTTTTTGCGAATTTTTTTATAACTTTGCGTGAAGCGAATTGATCAAAACTTTTGTACATTTTAAGGGGAGGATGATAAGGGATTCAGCGTGAAAAATAATAATCACTTCAATCACATGCTGTAATTTTTCTATGCAAAAATATCGACAAACGACTCAGCGACGAAGCTTTTTGTTGAATATCTCTGGAAAAACATGATTTGTAGTGTTGTCTGCCATTCAAAAACTACTTACCCGATTTCTTTCAAACTTTGCATACCCAAGCAAATATTCATGGGTTCAAACACCACACAGCCCCTCGAAAAGACCTTTAACAAGGTCCGTGCCAAAATTCTTAACCATTAAGACACCATAGAATGGTCTCAATAACCCATAAATACACCAACATATGGTATTTTATATGGGATCTACCGGACCATGGTAATGGTGTTTTCATGGGTTGAACCCATTTCAAACACCCTTGTTAAGCCCCATGAGCATGGGGGTATCATGGACTTTCCGTTTGCTCGGGTACACATTCTATGTTAAAGATACCTAACCCCTACGTTGAGTTTTCGAGATAAATTTTCAATTAAGGTGTCATCTAAGTCGTCAAGTTCAACAATTAGTCAACTAGACGACTTAGATGACGCACAGTGGCACTTGTTCATATAAAGTTGTGACAAAATAATAAAAATTCAGTCTACTTTCTACTTCTGCCGCAGTCAGACGTACAATTGAGCCAAGTGAACAACAGGCCTTTCGATCTAGTGTGCATTGTCTCGAGAACAAAGGAAACATCGGATTATTCTTGTCATTCTTGAGTAAAGTTGACGAAAAAGCTTTACTCGGACCCAACGCTGCGGTCGTTGACTTTAAATTTTGTTTAAAACGACCGAGTTTTAATGAAGTGGAATACCTTCTGAAGATAAAAATGCAATCATTCAACGCGTTAGCACAAGCCGAGCGTTTCGTTTTGAAGAACAACTTAAAACACGTGGTTGAAAGTGACAACGTTGGAGTTAAGATTCCCGTATATATGGAGAATGATTATATAGATGTAAAGGTTATATGACCTATCGTACCCCTCCTGAGCCAATTGCAAAATGCATGTCGCAATACGGAGAAGTAGAATCCGTTGCACCTGATGCTTGGAGAAACTTCTTCCCGGGTACTCCTAACGGCGTTTTTGTAGTGAGGATGCGGGTTGAAAGGCCTATACCCTCCTACTTGACAAAAAACTCAAAACTCACGGAACTACAATTATGCAAACTACACTATGCACCCATGAGGGGCAAACTTCTATGTGCAAGTATTGTAATCAGACAGCTCATCATGGACAACCTTGCGCGGAAGATGCAGAGGAAGACGCATCTCAACCGATTGCCAACTCATCTACGGCAAACCAACCCAAAATAGAGTTTTCAATACCAATGCCTGAACCACAAACGGTGGCCAAATTTGTGGCAGCAGTTGCACAGACCATAATGACAACCACCACAAAAGAAGCATCCAGTACCGCTAAATCAACTGTAAGCAACATTGGCAATGATAACAATAACAGTGATGGATTTACGCTGGTCAACAATAAGTGCAAGAAACAGGGAAAAACATCTGATCGCGGACACCAAGCCGGCTTCGACCTGGACGTGAAAAACAAAAAAAAAAAAGAATTAAATGACCCCTCAGATGCAGATTGCCAGCAAACCCCGCGAAAGAAGGTCTCCGCTCGCAATAAAAAGTTGCGCGCACGAGATCCAATATTATAATAATATTTGTTTATATTTTTATTTTTACATTTGTAAACATATAAAAGATCCACGGTTACGTTAAGCTACCGCTATGAGCCGTGTCAAATGAACGAATTACAAAAAAATATAAAAATTGGTTTATGTGACTAAAAATTGGGATTTTAACTAATTTTGGGTCGCTGAATCCATTTCTACTATCAGTATTGAAATTACATAATTTTTTTTTCGACTACTTTTATATAAACCCATTTGAAGGCGTTGGGCGTTAAAGGGTTAATATACACGTTTATCATAGTAGTCCATCATATCTGTTAGCAGAAATGGTTGACAAAACTAGTAAAAATCACTAATTTTGCAGTAATATGATGTTCTTTAGACAACCAATTTGTAAGAAGATTTATGAGCTACAGGGCGTCTCCATATGGGTGTTTTCGAAAACGTAGACATAATAACTTCGGCGCAAAAATGCGCAAGATGAGACCTTTATATCTTGAAACTACACTAAATTTTGAGTCAGATTGATGGTAAGTGGCCCATGGGAGACCATCTAAAAAATTGGAAGACGTATAAAGATAAATTACTGATATGGCGTAGAATTTCTCAATTGATTTTTCTTGATGCCGAACGGACGTGAATCATTTTTGCACAAGAAGCTCACAACTAAAGTTTAGCATATTCATTCTTCTTTTCAAAAAATTCAAAACTACTCCAATCGGCTCTGTAATTCATGAGATATCGCCATTTGAAGTTCGAAGGTACGAACAATTCTAATGGATTGAATTGAACAGAAATCCTCGACATCACCTGCTTCAACGACATGTGAAAAATTCAGTTTTCATCCTATCAGGGTAAAATTTTGAGATGATTCTATTCAAAATGAGAGAAAAATAAAATAAATATTAGAAAAAGAATTACAAGACATTCATTTTTGGGGTTTTGTCACTCGTTGCGCCACTGCACAGTGGGACGAGCTCGGACTTAAGTCCATATATGAATGTTATGCAATATTCTCGCTAGTATTTTTCTACTATTAGCTGAGTCATCAGAGACATTTTTGCGAGATTTTAAGTGATTTCAACGTAAAATGAAGTTTTGGCAGCTTTTTTAAGGGCATAATTCAAGTGTTTTTTGCATAATTTGACCATAGGAACTACATCCGGTTATTTTCGTTTTTCAAAGAAATGGTGGATTTTATGCATTGCATTACTTCACCAAAATTATTCGTGTGATAAAATTACATCGCAAAATCGCCAAAAATAAGTCACTAGTTGGTTTAGTTAGTGATTAGATAACTGTTTGTTATGAATTTTTATTGAATTCGAACTTCTAAGGCGATAACAACAACGACGTCCGTGAATGCCCGCGATCACACTATACTCATTCGAAAGCTTTCAACTTTCTCTTTAAAATGAGTATATGCTAGTTTTGCGAAAACTTGCAGTCAAAATTTAAAAAAAAAACTGTGAATGGAGACGCATGGTTATTACTGATATTGAATTTGAATAATCACTTAATAGCTAGAATAGTGACACGAATACATGCACAACTTTTAAATAGCATTGACAGCATGATCTACAAGGGTTTTACTAGTGATCACGAGTAAGGAGCCGAGTGGGAAGTATGTTTTTTTGATGGTAGAGGTATTAAAAATGTGTGGAAATTAGTAAATATTTTCAACCATCTGAAATAGGTTATAAAAAATTTCGGGAACTATTACTTGCTAACTTGCGCAATAACTGTTAAATAGAGTGTACACAGTTGAGTTCTAGTCATTTAGTGAGACTATTTTGATCCAAATTTGCATAGCACTGATATAGCTTAAGGGTATGCGATATTATCCAAATAAAATAACACCATTTTTAAATACACAAAAATAGGGTTTTGGATTTATTTTCATTTAAGATATGATATCTAAGTAACTTAAAACACACCTACGAAAAAAAAATCGTTAACCATCTTGTTGATTAGTGAATGTAATTAAACAGTCCAATAAAACGCTCAAAATGTTTGTTTTGAAAATGATAGAAAAAGTAGCTTTCATATCAAGTAACCCACTAATAAATTAAATGTTCCAAAATTAGTCGAACACATCTTATTTGATCCGTAGAAACAAAATAGTCATTTCTGAAGTCCCATAATGAGATGTCAAATAATTCGATTTAATATGGAAAATGAATTCCAAAATTACTATTGAAAAAAATCATTATAAAAGACAAAATACTTATTTTTGAGCCACTCTAATAAGTAATAAAATTAACTTCTATTTCCGTAATCAAAATATAAATTCAGCGCACAAAAACTTCTTTAAAACATTTTTTGAACCTTAACAAACATATTTTTTGAGCCACCCTAACGTATAATGTAAAAAATTTTTACATGTGTTAATATCAAAAACGATTTAGCACACGAAAATTAATATACAAAAATTTTAGGAGCGATTTCGAAAAAAAATATTTTTGAGTCACCCTAATGAATAGTAAACACTTATTTTTGAAATGTTTTAATATCAAAAACGAATTCAGTGTACCAAAATTACAAAAAATCGTCCTATTTAAACCGATACGGCAAAGTTTGGACTTTAGTCCACATTTTGTTCTAAGTCGTGCCTGTGTGACGTCGTGGATACGACAAACTCATTCACGGTAGCATCCTACGAAGAAGCTTGTCCACTTCGTACTGTTAAAACGACTAGGGGAACCCCGTGGTGGAGGGCTGAGCTTGAAAGAATAAAGAAGGATATGAGAAGAGCTTGGAACCGGCGTCAGCGTGATGATTCCAGGGCTTTCAGGTCAGCTCGTAGAGCGTATAAGAAATGTCTTAGATTTGCTGAGCGAAATGGCTGGCAAAACCTATGCACTAAAGTCTCTAGTCTGAATGAGGTTAGCAGCTTAAATAAAATTCTCTCGAAATCCAAAGATTTTCAGATGAACTACTTAAAACCGGAGATGGTATTTATTTGACGGACGAAAAAGATGTTCTAAATTGTCTTTTCGACGCACACTTTCCAGATTGTATCGATCCGGAGCTGAACAATGTTCACAGATCACATTCTGGTGATTCGCACATTGGTTTCCACTGAATCAGTCAACCGGGTAGTTGACAGCTTTCTTCCATATAAATCACCTGGAAAAGATGCAATACTTCCCGTGCTACTGCAAAAGGGATTCGATATTCTTAAACATGTCTTGAAAAAGATTATGCTTTCCAGTCTTTCCGAAAGCATGGAGTGAAAAAACTGTTAGATTTATTACCAAAGGGGTGCGCTCAAGCTTTGAAGAAGCCAAGAGTTTTAGGCCTATTAGCTTAAGTTCTTTTTTGAATATCCACTGCAAAAAAACGCAACATGCATATCAGTGTGAGAAATCCACGATCACTCTGCTTCACGATGTTGTTTACAATATTGAGAAAACCTTCTCGCTCAAGCAATCTAGAAAGCCTTCTCGCTCAACCAATTCCTAGATATTGAGGGTGCTTTTGATAATGTGTCCTTCCAGTCTGTTTGGGAAGCGACGTGTGGTCATGGGATATCTGCATGTATCTCGGGTCGGATAAACGCAATGCTTAGTAGCCGCATTCTTTGCTCGTCACTGCGACAGGCTGAGATACGGAAATTAAGTATTTGCGGTTGTCCTCAGGATGGCGCTCTGTCACCTTTGTTATGGAACTTGGTTGCCGATGGCTTGTTGAATAAACTTAACGATCTTGGATTTTCAACCTACGGGTTTGCTGACGATTGCCAAATACCAATTACTGGACTTTTCATCGGAGTAATCTTCGACTTAATGCAACAAGCATTAAGAGCTGTCGAACGGTGGTGTCGACAAGTCAAATTATCAGTTAACCTAAGCAAAACTTCAGTGGTTCTTTTCATGAAGAAGCGAAGAACGACTGGGGTTCACCACTTGCAATTCTTTGATTCTGAGCTACTGTGTGCAGCAGAGCCTAAAATTCTCAATGAACGACGAAATTCAGAGAATTCATCTTCGTCCTTTCCCTGCCTCTTTCGTCAATAAAAGCATGAAAAAATAAAACAATAAAGGCGATGTCCCTTCCTCTCTCGATTCTACGAAAACGAGTAGCAGTAGCAGCGACTTTCGTTTTCCTATGACAAACCGAAGTTGCAATTTCGTTTTGATGCATGGTCAGTAATTTGCGATTCTCATTCATTAAATGAAATTAATGCAATGTGCATCTAATAATGCAACTAGAACATAGTTAGAATAGGAAATATGCTCACTGATCAGGCTTCCGTTTTACAATACCATCATTAGCTCGCACTTCTACAGAATCGAGCAGCGACAAATAAATATAATTGCTAGTGTATTTTCGTTTCCCCAGCAGTAAGCTCAATTTCGAGTGTACCAATATCACTCTGAATCTCAAAGCGAAAACGAGCGTGTAGAGAGAATAATGAAAACGCTCCGCTACATGCTTGCTTTGTCCTAGTCCGTTTGCTCATTTTCGATTTCGCAAAGTGCTGGTGGTATGGAAAGAAGCTTCGTTCTTTCGTCAATTTTGCCTGATTTTGGCAAATGAAAAAAAAAACATTTTCCGACTCTGGTGTGCAGATCAAGTCAAATTCTTTGGAGTTATTTTTTTAATCGTTTATTTGGCACGGCTCAAGGCGTTAGCTTCACAGAGCCGTGGGTCTTTTATATATTTACATGATGTAAAAAATAAAAACAATAAACAATTAATACAATATTAATCTATCCGATCCCGACTTGCCATTGCGCGTGGAGATCCATTTTCGTGTCGGGGAAATATTTGCATCCACGTCAACTGTATCGTGAGGGTCATTCATATCTCTGTCGTTTTTTTAACGTTAAATCATTTATTGTTCTATAGTTTTTTACATTTATGCGTAGTTTACATCTTAAGTGATTCCAAGTTATTTTTACTTTTTTCATCTTTGTTTCTGTACTTTCGTTTTGGTTATGTATATGCGTTGCCTAATCGATAATTTTCAATTGCTATTGAATGATAGTAAGCCTTAAATTCTAACTAACCTAAATTACAACACTAAATTTTGTATCAGCTGATACTCAGAGTTTTCACATTTCACAATGAAATTTTCGCAAGCTTTTTGTATTGATTCCTCGACTGTCTCTATATTAGCTTGTTCGTGTAGGTGTGCTGTTCGTGTTCGCCAGGGTGAGTTGAGTATCATTCGTAAGCATTTATTTTGCAGAGTCTGAAGCCTCTTTTTGTGGCTATCCGCACAGGTGGACCAAACGGGCATTGCGTATCTGATTACCGGGGCTATTATCTGTTTATATATTGCTAATTTGTTTTTTCTAATCATTTTTGAACGTCTGTTGATTAGAGGGTATAAGCTTTTTATTAGTAGAGAACACTTATTATGGATTTTTTGAACATGGCTTCTGTATAGTAACTTCGAGTCAACTGTCAGCCCCAAGTATATTGCTTCGGTAGACCATTCGATAGTAGTTCCATTTAATACAATATTGCAGCCATTTGGTGGAACTAGTTTCGGTGATTTGCTATAGGGGAACAGTATTACCTGTGTTTTGTTAGAGTTAACCTTAATCTTCCACATGTTCAGGTAATTCCAGAAATTGTCGAGGCAACTTTGTAGTTTATTGGTGGTTTGTCGAGTGTTCCTTCCCTTACACAAAATCGCTGTGTCATCTGCAAAGACTGAAAGGAAGCAGTCGTTTGGTAGCTGGGGGATGTCCGCTGTGTACACATTATATAGCACGGGGCCCAGCAAGCTTCCCTGAGGAACTCCTGCAGAAATGTGAAAACTTTCGGAGAGTATTCCATTGAGTGAAATCTTGAAGGAGCGGTTGGAAAGGTAGCTTTGAATCATCTTGATTAAATAGTTGGGGAAGTTGTACCGGTAGAGCTTGTAGATAAGGCCATCGTGCCAGACACTATCGAAGGCCTTTTCAATGTCTAATAAAGCCATCGCTGTGGATTTCGACACTGCCTTATTCTTGCGAATTATGTTCATAACTCTGTATAGTTGTTGAGTTGTCGAGTGGCCAGCCCGAAATCCGAATTGAACGGGAAGAAGAATATTGTTGTTATTCACGTGTTCAATAATTCTGTCCAACAGCATCCTTTCGAAGAGTTTGCTTATCGCGGACAGAAGGCTTATTGGGCGATAGCTTGTGGGATTGGTGGGATCTTTTCCTGGTTTCAACAGCGGGATAACTTTGGCCAGTTTCCAGCACGACGGGAAATACAAAAGATCAAAGCATTTGTTAAACACTTTTGCAATGAAAGTATAGGCTTCAGTGCTCAGCTTTTTTAGCACGAGGTTGAAGATGGAATCGAACCCCGGAGCCTTCATATTTTTACAGCGTTTGACGGCAGATGTTATTTGGTCGGTTGTAATTTTTTTGTTGGCTGGGACGTAACAAGCGGTATTGTTCACGGTGACTAGTGTTTCTCGGACTGCTCCCTCCATAGGGCTAGTTATAGAGATACCAAGATTATGAGAATTCAAGATATGGTTTCCTATGGCATTAGCTTTTGCTTCTGGAGTAACTAGAATTGTGTTGTCTGTTTTTAGTGGGGGTATTTGCTGGGGTTTAGATTTTAGAATTTTTGCCACTTTCCAAAAGGGTCTAGAGTATGGATCTAAATTTTGAATATCATTGCTGAATCTGTCATTTTTTAACTGGGTAACATGAAGAGCTATAAGTTTGGTGAGATAATGTGCTGCACTTTTTTTAGTCAGGTCACCGGTTCGTTGGAATTGTCTCCGAAAGACGTTCCTTGCACGAATGATGCTTTGTATGGTGCGATCGAGATTGATAACCCTACCTACAACTGGTACATTGCGGACGCACTCGTCTTCGGCAGCGAGGATGGCACGCGGAAGCTGCTCAACGGAATAGTCGATATCTTCGGTTGTCACAAGCGGAGTTTCGAAGTTGAGTCGATGGTCCACTCTGCGACGGAATTCAATTCAGTTGACGTGATGGTAATCTTTTCGTAGTTGTCGGGTACCACGAACAGCGGTTTCATCGATGCGCTGCACCACCGGGTAGTGGTCGGAGCTCAGCTCGGTGATGGTGATGGGTTTCGACAAATTCAGATCCGTCAGAAAGAGGTCTATTGTAGAGGTCACACCAGCTGCAGACACATACGTTGGTTGATCAGGAGCGTTGATAACAAAGTATCCGAGTTGTGCTTCGTCGAACAGCATAGTCCCATTTTTGTTGCGCCGGTAGTTTCCCCACAGCTCGTGACGAGCATTGAGATCGCAGGCAATGATGAATTTTTTGCGATGTCGTGTTAATTTGACTAAGTCATTTTTATATTTTCTGGCCATCCCGTTGCCGTCGTAGTATTGTCGAGGACAGTAGGCTGCTATGATTAGAAGTGGTCCGCTGCTGGTTGTTATCTCAACTCCTATCGCTTCGATGACAGAGGTTTGATAGTGAGGTTGTATGTTGAACTTGATGGGCTTTTTGATAGCGATAGCCACTCCTCCCCCATTGGAGTGCGTGCGGTCGAGTCGTACTAAGCTGTATCCTGGTATACTGAAGTTTGTTTGCGGTTTTAAAAAGGTTTTGGTGACCACTAGTATATCGGCTTCCTCCCTTGATGCCAGATCGATGAATTCCATGTGTTTTGGCTTAACAGCATGGGCATTCCAGAGCATGACTTTTAGCTCGTAGTTACCCATACTGAATAATAAACTCACCTAGTACGCGTATTTGGTCAGCACGTGTGTTGCACTGCTGAAGCTGGGTCCACATGGTGGTGAAAATTGGCAAAAGTTCTGCTGAAGAGTTTTTGGGGGCTGACTGCGAACAATCCGGGTTCGGATTCGGTTGATGGGAAGATTGATTCCAAGCTGGGGCTGCAATGTTGCTATTTCTTTGGAATCCTGGTGGTGTTTCGACTCATGGAATTTCTTCACGATCTTTTCCGATCGTTGGAAGATTTGGAAAGTTCGCTGCTGTATACGCTGGAACTTTGTTCGGGTGACGACCGGGTTGATTTTTCGTTGACGCTTCCTTCCGGACTTTCTTATAGTCTTCACGTGATTTACAAGTTCGATCCGTTGCACGATGATACTTTCCACAGTTAGCACATTTATACCGCACCGCTCCTTCAATAGGACAGCTGGATGATTCGTGCTTCCCGGCACAATAGTCGCACCTAGCTGCCAGGTGACAATTTCGTGTTCCATGTCCGAAGTGGAGACACCGCATACACTGAGTGACATCTTTGTAAATGCCACGGTACTGTTCCCACGAGACAACGACATTACCGATAAATTTCGCTGCTTTCAGGGCACAAAGAGTCACTGTGCCTTTTCGAAAATGTACGAGGTAGAGACAATCCCTGTATTCGTAATTTTCTTTCTTCTTCCTAGCGATTACATACACTGCTAAGGGTTGTAGTTTGTACCGCTCCTCCAGCTCGGATTTGATGTCTTCAGGTTGCATCACTGGTAGACCTCTAACGACAGCCTTGAAAGGTTTCTCTGAAGGCATGTCGTGGGTGAAAAACTGCGCTTTATGCTGGTTCAGATATGTTTTGGCTTTAATTAACTCGTCCATTGTCTGTAGCATCACCTTGATGCCAATTCTGGTAAGCTTAAATTGAGCACTGATGCCCTTCACATGCAGGACCTTCTGCAGCTGCTCCAGCGGGATAGACTTCACGATCAGCGGGGGCAATTTGACAGTGACATTGGTTGGTGGACCATCACGGCAATTATCCTGTTCCTGACCGAATCCTTGTAGATCACTAACGTTGACAGCTGTATGTTCACTTAATACACTGTACTGGTTGGCCGATAATAACGATGATTCGTCATCCTCGCGAGCTTTTTTCGACGGTTGGCCCGGCGTGTTAGCAGATACATTAGCAGACTTAGCAGTGCTGACGGTAGCGTTGGCCGATCGCCTACGGTAAATTTTCGGGCTACGGCCCGGTTTTTTCCGCTTACCCATTTGCGGAGAGGGAAAGATAATGCGAGAGAAAAAATACGCGGAACTGCAAACTAAAACGAAAACTAAACTACTGCGCTTGACGTCTGTGCCACACGACGAACGTAAACCCAATGATATCTCTGTCGTCGTCGCACATGTCCGGATCATCATCGGGGTTACTGCCTTGATATTCGCGATCAGGTGTCGTTCCTAACTTCTTTCCCTTCCGAGTCCCGTGCGTGAACCCTCCGTCATTGCTAGTAGCTCCCCCATTGGTGGTATTAGCTGTTGAGTTTGTTGTACTTGACGCGGCTTTCGCAGTTTTTTTTTCAATTTGTTTATTTGATAAGGCACGTATGCGTTAGCTTAAAGGTGCCATTTTTTCATTGTTTTACATTTTGAATTTCTTAAAACTAGGGGGTTACACATTTCAATATTATTTTGTTTTATATAATGAAACTAAAAAAAAAACTTTACAGCTAACTTATACATATAAAAGAGGGTATAATATAATATTCGTAAGATTTGGGGGACGGGTCATTTTGTGTGTTCTTTGTATAGTAATTCACTTTATGATTTTTAGAAGGGAGATTGTAGGAGAAATTAATTATTAACTAAGCGGAACATTTTACAAGCTTATTAACTAGAAATAACTAGAAAGAGTGGTTCAAGATTAAGGGGAATTAATTAGGGCTATTTTAAAGTAGTGGTACTGTTGGGCATTTCTTAACGAGATTAAATATTGATCAACTAAAACTAAGCACTTAAGTTTTGGGAATATATTCAAGGGGAGAAGGGGATGAAGTCATACATCTGTGTATCAGAGACATGGGAGGGAGAGCGGACAAGGCTGAAGGGGGGGGGGGTGGGGGGTGAGATATAAACTTTCAGTTTCCGGCATCAGGAATTAACGGCCAGGATTACAGATTCGAAGGGATTGATCAACTAACACTAGAAGATAGGGGGGCACATAAGTTTTGGGAAGATATTCAAGGGGAGAAGGGGTGAAGTCATACATCTGTGTATCAGAGACATGGGAGAGAGGGTGGACAAGGCTGAACAGGGGGGGGGGGATATAAACTTTCAGTTTCCGGCATCAGAAATCAACGACCAGGATTACAGATTCGAACGGATGTATCAAATATTGGGACGCCGGGCGGTTTTCCTCGAGCCGGCAGGGGTTCCTCCAGACGATTTCGTAGTACGGCTCAGATACGGATCGGGAACACACCGCGCTGCGTGTGTGATGTTGTACTGTAGATCTCGTGTTGTTCGTTCATTCGACAGATGTTTTGTCTCGTCTTGGAGTCGTATCAAACCATCGTTGGGGTACGGTAGGCGGAAGAGGGCACTTCTGGGAATAATAAGAGAAAAGATAGGAGCATTTAAATTTGGATATTGATGGTTTTGAGGAACGTGTATATAAGGGACATGTAGAGAATATCGCGGCTTGCTAGTACATCTCGAACCGGGACATTGGGTGATCTTCCTCGGGCCCGAAGGGAATCGAATAGTTGAGATCTGGCAGAACAGTACTCGGCGCATGCCCAGACAACATGTTCGATTTCGTGATAACCGTTGCCACAAGCGCAGATACCGCTATCCACGAGCCCAATACGCCGGAGATGTGCGTCCAGCGTGTAGTGATTGGACATGAGCCGAGACATCACGCGAATGAAATCCCGACCCACATCCATCCCTCTGAACCAAGGTTTCGTCGATACCTTAGGGATTATCGAATGTAGCCACCTTCCCAGTTCACCATTGCTCCATGAAGTTTGCCAACTTTCGAGGGTTCTCTGATGAGTGATACTGAAAAATTCGCTGAAGCTAATTGGTCTTTCATATATGTCACCTTGTAAAGCGCCCGCCTTAGCTAAAGAGTCCGCTTCTTCATTACCTGGAATGGAGCAATGCGAGGGAACCCAAACTAAGGTAATCTTGTACGATCTTACAGACAAAGCACGCAGGCGCTCCCAGATTTTCCCCAGAAAATATGGAATGTGCTTTCTAGGTTTCATTGAACGGAGAGCCTCGATTGAGCTGAGGCTATCCGAGACAATAAAGTAATGATCGGTGGGCAAAGTATCAATGATCCCAAGGGTATACTGAATAGCAGCAAGTTCTGCGACGTAAACTGAAGCAGGATCATTGAGTTTGAATGAGGTGGTGAGGTTTTGATTGAATATACCGAAGCCAGTGGAGCCGTCGAGGCTTGACCCGTCGGTGTAAAACATCTTGTTGCAGTCGACTTCTCGAAATTTACTATGAAAGATGCTTGGGATCACTTGCGGACGTATGTGATCCGGGATTCCACGAATCTCGTCTTTCATGGGTGTGTCGAAGAATACAGTTGAATCAGAAGCATGAAAGAGATTGACACGGTTGGGATAGTATGAAGAAGGATTGATATTTTGTGCCATGTAATCGAAGTACAAGGACATAAATCGGGTTTGAGAATTGAGCTCGACAAGCCTTTCGAAATTTGCAATTACTAACGGGTTCAAGATATCGCATCGGATGAGCAATCGATATGAGAGTTCCCAAAATCGATTTTTCAGCGGAAGGACGCCCGCCAGCACTTCGAGACTCATCGTATGGGTCGAGTGCATGCAACCCAAAGCAATACGCAAACAACAATATTGGATTCGCTCTAGTTTGATGAAATGTATGTTCGCAGCGGAGCGGAAACAGAAACTCCCGTACTCCATCACCGACAATATTGTTGTTTGGTACAGCCTGATCAGGTCTCCTGGGTGGGCACCCCACCATGTTCCGGTTATTGTACGGAGAAAGTTGATCCTTTGCTGGCACTTCTGTTTCAGATACCTAATGTGACATCCCCAGGTTCCTTTAGAGTCGAACCAGACCCCGAGATATTTGAAAGTTGAAACCTGAGCAATAGTTTGACCCATTAATTGAAGCTGTAGTTGCGCTGGTTCACGCTTCCTTGAAAATACGACTAGCTCAGTTTTCTCCGTGGAGAACTCGATACGTAGCTGGAGGGCCCAAGCAGACAAATTGTCCAAGGTATCTTGCAATGGTCCTTGCAGATCGACGGCTTTGGGACCTGTAATAGAGACCACACCGTCATCTGCAAACTGCCTTAGCGTGCAGGAATTGACAAGACATTCGTCAATGTCATTCACGTAAAAGTTATAGAGAAGGGGGCTTAGACATGAGCCCTGGGGAAGACCCATGTAGCTAATTCGTGATGTCGATAAATCACCATGCGAAAAATGCATATGTTTTTCAGACAACAGGTTTAGCAAAAAGTTGTTTAGAGTCGGTGAAAGACCATGCTGGTGCAGCTTCTCAGAAAGAATTTTGATAGAAACTGAATCAAAAGCCCCCTTTATATCTAGAAAAACTGATGCCATCTGCTCTTTGCTAGCATAAGCCATTTGAATTTCTGTTGAGAGCAACGCAAGACAATCGTTCGTCCCTTTGCCTTTGCGGAAGCCAAATTGTGTATCTGACAGTAAGCCATTTGCTTCAACCCAATTATCGAGGCGAAACAAGATCATTTTCTCGAACAACTTTCGGATACAGGACAGCATCGCAATCGGTCGATACGAGTTGTGGTCGGAGGCTGGTTTTCCTGGTTTTTGAATGGCGATGACCTTCACTTGCCTCCAGTCATGAGGGACAATATTACCCTCAAGAAACTTATTAAATAAATTCAACAAGCGTCTCCTGGCAGAGTCTGGCAGATTCTTTAACAAGTTAAATTTGATTCTGTCTGGCCCTGGGGCTTTATTGTTACATGATAAGAGAGCAAGTGAGAACTCCACCATCGAAAACGGTGTTTCGTTCGCGTTATTGTGAGGGGACGCGGCGCGGTAGATCTTCTGTGCCGGGGCGGAATCCGGACAAACCTTCTTGGCAAAATCGAATATCCAACGGTTTGAATATTCCACGCTCTCATTAGTACTGTTTCGGTTTCGTAAGCGTCGGGCCGTACTCCAACGAGTGCTCATCGATGTTTCTCTCGTTAGTCCGTCGACGAACCGGCGCCAGTAGCTACGTTTTTTGGCTTTTATCAAACTCTTCATGCGCGTTTCCGCCATCGCGTACTGTCGGTAGCTAGCTGGCAGCCCGTCGTCCCGGAAGGTCTTATACGCAGCGGCCTTCTCCGCGTACACGTCTGAGCACTCTTTGTCCCACCATGGATTGGGAGGACGCCCGCGTGAATTCGCGTCTGGTACGCGTTTAGTCTGAGCTTGAATCGCGGTATCGAGAATCAAGCCAGCCAGGAACCCGTACTCTTCCTCCGGAGGAAGCTCTTGTGTCGATTCTACTTTTTCGGATATCGCGGACGCGTAGCTCTTCCAATCAATATTTCGTGTGAGGTCATACGAAACATTGATTGTATTCGGTGGCCCTGAACCGTTAGCAATATTAATTACGATTGGCAGATGGTCGCTGCCGTGGGGATCAGAGACTACCTTCCACATGCAATCTAACCGCAGCGATGTCGAGCAGAGGGACAGGTCTAAGGCGCTCGGACGCGCTGGAGGGGCAGGAATCCGTGTCATTTCACCCGTATTCAAAATAGTCATATTGAAGTTGTCGCAAAGCTCATGGAGTAGGGTAGATCGATTATCGTCATGAAGGCAACCCCATGCCGTGCCGTGGGAGTTGAAGTCACCTAAAACTAGCCTCGGTGCGGGGAGGAGTTCCGCAATATCGCAAAGCCGTCGGTGGCTAACTGAGGCTCTAGGGGGGATGTAGGTGGAAGCAATGCAAAGGTCTTTGCCTTTAATTCTGGTTTGGCAAGCGACAACTTCAATGCCTGGTGTCGAGGGGAGGTCGATCCGATTGAAAGAATAGCACTTTTTGATCCCCAAAAGTACTCCTCCGTAAGAGTCTTCTCGATCCAAGCGAATAATATTAAAATCGTGGAAGTGTAGGGTTATTTCTGAAGTGAGCCATGTCTCGCATAGGGCAAATGCATCGCATTTCAAATTATTTAGTAAGATTTTAAACGAATCGATTTTCGGGATAATGCTTCTGCAATTCCACTGTAGAACAGTGATTAAATCCTTGACCTCGTTCGATGAATTAGCCATCGAAGGATACAATCGCTGAAAGAAGGGGCCATTTCGCAGTGAACTGCATCAAAAATGTTTTTACTGCGGGGAGAAAGCTTATCAAGATACTTTTAAGGGGGTCAGAAATGTTTAACGCTGTAAGAATACGGTCCACAATGTCAGAGAAATTTATTAAGCCAGCACTGTTTTCTTTCTCTGGCTGAGATATGGGAACACTTGGGGTTTTTGATGTTCCTGGAAGTGCTGGGAACTCCTTTTCTGAGCTCAGGTTACTGAGACCGGGAGCGATTTGCTTCGGTTTTGCACCAGTACTTCCTTGAGTAGTTATTTTAGGGGGACCATGAAGAGACACCTTCTGGCCTTTACGACGAAGCTTGGAAGAAGAAATGTTCTTCCTTTTTCTACTACTTCTAGGCACAGCAGATAATGTTCCCTCCTGGGGTTCATCACAGTCGCCTTCGTCAGTAGACAAGTTGGTAAAGATGTTCGTAGAGACAGGTGGCGTAGCTATCTTAAGCATTTCTGCAAAAGATCGCTTAGAGCGTCCCTGAAGGGAACGCTTAAGATTTTCCTCGCGCTGTTTGTACGCGGGACATGAAGGGAGATCATGTGGGTTTCCCCCACAGTAGAGACACTTTTCGACATCTCTACCACAGGAATCATCCGCATGATTCCCACCGCATTTCCCACAGCGGGCTTTATTGCTACAATGGGAGGCTGTGTGTCCCAATTGTTTGCAATTAGTACAGTTCATGACCCGCGGCACAAAGAGGCGAACAGGTAGACGAACCTTGTCAAAGAGGAGGTAATTGGGCAGGGCAGAGCCGGCGAAGGTCACCCGATAAGAGTCTGAGTTGACGTATATTTTCTTGCCGTCAGCTGCGACTGATGCTGAATGCAAACGTTTGCATTCCAGTATCTTCACTGGCTTAAGCATGGGGTCTTTGAAACAGCCAGTCCCATATTTTAGCAGGTCCTCGCAATTCAGACTCGAATCGGAAACGACCCCCCTGACTTCAACCCTGCTAGCTGGAATATAAACCCGGTACTCCTTCGTAAAGGGCTCGTAGCCAGCAATATCGTTTGCCTGAGTAGAACTGTTAACCACCACCCGAAGCTTATCAGGGCGAATTTTCGATATTTCTGTCACGGCCGAATACCGATCCGTCAGAACTCGAGAAATCTGCAACAGATTCAAACACTTTTTTTCTTTGGTCCGGAAGAAGATCACAAATGGCCCGGTGGCCGAGCTCGGATATACCTTGAGCCGGGGAGCCGATTTTATTTCGACGTCCATCTCACCTTGAGATGAACCGCCGTCAGGGGAAGTCATTTTTGCACGGGCCTATTGCCCAGTGCACGTTATTAAGACAACCAAGAAGGGGAAACGAAAACTAATACTTAGCTTGTGTATGTAACGGTATCCAGACGGCTTACTAAAAGAACACTGCTTCACTTCACTGACCGGCTAACGGTACTCAGAAACAGAAACACAAAAGAAGGGAAAAATAATGAAACCTCAAAAAGGCGTAGAGTGTGCCAATAACCTTGAACGCGGATTAACACTATTTGTCGCTATAGAGTGTACGGACCGATGACAAAAGACTTCTATCTCGACTGAGTGCTCGATAACGAATGCGGCTTTCGCAGTTGTCATTATTGCTTGAACAGCAGCCACAAATTTGGCTACCGTTTGTGGCTCAGGGAATGATATTGGAGACTGAGTGTTGGCATTTTTTTCTGTAGATGAGCTTTTCTTAGCGGTTTCTGGACAGGGTTGTCCGTAATGTGCCGTTTGTTCACAGAACTGGCACGTGTTAGTTTGACCTTGTTATGTACATAGAGTTCGCTGTATAATGGTATCACCCCCTTCCGCGTTTTGTACTGCAGGGTAACATAGGAGGGAATGGGTTGGTCTACCCGCATTCTTACCACAAAAACACCATTTGAGATACCTGGAAAGTAGTTCCTCCACGTGTCCTCCGTAATGGATTCCACTTCTCCGAAATACGACATGAATCTTTTAATGGCTATTTTGCAAGTACGTGGTGCCAAATCATGTAATTTGACTTCCACGTTTCCGTTATCCATATACACAGGGACCTTAATTTTAGCGGTGTCACAATCCAGCACGTGTTCCAAGTTGTTTTGCGAAATGAATGTTTTCGCCTGGGCGTCAACAAGGACCATGTTTATATATTATATTTGCATATTGCTATCACATTGAGCCACGTCAAACAAACTTATAAAACAGAAAAAAATGTGTATTTCTGAAAAAACTCATGCATGTTACCCAACAACACACGTGTTATAGGAACCCACTCAATAAAGTTGTTTTTGTTATTGTAACCAAAGGAATGAATATATCGAATTTCATTCATTCTCCGTATTTCGCTCAATCAATCAAAATTTTCTAACCATCTATCTTCGGAGAAAATCATCCGCCGATCAAAAACAAATTCATCAAATCATAAAACTGTCTACGGTGTCTCCAAAGATTCGCGTCAGCATAAAAACACATTATTGACCACGTCATCGGAATTGATATATGAAGTAAGAAGAACCTTTGCTTTTCTCATCAGCCAAAGTTCTCCTGCTCCTGCCTGCCCAGCGTTTTAGGGCAACACGTTTTTCCACCCTCTCTCTGGAAATCCGCTGTGCATTCACGCGATGTTTTCTGTAATCGGTTGTAAGGAGGTTATTTTTCAATATTCTCATGGCGGAATTTTTTTTTATGTGCCCTAGATGTCCTTTTAGCAGTTTCTTTCTCTATCGTTATTGGACATGTACGGATGCCCAGTGTCCCGTGTCCATGGGATCGATTGATGATGTGCTGTTGTCCGAAAAAATGTCTTTCCATACAAAGGGAAGAAAGCTTCTCTCGAACCAGGCGGAATCAGGAGCAGGAACGTGCCACCATGAAACCATTCATATGCGGGTGCTGGTATGAAGCGCACAAGTGTCAGCAGTTTTAACCTATTTATTTCCATCCCCTAGTCGACGTTCAGTCTATCATTTTTTGCTATTTAGCAGAAACTTTGTGCTTGGCTTGAAAACGGGGAACCAGTCGCTTTGTTCATTGAATGGATCTACTTCTTGGACCATTTATCATCGGGTAGCATTTGCAGTTTGGTTTGGAAATTAAATTCGGTAGGTTTCATTTTCGGCCTCTGCATCAGTGGAGTGGTTACTTCGTTGCTACTGGTCTAGAGTGATGCGTATCAAATGTGCCCTTAGATGGCTGTGAAATTGTAGACTCATTTATACATTGCGGTGAGATTAGAGAGATTCTGTTTTTTTAGAAAAGCGATAGAATGAGACAATAAAAACGAACGAAAATGGATATTGCGGTGCTTTAAAAATCAGTAAAGCGTCAACTAAATACCGTAAAGTTGTCCAACTTCAGTTGTTATAAATCTTTTAAATAAAATCGAACACAACGGTCAGGTCGTGCCTACGGAATCTGACGGTCCACTTTTATTTTTTTTGTTCTTTTACTTCTATAAATATACAAATGACCCACGACTCCGTTGAGCTATCGCATTGAATCGTTTCAAACGAACGAATACGCAAAAATACCTTGAAAATGTATAGGATTGTTTTCCATACTAATCAATTGCCTAACAAATTACTTTGTATCATATCTCATTCATATATTAAATCCGTGTTTGCTTTTGAATGCATAAATTTCACCATGAAATATTTACGCTGCTTGCTAATAACGAGTGAAGCATCCTTTTGCATTAGTGGCTGGCAGTTTCCAAAAACAAAGAGCCGGAGTGCTCTGCTCTGCCCATGGTGACTACCACCGGAACCTGATACCTCGGATAATTCCGAGGCCGAATGTCATGGTGTAACGGTGCTTCCTATGGCTTGTCCGTAGCTTGCAGCCGTACTGCTGAAGCGTTCTTTGGGAACGTACTTGCGGCATAAATATTTTAAATTTAATGAAATTTATTTGCGCAAGGATAGTGCCGTAAAACAACAAGCTTCGCCGGGTTGTGGGAAAAGCTTATATGCAAACACATCCAGATACCAAGCATGGGACGAAGATGATGATGATGAGTGTCATTAGTTACGCTGTGGTGAGGGTCGGGTGGCGGCTCGCATAAAACCATTGAAAGGAGTAAGGGACACAACCCGAACGCCATAAGATTGAGGTATTATACATTTATGTATGAAGCGTAGAACGTGTAGCCCGGGCAGTTGTAGCCACACTCGGGACAAACAACAACATGACTTTAGAAGTACGAGGACAATAAACGATTGAGCTCTTAGTTATGGTTTTTGCGCTTTGGCTCACATGGGGATCGTTTGCTTGTGCATATGTGCTGCATTGTCCTAACAGTTCCACCGGTGGTCATCGACGATAGCAAAAAAATTTCAATTTATATTAACCTTGGCTTTTAGTCTCCACTCGTTGCATGGATGAATGAATGGTGGAATTGAAGTGCAAACTAGAGATTGTGTTACCACGAATAACAACGTGTTGTGCGTTTCCATTGCTCAGCTGTTGAAGGTGAGCGTATGGTGGTTTGTAAAATTTGTCATTAATTTATTTTATCATTTTATTTTAATTTATATTGTACTAAGAATAAATACAATATCGAACACAAATGATTTATGGTGCGTTGTTTTTGGTAAGCATATTCTTCAAAACAATCAAGAATAAGAGCTTGATGTACTATTCTTAAACTATATAATTTGAACTAAATGAGGAGGTAATCCTAGATTGTATTTATGAATAAACTGAGACGCTCATATATTTCTATTTGGGGCAGAAAATTTCTGCCCAAATCAATCCAAACACCAATTACCTTCTTAATTCGAAAAAAAATCTACCAGATGCAATGAAGTATACAGCTCGCAACTTTAATCATTCTACTCACTCGCAGCGATAACCAACAATGCTAAGAACTGCTCGTATGTTTAATCTACTGTCTTCTGTCGCATTTTAATCTGAAATGGGTTGAATGTAGTTGAGCTACGTCGAAATTAACCTCTGTGCGGGTAGGGCCCTTCTGGTCCACTATCCTAGTCGAGTGGTGTCGAGAAAGGGTGATATGCTTGTCGTTCACGTCGTTTCTGTTGTGGCAGTGTCAGAGCTCAATGATTGATACGCTCTATAAAATGTGGTACCGTCTGTCAGCTATTCCCGGAGTTTCGTGCGCTTGGATTTGTGTTCTGTTCTACCCGTTATTTTTTCGTGTGGTTGACTTTCATTTGAATTTTATCTCGGATATGAAGTTTCCATTTGAATCACGTTGGTTTAAGGTTTGGTATCTCGATAAATTTCCATTTCGCTTCCGAAAAACATCATTCGAAACTGATTGACCAGTTTAGAATAACTGGCATACAGAATAGAAAGTTATTGGACTTGTTTGACGTAGAATAATCGTACTAGGTATGCTATAAAATATATACCATACACGGAAGCCATCAATATTTCATGTGGAGGTCGCAGTGAACAAGAATATTTAATATTTGTTTTATTTACATAATTGTACCTGCAGAATCAAATCTTACTGTTGGAATTCCCAAATTCTTCACTCTACCCACATCTACATCTGTATTTTCCGGAACTTTCCCTACGAGACAAATGTTGAAAAAATGAAATTAAAAACTACAAGGGGCAGCCCTATGGGGTTGCACGAACTGTAGACGTAGGACTATACTACTTAATGTATTGTAGTACATTTAGAGTAATAACAAATCAAATTAATTTTTTACGTATAGACGAATTTCGCGCCAACTCGAACAAATATTGGCAGCACCCTCTCAGATTTTAGTAAATCTTTCTGAACATGAGAACTTTGTCACAAAAAGCCACTTTGCATACTTTGTTTTTCCAAAAATGATCTAGACTGTCTTTTGAACAGGGCCAAACTTTTTGTACCAATTTTTTTTAATGACTATAGTCTAAAAATGGCAAATCCCACAAAAAACTGTTGTAGGAGTGATTTTCACAAAATTAGTCAAATTTTTGAATAAAAATATTGAAAAAATTCTTCATTGACTCCTACACTGGAAAAAATCGCTTTTAAAAATTTAAAGTCGATTTACAAAAAAATCTTATTTTTGACGTTTTAACGACATTCAATTAGCTAGAGATTACTGGGTAGGGAAAGTTATGAAACTTAGAGCCATAGTACTCACGTGAGAGCAAGGATGTGAAGTAAACAGATCGGAAAACTAGAAGTGGCAGGGTCATTAGAACAGGCTTAATATCGTACGGGTTTAATCTTTGCCCGTACGATATTGGAATATTTGTTTAATGACATAAACTCTTTTCAATGGGATTCTTGATTAAGTGGTTACATACCTTTTTGGGATAAAAATATCAAGAAAGTTTGAATTTACGTAAAGACATAAAGCAATGATTTCATTACATAAAAATTATAGTATTTAGGTAGTATATTTTTCAGTGAAATAAACAAGCATAAGTTTATAAAAACATATTGATATTTGGCGGAGTTATAGCTTTTTACCGGAAACCCTTTTTTTATTTAAGAACATTAGATCATCTAAAATCCTAAAACTCAAAAAATTGCATTAGTATATGAGTATTTCTCGTACTTTAACGATTAATTAAATAAATAATAGTTTTTTTTCCTGCATTCGAGAACGCTTTTAGTAAAAATCGCTGTTTTAAGGTCTAAAAATTGGATTAAAAAATTCTTATCCATGAAACAAAAAATTATGCATTAAAAGCAATCGTTATAGTACGAGAAAAATTAATTACGATCAATTTAACAAAAAATAAGAAAATCGATTGAGTAGATCACGTGATCACGGAAAAACCATTTTAAGTAAAACGACATTTCGAGATAATCGAGTTTGAAATTTCGAATTACCACTGCTCTTGGTAGACGAAGCGCGCTTGGAAGCGCTGTAACTTTCGATCTATTTCTCGGATCTCTATAAAAATTTGGGAAAACTTTCTCGAAGAGTTGTACTTTAACATAAAGCTATAAAAAATTCGATTTTATGAAAAATGAAAAGGTTTGTAACCCCTTAATAAAAATATACTTAGTTGCTACATTAGACAATATCTTTTCACAAACTGAGTTTTATTGGATTCTGAGATGATTATGACTTTCATTGGCTTAAATACACTGAAGAAAAAAAAATTATTTTGGACAAGGAAAAGTTTTTTTCAAATAACTTTTTTTTCTTGAAAGTGCCCAACTTGAAATTTTGACGGTAAGTAGGGAACATAATCACATATCTTGGAACAAAATTTCATCCAAATCAAAAATGGTTTTTTTTTGTAAATCGACTTTAAGTTTTGAAAATCGTTTTTTTTTGCAGTGTAGGAGTCAATAAAGAATTTTTTCTATTTTTTATTCAAAAAATTGACTAATTTTGTGAAAATCACTCCTACAACATTTTTTTGTAGGATTTGTCAGTTTTAGACTATAACCATTTGAAAAAAAAAATGGTTATAAAAGTTAGGCCCTTTTCAAAAGACAGTCTAGATCATTTTTGGAAAGACAAAGTATGCAGAGTGGCTCTTTGTGACAAAGTCTTCATGTACAGAAAGTTTCATTAAAATCTGAGAGGGTGCTGCCAACTCTGAATACGATTTGGTGCGAAATTTGTCTATAGTTTAGGCACAACCAATCAACATCGAATACTACATATTGAACCAAACCTTTCTGATTATCAGGTCATTTCATTTATAGTAGGTGATCGAATCCGATTAAACTTGTTTGAGAAGATCTGAATAAAGGAGACAGAAAACCGTGACCGAACTAATATCTGGAACTAAATCTTTGTAGCACAAGATCAGCTTTTAAAAATTGTAAAAACTTTTCGATTCGATTCGATTTTCGGACCGGCGAAGAAAAATCAAATTTTAGACAATATAATCACATTTCATGTATAGACCAAGCTTTCTAGTTATATTTTGCCATTATTGTAACTTTCCTAAAGTACGCATACAAATGTAGCGAATGGAGTGGTCTTAATCATATATTTAAACTATAAATATAAAAGAATTGAAAACTATTGTATACCCGAGCAAACGAGCCAATTTGAGCCAATACATTCTGATTCCTGATTGCATTATGTACCTAACAGCAGAATCAAAATAGGTTAGGCTGAGTGGAAATGAAGTGGAAATGAATCAATGAATTGATCGAACGTAAATAATAAACTTTCTTTGGGCTTTCCATCGATTCGCGTAAATTTGTTGCTAAGAAAGTTTTCGTCTTTACGCAACGAAAGCACATTTTGCTATCATGCAGGTTACACACCCAAGTAACATTTGAAATGCCTCGGGGATTTATCATTGTTTTATCCTGGTACTATGAAGGAATCCTTAAAACCGGTGATTTTATTATGGTTTTATGCAGCTGTCATCTCATTTGTTCCTAAATTTTACTATAAAACTATGTCATGACTTCCACGATAAAGCTTTAGGTCACAAAGTTTATATAGTGGTTGTGAAACGGTTCTATATACTTTGTTAAAACTGGAATAAAACTAACATTCAACAAGAAATTATGTTATAAGACAGTTTTATCGTAGATTATTGTACGTATTCAGGTTTTAGAATGTCTATATTAAAACCTCTTTAAAATAATTACTCATTTGGAAGGCAGGATCTATATTAAGGAGTTATAAAAATTGTCATCAGAAGCTCGAATCTTTGTTTACTTGCTTGTAATGTAGTAACTGTAGTGCAAGTAAATTATTTCGAAAATACCGTTTGTAAATGGAATTCTCCCTCAATTTTTTTTTTTGGCCTAAAGCAGAAGACGAACTAAGACAGAATTATTTCGTCTTTGCAGGTCAATATCTCTTCAGTATTTCTGAACAACCGCTGACCGGAGGATTGGTTTTTTTCTAGTTTCTCCAGGATTATCAAGATGGTAAATAAAAGTGAAAGCTTTTTTGTGCGTACTGATGCAGTTGAATCACGAGAAGCTAATATCATTATTTGTTTCGTTTTTAAAACGTTTCACTATTTGGTGACTTATGTTGCTGCTAGAAAACACATTCAAAAAATAATATTCGTTTGAAAAATTATTAAATATCAAAATTAGATTATTTGTAAAAACTATGTCATGATTGATAATTAAATAAAAGCTGGTAGATAATTCAGATGGCATGGTAATTTTTAATATTGAAAGCAGCAATGTAATTAATGGACTTGCTAAATGAATTTCTTTGTTATGCTAAATAAATTTCTTTGTTATGATCGTTTTAGGAGGAATTGTCTTATGGAAGAATTATTCAAGTATACCAAGTTTTATTAAAAATGTCGCCTTGAAGCAAAAATAGCAAATTGCAAAGTAAAATTTCTCAAATATACCCCTTCTTGTTTGTTTGAAAGGTGGAATCAAACGTTTTAAGATATTTTTTTGAAAGAATCTGCACTTTTAACAAAACATTAACATTTTTTCCAAAACTTGGTTAAGTGTTGTTTCAATATTTGCTGAAAAATATTACAGAATGCTCTTTTTTAGCAGATTTCATGTGGCGCATTTATTTTGCGTTGCTCTTTCATGATATTTCACTATAAATCCTCAATGGCATGCCTTCAAACACGCATAACGTGTTTAAACAATAATAAAGTTCTTTTATATTCTTTTATATTTACTATTCTGAAAAAAATTTATACCTTAAAATATGGCGATGATTGTCATCATGTGATGTTAAGGAACAAAACCACGATAAAATTTTATTGAATACATTTAGTAAGGGAAAAAATCCAGGTTAAAACTGAAAGTTCTAACATGGATAGCATAAGAAGTTTTATGGACTTCTTCAGGATGATTTTACACGGTTTTATGATTGTTTAATAGCGGCCATATAATGGTTTTCCAAACTGGTCAGGTCAGGAGAAGGTTTTATGCTGTTGGTTTAATATCACACCTAAAGAGTAGAATAGAACTTTAATAAAACTATTACTCATATGATAGTTTGCATAACAAGTTCAGTATGTTATATTTCCCTTGAAAAAGGCCAAAACCAGTGGCCGAAACGTCGGGCAGTATACAATACCCGTTCTGATTTGAATGACCGAAAAGCCGAGGAATAAAAAACATGGGTTTATAGCAGCCTGTAGCAGGTTGGCATAGGAGGTTTCAAATATTAGTTTTATTAAACGCTATAAAACTTCAATATAACCAAATTGTTACTTGGGCATGCAACCTCTAACAAACAGGGATGCCACATTGATATCTGTGTTTCGGTCAAAATATCTTTTTACCATCTGTGATAACTGAAACAGGAAAAAAATCTGTGATAAATTTCCGAAAAATCACAATATTTCCAAAAACCGCACAAAGGAAAATGAGTCAACGCTGATGATGATGGGTAGAGCGAAAGAGACAACTAGTACCACGACACTATGTTAACAATGTTTGCAAATGGAGCTTGAATGTACAAGCGATTTTGTGTACGAATAATTGTGTTGGATGTTGTATATAAAAGTGTTCTGGAAACGAGCACAACACAAGAGAAAGCATAGTGTTCGAACGGACAAGCTCAATCGCATGTTGGACGGCACTGGTACAGGGATTCCACATTAAAATCTGTGTTTCGGTGTAAAAAAAATGTTTACTCTCTGTGATGACTAAAACAGGAAAAAAATCTGTGATAAATTTCCAAAAAATATGTGAAAAATCACAATATTTCCAAAATCGTGAAATTTTCATCAAAATGCCAAAAATCTGCCATATGTAAAAAAAATTGATCAAAAATTGTGAAAAAAAATCTGTGACATTACAGAAAAATCTGTGAACATGGTAACCCTGCACTGGTAGCGTACCTCCACAGCCACTGTAACGGAGAAGCGTAGCGCGCTAGGCACACAAATCTGTCGTGCCGAACTTGGGAAGCGCTATCTTTTGTGTGTAAATACACGATATTTTCACTAGGTTGTGCATTATTTAAATTTATAATGCCATTATTTAAAAAATCTTTAGGTTTATCTATTGGAAAGTATTCTTAGAAGTATTTCGGGGCGATACGCGCAAAAATTTGAAAATTTATCGTGAGATGGCTGAATTATATGCATTTAAAATTGGACCACATTTCGTTACACACCATTTTTTGCAGAATTTGCAAAGTGCACCTCCATATCGAAAACAAAGACATAGTCCTACGTCAAAAAACGCATCACGTACATTCGATACATGTGTGTCAATTGGTTTATTATCCTACAAACCATCGAATATGTATTGACATGTGAATTTCAACCGTATCAACCACAAACCACCAGAAAAATAAATTAATTTATCCCAACATAACTCACAAGCAGCACTCATACGTCGCACACTGCAGAATTGAACTCAATCCAACACCCACCTGCATTGAATAATCGTTCTCGTACATGCAAAGTTTCAAATCGCACGATAAACTTTGCACACAGCAAGTGTACTATACCTGTACTATACCCGAACTAAACCGTATCGCAAACAATAACCATCCTACGACGATACATCCCATCTCAAACCGATAACTTCCCACGACTCGAAAGCCTCACATCGAACATGACAAAACCATACCACACAAGAATTCCCGACAACGATAACATAAATCAAACCCTTAGACCATACTTTCTATGCTTAACGGATATATACCCAAGAACCATTTCCTGACCAACATTCTAGTTACATCAAATGAAACAAAACCAGACGAAGACAAGAACCGTTCTCTGACCTACATTTTTCACGCTCAAAGTTAAAAACCTCAGTCTGCACGATGACCGAAAATAAATAAACAAGAAACAGTTATCCGATTTCAACCTACAAGTGGACAAGCGACATTGACATACATAAATGTAACTTAGTAACTCAGTAACCCAATAGCACTCAACTCCCAAAAGAAAACCGAGAGAAAATAACCCGCGCACGAGAACGTGACGCATGAGACCAACTTAGCCTCCTCCATTTCACCAAAGAAAATACCCATACTAGCACGATAGCCATAGCAGTAACTTTAGACGTAAAGAACAATTGTGCGCTCTTCATTAACCCATTATAACCCAGGGGTTTCAAAAAGTGTGCCAAATGCAGCTATATCTTCAATTCCACCAAAAAATTTATCAAAGATTATGAGAAAAACAAAATCACCGCTTAAAATGGTTTTGAGAAAGAAAATATCTCGTGCCAAAAATTTCGTACGCTTAAATAAAAACAACAAATTTTAAGTTGTTTGACATATTTCTTCGGATTTTCTGATAGACAACACTTCTTTTACACCTGTAGGAACGTTTTGTCACATAATGGAATTATTAGCACAAATTCCAACAATAAAATTCAATTAAATGTATTGCTTATTTTTCAGCCGCTATTTGCCCCAACTATACACGGTTCAAAAATGAAAACAAAATTATGAAAAATGGCAGTTGTCTTGTTTCACAATGAAATATGAGGTGTAATGATCCCATTAGGGCAATAATAAAGCAGTTAGATGACAAAATTCTGCAGTAAATATGCGTTAAACGATGGATAGTTCTGCGTATGAAATTTCATACGCTAGGATATAATGGGTTAAACTATGCGATTTGAAACTTTGTATGCAGACGAACGATTGTACCTTCCGGGCGATGTAGCCATGAGGTTGCTCGTTTGGTATTCGAGGGACGAATTATTGAAAAGGATGCGTGGCACCTTTATTTGTAGACTACCTAACACCCATATTTAATAGATTCACTTAGGTGCAAGTGCGTACAAATGCCAACCGTTTATTGTACCGTCCCACAGTGGTTCCCCCTTAGGCCAATAATACAAAAAAAATATTTCGGCAAAAGCGTGTTTTCATCTTGCGATTATATGGTTTTGGATGTACGTTTTATTGTTTCAAACTTGATTTTGCCAATAATGGACTGATTTTTTTGTAAATAAAAGAATGCATAGGGTGGTTCGTTATTTACCGATAAGTTAAATAATATTGATAATCGTTGATGCTCGTCAGAAATTTTTTTGTCGAACTGCAGTTATCAATATTAGTATTTTTATTAGACAACGTTGCTAGTAGTTGTGCATTGAACGATAATTATTGTGTTTTGGTAAATTTGGAGTGCTGAAAAATGAGTATGTTTGCATATGTATTCTAAGAATTTAATTAAAAATATTGAACTTGGCTTTAACTAACTTTTTCCCTCGATATTCCTCGCGAATTTTTCTTTAAAATGATCTTCAGACTATTCACTTTCACTTAAACTAAAACTCAGCTGCACAAATCTGCACCCAGAAGGCCTAGAGGATCTAAGATGTTGTATATGTTTGACGAGATAATACAGGACGAAAAAAAATATTTCGCGGTTTAAAATTATATTGTTTTATTATTACTTCAGATCTTGAAATTATATAGCTTAATCAACATTTTCCCAAAATTTCTTTTCGATCGGATCATTACAACCTGAGTTATATTAATTTATTGGACGCTACTTTTTGAAACATATGTCGGTACAGAATATTCGTTATACGAGGCAAACGGCTCACTCTAATTCGTACCACAATGATGTTCTCGAATACGGATTTTTTGAGAAAGCCCGTTGCGATTCATACGATGTCCGTAGTTCTAATTTACAAAATAAAGTTGAAGTCATGAACTATTACTCCTTTTTAAAATAATTGGTACCCTAACGAGGGTATTTTTATTGATGCGCAAAAATTTATTTTTAAGGTGAGTAAACTATTTGCATTTATTAAATGTACTTTTAATGAAAAAAATCACAATTCATTTAAAAATTTTGTCGTGAACTTGCCTTTATAATCAAGAATAACATTCCAAAATTGAAGATTGGTCTGTGAGTTGATTCACGAGATGTCATGCTCACTGGAAACGATATCAAAATATTGACGTTCAAGCACAAAAGTTGCAGTTTCAAGAATTTATAATGAAAAATCATAAAACAATTTTCACAGGCGCATCAAAACATGTACTATTTGATTCTCTAAAACAATGTTAGAGCAAAAATAATAATAAATTATGGTGAATGATTACTGTAATAAGAAAGGCTATATATCACTGTTAGGTGAATACAATACATTTTTTAATGTGAAATTCGGATTTAGCAACCCAAAATTTACTAAAGAAATGTATTTTTGTATCAATATTTGCATTGCATATATTTATGACCGCCTCTCTTAAGGACTGCAACCACTGTGCGTCCGGACAATACAGTGAACATGTTGCTCGTTTTGCACGGCTCTGTCTGAAGTAGGCTTGAAAATTTTGCATTTTCCTCGTTGTTTTCGAAAGATTTTCTGAAAAATCCGTTTTTGAGAAATTGAATACAATACATTTGCATGTATTTCCGTTCAGATAGTGCAAAAATATCGCGATTTCGTTCAGTACAGCGGAAGTTATTCGCAGTTAAAGACTGGAAAAATATCTCAGCAGGAATTTTGGAAACGGGACCCCAGTATTGAAACGTTGGAAGTATTCTACTTCAAAAATTTGTAACAATGGATTTTTTGTAATTTAATTTATTTACATAAATTTTTGTTTATCTCATAAATGTTACAACTTCCATTTCCTCTAACTCTTATTCAGCTTGCTTTGATATATAAAATATGGTAATCGAACAATTTTGCTTTGGAACATGCTGCATGCGAGAACTTCTACGCCCTTCTAAAAATGCTCTGTGATATAATGATCTCATTGACTATGGAAAATGTTAATTCCATATCAACTTTTGAATAGGGCTAATAAGATTTGTAAACAAACTTTTTTGTTGTTGATTTCTCTTAATTTGTTATAATTTCAACACAGAAAACATTTGGAATTGAATCTATCAAGGGTAAAGATGTTGATTCATGTGTATTTTTCATGAAATTCAACTCGGCGGCGTAATAATGAGCAAAATAAGTTTGTTTACAAAAATCTCATTAGCCCTTTTGAAGAATTAATATTGAATTCTTCTATGCCAGTAAAATGTGTAAAGTTTCATCGGAATCGAAAATGATCGGTCATAATTTTGATGTTATTCGAACTGATCTTTGTGGAATTCCTCCGGAGTCTCTGGAGTCTCTGAAGCCAGAGAGAGATGGCAACTCTAGGTAAAGTCCACGTGCACAACGTTGGGGGGCGTAGAGGCACAGACAATGTTTACGCTTATCCAAGCAGAGGTGAGCGGGAGTACAAAATGACGGTTTTTGCCACGTGGTACATGAATGACGAGATGAAAGGCCTAAATCAAGTGGTAAGTTTTGATGTGTTCATTGAATATATTTCCAAGAATCGAGCCGTGTCAAAAAAACGAATAGAAAAAAAAAACAGCCAAAGAAAACTTCTTTGGTATTGATCGGAATCATAACTTGATTGATATTCAATATTCATACTCGTCGATTTTTTCCTAATAAATAATATTCTAAAAAAACTCTATTCATCTTGAATATAAACATGTGCAAATGATAATATATGATACAATTATAAAAAGTTGAAAATCTCATCTAAAGTTACCATTGCAGCAGGAATAAACATGTCTCAATTATCAGAAAACAAATGGTTATTCGGTAACCCAACACAGCGTGGATTGTAACTGTGCCAATGCTCGCTAATATAACAAAACGAACGGATCGGATTATATGCGAAGCACCATCGTACCATGATTAATAGCATTTATAAACACCATCTATCATAGTAGCAAATATTCTATTCGCACTCACACGGCAAACCATTCCGAAACACCAAAACGGTTCAATCGGAACTCCTCTCGGTTGAAACGGCAAACCGTTCGTTTGATTAACAATAATTCTGATTTAAGCCTCACAGGGCTGAATAGATTGCACACAATAAAAGTAAAAGAGCGCTCCCCGGAGAGCGATGATTTAGCTGTTGGTCGGATGTTCACGTTCGATTTTTGTTTCTGTGCCACTTTTCCAACTTCGATTCCTCTCACGAACATTGCTGCCCGGCACAAGTGTGAAAAAAGATAACGTAAACCCCAATCCTCTCACTAGCTTTGGCGCAGAAGGTCGTTGGTGGTCATTTGTTTGGCAAGACTACACCTCCACTTCCGGGCGGGAACTCGGAATGAATAGGATCAAGATTGTAGCTCGTTGATAGTCGCCTACCCCGAATGTTTGCTCTTTATTTCCAGCCTGTCTGACGTTAGACCTTCGCGATTCATCAACCGTATATAAATTTGTGCTGGATGGATGTATGTATTATGTATTTGGTAGGAAGCCTTGACTGTTATACTTTTGTTCATTTCCAGCTCCCTTCAGTGCTATAACCCTAATCGAATGCTGCTCCCAAGATTAAGGGAATAAGCAGGTGTACGGGTGATATTTAACGGATGAAACAGCAATAGAACCCCCAATTCATCGAGATGAAAAAAGTTAGCGATGTAGGATTTTTTCTAACCCTTATCGATCCGATAGTTATAAATGCAATGTTTAATAATCTGAAATTAGTAAGATGGGGTTTTTCGGGAACAATTTCCTATGGTATATTTTAATTTAGCAATAGTTTGCTTTGAAAGCAGAGTTAATATACTAATGAAAACTCGTTTCATCTACCAATCGTGCTTGGGGTTGCCACCCCTCCGCGTTTGGCCAGGAGACTCCGGGTTTCGGAAGCGATCTCCGGGCCTCCGGGTTTTACATCAATTTCTCCGGGTTTGCTGGGAAGAAGCATAATTTCAATTTTTTTGGATTTAATCGACTCTTTACAAAATATTTAAAAAGTCTAAGTTAACTATTACTCTGGTTCAGATTTATTTTGCCCGAGTAATCCTTAATTTCAAGGTGGCGAAGATGAGTTCACCAAATATTGCTGATTTCTTCCACAAAGCAATGAAAATGAAACAAATACAAATCAAGGAAAGTAATACTTCGCTATATGCTAGAATTGAAATGTTGCATCCCACTAAGTCGTTCAAAAGTTATTTTGCAGCAATTTTACCAAATCAAGATTTACCAAGATATTTGTTCTAATCCAACTGACTAGGTCAACATCAATCGAGTTCTTCCGGTGTTATTGCCACTCCTTCGGCGACCCTTAACTGTTGGTTAGGTAGGTGAGTTTCGTCCCTTAGTAGCGACCTCTGGTGATAAATAACCTACACCACATAGTGCTTTCCATGAAATGCCGCAGCCCTGCCTCCTTTACTCTCCTTTTCCTGATAGTTATGGAGGAGAGCAATGCTCGTTCGACTTATCCTCCACAGCGAGAGTAGCTGGTGCTTTTGTATTCCTGGCACTTAGTCGGGGAAGTAAAATACCACACCATATTAAACCGACAAAACCGTTCTCAAACGTGAAACATTTACAGCTTTATTTTAACGTATTAATAAAAAGCTATTAAAGTGGTCTAAAATGTCGAGCAATCGCTTTGATTTCAATTTCTGTCTAGTTTGACTCAAAATCCACCCCCCGGCGTTCAGTGAAAATCTCCGGGTCAGAGTCTCCCCAGGGGTGGCAACCCTAATCGTACTCCACAATGTGTATATGATTTCCACATTGAGTAGTTGAAGATTAAATTTTCCAAGCCAAATTGTGAACATATCTGTTCCCGAGATAGAGAACATTGTCACGTGTCAGCATGAATGTCAATCCCCTTGATATGTTTGGTTTTGTGAAATCCAAACCGAAGAGGCTTGAGCCGCCAACTTATTCCGAGTAACACATTAATAATTATCAGTAAATAAATTTTAAAATTTTAGAAAAAAAATATCTTTGATATCAATCACCACAAAAAGCAAAAGCTCTGAACGCAATGTTCCATTAATTATCGTTCCAGCTTTTGGGCAGTTTCCGAGTAAAACAATAGATTATAATTAATTGGCGAAGCCTCATTATTTATCACATCGTTATTCCGATAAATCCTATGTAATGCACTCACGTACAAATTTAAATTCATTGGTCATAATCAAATTCGTAGAATTTTTATTTATCATTGGTCTCGACTTGACAACAGATTGTAGAGCCCACTATCATTTTTCTGTTCCAACGTTTATTCGTCGTAATTATTTTATTTCAATTCAGTTATTCTGTTTGCGCATCACTATCCATTATCAACTGAAAGCAATACGCACACTTTAAGAGCGTAACATGGCTTGCCTCCCACCCGGAAGAATGGAAAATAAACATTTATCATTGACAGGCGCCTGATTTCCGTTTAATATTTGCCGCCGAATCGAACCCCTAAAAGACCAGATCATATGCAGATTGTTCGAAGGGGTGCAGGAGCCTTTCAATGCAGAAAAAGTGATTCCGAAATATGTCATCCAATACGGAAAAAGTTAAATATTATTTTCTGAAAAACGGGTCATCCGTTGAAGAAGATGACAATAAATTCGCATTTCATAAAGTGGGGAGTAGTCGGCTAAAGCAAGCAATACTTTCTTGACGAAATTAAAGTGGTAGTATTCCGAGCGCGGCTACAGATACCCTGCTGAATACTACACATTCGTACACAGCTTTCGTCAAATCCAATTGTATGGTATTCCGTAGTTTGATTAAGGGTCGATTTCTTCAGCCTCGTTTAACGTTTAAGCCAGGTTTAAACGTACTGGTGAACCTGATTTGAAAGTTAAGCGAGGGTGAAGAAATCGGCCTTAACACCGCCAACCTCGTAGCTTACTTGGATCTCATAAAGGCAAATGGGAGTTTTTCAGATTTTTTGAATATCTTTCAAATAAATGCGTCAAGTTTAAATCGAACAAATTTTGCTTGTAAAACCTTTTAAATATCTCTTCGAAATTTTTAGTGGCTTTGAAAGGAGTTTCATCAATAAGTCTTATTTATCCAGGAGTCGGTAATGATTGTTTCGGATCTTTGTCTAGTTTGACCTAGAATTCGCTAAAGAAAAAACATATTCGGTGCGCCAAAACATTGCCAGCTTCTGAAAATACAACATCTCATTTACTCGACCGTGTAGCTGACTTTCTTTGGTTTCGGGGAGAACTGATTCAGGTGATTTTTGCAAGTCCTTGATTTATACACACTTAAATGATATTCCGCTGTTCAGTAATTTTGTTGACGGAATATTTCGGTAAATATTAAAAATAACTGATGTTTCGGTAACCCTGCTTCACTTTACAGAAGTTCCGTAAAAAATTGCCGAACAATTTGTTATACGCACTCTCTTTTATCATATTCTATAAATAAAAGTACAATATGTAGGGGTGACCGGGGCTGGTTGGCCGAGTGCCTTTTATGAAAAGGCTATTATGCGCAGTAGCGACATCTATAGTAATTTTGGTGGGGTATTAGGTCGCGCATATTCCGACGTAGTTTTAGGTGATTTTGTGTTGTCGTTTGTAGAGGAGCACATTTGTTCTTTTTCCGGCGCTGATGAGTAAATTTTTGTTTTTGTAAAGTAAAATGTGTAACGCGAATCAATTCACATCTGATTTCCAAAAATGTGGTACCGCTGGAAAAGGTATTTAAATCCCAACAAAATGGTATAACGGTTTCCAGTGTAACCTTACTTTTGTTTTTGTAAATCGTGATTGTTCTCGAAAACATGCATTGGGGAAGGTTGGCCGAGTTGTTTAGCCTTTAGCTTAGAGCAACGTGCACCTTGATATACGTGAAATGCTAACCTTTTTCTGAGTGAAATAGGATATTTACCACAATAGATCTAAATACTGGTCGTAATGGTTCGTCTCCTACAAAAAATGCTAATATTGATGATAATGAGTAAAAATATACATTAGAAATAAGTAATAACAATAAATTAAAATTGTTGGCAAAAAGAAAGAAGAGATAAGTACCTCCCATTAAAGATTGAAAATTATTTATAAAAACAGATGATTCCAATATTGCCCTTTCAATCCTGAATTTTTCCTTCTGAAGATTTCCTGGCAAGATTTGTAACAGATCAACCCAACCCCGAACAACTCTTGTCCATCAGCATAGAATCCGCTGCAGATGTAAGCCTGCCGGAAACCTCAGACTATCCTCTAGACGAGTGGAAAAACTGATTCTAAGAAGGGCCAAGGTCGTAAACGCGGATCGACTCAGATTTTGACCGATTCCCCAATAAAAGCAGCTTGTGAGGAGGAGACATCGAAAAAAACGTAAGCGTGTGCTGGCGGAAGGAAACAAAACAGCGATAGCTGTAAAAAAGCTCACTAAAGCTGCCGAAACTAAGTCAAAAATAGTCAAAAAGACTAAAAAGTAAAGAGTGGAGTTTTTTTTGCACCTCAAAATGAATTGCAAAATGAAGTTTTCTCACTAATAAACGTTTTCCACTGATGCATTTGATGTGTTTCACTTATTTTGCCCCAGTCCTGGGGTTGGTTGGCCGATTTTTCTTTCCGCCTTTGATTGTTAATAACTTTTTTCCTGATTTTGTTTTATAAATGATTTTTTTTACATATTTGCTCAAGGGTTGAATCTTCATGACAGTACAAACCGTTTATTAAAAAGTTTAACAAGAAAAAGTACAGAAATTCCGAAAGCAAAACTCGGCCAACCAGCCCCGGTCTCCCCTACGGTGATACTTTATTATTCCCGAATACGGTAAAAAAAATTACCGAGTGGATTGTAAAACTAACTCCTCACTACTGAAGTTCGGTGAACATGTCAATCCACGACAATGAACTGTCAAACCGCGGCCATTTGCAAGCTTGAAAAGAATTGTAGTTACCGGTTGTATCTGCTATTCAGAGTTGATGATAGTGAAAACAAACAATCGGATTTAGTGTAGACACTAAAATCGGAAGTACTGGGGGAGCATGATGAGCGCCTCATCAAAATTTTCCGTGAGTATTCCTTTAATATCCCTATCCCCTTCCTTCTTTTCTTCCGGATCGTGATAATGTTTTTACTGTCGGGAGCTTCGCTTCAGATGCGTCTCTGACTGTACGATTGTAATTATTTTTATTGCATTTAATTTTATGTACTGCGCGAGAACTATATAAAAAATAAAAGCACGAATGCTACACATATCGTAATCCAAATACAAATCCGAATGTCCTTCTAATTTACATGTTTTTCAATCTAAATGTAAATTGAAAGTACCGAAAAAGCCCGGTAGTTATTTTCTGAAATTACCGAAAAAATCTGGTGATTTTTGTACTGAAATCACCGAAGCCTTCGGTAGTGTTTGACAGATCAGTGAAAAATTCCAGCACCGAATGTTCTGTTACTGATTTATTTACATTCAGCTGTTGAAAGTTCGGTAAAAAATTACCGAATGCTGCAAAATTTTCTAAATGTGTATATTTGGTGCAATATTATTAAAAATTCACAATTACAACCATGTGAAAATTGCGAAAATGTAGCATAATGGAAACGCAATAAATTTATAAAAAAGCAAAAAAGAGCAGAGGAGGTAGAATTCAAAAGCATAAAAAGGGAACTAATGAGGAAAGAATAATAAATAGATAAAATGGAACAAAACGAGAAAGCTGAAAAAAGACATGTAAAAATATTTTCAAATATGCAAATAGTCACAGCCTACCAATATCGACTCAATATCAAGTGGAGAAAGAACAGAAAATGGAGAAAATTAAAACAATGAAAAGTCAAAATTTGAAAGTATGTAAAAAAATGATGAAATAGCATTAGTGTCAATAATTGAAACAATAAAATTAAAAGAAGGTAATGAAAAAGGACATTAGACCCCGAGAGGATGTTGCGATAACAGAACGACAATATTCTTGAAGAGGTGTTGTCATTCAAATTCAGTTTAAACCGATTTAGGTTTATAAACTTTCACCGTGACTTTTTGTAAGCCATAATTCATTTTATCACCCTTTTCCGCTAGAAATTCCAGAGAACGGTACTGCAAAAAATACTGCTGTTAATTTCTCTGTAAGCGACTTGGTTCTCAGAAATTTCCAACAAACTGCCTACGCACATAATCCTGGTGCATGGCGGAAATCTAGCCACATCAAATATCAGTACTCTTTAAATATTCCTTGGGATTCCACGTTAAAAGAATACCATTGTGAATATATGGTTCGACAATAAAACGCAAGTCCCCTGCCTTCCCACTTATCTCCTCTAATTTCTGTTTCAGCCAGGTACAACTTTGTTCGGTATTCGGAGAGAATCAAACAATACTATACCTTAAACCGAACCCAGTGAACTTGGGGATGAATGAGTTAGTAGGGATTGAAAAGAGACAACCTCCAGCGCAATCGAATAGTAACCTTTCTCCAACTTTGCTTGCACTCGATAAGTATTGTGACTCGAAGACTCTATACAGTGAGCCGAACCATTGTTGTATAGAGCACCTCTGTGATTGCGCTCCTTTTCTTTTATTTTGATCAATTTTTTCACATTTTTTAAGGAATTAGAAGAAGCACGATTCTCGCAACTGCTAGTATTCACACCTGATGTTGTAGGAAGTGACTCAATTTTCGATTCCCCGCAAATTCAAAACGGATATATTCGCATCAACGGTTTCAGCAAAAAGAGTGGGACTTAACAATCTAGTTCACACAATTAAATCCAATTTTTTCTACCACTTATTCAAAATTAATTATCACACAGTAGACCCGCAAGAGGTGTAGCTACATCTAGGTGTTCAAATGATCAAAGACGATGTACTTATGATCAGATAACGACGGTTGGCGCTCGTTGGGTACGAGTCAGTTTTCCAACTCATGCATAATACCGTCAGAGCAGAGAGTTATATCTAACACCTCTTCTCTGCCAGATCGTGCAAATGTTGATTGATTTCCTATATTTAGAACATGCAAATTTGTGCCGCTTAAATAGTCCATTAATTTGGTGCCTCTCAAATTGATATCCTTAAATTATGTGATGGGTATTTGCATCACCACCGATTATGAATGAAACCCATTTCTGTCACAGTATGATACAACCCTTTTGAAATCATCGGAAATCATATTGGCTGCGACAGCACAAATGTCACGAGTTGTGAGATCGGATAGAAGATATGCGTCGATAGCACTATTCGCAAGTTGATAGGCACGAGATATTTCACCTGGATTTGTCATACCATTTTGTTGAAAGCTACGAAGACGGGGTTAAGTAGCTTTCCAACAGAAGTTTCATTCGTGGAAATACGTTTCATGAACCTATGGACACTTTTCCTTCTTGTAAGAGAAGGGATAGATTCATAGTTGGTGTACGTCTATGCTGAAGATTAATTTGGGCTACTCGAACCATGGTCGATCAGAGCATTGCACATTTCATCACCGGCACTAGAGGATATCAAATACGTTGGCTTATAATTACCTATAGCAACTCCGAAATGGGCATTAGTTTTATGACCTTCATTAGAATCTCACGACTTGCGAAGAAACAAACGTCCACTGTGTAAGAGATTGCTTGACACAGCTCGGATGATACCCACGACACTTCGTGCTCGACTGGCATATCATGCCAACCATTCAGTCCTCAGCACGGAGAAACACCTTGACTTGAAGACTCCTGTTTTCAGCCGCCTTTTACGGAATGGGAGCAGGAGCCCAGTAGATCGATTCTTGCTTGGGATACTTCAACCCACCGAATGCCACACGGCCTCCAGGCTGGTTTTGTACGGAGAAAGATGTTAACCTGTTATGAACCTGCTAGTAGACCACAACCACATCTGTTGTTAGGCGCCTCTTACGACATGGGAAAAGAAACCAGTGGGTCAATTCATGGTTAAAATACTTCGAGAGATTTCAGCCCGCCGGATACCACACGAAATGCCGAGTCGGTGCTCGTTCTTTTATATGTAAAGATTAATAAATGTGATTATTGAGCAGTCTTCCCATGAACATCGACAAGTTTGCATCTGTGTACCAAATTTCGTGCACGCGTTCAACCTCAAACATGCTTTACCTTTGTGTACAGGTTCGCATCGAACACCGAAACCAAGCGATCGATGTGTAAACTTAGGTTTAAACACCGTGTGCGTACATAAGAAAGGCACACACAAAACAGAATGAGTCAATGCTAGTGATGATGGATGACAGAAAGAGAAAACTAGTATCAAGAACCTGTGTGTACGAACACCGGGTACGTACATGATGTTCGGTTGTGCAGACGAACATGTGCTCGTGTTTTGGTACGCATTAGCGCGTTCGAGTTTGCACACGAAATGATGGTGTAGGATGAGCACAGAACTAGAGCGAACATGGTGTTCGATGTTCATTTGGGAAGACTGTTATTGAGCATACGAAGTTTATGGGCAGATAGCGAATAATTGTAATTAATATGCTGTTTATTCTCCCGATGAGGCAAAGATATACCCTGCTCAACAAACTGACTATCAAATCTACCACGATGATATCATCAGAATATTCTCCGACATTAAAAATTTTCATCTGACTGAAGTTTGAAGCAAAGCAAATTGGTCTGATCATTAACATGACACAGATAAAATACATAAGAGCAAGAGCTTCGACGGAAGAGATATCATATTTGGGTTAACTGATAACCGCCGATTATCACGCCAGCAGAGAAATTCAGAGACGTATACTAGCAAGTAAGCTTGTTTCCTCTGGGCTACAAAAAACCCTCAGTTGAACAAAGTACGCTCCCGCACGCCAGACATGTACGTAACACTAGAGTGACAGAAAAAAAATGACCCCCTTGGGCCCACCCCTGAGTCGATTCCTAGTCCCACCAGGAGTGTCTGCTCCAAATTTGAGCCAAATCGAACAAGTCTAGCTACCGGACCAACGTGCTTGAAGTTTGTATGGGATTTTTCGACAATTTACATGAAGAAAACCCACTTTCGCATATTTTCCCCGCTAGGTGGCACTGTATACATCACATTATCACAAAAAGTGAAACTTAAGAAGATAATTCTATTATCTACAACTTTGTTGAAGACTGCAAAGCGATCCGACTCGAACAAGAAAAGTTATTAAACTTTTAACGAAGTGATGTCTGAGTCAGTTTTGCATGGGGCCTAGCAGTGCATGGTAGTGTATCAGTACTAGGTTCTAACAAACTAAACATTTTTATGAAATAATGGTTAGATTTAGCTCACTAGAGTATTCGGAAGAATTGTAGTACATAATACGAGTTATGTTTTGGTAAGAAAACTTTAGTTCCAGCTGTGACCGCATAGATGGCGCCAACACTAACTTTTCAACGGAGAGAGATAGAAATTAGGTGTCTTCTACAAAGTTGTAGAACAGCATTTTTTCAGTAATTTTGCCAAACATCTCGATATTCTATCTCTCTCCGTTGAAAAGTTAGTGTTGGCGCCATCTATGCGGTCACAGGTGGAACTAAAATTTTCTAACCAAAACATAAATCGTGTTATGTACTACAATTCGTCCGAACATACTATTCAGCTAAATCTAAGCATTATTCCACAAAAATGTTTAGTTTGTTAGAACCTAGTACTGATATACTACCACGTACTGCTAGGCCCCATGCAAAACTGACTCAGACATCACTTCACTAAAAGTTTAATAACTTCTTTCAACAAAGCCGGATTGACTAGCTGTCTTCGACAAAGTTGTAGACAATTAAATTATCTTTCTTATTTTCACTTACAGTGATAATACGATGCATACAGTGCCACCTAGCGGTGAAAATGCGAGCTAGTGGGTTTTCTCCATGTAAATCGTCGAAAAATCCCATACAAACTTCAGGCACCTTGATCCGGTAGCTAGACTTCTCCGATTTGCTTCAAATTTGGAGCAAGTACTCCTGGTGGGACTAGGCATCGACTCAGGGGTGGGCCGAGTGAGTTTTCAAAAATTCATTATTTTTCTGGGCACTCTAACGTAACACTCATTAGTTGTCTTCTACAGCCACGAAACTTGGACTATGCTGGCGGAGGACCAACGTATGAACCACGAATTACAATAATAGCTTGGAGAAACATCCATCGTTTGCACAGCGAAAATTGAAGGGCTCAAAATGGTCCTCGAACCTAATCCGACAGATACAAGAAGGAGAGGTGCACATTGAGTAAGGTGGATCGACCAAGCTGAAGGCTGGCGACAAATAGCCAGTGTACTGAAGACGACTTCTTGATACAGCAAAGGACATCACGGCCTTAGACTTATAGCTAAGGTAAGTTAGGAAGGATCAGGGGGTCGGCGCTTAGATAGTAGCCTTAAAACTCCAATCTTATCAAGGAACGGCTACTTGGCATAGATGTCGTTGTCTCTATCTAGTACGTTGTGGTATCGATCCGATGGGTATTAGTTTTGGGAAAGAACACCGGTCACTTCATCAGTTTACCGCGACTCGTCGCTAGTGTGTCGAGTTCATTGACAGTGGAGAGCTCTTAATTCTGTTTCCGGTGACTCAATCAGTTGTTTCCGGGAGCAAACCTTTTTAGCGGTTTAGAAGAAATCCAGCGGCTACAATCAGGGGCATCGTTCACTGTAGATCAATATCCCAATTCGTAGAGAGTTCAGCAATGTTGAATTTCGACGGTACGTACATTGATTCCTTCGAGTTAGTTATTGTCAGAATTATACCAATGCGAATGGTAATGGTCTACGTCTATGGACACTGGATTTAATTCATGTTTGCACAGTTCGCAACTAGACACAGCAGTATCACACAACAGTGGTTTGGGAAACAGTGCTCTCTTCACGCGATCTCTAAGATTGATGGCTTGCTAGATCCTTTGCAATGGGTGACCTAAGATTGTACTGGCGTAAGCAAAGCTAGCCTAACTGTCCAAAAAGTCCGACCACCGTCTGTTCAGATCCTCTGGAATCTGTTGATACCCATATCTTAATCCCCCAGGTGATTTCTTGTTTGGTGGAAATGTGTTCCTCGGTGGAACGAAAGGCTTAGCATCCTCTGGGCTGTTTGCCTAAAAGTCAAAGGACTCGTTCAGATGACAAGATCAGAAAGAGTTAGAGAAAAGCGTAAGGTGATAATTCGGGTGGCCAGGGCCGCTTTTAAACGTGAGATAGTGTTGAGCAATTCCACCGGTTATAAGGAGCTGTACAGAGAAGTAGACGCCAATCCCTGGAACAACAGTTACCGTGTCGTCTTGGCTAAGATCAAGGGTCCAACGACGCCAGCACTGATAAATTGTAGACTATCGTGGAGCGTCTCTTATCGAAACATGGTCGCCTACACCGTACGTCGATACAGACGGTGGAAATGTTGGTGACAATCGGGTTTCTAACAACCGATTCCTTACAGTTGAAGAAGAACTTAAAGCGAAGAAAGCTCCCGGGCCGGACGGTATCCCCAACGTGGCACTGATGACAGCGATCCTGGCGATTCTGTGTATGTTCAGGACAGTATTATGAAAGAGCTACCTACCAGGTGATTGGAAGATCCAGAAGCGAGTACTGCCACTTAAATCAAGGAAACCACCAGGATATATAGCAGCATATCGGCCTATATGTCTGCCGGATAATCTTCGTAAACTACTGGAAAGCGTCATCCTCAACAGGCTACGCAGAGGCAGGTTGGATTCCGAAAAGGGATTTCAACGGTAGATCGAGGTGAAGAACGTCTTCAACAGCGCCAGCGCTGAGTGGCTGTCACCGTAGTGCTGCACGGTTTCAGATGGTTCCCCAGATGCGGGAGGTAGTGTACCAACGTGCCATGGCCAGTGTCGGTGGACTCTCAAAACCATCGATGCGTGTGCTGAAGCTCCTGGGTGTGATGGTCGACGATTCGTTGAATTTCAATTGCCACGTCGACTATTTGTGCGAGAAAGCGGCCAGGACAAGTAACACAGTGGTAAGGACCATGTCGAACATCGGAGGAGCCAGATCCAGCAAGAGACGTCTCTTGGCGAGTGTCTCATCCTCAACACTGAGATACAGTGTTCAGGCCCAGACTTCTGGCTTGAACTGAAAGCGCGACCTGGCGAAGTTGACAAGCACGCTTCGCCTAATGACTGTCACGAGTGTGTACATAATGATACCGTCGGAGGCGGTATGCGTCATTACCGTGATGATCCCCATCTGTACCACTCTGGCTGAGAATGCGGACGAATTCCTAAAATACAAGGAGACTGGTCGTGGCAGACTCGCCGGGAACTCTCCGTTGGTGCAGTCTAAGTCCATCGCCGGAGACTAGATGAGTGATGTGAGACGAAGTACTGGTTTCGGATCGTCGGGGCGCCAGCGTACCGGAAGTGCCGAACCGGACTACCAATTTGCTCGCGAATGAGAAGATAGGCAGGAAAACAGCGGGCATCGTGCTGCAAGAACGAACGCCTTGGCGTAAGGCGGCGCTGCGGAATGCCGTCGAATTACCACCAGTTTACTTTCTTCGTTGAAGCAAGTACAGCGAGCGTGTTGCATCCAACTGTGCACAGTAACTATAGCAGGAGCAGCAACAGCTAGGAATTGAGCGTTGTAAATGCGTAAACCTTACTCCGAAGTAGTCACATCCAGTGATCCCGAGGCATAAGGAGAAGAGGTAGTCCAAGTAAACGGCTTATGAGTAGTTCGGTGAAATTTCTAGTAGGTCAAACTTCTGCCAATCTCACTCCCTGAGTGATTAGATCAGGGTCTGTTTGCAGGTATTTGACCTTGACCTCTATACCTCTATTTTGCTTACTACGCCACTGTGTTGGAGAACTTGGCACGATCTGTTCTTCAGAGAGCTCTGCCACTTAGACGGAATCGAAAGGCAGGTTGTTTTCTGCAGAAACTTACTCGCACACTTGTCGTTATCGGATTACGGAACCCTCTATGAGCCCAGGACAATAGTGCTTTCAAAAGTGAAGTAGTCGCGCACCTGCTTTTCAGCTCTCGATTGGGATTGGAGACCGCCGCACAGTGGCGGATCTTCAAACAAAAGTCTGGACAAAACCTCTAGTGTTACCTAATTTGGCTGAAAATCACAAGTTATGCTAATTTTGAGGTGCTGAGCTTATTTTTGATGTCAAAAGTCGTAAAATATCAAATGGATTTTTTCCGTACAGTGTCATTGAACCTTTCTTATGACTATGATCCCGTTCTCATGATAGATTTTCCGTTATTGTACACAAATATCAGCAATATCTTAAAAATGAAGAACAATACTTTAAATCCATTGTATAATGTATTGGTTTGCTGTAGATTGTGTAACTATTTTATACAAAACACCATGCGCCCCCATATCAGCAACAAAGCATCAAAATCTCTTTATACCTGTTAGTGCACCTAGGCGCAGGACGAGAGCATGATATTCGAAAAGTAGAGGTTATTTCCCATCAAATGTATACTACGGGACCGTTCCGAAATTATTCGCATGTTTGTACAGAATACATTAGTGAAAAAAGTATTTTTGATCTGACCACCTCAAACATATTTAAACGAAAAAGTCATAGTTTCAAGCAAATTTACTGAATGTATTTTAATCGCTAACCAAGTTTTTTCATTCTTCTACACAATGAAACTAGTTGTGCTAAAATCGGACCAAAATCAAAAGAGCAACATGCATTTGAAGTGACCAGAGCAATTGTGGTTTCGGAAATGAAAATCATTAAAATGTTGGATTTTGCTACGTTTAAGCTGATGTTAAAAACCGTGTTCTTTTCCAATGGTCATAAAATTTTGAATATACATCATTCAATACATGAGAAAATTAGGAAAAATATAAAATCAATATTTCAAAAATACATTCTTGAGGTTTTGGCCAGCCTCCAGCCACTGTGCGCCGTGGGGTGAAAAAAATTGATTGCCGTATGAGACGGTTGTCCAAACACATCCTGACAATCCGCGTGAAAAACTGTTATAGTATTTGATTAGCTCAATCAGTATCAGATTACTGTTTCTTCACAATAATTATTTTTTTCATAATATTTTTTTATTAGGATTGATGGAATTATTAATTGTTTAAAATTGTAATCTATCATACAATAATATAATTAACGACATATAATCGTACAAAATAAGATACATTATATACACTCAAGCCTCGAATATATGCATACAATGCAATTCGATGCAGACCTAGCAAGTAAAGTTACATGGCAAGCACGGTTGGCTCAATTCAGCTAGCTAAAAGGTAATATTTTGAACTCGATTTTGAAAAGACTTTTATTTTCCATAATCGATAGTTTCCAGTGTGAGTACAAAAAAAGCAAGCCGTGCAAAATTGTTTCTGCTGGCACATTACCTTCTGACAACCTTCAGTTCACCGGAAAAGTTAAGGAAATCGAAATTTTCTCGCGTGACCATGTGAATGTGTGCCTTGTTTTTCACATCATTTCCGTTTCACTTTCAACCCAGAAACCTCCCCGTACGGCACCTATCCTCCTGGTTACCGAGCAATAAAATACGAATTGTATATTGTAAGTGCAGGTTCAGTCGTTCGCTCGCTAGGTAGGTAGTTATCATGTGTGCATCAGCGTAATTTGTGCAGCAGCACACACTTTGTTATTTCTGTCGTTCGGGAAGCAGCCGGAAAAAAAACTCGTGCATTAAATGTCATATTGACATATCAATATATTGGATTTTTTTGCGGAACCTGTTCCCGAGTGGCGGCTTCCGCTGCAGCTGGATTTCATTCCAGTGCCACGAGGCAATTTGTTCGTAATGCAATATTTTATTTTTCGCGGATGCAGTGTTTTATTGGATTGTAAATTTGAGTGAGTAAATTTCTGGACGCTTCTGGTCCTGGCGCAAACGAGACAAAACCAAAGCCGTGTCCGGAGCATAAATTAAGGTCTCACTTCCGGTGGCCATCCATTGTTACAATTGGACCACTGACGGAGCGTAACTAGCTGGTGGGGAGCCGACCGGCCAATCACGCAAACAATTGAGTGAGTGTTCTTGGTCGGAGCGGGAAGGAAAGCAGGCCAAAGCGTGGGGCGGGGAGGGGGCTTCAGTGTGAAACCATTTCACGAATACAACATAAATTAACGGTTCGATTCGGTTTCATTGTTTTGGCCTTCGATTGCAGCTACAGCGAATTAAGATAATTTCATTTTTGGCACCCCATTAAACAAACGGACGGCAAAATGATGGAACATGGGATTATCAGAAAGTACACCGATGTCCGGGTGAAAATTTCCGGATGGAACGAGCGAGTGCAGCAGTATCCGAAGGATTGTCCCTGCTGCTCCGTCGGGGTGAGTAAACGATATAAATCACGTACAGTTCGTGAAATCGTGGTTAGTTACTGCAGTTAGTGAAGAACTGATATCAGGCTTAATTGCGGTAATAGCGGAACGATAATTCTTATCATTTTTGGATTATAGTAAAGTTTGTGGTTATCTAAATTTAGTGCCTGTACTCAAACCTCTGTTGCGGAATGATTTAGCTGTTCAACTTGAGGCGTTTTTGCACCAACCCGAATGAAAACGAGATTTAAATTTACATAATCAATCAAAAATTAAATTAAATTAATCAGTTTTAGTACGATTTAGAGAATGTATTCATGTTAAACTCTGTTGCGAACTCAAATATATCCACACTCCATTCAGCTGCATTGTGCACTTACATTTAGTGCACAATGCACTGCATATTTTAGTTCAAGCAATGTTTTCAATTTCAGCAAGCCTCGTATCGGACTTTCGGTTACACAACCAAACACTACATTCCCAGAACAACAACTCAAGCGATGTACGATGATGTCTGGAGCTTTTGCCAGCATGGCAGTGGGTTTCAACGAAATGACTACGGCGATTTTGTCCCATATCGGTCTACGTACCAGACGGATTACAACAATCGTTTGCCGACGATGTGCTAATCAAAGCTTAGTTCGTGCAGCAAAAGTCCTCATTTGGTAGTGAATTTAGAGGTAATGTATTTCGTATTCCGAAGCTTAAGCTTTATCCAATTTGATCTGATTAAGTAAAAAGATAACTTTCTTCTATATTTTCGGCAGATAACAGTGAACGACGTACTGACAGCCCAGTCACACGTGTGAGCCTACGATGAAGACAAAATTACTTTTTTCGCCATGCTAAAGGATGCTGTACACCCGGTTGGTGTAGCTTACCCGGTCACCCGGAAATGTGAACCATGCAAGTCAACCCAGCAGTGATGATTATTTACGGTGGCGGAAAGGAACCGGACAGACTCGCTGCAGTGTACTGTTCATTTTTCTTCCTGGTTTTGGTAAATTTATTACCGGGATTAGGTAATGCGAGCGCTGAAGCTCTGTGTCAAGTTCCTAAATTCTTAATAAAGCCAAATTGAGTGAAGTGATTCTACCGGAAAATTGGGAGGGATAATGAGTTTTGCTTTGGTGGGATTAGTTGACAAAATTTGAAACAGAAAGATAATGATATTGGAAAGAGCTTGCAAATATGCTTATGCTTTTCACGCAGAGAAATATTTCCTCGAAGTTGATGGTGAAGTTGTTTTTTGGGTTGACTTCATATTTTTACGTAATTAACGTTTGTTCACTATGCCGATATTTCCTCATTCTTGTAAAAAAAGGTATATAAGCTTACCTTGAATAGTTTGTTTTTGGTGAATAAAATGACGAATGAAATTAATTCAAAATCACGTACATAAAAATAAATTTAAAAACCTACTTTAATCTACCCAATGGTGCAATTGTGCCTTCTTATTTATTCAAACTACGAATTAATAGCTGGATACGTTCAATACAAAATTGTGGAAATGACTAATACTACGTTCACACTACAGAGTTAAAACATGTTATAATAATTAGCAACAAGAAAAATGTCATCAAGATAGCGTTAAAACACGTTTTAACTCTGTAGTGTGAACGGAGTATAACATTATTATAATAACTTAGTATAGATAAGTGCACGACTGCCACGAAGCAGATGAGCAACATGTCGACACACTTGAAACAAACAGAAATATAACATTTAGTTAGCATAATCAGCGTGAGTTCAAAGTTGTCTTCATGTTAACATATTTTGAAATGCGTGATGGTGGAGGAGGGGAGAGGATGCGTTGGGACCACACCACTTATTTTGGTATACGGGTTGATGAAGGGAATGCGGGTGTGTTCTATCTGAAAGTGGGGTAACGAGAGGAAGTGAGAATGATGGTGAGAGGGGGGGGGAGGGGTGGATACGGAGGTGCAACATCCAACTGCAGATTATACGTTCCATTTGAGACTAGGTTAGTGAACATTGAAGTGAATCACCAAAGTGGCTTTAGTTCTGTAATATGCCTGGAACTTGGGATTTCCGGAATTATCGATAGTGGACAATATATTCCAAGAATATTTGATTCGCCATCAGTGATCTAGGCCTGCGAATCGAAGTAATTTGGTGTTCATTTCAACAGTCTTTTAACGTACTACGATTGTACTAATTCATATGAAAAATTCCCATGTTACCGCAATAACTATACTGTTACTCCCGAACCAAAAGTCAGAGCTGAATGAAATTCAATAACAGTCAATGAAAGTATTATATCGTTCATTTGATATGAAGTTTGAAAATATCGGTTAAGAGTGCGCTGGAAAATAGGGTTAGAGATTTTTCTTAAAAGATTTTTCTATCTCGAAGAGACGAATGACCCTAAGGTTAAATAAAACCTCTATAATCGAAATAAATTAAAAAAAAACGCTTTTAATCCACCTAACAGTGTGATAAGACATTTCTTATAACTCTTATCACTCTCTTCGGATATTATATCGTTTGAGAACATTTAGAACTTGATGTTTCGCGATGTTTTTGATAACACATACTACATGGGATAGTGGCAGGACTCAGAGAATCGCTCAAATCAGCATAGGACAACATCAGTGCTAGAAATCTCAAACCAAATCAATGGGAAAGCGAAAAAATGTCCCATAAAATAGACATTCCAACGAATTATTGTTAATGCTCTGTTAATAAAATATCCAAATTGTGGTGGGAAAACTGAATTTTCCTAAAGGGGTTATTTATTTATCATTCGGATGTATGAAAAAAGCCTTATGTTTACATTTGTGAATATCGCCCTTTTCACAAAAAAAGCGTTGAAATGAAATCGCAGCTCCTGATATCACGTTATCTCTGAAGTGCCTGCGTGCATAGTTCCAAATTTTACTTCGACATCGACTATTTCTAAAGGTGACTTCCCAGTAGTATCCTTGATTTGAATTATTACCGCTAATCCTAATGTCAAATAACAAATAAAAACCTCTCGAAAACGAACCGTTTGGGGAAATCATCATCATTACTGGAATTTTCATTTTCACGAAACTTTTCGATAGCCTTCCGTCACATGCGTTAATGCACTGTGTGCACAGTGCTCCGAAAATCTAGCGAAATCGTCTTAGGGCACCAGCGGGTCTAATTCAGAGCTATCTGCGCGGCGAGTTAAATCTGTAAAGAACACTAAAAATTATTTTCCATTCCATAATTTTCAGTTCAGCAATTCGAGAGATCGTACTCACCGCAAGCCATGAAAAATAGACTACGTTGTGAAGCGATGGTAACTCTTTATTAAAAAATCACGGTTAAATAAAAAATTAAACTATTAAAAAATTTCAAATAGTTTATAATTTTCACAAACTTATTAGGAAAAATTGTTTAATAAGCTTTCGTAATATTGTGTAGGACAAAAGCTGAAAATTTCAGTATTTTCTGTATCTGCAACATATAAACCCTTAAGTATACCAATTAATTGGTATACGAATTGGAATAGGTTCGCCAAATTTTGGAAGAAGTCTATAAAATAACCTCTTGAAAGCTACCTAAAAATTGTTGTAGTTCGATGCAATAAAAAAATCATATTTGGCAATACATATTTGGCTGATACAATTGGGGTGTCAATGTATTATAATAGATATTCAGCATTCGAAGAAGTTTCTTGTGAACGAGTGTAGAACGACTTTGTTTCTACTTACTTGAAGTCAGCGGCGTAGCCAGAAATTCGGTTTGGCGGGGGTTTGGTGAAAATCGATCTTACTGTCTAAACGGCATAATTCCGAAACCATAATTTTTGAAGTTTTAAAATTATGCAGAATTATTTTCGAGAAAACAGTAACAAGGTTCGTGTCTTTAGCGAATTTGTTGCGACTTTATTGTAGTCCTGAATATTAACCTGAGAAAATTCACCATAAATACTTCTTGGACAATATACCGCCAAAATTGTTTTATCAAATGATGCGCTGTTTAACGTTTGTAAAACTCATCGAAGATACTAAACATCCGAAATTGGCGGTTTCAAAATGATGTTATCTTGACCTTAAATTACTGTTTTTAAACATTTGACCTATACATACAATTGGTCATACAACAAAAATCAAATGCTCATCAAAATCGATCAGAACCTGCTAGAGTCGAATGGAAATCGTCATTTTTCATAAATTTCTCTCTACATTCGGAAAGTGTTATCCTCGTTATTAATCATATTACGTTTTCGTCTCAACTCGACGCATTCCCAAAATAAAAACCTGTTTTAATCCATCTAGTGGTGCAATTGTGCTTGTCTCATTTGTCCAGACTACGATTCCATGGCTGGTTATGTTCAATACAATGGTGTGAATGAATATTACATGTTCAGTACGATTTGCACATACATACAACGGATCGACAGCTACGATCTTGAGATACTATGTGATACTGAAACATCGCTTGAAACCAGCGGCGGATCATGGAGAAAGATCCGAGAGGTCCAGGTGCAGCCGAAAATTTTCAACTTGTTAAGAAATTTTAAATTAGTTTTAATTTTAAAGTAGCAACCCCTCACTGCATACTCCCTCCGGGCCGGTATGATTGACGATTTTTAGAGAGATTGCATAACCTTTCTATATGAGAAAGGCAAAAATGTACCAAAGTCCAAAGAAGTCAATTTTTGTCAAACATCTCAATGTTTCATGCATTTTAAAGTCATTTGGCATCAAAAATACAAATTTGATGTTGAAAATTTTTCATTTCAGTTTATATGAGAATTTGCTGTGTGATTGCACTCTTCAACTCGTAACTCCGGAACCGGAAGTCCAATCAATAAAAAATTCAATAACAGCCGATGGGAAGGTTGTACCTTTCATTTGAGACTAACTTTGTGTAAATCGGTCCTGCCATCTCTGAGAAACTGAGGTCACATTTTTTCCACATACACACATACATACACACACAGACATTTTCCGATCTCGACAAACTCAGTCGATTGGCATATGACACTCGGTATTCCGGGTCGGGATTAGATTGACGAATTTTAGAGTGAATGAGAAAGACAAAAACATTTTTGGCAAATGTTGAAAGTTATGCATTTTTTTGGTGAGCAGTTCTATGTTTCATAGACATTAAATCAATTTTAACTTCGCTTCCTATTAAATAAAGAACCTTATTACAATACATTTCTACAAAAACGAGATCAATTTGAATATAAATCTGAGGATTATGATTGATTACAAAACTCTGGAATTTTCTATTGGAATGTTTTCAGGCAGGAATTTGGTATTGATGCAATTAGACAACTGTGAAATCAAAGCCAATAGATCAGTTACATATCAGGACCCCATTCCGACAATTTATCAAAAGTCCTAATGATGTTAACAACAACAGGTTATCAATCCACGGATCAGATAATTGTTATTGTAATATTGAATTAAATCAGTCTGCATCAATAAATTTTCAACTTCAATCCAATATTTTTTTTGGGTGTTGTGGGGGGGGGGGTGTTGTACGGTGTTAAACCCCAAAACCTTCTCTTGGCTACGCCGTTGCTTGGAGTTATTTTTTTCGCTTTTCATTTTCCGATATGTTTCAGATCGATCCGATGGTTATAAGTTAGAAAAATTGCAGTGAGAAGGTTCGCACAAATGAACATTTTTGTACTGATAAGGTATCAAGTTCCTTCCAGACAACTTGGAAGTGTTCGGTGATTATTTGTAGCGGTTGTAGATAGTAAAATGAAATACAAAAGTCGTTTTATCGAAATAATGTTTAGCTTATTTCAATGGATTATTACTATATTGAACAATAAATGGGCGACAAAGAGTAATCAACAAACAACAAGCCATAACTTTTAAAGTATTCAAAATAGATATTTAAAGTCTTTAGTAAAGTTATTCGCAAAAGTAAGAGCTACAAATTTGCTGAAGACATCATTTCGATATAATCACTTCCAAGAAAATTTGTGAAAATATCTCACTCATAGGGGGATTAATCACCAAAAGCACAATTCCAAAAGAAAGGCCATATTACCTCCATTAAATTCTCCGAAGATACTATTGACCTAAAATAAGCCGTTTTGGCGTTAATAATAGATTATATGTTTTTGGTCATATTTCTGGCTATGGGAAATGATAAAAATCTTTCGTCCGCATTTAATGTTAAATATCTCTTTTGATAATAGTCCGATTTCTACAATCTATAGCTTGTTCGAAAGGTATTCGTTGAAGCTGTCTAAAAACATATAAATTGTTAATCTATATTGTCAATTTCGGCAGATAATTTCAAAAAACTGCAAAAAACGCCATTTTTACGCATTCAAACATTCATATCTTGGAAACTAAACATCAGAATCAAAAACAAATTAATAGCGTTCATACTGTTTTTTAGTTCTTTCATTTAAAATTGGTTTGGATAAGATCGGTTCAGCCATTGCTGAGAAACACGAATGAGAATTTGTCCGTTACATACACACACACACACACACACACACAGACACACACACACACACACAGACATTGTCCCAAATCGTCGAGCTAAGTCGATTGGTATATAAGACTCGGCCCTCCGGGCCTCGGAATAAATCTTGAAAGTTTGAGCGAATTCTATACATTTCTTTTATAAGAAATGTAAAAAGTAATGTTGAACCCGTTTGAATAAGTATTACATCATTCGGATATCATAGCATTACCAGTTTATATGGGAATCTGCTGTGTGACCGCACTCTTCAATCTGTAACTCAGGAACCGGAAGTCGGATCAATTAAAAATTCAATAGCGACTTATAGGCGCATTATACCGTTGATTTGAAAGTGTGTTTGTGTAAACCGGTTCAGTCATCTCTGAGAAAACTGAGTAACATTATGTGACACACACATACACTTAGGGGGCAGCAGAAATAAAGGTCAGGGGTTTAACGCTCTTCCCTTTGAACTCACTGCGAGTTGGGGAGTCTTGCTTGGATATGATGGGGTAATTCCAACGAAGCGAGTCAGTGCCGTTTCTGTAATCAATGATCTAAGCAATAAAAGCACACTAGGCCAACAGGAGTGCCAATCGGCACATCAGCATCGAAGTTTGTAACATCCTGATTACGGCATACTGATCGTAGCGAACATCAACGGACTAGGGATCACGGATTGGACGGTGACTTTGGGCTGATAGGTGCTGTCCTACTCCCAAAGTAAGGTAGGATGGCACCGATCTGAAACGGCGAGTGGGCTAACAATACGGCTGCGTCCGTTCCGAAAAACCCTGGCAGGTCTCCGGGTATGTTCAAAACCCGTCATCAACGGTTGGTGGTACTAGGTTCGGATGGACCATTTCCGATTTTACGCTGATCCGGTTCTGAACACTTTTTACTATTAAGGATAGTATCAACCCTATCCTGACCTCCCTACAGCATAGATAATTATGGGATCACAAGAGGCGACTACGTATAATGAGTGGAGATAGCGGCCCGGAGTTAAGACCCAACAAAATGGAGAAAGAATAAGGAACCCGCCCATATGAAGTAGGCGTGACGAATCCGTTCGCCAGAGGTGGTTTGGCGAGGTCACCACCACCACTAGCAGCTGAAGTTATTTAACAGTAGCAAGAGCAGGAGCAGGAGAAGCACCAGCAAGAGCAGCGGAAACAACAGTCTGAGCAGAGCCGGGTGAGCAAAACTCCACAGAAGCCAAAAGTGTTGGAAGTGACTAGTGGAGGAGCTCCACAAATTTGTGGACATTATGGAGATGGTTCTCATAATCTGATAGGCACTACTGTCTGCTGTGAAGAAGTATGACACGGCAATGCGGAGGGATGAGTGAGCATTGAAGTCCTCCCAAGCAGGGAAAGGTGAAGCTGGTTAGAGAACACGCCAGTTTCCGTGGCTCCAAAAAGGGCAAGAACTTCGCAATGAGCCGGAAGACCAGGGGGTCCAAGAGGCAAACGCACGAGTACGCTCTTACTGCTGAAGGAAAGGACGCCACTCAACCGGGAGAAAGCTGGAGTACCGTTATAGGTCGGAAGGAGAAATAAGGGAACCAGCAAAAGCGGTAGGAAGAGAGAAAAGTGGAGCAGAAGAGGAAAATGAATCCTCGGGCTCGTCAGAAGGCGTTAAAGGGCGAAGCCGTGCTCATTAAAGCCAACGACGCGCCGACATATACAGCTCTCCTCAAGAAGGTCATAGAGGATCCTGTACTGAGGGATTTGTGGGAAAACGTGAGAAGAACCAGGAGTACCTAAAAGGTGAGATGCTCTTCGAGTTGAAGGAGGATCTCACGATTAACAGCTCGATTACGCAGGAGATTATTACCAAATCACTTGGTCAAGAGGCAGAAGTTAAAGCCTTGTGCCCGGAGATGGTGATTGTTGTCATGGACCTAGATGGGATCACGACGCAAGATGAACTGAGAAATGCACTGAAGCAGCAATGAAACTTGGGCGAGGCTAAAAAGTCGCTGGAGGTAGGTAATATTACGGTTAGATTGTCGAGATGCGTATTGAGAGCTGTACCTCGAGTCAATAGATAAGCGGAGAAGTGCTTCAATTGTTTGGGCTTTGGATCTTTAGCTTGAGTTTCATAGGCCCGGATAGATCTAAGATGTGCTGGAAATACGGGGAAACGGGCCACCTTGCGAGAGACTACAGGTAAACACTGAAGTGTATGCTTTACATTCCAGCTGGCGGAAACGATGGGTGGCTTTAAATGCCCTGCCTACACGAAGGTGACTGAAGGCCAACAGTAATGGAGATAACCCAGAGAAATCTGAATAACTGTGACACCGCACAGCAACTGCTGTGGCAGTCTACGACAGAAACTATGTGTGATGTCGCTTTGGTTGTAGAGCCGTAGCAAGTCCTCCCTGATAACGGTGACTGGGTGGCGGATAGATAGGGAACGGCTGCGATACAAGTTATGGGCAGATTCCCCATTCAAGAAGTGGTAGAACACTCATACAAGGGCTTCGTGATCTCCAAAATCAACGGCATTTTCGTGTGTAGGTGTTACGCCCCTCCAAGGAGGACAGCAGAGCAGTTCAGCCTAATGCTGGAGCAGTTAACTGAGCAGTTGAACGGTTGGAAGCCGGGGGTCATTGGCGGTAACTTCAACGTCAACGTGGGTTTTTGTACAATTTTTTCCGTCTCAGGTCTTTCTTGAAAGTTTTTTAATGCTCTTTAAAAAAGTGCAGACATTGTCCCAATTTGTCGAGCTGAGTTGATTGGTATATGAGACACGGCGCTCCAGGCCTCGGAAAAAGTTTACAAAGTTTGAGCGAACTGAATAGCCCCGTAGGGGTAATTCGGACCCCTACATGGTAAAAGAATGAAAAAAACATAGAGGTTTGGAAATCGTCGCCTAGTTCTGCCATGGATTGGTGCAAATGAACTTTTATGGCACCAAAATGTAACTGAGATTTCAAACTAACAATCTTGAACGAAAAATTCTTTTACATCTTTCCACCTAAAAGAGCGATTTGCTTAGATAGGTCCGAATAACCCCGGGTTCCTCCATACATACTTTTTGTCTTTGCTACCGATAGGGTTCGTCGCGGTGCGGATGTGGGCGGTAAATGGATAGTCCGCACCGCAACCGCAAAAAAATAATAAAACCGCACCGCTTACCGCAACCGCATTGCATTTACCGCACCGCACCGCGCGGTAATGCGGTAGCTGCGGTAAAAATCATGTATTTTAAAAATTGTGTTGAAAAATTAATTATTTGTTTTGTGTAGCTATATATAGTAAAATGTTATTGTTATTTACACGAAAATTATCTTTGATGGACTCCTCAGAATGTAACATTTAATGAAAATATTTAACTTTGCAAGTTTTATTAAGAGGGGTAAGGGTTTTGGCGTTAAAAACACTTTTTCTCGATTTTTTTTAAACTTTGCGTGAAGCGAACTGATCAAAACTTTTGTACATTATAGTGTATCATTTCAATAACATGCAGTAATATTTCCATACAAAAATAGCGACAAACGACTCGATGACGAAGCTTTTTGGAGAACATCTCTTAAAAAATATAATTTGTGGTGTTACCTGCCATTCAAAAACTACTTAACCGATTTCTTTCAAACTTTGTATACAGATTCTATGTAAAAATACCTAACCTAACGTTAAAGATTCGAGATAAATTTTCAATTAAGGCAAAAACTGTCCAAACTATGCAAAATTTAGCATCTGGGCGAACTTTGACACCTGTCACAATATGAAGGAAGACCTTAAGGGAGACTTTGAGAAAAACACAAAAAAATCGCAATGCCCTACACTAACTTCGAAAGCTTTACTTTCAAAAAGTTACAAAATATTTCTAACTGAAAAATATTATTTGTTAATTTGGTAGAAAATATTCCCAGTTGGACGAACAATGGACGCACACGAAAAAAAATTGCTCCAAGTTCGTTTGGTTTGGTGATGATAATTACATTCTTTGGATTGTTTTTAAGTCGTAGTATCATTAGTTCATCTCTAAGTTTTCCAAATTAATCAAAATTCACAGTTGAATTCCATGATTGCCAAGAGGAATCAGGAGAAATGATGCATTTTGTAATTGGATGTGACAGTAAAATTGAATTGTTTTTCAATGATTTTGCGTTTTATGTATTTGAAAAGGTTCGTTTGTAAATTTTTTCTTTGAAGTATAAAATAAAGTTTTCAAAATATGTCGTAGAAATAATGATGCCAAATTATATTGGCAACAGCTTATAGATTTTATTTCTTAGTAACAGTATGTTTTATCATATTTGAATGACCAAAATGTAAAAAATCAAGTAGCGATAGGTCGAATACAGATTATATTCGGATTTCTTTTCAAATCATTGTCAAGTCTATGGAAATTAGAGCAAATAAATTTTTCTCATGTTTCTCTATTGTAGGTAATAACTAAAACTCGAACGTTCTGAGAGAGAGAGATTTTCCTAATAATGACATTGCTAAGCATTCGTTCAGAAAATAAATCTAGTTGCGTCCTTCTCAAATGGTAAAAGTCATAGTTTTAATTCACTTTTTAATGCAGACTGCAGACTTTATCAATTATTTTTTGAAGTGCGGTTGCGGTAATACCGCGCGGTAAAAGCTCATTTTTCGCACCGCATCCGCAGGAAAAAGTGTCTCACCGCACCGCAGTTTTTGCGGTGCGGGTGCGGTAAATACCGCGCGGTTGCGGTAATTACCGCAACCGCGACGAACCCTAGCTACCGACAGTTTGTGTAACTCTGATTACACAGATATCGGATATGAGACACGCGTCAGTAGACTTATTTGCAAGAATGCAATCACGAAGCATTTCAAGTGGTTAGTCATGCTTGTCTTGTTGTAAGAAATTAAGGCAGCGTTAACCTTCCGGAAGTCGCACTAGTGCACTGAGTGCACGCTGCTCTGGAAATATAGCGAAATCGTCTTAGAGCAGCTGCGGCAGTGAGTCCAGGAGGGTTAAGTAGTTTTCCAACATGGAAGTACGGTTCTTGAGCCAATGCTATGGAAGCTTTACTTTCCTGCATAAGTCGAGATAGATTCCTAGTTGCTGTACGTTTGTGGTGGATGTATCGATTGCTTTGGGCTATTCCAGGGCCGGCGGAATGCGTGGGTAGTATGAGTAGTACTACCCACTCGAAAATTACCGAGGGGAACAAATCAAAACCTGAGAAAGTTTGGAACAAATCAAAACCTGAGATTAACCACGTATGTGTTTTTTTTTTCGCACAAAATTCTTGCGTTGGAAATCCTCGATGAAAAACAATTTCATATTTTTATTCAGATACAAATTTCTTCTCTTTACAAATTATATTTTTTGAGAATAATTAGGATTTGTTTGAAATTTGGAATTATTTATTACATTTATACTCATGGAAATACGTTTTGACACATCTACATCTTAAAACAATGAATTCAGATCTATCGACAAAACATATTAATATACAATTTTATTCAGACTATAGGATGCAGTTAGAAATATTTTTAAAGACAATATAAACAATTTGTAATTTTTTAACATGAATAATCATTTGATTAAAAATTGAAGCAAGGAGAAACAATCACTAGACAATCAGTAGGCTTTGTATAAGGAAAGAAAAAGATTGTTGATCCCAATAATCTCAACGGTAAAATTTAGTTTTTTTTGTGTGTAGAACACTAGGCGCACGACTAGACAACATTATTAATGTCGGGATAGCCGTCACTGCAAGCGCAGCGAACGCTCTTTACGACCCCAATACGCCGGAGATGCGCATTCAACGTATGATGATTGGATATGACCCGAGTGCCACCCGAAGGAAGTAACGACGTTCATCCATCCTTTTTAACCAATGTTGGTTGATTCTTTTGGGATTTCTAAACTTCCATTATCCCACAAAATTTGCCAATTTTCGAGCGTTCTCTAACTCTAAATCTAACTGAAAAATTCGTTAAAGCTGCGCGATGTTTCACAAATATTACCTTCAAACTAATATTTGTATCAGGCAATCCAGAACGATTTCAATATAAAGAATCTAGGATCGCCAATATTATCTCCGGGAAAATTAGGAGAGCTTTCCAAGCTCCATCGATCGAAGCGCCTACTTGGAACTGTAACGATGTGGACATGGTCGTAGGTAAATATAAAACCATAAGTTTAATGTGGAAAATGCTTAGCGAGTATCTTTTCTGTCAGATAAATTTGTGTGCTAGAAGAACAATTATTACGTTTATGTACATTATTATAATTTCATCGCTAAACGTCTATCATTTGAATGTGAATTTACGTGGAACGCCGATGAAGAATGCTTAGTTCCGATGCATTCCGATCAAAGGTCGAATTGAGTACACGACGTAGGGCCCAGCTGCTAGACGAAATATTGTTTTTCTCGTTAATCCCTTGACGAACCGTTGCCAATAACCGCGTTTTTGCATCAAGTTTTTTATTTGCGTTTCTAACGTCGCGTATATTCGGAAAAAATTGGGCGATCTGACATTCAAATAGGACCTCCTCATAGGACCTTTTCGCATACAATTCTGAGAACTCTGCCCACAACGGAGTGGGAAACCGTCCGTTCGCACTATGTATTCGTTTCGTCTGACCTTTAGAAAAACAAGCCAGTCAAAACGTTGCACACTGCCACCGGAAGAATTTCTCATTTTGATTCGATTGTTTCGGATATAGTTGACGCGTAGCTCTTTCAATCAATGGGCACACTAATGAGGTAGAGTACAACGATAAATCTAACGCACTTGGCCGCACTTGGCATTCGTGTCATTTCCACTGTGTTCTAGATGGTCATACTGAAGTTGTCGTGAATATCATGCAGTAAGATAGATCGGTTATCAGCATGAAGACAACCCCGTGACATGCCGTGGGAGTTGAAATCTTCTCGAACCAGTTGAGGTGCGATGTATATGGAAAGAAAATCAATAAATCTTTGCCTATGATTCGGATTTAACAAGTGACGACTTCAATACCTGGTACCGGGCAAAGGCTAATCCGTTTGAAATAATAGCACGTTTTGATCCCCAAAACTCAATATTGTTTTCGGCCATGGCGAATAATGCTAAAATTGAGGAAGATCTACGTTGGAAGTAAACCCAGAAAAATAATATGACTGAAATATAGAGACACTTGAAGTTTTGGATGTCCCATGTGGACTTTTCGAGACTAGTAGCCAATGTCTTGATTCTCTCCGCATTTTCCACACCGTGCCTTATTTCTACAATGAGTTCTTCAGTTCATGCCCCGGGTTACAAAAAGTCGAACAAGTATACGAACCCCGTTCAAAAGAACAAATTTTGGAAGAACAAATCTGGCGAAAGGCTCGAAATGAGGCTGATGGAAAATAAATTTTCTAATACTCCTCAATTTTTACTGAACACAATTACTTGCATACCAGAATTTACACTGACTGAAGCACAGGGATCTAAAAGGAGCCACCCCTATTTCGTAATCAAGGCCCTTCTCGGAGACTACACCATCAATCTCAACTTCCCGGGTGGGTACGCAGACAAAATACTTTTTCGTACACGGTCGAGTGTTGTTTAGTTAGATCACGCGATTTATCGATAACGTTACATGGCTTGTTTTTGGTCCAGAAGTAGACCATCCGGGGCCGGTTGTATTGGATATAATTTGTATCGAAAATGAGACTTATTGGTATTATTTTTGCCACTGGAGAAATATTCAAATCGACCTCCACTAAGCCCGAAAGGATGTCGGTCGCCGGAGATATCCATCCGCTCACACTCAGCTAGCTTCAATGCACATTTAAAAAAAGCCGACTCGGATAGTGGCGGGGTATTCCGGTCGTAGTTAAATTGATTTTTTTTCTATCACGAACGTAAACAGCAAGGTAGCGACTGCACAAAACATTAACAGTCCTTCCCGTCATGTACGGAAAGCATGACATATATTTTGGATCCACGTATCCGATCCGAGAATCCGGATTCAGACTCTTGTCTGGATCTAAGCACCAAATCTGGGCTTGGTTCAAGTCCTGACCTGCTAAGGAGAAAAGGGGATGGGCTAGATCCAGGGACTGGTCCATTACCGGGTATTGGTCCAGATTCGGGAGCTTGTCCGGATCCGGAAACTGGTCCGGATCGGGAACTAGTCCAGATCCCGAAGCTGATCTAGATCCGGGAGGTCCAAATTTGGGAACTGGTTCAGATCGGGAGCTGTGCCGGATCCGGAAATTAGGCCGGATCCGAAAACTGCCTAACATTTTTCTTTCACTATCCAAGTTACCCTATACAAATCCGTAATTCCGCCTATTTCCGCCAAAATTGGTGCCTGAATTTGGGTACAAATCCGCTAGAACTCCGGCTGGTTTGACTCGATACTAATACTATTATACATTATACATCGTCATTCTACCGTTTACTACCTTTGCGGTGATATGAGTTTAATACCTCAATGCGCAACTGCGTGGTCTTTTACCAAAAAGGTAATAGAATCTTACCCAAAAGTAATAGAAACATGCCCGTTGGATTTTGGGTGTAGTATTCAACAAACACATTTTCTCTGAGCCGTCAGACAAACAGTCCTGTTAACAAAGAGCGTTTCCAAATAGCCACCAGATATTATCAGGGAATTTTCATTTTCACTTACACACGCCATATCTGAACTTTCGTCAGTACGAGGAGAAATCACTTCGAATCTTACTACCCACTCGGGAAAAAGCTGTTCCGCCGGCCCTGGGCTATTCTAAATATTATTGATTAGAAAACCGAACATTTTGTTCTCAATAATGATTGTACAGTAACTGGAGAACACCAAGCAAGTAGAGTTGTAAACGCATGTAGCGAACCATATCGGGTTTAAATAGGATACAATCATAATTTGATTTTTACGATTTACGAAGAAATAACGGTCCACTTTATCAGATTTTCGTACAACACAATACGGGGAAACCCGTAACGTTTTACGGTGCTTGTAATAGCAGCAGGGTGCTCAATTACAACATGCATTTGTTTCTAACGGTTATTCAAGTTGAAACTATTAAAATATAAGTCGGATTATAACCAAAATATGAACAGATCTTACTATAACAAACGGCTTCTTTCTCTGATAGACTAGATAGAATAGAATATGATAGGAAAGTTTCAACTACGAAAAAATATACGTATCAGTTCGGGCAGAAATGAGATTAAGGCTAATCAATTTTTTAGTATCAACCCAATAGCTGCTCCATTCCAGCACAAATTCAGGCGAGGCGGAAAACGAACCGCATGATTGAAAAGCTCAAAGAAAGTATCGAACTTTTTAATTTTTATCTGCACCTGAAACCATTCGTGTTGGATGAAGTCGATCGCTGCTGGCATACTGCACTTAAGGCGCATCGTGGCTAGGTCGTTAAATGCGATCCACCTTGCTTCCGATGTATCGATGCGATAGTCGAGGTGATAAGCTTCGCACAAGTTCAGAAGAAGCTGTGAAATTTAAAGCCAAGATAAATTATTCAACTTTGCTACTTCACGTAGCAGGAAGGTCGTCGATATTTCTCAAGTGTTGGTGCGTACGTCAGGGTATGATATGGAATGAGAAAAGTTAAGATAAGGGTCGAACGTACTTAGAAATTGTAGTTTGATTGTGAGAAGGAAAAATTTTTTATGCTGCAGCTTGCCCAAACGATGGTTTTCTCGGCAATAGTGGTCGATTTACCTAATTAATGTTTTCGTTACTCGCAGTCCTACGGCGGTGTATTCACAGTTAAACCAAATGCAAATAAAAAATATGTAATTATGTAATTTGCATTTGATACTGTAGACTGTCGGCATAGGATCAATCATTTAAGCAAAACTTCTAATCTCATTTTGCCAACATTCTGTTTTTCCCCGGGAGGAATTGACTCCCTTACTGCAGGTCAGACCAATTCACCTCGGCTGAAGCTCGTAAACATAATGTCCCACTCAATTAATGTACCCCCGGATGACACATTGATTCAACACTAAAGTTTTTCAATTTGCCGCGTTTCCCAATTAACGAAACGAACGAACAAATTGCGCAAACAGCAATTTGTTCGAGTAAACTTTTTCTCTCGAACAAATTTGGTCGCAAATTTCATCAACAAATGAAGAAGCAAAGCCGGAAAAAGCCTTCAGAAGAAATTATTCCTGGATAATCAGCTTCGCTCAGTACAATAGCCCGATCCATCGCCGGCTCGCGGAAACAGCTGAGAAAATATTTTTCCCCCCTCGGAAAATCCCAGCGGCTGTGTCGAAAACGAAATGCTACCATTGTAGTTTGCTTTTGACTTTGTCACTTATTTTTTTGGATATACTTTCATCACGCCGCCACCATGGCGGAGCCGGCAGAAACCGCAGCAGGGCCGCCACCACAGAGGATTCGTCTTGACAAGTGCCAAAAGTGCTTCGTTCGACTCCATCTCCAAGCGCTGAACTGATTGTTCCGGATCAGCCTTCACGAAACTTTTATTAGCAAGTTGCTTTCGTCTTCTATCCTGTCCTTTTCCTTTGGCTGAGAGCTGCCGATAAATGATGAAAAACACGAAACTTTTCCGTGCCTATAGCACTGTCTCCTACTGCATGCAGCCTCTATATAGTAAAATATAGTTCATTTTTCATGCTGGTGCAATTAGGATAATTTGTTGAAATGAAATTAAAAATTAGTTTGGTAGTGTGAGAGCGGCGCGACGATAGAAAAATTACTTCGCGACACATCAAAATATTGGTTGTTTTTTTCCGACGAATTCTGTAAATATGGTAAAAATAAGTTTTTTAATGAGAGGGACTCACTCGATGCTCGATGCATGAGTTTAACGGAGCCATGTCTTTCAATATATTCGCACCAAATTAATAATTAAAAAAATTAAGGGTTCCGTACAGAACACGACCAGAGTGACATTGAAAATGTGGCTTATTTTAAGAGGGGGCAAAATAATTCGTGAATTAATTTAAATCTGTCAAAACTATCAGGACTGGAGACTATATAGTCTTCAGTAGAAACATGTTATATTCTTCCCCATTTAAAGCATAATTTATTAATATAGGGTTACCATATCAAGCGAGTGAAACCCAGGATAATCCAAGTCGGACCCCCGTCCCCTCCATTACGTTTCGCTGAAACGTGTTTGGCGATACTCTGCCAATATGTGTTTTGTGATCATTGAAGTAAAGTAGAAACATCAATGGTCCCAAGTAGCCTCCCTGAGCTATTCCTGGCATAAAAGTAAATGCAGTAAATATGTGAGTTAGAATCACAACAAATGCTAAAGCTACCATTAAGTGGGAGGGTTTGAGCGCAAAGTTCCATAGTACCTGTTATGTAGAATGTTTGACTTGGCAGGTTAGTCTGTGCAGTGGTTCCACAATCGTCAGCTCGAAACAGCGTTCAGTTAAATTATTGCATGATAGTATTTGTTGTCTCAGTTATTTTCTTTTATGAACTGGAAACATGTTCGAAAATTTCCAGCAAGATAGAAAAATTCCTCATGCATGTTCGAAGGATGCCACGATTCGAGTAGTTTTTGTTTTTAATTCACGTATTCCCCTTGAGAGATAGTTTACCTCGGAGTTCACGTTGAAATTATTTGAATTAGTGTGCACCGCCGCTCTATTTGTTGCTTAATTGAAACACGTTTAAAGCTGTGTTTCAAATACATAGAGCAGCACAGGCACTTTCTCTTGGTCAGATGATATTACTTTTGGGTTGACTACCAAGAATTGTATTTATCACTCATATGAGTAATTGCCACTTCGACAATAAATACTCATATTTTCACAAAGTTATTAGCACTAACATAGCCTCTCCAGATAAATAAAACGCATTATTTCGCTTAGTAAATAAATCCACCTGATAATCAGCGCATGAGTTTATCATGGTATCCTTTGTGTCTTCACTGCCTTGCAGGCGCTTATCAAAAACACGACAAACCAAGTTTTGCTAACTTTTGTGTCGGCATTTTTGGTAATGGAGTGTATCTATATGTTAACCTTTTGTTTTGTTTCTTTTTTTTCGTGAACTTTTCAATTTCATCGATTTACAATGACTACTTCTATGGCACGGATAATAAATTATTACCAATATTCAATATAGGCGTTTTTGGTTCGGCTGGTGTAGATCAATGGGAATTTCGAAAGAAAAATCGATTTTATTGAATCAATAAAATCGATGTTGTCAAAAATCGAACCGATAAAATCGGATGCAAAAAAATCGATTTTGAAAAAAATCGCGTCGACATCGCCCCCTAACTATCAGAAATAGCGACTTTCGTTTTCCTGTGACCATACGAACATTCAATATCGTTTTAATTTTAAATCAGTAATTTTGATTCTTATTTGATTTTTAATTTAAAGGAATTATAGCCATGTGCGTCATAAAATGCAACTAGAACGCCGCAAACACGGGAAATGTGCACACCAATTGTGCTTCAGTCGTCTAATATCATCGCTAGTTCGTTGTTCCGCCAAATCGAACAAGGACAAGTGAATATCGTTACTAGTGTATTATCGTTTGCCCAACATTATGATCAATATCTAAGGGGTTAATGTCTTTTTAATCTCAAAGCTAAAACGAGTGTGTGGAGGAAATAATGAAATTGAATTTACACCCATGCTTTGTCGTAAGCCGTTGTCTCATTTTCGTTTTCGCAATGTTCTTGTGATTTAGAAAGTAGCGTCGCTACTCGTCATTTTTGCCTGATTTTGCTAAATGAAAAAAAAAAAAACATTTTTCGATTCTGCTCGGTACAGTCCGGAAAGTGTGTGCCAGAAAGACGGTTGAGTACTACATCCTCGTCAGATTCTTTGCGATCCAACTTAAATGTCTCCGACCAGTTTCTGTGCTTGGAATTCCAAGCTCTTCTACACACTTTTTGAGCCGAACGAGTTCGGTATTCCATCAAAGTGTTCCTGTAGAAGCACGGATTATTTGAAACGGACAAGCGTCTTAGTATGCTACTACTATGAGTGAGTTTGTTTTATCCACGATCTCACCCAAGCCACTCGGAGAATCGTTGGAAAATACCCATCACGTCGCCATGCCATTTTCGTATAGGCAGTTCCCAGTTCGTAGATTTGAGATTATGATATGTGACGATATCTAATAAGACGTTAAAATGATCAAAGACGACGTACTGGTAATCAGATAGCGACGGTTAGAGCTCGTTGGGTACGAGCCAATTTGCCAATTCATGCGTAACACTGTCAGAGCAGAGAATTACATCTAACACCTCTTCCTTGGCAGATCGGGCAAACGTTGGGCGATTTCGTACATTAAGTATATGCAGATTTGTATTACTTAGGTATTCCAGCAATTCTGTGCCTCTCAAATTGATATCATTGTGAATATTTCATTCCGCCTGTGGAACAACGGCTCCTTGCCACAGGAGTGGAAGGAGGCCCATCCCGAAGAAAAGCACCGGCCATCGAGCAGCCAACGACTTCCGGCCAATCAGCATCCTGTCCTGCATCGGAAAAACGTTCGAACGACTCGCTAACCGTAGATTGACTACCCTCCTAGAGGAAAATAGCCTATTGAATCACCGACAATTCGCCTTTAGACAGGGTACAGGCACTGGATCCCACCTGACGGCGCTCATAGAAACCATCCATCGAGCGGTTGAAGACGGACTGCACGTCTACATACTCAACATTGACATCGTCAAGGCATTCAACACCGTCTGGAGGGGCGGCGTTCTGAGGCAACTGGCCGACTGGGGGATCACTGGAAATATGGGGGCATTTCTACAAAATTACCTGCAGGACCGGACTTTCCGTGTCTGCATCGGTGGCACAACATCAAACATCTTCACAGAAGCCAACGGGGTCCCCCAGGGCTCTGTCCTTGCAGTGACGCTTTTCCTCATAAGCGTGAACTCAGTCTTCCAAAAACTTCCCAAAAACATCTACATCTACGTGTTCGCAGATGACATAGTCATCGTCGTCGCCGGCAGAACTATCAAACTTACTCGACAAAAAACACAAGCAGCGGCCAACGCCATCGAAAAATGGGCTACCTCCGTTGGATTCACTCTCTCATCCACCAAATGCTCTATTACGCACTGCTGCAATGGCTCCCACCGACCAACCGGGACCCCCGTCTCTCTTTCCGGCACCATCATACCCTACGCGAAGGAACCCAGGATCCTTGGCGTCACGTTCGACAACAAACTAACGTTCCTCCCCCACTTTCGCAATGTAAAAAGTGACTGCGAAAGTTGGTTAAGACTGATACGAACGATCAGCAACGGCCACCCCAAGTGGAATAGATCTACAGCGATTAACGTCAGAAAGGCACTAATATGGAGCAGAATATATTACGGTATCGAAACCACCGGACCCGCCGTAACAACCTCATCACGACCCTGGACCCAACATATAACCGCTCCATAAGGATAGCATCCAACCACCTGCCCAGCACCCCTGCCAACGTGGCATGTGTGGAAGCCGGTCAGCTCCCCTTCCGCTGGCAAACCGCCATTGTCATCTATCGTCGAGCCCTTGGCTACCTAGAGAAAACATCCGGCTAAGACTGCATGCTTCTTGACCTAGCTAAAGAACTCCACCAACTCTACACCGGCAAAGAACTGGCCCGGCTCCATTCCGCGAGAAATAAGCCGTGGTATAACACCAACATACCGGCAATTGATACCAGCCTTCACCTGGCTGACCTCCCACCCGTCGCTGCCAGAGCCAGGTTCCACGATAACACCAACAGCAAGTACAAAAACCACTACCATCTCTACACCGACGGCTCCAAGACAGCCACTGGAGTTGGCATCGGTATATCAAGTCCAGAACCAGCAACAAATACATCGCTACAGTTACCAGCATCCTGCTCCATTTTCTCTGCCGAAGCAGCAGCGATTGCGTGGAGCATAATCACCAAACCGTCCAACCAACCAACGGTGGTTTTCTCAGACTCATTTTCAGTCATCACCGCCCTCCAATTCGGCAACTGCCGCCACCCTTTCATACAGGCAATAGAAAACCACAGCGACGCGGGAGTCACCATCTGCTGGGTACCCGCCCACTGCGGCATCCAAGGAAACGAAACAGCAGACCGTCTGGCAGCACTGGGACGATCCAGCGCGCTAATACAACACCCAGAAACACCAGCTGCTGACATGACAAAGTCTTTCACCAACTAAGTAGCCACCCACTTCACCAGGCACTGAAGATCACCTTGGGGTCACACCCAAAAAATCAAGGGCGACACCACCAAGTGTACCGACCGGAGCTCCAAAGCTGAACAAAGAATACTATCACGCCTAAGAGTCGGTCACACCAAAACAACCCACACGCACACCATCTCCAGAGCAGACCCACCAACATGCGAGACATGCATCACCAGAAAGACAGTGGAACATCTACTGGTAAACTGCCTCGAGCTTGCTGATCTCCGGAGACAGCACGACCTTCCACCATCCCTGAGGGACATTCTCTGCAACGACCCAGTAAGGGAGGAGGTCCTACTGTCCTTCCTAAAGGATGCCGACTTGTTCCAGGAAGTACAGCGGGCCCCTCGCCACACTCGGACTGGGTGATGGGAGGGTTTCCCACGGCCCCCACCGACAACACCTTCAACAGCGGAATGCAACCAACAGACTACCCATCCACAACCGCGGGCCCCTCGCCACATCCGGACAGGATGCCGGGAGGGCTCACCGCGGCCCATCCAACATCACACCAGCAACTACGGGCCCCTTGCCACACCCGGAATGGGTGATGGAAGGGTACTCCGCCGCCCCCACGACAACAGCATCTAGCTCCAAACCTATCTACCGCTCATAACCGCGGGCCCCTCGCCACTCCCGGACCGGGTGATGGAAGGGACTACCGCGGCCCATCCAGATCAACTGGCTCCCGCCACTAAGAAGAGTCATACCAAATATAAATCCAACCCAAATTCCAGTAACTTGAAATGAAATGTAATTAAATTTTTTACCTGGCGAATGACCTAAAAGGTTAAAGCCACAAATAAACAAAAAATGCGATGCCTATATTCTCATTTAATTAAGTTTAAAATGTCGATATCAGTGGTGCAATGGCAGTGTTGGAAGATACAATTAATTTTTGTGCGATTAGTTTTAACCATAAGTTTTAGAATCGTTATAACTATTTTTTGAAAACTCTATAACCAATATATATATTTTCTGAATAGTCTTGACGAGTAGGTGCCATAAATTGAATCAATTCAAACCAACAACTCACGCCATATTCTTCTAGATGAACACATACAAATATTTTGTGTTTCTTAAATTCGAAGAAGTTTTGGATGATTACCCACGTGTTTTATGCGGGAGGTACCGCGTCAATTGAAAATATCGTAATTATTAATTCATAGAGAATTTCGATGAAGCGGAAGTCGCTATCCTGGATATCAACATGGGGTCAAACATATATTTCTGGTGCCTACTCGTCAAGACTATTCCGAAAATACTCATATTGATTGGGTTATTGCAAATTTCACTAAACCGGAAATCGCCATGAGATGCTGTATTGGTGCGCGACGACGGATAACACGCTGATGATGCTACAAGTCTAACACTCCGTTTTCTATTCTATTCAAACTCTTACACAGCCAGTATTGAAAAGCATCCTGGAAAACACTGCAGTTATACTTTAGTGTTTTTCTTGTCAACATTAATATTTGAAGCACATTAAAATATGTCGCAAATATTAAAACGGCCAGGCCTACTGTGCAGAGTTGGGTTTGAAGTTGTTTCAATATTATTCGGCAATTGAATTATTCATTTAATGAACAATTTAACCAACGAATCGTTTTGAAACTTAAATGAGGATAAAACGAGGACAACCGTACCGACCGTTTCAGCTTGCAGGGGGTTGGGTTAAAACGTTGGGAGTGAGTTGGCTAAGAAGGTTAATGTCACTCTTTTGGTCCTTTTGGATCGGACAGAGGTATTTACATCTTGCCCTGGCTAATGAGCCTAGGTTAAAGCGCCTTTACTCTCTCTCTCTCTCTCTCTCTCTCTCTCTCTCTCTCTGCTACAAGTCTAACAATCGATATTCATTTAACTCTTTAGCAAGTGCTCCGCTTATCGAATCGAGAAGTGTAATTTTACACTCAATGAGGTTCATAACGGCTGTTCAGATATGCCGTTACAATTTTTCAAAACCATCTTGATCGACACAGCACTCAGGGTCGGAAAAAGTAACGGTGCTTTGGTTTGGTCGATATATTCGATATTCAGAAGCTGACTATAATGCCTAATTCAATTGGTCTTGAGTATAGATGACCGATCAAATAGTTACAGCAACTGCAAACCCTTTTGAAAGGTTCTTAGTGGGGGAACAATTCGAAATAAAGATAATGAAAACTGAAAATTCTATAAAATTCAAGAGAAAAATTGTGTACTGTTTAAGTATTCCATCAATTCAGTGCCTCTCAAATCGATGTCTGAGTTGCCCCCGATTATGTAATGGACATTTGGGATCACCGTAGATTGTGATACAACCCTCCTGAAATGATCAGAAAGTGATGATTCATTGTGCGACCAAACAATGCCAAACAATGAACATATTGACTTCCTAGTAGTCCACAGCCAGAGTTAGTATGAATAGTTGTTCTTAAAAAAGACCTTTGAATGGCGATATATGTATTTCAATAAAGAATTTAATAATTATCATGATTTTCCGGTTAAGTTTGGCATTTTCCACATAACTTTCGTCCTCGGACTTTTCTTAATTGAATAAATAGACTAGTACACTTCACAGTTTTCCTACACTTGATTGTACGCCTTCTGAAATGAAAGTCATCGATCAAAACTCTCTTCGGTTACTAGTTTATGATAAACACAATTAAGTATTTGCAAATATTGAACGTTTCAAGTTGCGCTAGAAAAAAGTTGCGGAGTCCATCCATCATATTAGATATTCTCCCATATAGGGGTAGATGGGGTAAAACGCATCCCCAGGGTAGAATGCACTCCTTGTTTATATCGAAAACTGCTGAAAATTTCTAAAAAGGGGTAACACCAGTCGGAAGTCCGTCATAGTTAACTTACATTGTCAAAGTTTGATAACCGTACATCAATAACAACTCCAGAAATAAACAAAAAACAATAACGTGCCCTTCTCATGTGATTATTGTGGCTCGTGCAACAAGGATTTTCAGCTCTTATAAATGCTGTTTTATTATTATATCAGTGCATTCCAGTTCTATTTATACCGCTGCTCATTATTCTGTCGCACTATATTTGAAAAATACACCAAATAGTTCAATTTTTGCTATATTTATATCTCTGCTCCATCGGGGGCAAAATGCCCACTTCTTTGATTTTGCTGATTTTTTATCGAAAACAGAAAAATCGTTCTGAAAACATGCTAATTGCATAACCTAAGGCTATTTAATGGCACACTTTTGTGAAATCCCGTCAGAAAATAAAACTACTTGCTTGTTCACCAAGCATTCTGCCCCGTTGTTGTGCATTTTGCCCCCGCACAGGTGCGTTTTGCCCCACTTATTTTTGTAAAGGTAATTTTCAATGATTTTGAAAAATTGAATATTTTTAATGTTTTTGAACACTTTGCAAAGCGTTATGACTGCGAATACAGAGGAATATGTTGGCTAGACGATATCATTAATTAAATTCTTCCAACTGCTGTTCTATAGCTGAGTTATGATCATATTTCCTCAGGGGGTGCGTTTTACCCCATCTTTCCCTATAGAGAAATGATGAATAGAGCACGCGGTTCCGAAATAAAACATCAACTTACAACTCCACAACTACCTGTCCTGCCTACGGGGAAGGTAACGAAGAAAGCAATCTAATATGAGCGAGTTGATGGCAAATTCCATGCATATGCAGGATACCTTTGATGTGGTTGCGGTTTGCATTCAATTCGCCATATTCACGTGTAGAAGTGGGAGGCCGGAGGAAGAAAAAAACGTTTCAATCAGCAGTATTTGCCCGACCGGTAAAAGAAATTTGCATGATGAAGCCTAGGCCTAGTCGGGAAAAATACCTACGTCAAAAAACCGCAATTTAATTTCGTCCTGTTCCAGCCTGGATATGTGAATAGGAGCATACGTGAAGCTACAATTTTACCCTATGAACTTGCCGGTTTACTTTTTTTTCTTTTACTCGGCGCTACACTCGAATTGGAACTTGCCCTTCATCTTAACATGTATATGGGATTGTAATAAAGTAGTGTAGCGACTATTCGGAGTAATCAGGAAAAACTCCATTCCAAACGTTACTCTCGACTGAACTCGTTACCAGTCGTGATGTGTGCTAGCATACCAGGCAAGCTAGGAAACCCCAACTACTTTGTGGGATTGAATTATTACTCTATATGGCTGGTAAGTTGCAATTTCATGATTCGTTTTGATCTTCGAAAATGTGGTTGGACTATGACGTAGCAAAATTAACTCAGCTAAGTTGGACCGTAATTTTGGAAAAGCATGCTCAGATTATCTTTCCAAAATTAATTGTCTTCAAAATAATTCTAGTAGAAATCAAAACCTACACTCTTCAAGACACACATTTGGATCGTCAGTTTTGTATTTGGCTTTTTCGCCCATAACAATAATCAAAACTACCTCAACATAAATCAATCATAACTTGAACAGGAACCACTGGCAAACAACTGCGGTAGCATGAAATTTCCAATTCATTCTCCGCCAACAACTCGGTTTTCTTTTCAGTTGGCATTTGGAGAATATCTGGAAAGTCGATGTGATGAATTTTCACAACACTTTTGCTCGGCAAGCTTGTTTGTATGATTGTGTTTTTCGTAGTCTTGCGTAGGATAGATGTTCCCTATTTTGGCTAAGACGTCTCAATTCGTGTCATCATCTTATATTACAACCACATTCAAAGAATATGTAAACATGAATTCACTGAACGAACCCTTTGAAAAGCGATATATTTTTCTATCAATTCTTCTAATGTGCTAGTTTTTACTGTGATACATTTTTTCTAATTTTTTTGTCAACACTCTATAATAAAAAAAAAACAACTTGAGTTTGCTAAGACCACAAAAATTTTGAAAATCATTGGAGATTTAGTGTCTTCAGCAAAGCTGTTGAATAGGGGGACCCTACGTAAACTTTCTGATTGTTGTACATATTCGTGGAAACGTCATTCTGAAACATAAATTTTGACAGAAGGAGATACAACGTGTTTAATTTTTTTTTGTCATCCTCAAAACAAAAAAAAACATTATAATGGCAAGATCGTGACTACAGTAACAAATAAAAGTGAAAAAGTAACAGGTATGTGTTTTGGAGTGCTTCAGGATCCTATTTTATGGATTGATTTTTGTTTGGGTGAAAACATAGACATTTTCAAGACATTCACCGTTTTTGTGCGAAATGAACGTACGGGGCTATTCGGACCCCCTATTCCATCAACTACCGTTCAGCGGCTTGTCCAGCGCACATGATTGCACACTCCACACCAAAGAAAAGCTGTGACTACCCAGATTAATTTTTTAAGCACACTTTTTTTGTTTCTTATGGAGTTTCCAATAAAGTTTCCATAGGTGAATATAATTCCATTGCAAAAAAATAAAATTTACGGTCTGAATTGCCTTGTAGGGAGGTTCGAATTACTCCTACTTTGTTAAAAGATGGAGAAACGTAGACTTTTACAACTCATCGCCTAGCGCTGCCATGGACTACGGCGCCGGTTGTTGAGTGGTAAGCGTGACCGCCACTCATTCCAGTTAGCCTGGGTTCAAGTCCCAGAGGTCGTTGAGATTTGTTTGAGGTGAAAAAATCTGTGGTCACTTCTTCCTTCGGAAGGGAAGTAAAGACCCCGGGTCCATAAGTTGATGGATCGATATCTAGTCCAGCTAGTGGAGACACCTCTCTGGTGTCGGTAAAGAAGAAGTAGAATCCAACTACTATACTTACTAACAAAAATATCCTCCTCCCGTGATACTTGTGGGATGCGTAATTGCGTAGTAGTCTATACGGCCTCTAGCAAGAGCAAGTATCGGACTAACCATTCCTTCCCTTTCCTTTCGCGATCTACGTTCGGGCTTGGCCGGCGCTAGTATTGATCAATAAACACTTTAGGATTACCAGGAGATGCGCATTGAAAGATGTTTCGCTACTCCCAAGCATAATTATCTACTGATTCCCTGTGCAACTTCAGCTAGTCCAGATCGATAACGGAGTAGCAGCCAGGGGTGGTCGCACAAGCTCAAGCTCATCACCTAACGCTGCCATGGAGTGATGCAAATTAATTTTTATTGGATCCAAAATGTAGCTGAGTTTTCAAGCTAACAATTAGGACCCTTCACCGATAAATTCTTTCACATCTATCCACCTAACATGGCGATTTGTGTAGGTATGTCCGAATAGCCCAGGGTACCCCTATGTAAGTTGATACAACTTGGCTGAAGACATGTAATCTCTGTATATTCTGCATATCGAGATATAGAACGATTTTTACGAAATTGGTTTAGTTAGGGGGGGTAAAGGTTTCAGCGCGAAAAAAAAACTTTTTGGCGATTTTTTTGAGAACTTTGCGTGAAGTAAATTTATCAAAACTTATGTACATTATAGTGTATCATTTCAACAACATCCTGTAATTTTTCTATGTAAAAATATCGACAGCGACTCAGTGACGAAGCTTTTTGTACAACGTCTCTGGAAAAGATATGATTTGCGGTGTTACCTGCCGTTTAAAACCTACTTAACCGATTTCTTTCAAACTTTGCATGCACGTTCTATGTTAAAAATACCTAACTCCTATGCTGAGTTCTTGAGAAAAAATTTCATTGAGGGGGGTGTTTGCCAATAAAAAGGCAGAATTTTTCGTGAAAATTAGTAATTCTTATTTAAAATAACCCCGTTAGTTGATAATTTATCTCAAAAAATCAACGTAGGGGTTATGTATTTTTTTACATAGAATATGTATGCAAAGTTTGAAAGAAATCGGTTAAGTCGTCTTGGAATGGCAGGTACAGGGATGCCAAAGGTACCGGTAAACTACATTTTTTCGGTATATTTAGGGTAAACAGGTCTAATACGCCCCCCTTAAGCAAAAATAGCTATATTTCACCATTCGACGCTATGATCTTCTCACTAACTACTCTAATTTATTGTTATATTAGTTAGAAACTAGTACCCGTTTCATTTTTTATTAAAAACATCCTGATACAAGTACAATTAAACATTTTTCAAAGATGCTTAAATTCTAGTTTTTTCTTTCACCCAGGGCAAAATGCCCCCGGTGAAAGTGTAATATGCCCCACAACAAGAGGACGGTATGCCCCACAGCAATCGGTGAGTATGCCCCACAACAATGGGTGGGGCGTTTTGGCCGGTGATGAGCTGTTGTGAATACATTAATAATTCTATACACACACATAGTTTTAAGCCAAGCTATAAACTAAGATAGTAACTATAACATTCTAGTAAGCTACTTGAAATAGTTCTATCGATTCCGACTATTTCTAATTGGTTGTAATGCTTTTGGAAAAAGTGGAAGCTTACATAAAAGTAGCTCTTTTGAAACTTTTGCGTATATTGTTGTTTTGCAACATATTAAAAATCCCAAACTAACTTAGTACGTTGATTTCATGAAACGATACTGTTACCAGTCATTTTTTCTTTTTAGATAATTCAGGAATCCTAAGAATCGAATAGGGGCATTTAGCCCCGGTGGGGCGTATTATACCCTTTTACCCTACATTTGCACAAGCCGTACAGCCCGCTACAGCGACGCATCACTACAGCTCTTGCCAGACAGCTAGCCAAACGAAGTACAGTAGAATACATTTTTGTTTTGTTGCTGTACTCCGATCTGACTGCTCGGTGAGAGTGTAGCGTAGTAAAGTTTGTTCTCTCGCTTTGTACACTTTTCTCTGCATAGTCAAAGGGAGAGGCCCGCACCCGACAGCGTTAATGTCGGTCGTGGCGTAAACGAACCGCATTCATTGTCGTCGTTTGTGATTGAAAATATTGAATAGATAAAAAATATTAAAAAGTGTAAAATAAGAAAAGAGAAGCTGTACCGCTCGCGTCTGGTGGCTGTCCTGGAGGCAGTATTTTTGTCATGTTACTGCTTTGCTTACAGACTGCCATACAGCGCTGGGCGTCCTGCAATAGCGAACGACAGTAGCGTTGAAAGAGAAATGAGAATGTAGGCAGAAAAATTACAGCCGCAGAAAAGGTAGGGATTTCGCATCCCTGGCCAGGTAACACCGCAAATCATGTTTTTCCAGAGACGTTCTAAAAAAACCTTCGTCACCGAGTCGTTTGTTGATATTGTTGCATAGAAAAATTACAACATATTATTGTAATGGTATACTATAATGTACAAAAGTTTTTATCAATTCGCTTCACGCCAAGTTCTAAAAAAATGCACAAAAAGTGTTTTGTTTCACGCTGAAACCCTTACCCCCGTACCGTTAGTACCGTTAGCCGGTTAGTAACAAGTGAAGCAGTGTTCTTCTAGTAAGCCGTCTGGATACCGTTACCTACACAAGTTAAGTATTAGTTTATGTTTCCCCTTCTTGGTTGTCTTACTAACGTGCACTGGGCAATAGGCCCGTGCAAAAATGACTTCCCCTGACGGCGGTTCATGTCAAAGTGAGATGGACTTCGAAACAAAATCGGCTCCCCAGCTCAAAGTATATCCAAGCTTGGCCACCGGGCGTGATCTTCTTTCGGATCAAAGATAAAAAGTGTTTGAATCTGTTGCAAATTTCTCGAGTTCTGACCGATCGGTATTCGGCCGTGACAGAAATATCAAAAATTCGCCCTGATAAGTTTAAATCAGGCAAATGATATTGCTGGCTACGGGCCCTTTACGAAGGAGTACAGGGTGTATATTCCAACTAGCAGGGTTGAAGTCAGTGGGGTCGTTTCCGATTCGAGTCTGAATTGCGAGGACCTGCTAGAATATGGGACTAGCTGTTTCAAAGACCCCATGCTTAAGCCAGTGAAGATCTTGGAGTGCAAACGTTTGCATTCAGCATCAGTCGCAGCTAAAGGGAAGAAAACATACGTCAACTCAGACTCTTATCGGGAGACCTGCGCCAGTTCTGCTCTACCGGACTACCGCCTCTTTGACAAGGTTCGTCTACTTGTTCGCATCTTTGTGCCGCGGGTCATGAACTTTACTAATTGCAAACAATTGGAACACACAGCCTCCCATTGTAGCAATAAAGCCCGTTGTGGGAAATGCGGTGGGAATCATGCGGATGATTCCTGTGGTAGAGATGTCGAAAAGTGTCTCTACTGTAGGGGAAACCCAGATGATCTCCCGGCATGTCCCGCGTACAAACAGCGCGAGGGGTATCTTAAGCGTTCCATTCAGGGACGCTCTAAGCGATATTTTGCAGAAATGCTTAAGATAGCTACGCCACCTGTCTCTATGAACATCTATACCAACTTTTCTATTGACGAAGGCGACTGTGATGAACCCCAGGAGGGAACATCTTCTGCTGTGCCTAGAAGCAATAGAAAAAGGAGGAACATTTCCTCTTTCAAGCTTCGTCGTAAAGGCCAGAAGGTGTCTCTTCATGCTCCCCCCAAAATAACTACTCACAGAAGGACTGGTGCAAAACCGAAGCAAGTCGCTCCCGGTCTCAGTAACCTGAGCTCAGAAAAGGAGTTCCCAGCACTTCCAGGAACATCAATAATTAATTTGATAAATTTCTCTGACATTGTGGACCGTATTCTTACAGCTTTAAATATTTCTGACCCCCTTAAAAGCATCTTGATAAGCTTTCTCCCCGCAGTAAAAACATTTTTGATGCAGTTCAGCGATTGTATCCTTCGATGGCTAATTCGTCGAACGAGGTCAAGGTTTTAATCACTGTTTTACAGTGGAATTGCAGAAGCATTATCCCGAAAATCGATTCCTTTAAAATCTTACAAATAACTTGAAATGCGATGCATTTGCACTATGCGAGACAAGGCTTACTTCAGAAATAGACCTACACTTCCATGATTTTAACATTATTCGCTTGTATCGAGAAGATTCTTACGGAGGAGTACTTTTGGAGATCAAAAAGTGCTATTCTTTCAACCGAATCGACCTCTCCTCGACACCAGGTATTGAAGTTGTCGCTTGCCAAAGCAGAATTAAAGTCAACGACCTTTGCATTGCTTCCACCTACATCCCCCTAGAGCCTCAGTTAGCCACCGACGGCTTTGCGATATTGTGGAATTCCTTCCCGCACCAAGGCTAGTTTTAGGTGACTTCAACGCTCACGGTACGGCATGGGGTTGCCTTCATGACGATAATCGATCTACCCTACTCCATGAGCTTTGCGACAACTTCAATATGACCATTTTGAATACGGGTGAAATGACACGTATTCCTGCCCCTCCAGTTAGATTACATGTGGAAGGTAGTCTCTGATCCCCACGGCAGCGACCATCTGCCAATCGTAATTAATATTGCTAACGGGTCAGGGTCACCGAATACAATCAATGTTTCGTATGACCTCACACGAAATATTGATTGAAAGAGCTACGCGTCCGCGATACCCGACAAAATAGAGTGCACTCAAGAGCTTCCTCCGGAGGAAGAGTACGGGTTCCTGGCTGGCTTGATTCTTGATACCGCGATTCAAGCTCAGACTAAACGCATACTAGACGCGAACTCACGCGGGCGTCCTCCCAATCCATGGTGGGACAAAGAGTGCGCTGTTTCGTCGACGGACTAACGATAGAAACATCGATGAGCACTCTTTGGAGTGCGGCCCGGCGCTTACGAAACCGAAACAGTACTAATAATAGCGTGGAATATTCAAACCGTTGGATATTCGATTTTTCCAAGAAGGTTTGTCCGGATTCCGCCCCGGCACAGAAGATCTACCGCGCCGCGTCCCCTCACAATATCGCGAACGAAACACCGTTTTCGATGGTGGAGTTTTCACTTGCTCTCTTGTCGTGTAACAATAAAGCCCCAGGGCCAAACAGAATCAAATTTAACTTGTTAAAGAATCTGCCAGACTCTGCCAAGAGACGCTTGTTGAATTTATTTAATAAGTTTCTTGCGGGTTATATTGTCCCTCATGACTGGAGGCAAGTGAAGGTCATCGCCATTCAAAAAACAGGAAAACCAGCCTCCGACCACAACTCATATCGACCGATTGCGATGCTGTCCTGTATCCGAAAGTTGTTCGAGAAAATGATCTTGTTTCGCCTTGATAATTGAGTTGAAGCAAATGGCTTACTGTCAGATACACAATTTGGTTTCCGCAAAGACAAAGGGACGGACGATTGTCTTGCGTTGCTCTCAACAGAAATTCAAATGGTCTATGCTAGCAAAGAGCAGATGGCATCAGTTTTCCTAGATATAAAGGGGGCTTTTGATTCAGTTTCTATCAAAATTCTTTCTGAGAAGCTGCACCAGCATGGTCTTTCACCGATTCTAAACAACTTTTTGCTAAACTTGCTGTCTGATAAACATATGCATTTTTCGCATGGTGATTTATAGATATCACGAATTAGCTACATGGGTCTTCCCCAGGGCTCATGTCTAAGCCCCCTACTCTATAACTTTTATGTGAATGACAGTGACGAATGTCTTGGCAATTCCTGCACGCTAAGGCAGCTTGCAGATGACGGTGTGCTCTCTATTACAGGACCCAAAGCCGTCGATCTGCAAGTACCACTGCAAGACGCCTTGGACAAATTGTCTGCTTGGGCCCTCCAGCTGGGTATCGAGTTCTCCACGGAGAAAACTGAGCTAGTCGTATTTTCAAGGAAGCGTGAACCAGCGCAACTACAGCTTCAATTAATGGGTCAAACTATTGCTCAGGTTTCAACTTTCAAATATCTCGGGATCTGGTTGGACTCTAAAGTAACCTGGGGATCTCACATTAGGTATCTGAAACAGAAGTGCCAACAAAGGATCAACTTTCTCCGTACAATAACCGGAACATGGTGGAGTGGCCACCCAGGAGACCTGATCAGGCTGTACCAAACAACGATATTGTCAGTGATGGAGTGCGGGAGTTTCTGTTTCCGCTCCGCGAACATACATTTCATCAAACTAGAGCGAATCCAATATTGTTGTTTGCGTAATGCTGTGGGTTGCATGCACTCGACACATACGATGAGTCTAGAAGATCTGGCGGGCGTCCTTCCGCTGAAAAATCGATTTTGGGACCTCTCATATCGATTGCTCATCCGATGCGATATCTTGAACCCGTTACACCCAAAACAAAAATCTCTTGCAATGATTGCAAGCGACAATCACTTGCAAATAATGTTAGCATCGCTTGCAATTTTGCAGTTAAAGCCGCTTGCAATTGTTGCAAGCATATAAAATCACTTCATCTCTCGCTATACGTACATACGTTTCTTCAACACACTGTCAAAGGATTACCACCACATTCACATGCCTATGCTGGTTGGTATAGCAACGCACGGCGAGTTTTTATTTTTCGTCTACTTTTTATTCATTCCTCACCAATATCATCAAACGCAGTATTGTGGTTTATTCATTACGGCACGACACACACGAGACGGCATCAAATTGCGGATGTGACAATTGTACGAGTTTTAACGTCCTGTCCTTGTGTGCAAGGACAGATCAGTGCTTATAGTTAGCGCAATGATGCGCAAGGGCCTGAGTTCAAATCTGGCTGCGTGTTTTACTTTTTTCATTAATCGTGAAAACATCGAAGTGTTTACATATGACTTTTATCCACTTATTACTATCTGGTAGTATGGTTGGGTGGATAAAGCATTGCTTAGCGATGTGTTTGTGCGGGGTTCATTTTTCAATGCCAACAGTCTTTTTTTTCTAACGCATATTGGTCACCAATACACATACATCGCTAATACATAGGCAAAATTCGGTTTTTCTGTTTCTTGCATTGCATGCAAGGAAGCTTCTTGCAATTTTCGCACATTACCAGAACGCTTGCAATTTTCGCTCGTATTTATTGCATTAATGTAAGCGAATGTTACCGGGTACATTTTGGGTGTAGTAATTGCAAATTTCGAAAGGCTTGTCCAGCTCAATTCTCAAACCCGATTTATGTCCTTGTACTACATGGCACAAAATATCAATCCTTCTTCATACTATCCCAACCGTGTCAACCTCCTTCATGCTTCTGATTCAACTGTATTATTCGACACATCCATGAAAAACGAGATTCGTGGAATCCCGGATCACATACGTCCGCAAGTGATCCCAAGCATCTTTCATAGTAAATTTCGAGAAGTCGACAGCAACAAGATGTTTTACACCGACGGGTCAAGCCTCGACGGCTCCACTGGCTTCGGTATATTCAATCAAATCCTCACCGCCTCATTCAAACTCAATGGTCCTGCTTTAGTTTACGTCGCAGAACTTGCTGCTATTCAGTATACCCTTGGGATCATTGATACTTTATACTCAGTATACCCTTGGGATCATTACTTTATTGTCTCGGATAGCCTCAGCTCAATCGAGGCTCTCCGTTCAATAAAACCTAGAAAGCACATTCCATAAATTTTGAGGAAAATCTGGGAGCGCCTACGTGCTTTGTCTGTAAGATCGTACAAGATTACCATAGTTTGGGTTCCCTCGCATTGCTCCATTCCAGGTAATGAAGAAGCGGGCTCTTTAGCTAAGGCGGGCGCTACAAGGTGACATATATGAAAACCAATTAGCTTCAGCAAATTTTTTAGTATTACTCATCAGAGAACCCTCGAAAGTTGGCAAACTTCATGGAGCAATGGTGGACTAGGAAGGTGACTATATTCGATAATCCCTAAGATATTGACGAAACCTTGGTTCGACGGGATGGACCTGGGTCGGGATTTCATTCACGTGATGTCTTGGCTCATGTCCAATCACTATACGCTGGACGCTCATCTCCGACGTATTGGGCTCGCGGATAGCGGTATCTGCGCTTGTGGCAACGGTTATCACGAGATCGAACATATTGTCTGGGCATGCGCCGAGTACTGTTCTGCCAGATCTCAACTATTCGAATCCCTTCGGGCCCGAGGAAGATCACCCAATGTCCCGGTTCGAGATATATTGGCAAGCCGCGATCTCCTCTATACGTCCCTCATATACACCTTCTTAAAAACCATCAATATCCAGATTTAACTGCCCCTATCATCCTTTTTTAATTCTCAGAAGTGCCCTCTTCCGCCTACATTACCCCAACGATCTCGTTATTTCTGGTTAATAAGCGTGTAAAATGTTCCGCTTAGTTAATAACACTAGTTTACAAAATAAAAATAAAAATCTGAACTTCATTATTCGAACACTATTCCTAATGTAAAATGGCGTGCTGAATCTGAAAATGAAGTCCAAAAAATTTACAGTAGAACAGTTTTCGAGTTACAGTCAAAAAATGAATTTTACCTTTAAAATTAAAAGTACGTTCAGTAAAATCCAAATATCTTCGGTTGTAGTGTATCGATATGAAATATTATTATGTTGAATTAAAGGTAATTGAACTTTCAAGGTAAACTTTCGATCGTTAGAACATTTTGTTTTAAAGCGACTACTGGTTCTGACGTCATTTACGAATCTATTGAACTTTTTCTTAATTTTTCGTTATTTGTTAACGTAAAATGTGTGTGTGATTAATATATAAAGCAATCCCAAAAATTATATTTTTATAGGATATTAAAGCCAGCTAATAACCACTGAAAATAAGCACTTGTTAGTTTGAATCCCATGAAAATTGCGAAAGTTATTCAATTTTTTGTAAAATGCCAATTTTTGTGTTTCGCTCGGTCAACTTATTGAACCGTCTCGATTCCAATTTTTTCTAGGGCTTGTTTTATAATATATAAGGGGCTTTCTGTCAGAATTCTGTTAAACAAGTAAATGGAAGAATTTTGAAAGAATTTAATGTGGGGTAATATTCGAACTCGTTTATCCAAATGATTAAAGACTTCTGATAACAATAATTTCAGCCTCAGTGAAATTATAAGTCATCGAATGGTATGCAATACTGCGTGTAATATTTACAAGTGTATTACATAAAATAACACTCTTATGATACATAATTCGTTGTAAACTAAACCCGCACACGTTATAAAATTTGTATTTTAAAACGCTAGCTGCTCAATTGGGTTTTGTACAATGTAAACACAAACTATACGAATCCGTAGAAATATGTGATACTACATACGTCAAGTATTATAAAATTAATAATTTGTAAAACTTTTAATTTGTGTTCCTTCCTAGAACATCTAGCACAGTGGTTTTCAACCGGGGGTGAATTCACCCCCAGGGGTAAATTGGACGATTGTTGGGGGTGAATTATGCGGGACAAATTTTAACTTGATATCCAAACATTCCAATATTGTTTCAGTATGTCAAGAATTGAGATGCTTACTGAGAGTGCCCTGGAACAGGTTCCTTATTGTAAAATTGTGACATTTATCCAATTGAAAATCTTTTTTTAGAGGGTAATAGGGTTACCACCTTTGGTAAGGTTTTCACCCGGAAATTTCTACTGACCTGGGATAGGTTTTATAGAATCACTTTGAACCTATCTGACCTGTCTGCTGAGTTTAAATTAGACAAGTATAAACTCTTTCATTCTTTTTGTAACTTGTTGAAGTATCAATCACCAAAATTGACTCACATTGACCGTTTGTTGTTTTGTTTTGGCAAAGCGTGATGCACACCAGTATTTTGAGCTTGTCTTATTAGCTGTAAATTTATCGCGTTTGTAAACCGTATTGTCCACTTAGATAGGTGAGAAATTTCACTTCCCTGGCTAACGACAAAAATCCAAAAGCACCATCCATTCAAGCTGTGGAGGAGCAGCCGAACAACCATTGCTCTCTGCCACAGCTAAGTACCGTGAAGCAGGCAGGAAAGCGGTAGCGTCTGTGGAGCACACTGCGGTGTTTTCCGAAATTTTTGCTGGGCACAAAATATTCGGTTATTCGTCATCACAGTCGCTAGCAAGGTTTCAACAAAGTAGCAAATCTGTTCTACCTGGCCAAGAGTTAAGGTCCGCTTCTGGAGCAGTCAACATTAACATCGGAGGAACTCATTTGAACATATTGAGTTAAAATTATTCATCGTATCACTATACTCGGAGAAATAGATGCAAAACCCGGAGGCAATGAGATCCTCTCGAAAAACTGGAGTCTCCGGGTCAAACCCGAAGGGGTAGCAACCCTGCAGGGTAATGATGGTAAAAAAAATTCAGAATGGGGTACATCATGGGGATCAATATTCGGTAAGGGGTACATGGAACGAAAAAGGTTGAAAACTGCACTGATCTAGCAGTTCGTGTTTTGAAAATATGTAGGACATCGAACAAGACTTATTTTAGGTTTAAAATCTCAAAATCTGAACTTAACAATGATTTGAAGAACGTAGAATGTTTTGTAATTGCACTTAGATGTTTTACGTAATATATTGTAGTATGTTGAAGTTTTGTGACCAAGTACAGTAAAATCGGCACATCATAGAAGCCAATATGAATCCAATATAATTTCAAATAATAAACTTCTAGACGGCTTAATAACATAAAATAAATTGTTAGTAGAACAAAATGTGACGAAGTAGGTGGATAAGTCATCATTCGTGAAGCTAGTGCCCGAATTTAGCATTTTGCACAGCCATAAGCTTCCGATGTGTGTACCAAGGTATTGTGGAGCGTGCAGTTTACAATGTGTTTTGTACATATACGATTCTGTACATGTAAATATTATGCGTATTTTTTAATGTCGAATTTTTTATGACATTACTCCACTGAGGCTGAAATTATTGTTATCAGAAGTCCTTAATCATTTGGATAAACGAGTTCAAATATTACCCCACATTAAATTCTTTAAAAATTCTTCCATTTACTTATTTAACAGAATGCTGACAGAGTCCCTCATATATTATTAAACAAGCCCTAGAAAAAATTGGAATCGAGACGGTTCAATAAGTTGACCCAGAGAAACACAAAAATTGGCATTTTACAAAAAATTGAATGACTTTCGCAATTTTCATGGGAATTAAACTACCAAGTGCTTATTGTCATTGGTTATTAGCAGGCTTTAATTTCCCATAAAAATATGATTTTTGGGATTGCTTTATCTTGCCGAAAATATTGACCACACGCTCATTTTTGTGCAAAAAACGTCGAAAAATTAAGAAAAAGTTCAATAGACGAAAAATTAAGAAAAAGTTCAATAGACGAAAAATTAAGAAAAAGTTCAACGTCAGAACCAGTAGTCGCTTTAAAACAAAATGTTCTAACGATCAAAAGTTCATTCAGTTACTTTAATTCAACATAATAATACCTGATATCGATGCACTACAACCGAAGACATTTAAATTTTACTGAACGTACTTTTAATTTTAAAGGTAAAATTCATTTTTTGACTGTAACTCGAAAACTGTTCTACTGTAAATTTTTTGGACCTCATTTTCGGATTCAGCATACGATTTTACATTGAAAATGACCACTAGCTTATTTAGTTCAGAAATGCTTTAAACTAGTGTAATTAATTGGTCCAACAAACTCCCTTCTAAAAATCATAAAGTGCATTACTATACAGAGAACACACAAAATGACCCGTCCCCCCAATCTTACGAATATTCACAGCAACAGCATGATCCCGAATTATGCTTTCGCTGGTAGTATTTTTATTTTGTGACTAGAAGTTAGCGACCCACGATAACTAGTCCAAGTTGCAGCTTGAGTTGCTACCCTGATGCTTCCTCTCAACTCAATGTTATTTAATTTGTATATAATGAAATTCTGAATATAATGCATATGATGAATGTTATGAATATAACGACCAAATTAGAACCCTATAATTATGTATGTATGAATGAATCTAGATAGCCATCATCCTAGCTTGAATCTTGCTTTGATTGCGGCTTCATGCATGTACTTTAATTAATCAATATAAGAAACATAAGAAACATGGTAATAAAATAATGCAACATAAAACATTAACATAATATAAGTAACATTAAATAATTTAATTTTAATAATAAATAATTTTTGTACTGGAATTTTCCTTCTGATCATCTGCCAAATCGGGCGTACACGTTTCGACATCACGCCAATCTGGCTATTGTAACTTACAGCATGGTATTTGCTAAGTAGTCCTGTCGTGTGTTTTGTTTCTGGTCGATGAATGCTACCGAATTGGAACGACGATTAGTGCTGGTCATTGTCAGGGATGATTGGCATCGTGGGGGTGTGCTAGTGACACGCTTGGTATTTCAGATAGGATAGTTTAATAATAATGTACGCAACAGCCATCTTTTGCTGGATTCGGAGCAATAACGTTTCTCGGAGTTTATAGAAAACCAAAGTTAGAGATAGAATTTGCAAATGATTGATTCTATAATGTATATTTCGTGGTATATTCCAATTCAACTTTTTCCATATCTAAATGGGAGGATCGTTGTTCGATATTTTACGCCAGCGTTTTAGTTAACCGACAAAGTTGAAATGGGTATTACATTAAAGAACTTACCTTTCGAACATGCTGGCATCCAATTGTGGAGCTGCTGGAAATGAGTTGCTAGCGGGATATAAGTTGCTTTCACGGGATTTGAATTGTATCCCATTAAGCAGATAATATCGTTTCATTAATCAATATTATTACTTTTCTGTGGTACCACACTCCGATGTGTCGTATAAGCTGGGCCTTCATCTCAATGCAAACTTTTACTGTGGTTGAAGACGGATAAGAAGCCGACGACCGTATTGATGGCAGCTCCGTGCTACAGAATGCGAAGGGAAAAGTGTGCTCCATCTCTTCACCGGGTTGAATGGGTAGAAATGGGTGTGCATAATTATTTGCTTTTTGTGTACCCGAGGGGATAATTGCGAAAGCTTACGGCACTTGGTGGCTCAATACGACCACGCGTGTGGGTGGTTGTGGGAGTTGGTTTCCTCGAAATTTCATCCCCTCGACGTGCCATTGTTGAACGTCGATGGCTTGGATGATGATCGTGAGAGCAAGGAATCTTGCTTCACCGGAGCCAGTAGTCTAATGAAGAGAGCGTAATCTTAATCTAAATCTAAATAGCGGCACCAGTTGGGGATGCAGTGCAGCTGCATCGACACGAAGAACTTGGTTTTGGCTTGGGGGGAGTGTAACGACTTGGGAAGAGACGGTGTAACTTTGACACCGTTATTGTACTAGTCGTCTTTTGTAGTGGCGTTGCATATGCATTATGCATTGTACGTGGCAATTTTGTCAGCTTGGTTTCCACATGTTATCACACTCTGGGAAAATTCATCTGTTTTTAGTGAGAGTCAGGGTTGTACTTTGGAATAACTGTAAATGAAATTGATTTTTAGTACATATTTTATTACAATACAATAATTTGAATTATTATTTACAACCGAATTGTATTAGACATCAACATTAGGGAAATTCGTGGGTAGAAAAAAGTCTTGCATAAAAATATAACTATTTTTGTAACTGCTATTTTGATATACAGTCGGGTTACGTACTGCATGGATAATTGGTAGCGTGATAAAGGAATTGAATACGGCAATAGGGTATTTCATAGCTCATGGGATTTCGTCTAATTGGGGATGTGACTTATAATTTCCTCTGTGCCAACTAGCAGCGCTATACTTCCTTTAGCAAGTTTGCTGCGCTTGGTTAGGCTTACAATGTTGAGCCATCTGTTATCCCATTAGCTCAAAAATGGACCACCAGGGTCGCAATGTAGAAGAAGCACGAGAATCCAGTCACTCGACGGAAAAGCGACTCACTATGATCAGAAAGACATAACAGATATGTTGATGTTTATTACTCACTTTTTACATCTATCTTCTATATAGGGTATCAGGTATCAGAATATATTTGCTCAAATGGCACGTTCCCCGTATGTAGTCGCCACCATGATTTCTCTGAAAATAGCAAGATTTTCTGACTATCGTACATATTCGTGGAACCGCTATTCTGAAACATTAATTTTGAGAGCTGAATTGGATTCTTTGTTCTTTGTAGAAAGGAGATACAACGTGTTTCGTTGTTTTGCAATTCTCAAAACAAAAATCATTATAATGAAAAAACCGCAATTAAAGCAACAAATAAAAGTGAAAAAATTAAAGGTAAGTGTTTTGGATAGCTTGAGGCGCCTATTTTATGGAATGATTTTTGTTTGGGTGAAAACAGAGATATTTTTGAGACGCTCACCACTTTTGTGCGATATGAGCGTACGGGGCTATTCGGACCCCCTATTCCGTCAACCACCGTTCAGCGGCATGCGGCTGCGCACACCCTTGCACACGCCACAACAAAGAAAATACATGGGCCGCCAAGCGCTAGCTGTGACATACCAGATTAAGTTTTTGAAAATCATTTTTTTTTTGCTTTAAGCTTCTTATGTTTCTTGTAACTAATTCATAGGTAAACACAATTCCATTGTAAAAAAAAATTAAAGAAAAATGACGGTCTGAATTGTCCCGTGGGGAGGTCCGAATTACCCCTACATTGTAAATGGATGGAAAAACGTAGAGGTTTGCAAATCGTCGCCTAGCGCTGCCACTGAGTGGTGCAAATGAACCTTTATGGCTGAGATTTCAAACTAACAATTAGGACTTTTGACCGGTAACTTTTTTCACATCTATCCACCTAAAAGGGCACTTTGCTTAAGTAGGTCCGAATAGCCCCGGGTTCCCCTATATAAAAGTCAATATGTATTTGTATATATGTTATTTATGGACTCCCAAACGGCTTAACCGATTGCCATGAAAATTTATACATAGTACGCATTTGTTATGGAGCGTGTTTGTGTACTATTGGTTGGGGATTATCTGGCCGTCATATGGCGCTTCGGAACATATTGTGTTTTCCTCCTATTTCATTGAAAGTCGCAGCAACGCGCGGTGGGTATTAGCTAGTTTCTTATAAAAGCAAAGTACAGAATTCGTTAAAACTATTGTCAAGGTTTTTTCCGAGGCCTGGAGGGTCGAGTCTTATATAGGGTAAGGTGGGGCAAATCCAACCGTTGGGTAAACCCGACCCCCCTCTGTTATCGAAAATCGGAAACACTATGCGAACTAATATCAATGTTGTCGTGTAGAGCATCGAAAATAATCATAATTGTGGTATGATAGCATTTTATTAGTCTACATTGAGATGCTCAAGCGACATTAAATGTGTTTCTACAACTTTTGATTTGATTTTTGTGCATCATTGACTACAGGATATTTCTGATTGTTAAGGTGATAGCATAGAAAATGCAAGTAGATTTAAATTCTTTGATTAAAGTCCTACAAAGTGCATAGATGAATTTAGTCTAACTTTTTTCATAATTTTTTTAATTGCATCGTAATGAAAAATGACGTGGTGGGGCAAATCCGACCTCTAAATAGTGGGGTGAATCCAACCGCTTTTTTGCTAAGAAAATGAGTATTTATTAAATTGAAATTTATTTTTATTGTTATTATTTATTATTTTTTTTGCACAATGGCTCATAATTACAAACGAAAGACACAAAAACGTGATGAATATAGTATTCGTCGAGCCATTGCTCCTATGCAAATGAGAATATCTTTACGTGCTATTGCTCGTGATTTTGACATTCCAAGATTGACATTGAATTCCATTTTCTTCGCGTTACAATTCAATAACATAACATTCATTGATTTATCATAGAAAAGCCATAAAATTTGGGTAACATCTGTACTATCTCAACCGAAAACTTAAGCGGTTGGGTTTACTCCACCGTTTTTGAAAACAGCAAAAATGAACGTTTTCGTAAAATACTTGTATCTCTAAATTTTCCCAACATATGAATAAAATGTTGTATATCGTAAGTTGTCCAGAAGTCCAACCTTTAATTTGGTATATAAAACGACTTGATCTGATGTAAAATGAGCTTTTTACGGCCAAAACCATTTACTAGGTCGGATTTGCCCCACTTTACCCTACAAATCGATTTGGGACAATGTCTGTGTTCTTTTTTATAGTTCGGTTTTAAAAGCTTCAAAAACCTGGCCTGTAGCGTATTGGCACAGTGTGGGACTCATAACTCACTCTCGTGCATTACCTCCGTTTTTTTCGCCCTCCTTCGGAACTACTTTAAGGTATTATTTCGTTGGAGGGAGGGGGATCCATCCTGTTTTCGTCACACCTTTTTCTTCAGTTCTATCTCGTAGCTTCGTTTAGTCCATGCAATGGCTCGATTGTTGTGCTTTGCTTTAATTCTCGACTAGTCTTATGTCTCAATATATTACTTCGCCATTTAACTGTCGTCCCGGTGCGCCTTTTACGTCCCCGACGGTGACCTCACCCTATTCCGACTGAGAGTTCCCCGACGGAGGAATTTCTCCCTACACTGATACTCGCTTCCTTGAGCGACCCAACTCCGACTGAGAGTTGCCTGGTAGCGGAATTTCTCTCGGTATCGATCTCTGTCTCGTGTTTCCGACAACTCAGTCAAGCCAGTCCTCATTATCCGCTTTACAATGAAATTCCTCCGACCAATGGTGTAGTGGAGCGCTTGGTGATCACTATGTGTGTACTGCTCACTAACTCGCAAATTCATGTTATCCAACAGTGACGCGATGCAGAATGTTGCGTCGATGATGGATTTCCGACCTTTTTTATGGAATGTGTTAGCGGAAACTTCTTAGCACAACCTTACATCTAGCTCGCCAGGGCTTCCAACAGGTTGTAACCTTTTGTTTTAGGGTTTATTTGTCACCGCAACGGCGGTAACAGAATACATGTAACCTTTTGTGTTGGTTCACCACTTTATGGCTCAAGCATTAAAATTTCCTCCTATAACAACCGGCGTTCGTCCAACTAACAAGTACGTGAGTGTGTCCAGCATCCGATTGTACTGCTCTGGTGTCCACCATGGGGGAGCATAACAGCTACATGCGAATACGTCGTTGATCCTGGCGATCACGAAGCCTTCGTGTGTGCTATCCACCACCTCTTGGATAGGGAAACCGCCCATCACTTGGAATACCGCCATTCCTACTCTATCCACCACCCAGTTACCGTTAACGGGAGGAACACGATATGGCTCTGCCATAACTGCTTTGTGTATTTATGTACGTGTGTGTATGTCTTTACGTGGCAAAAAGGTAACCTCTGTTAGTCAGAGGTGACTAAACCGATTTGCACAAACTTGAAAGCTACAACCTTCTCTTCGGCTGTTATTGATTCCTTGTGGAGCGGAGCTCCGGTTCCGGAGTTACACGTTCGAAAGTGCTGCCAAACAGCAAGCTTCGGTACAAACTGGTACCATAATGATATCAAAATTATGCAATTTACCAGTCTAGATGACTATAATTGTGACTAATCAATATCGCATTGGTCACCTACGACGGTTCATGAAGATTCTTCCATCACTCTGAAAATCGTCTACCCAATCCCGAGGGCTGACTAGAATCTGTTTTCTGGAGCTTAACAGGGGTGTAGATAGGGGTATGCAGCGTGGGGCTCCCCCACATATCAACCTTCTCTTAACCCCTTCAAATCTCCTTAGATCCCTTCCCATCGCACCCCCTCAGACCACCACCCCTTTCCATATACCACAAACCCACCCCTGCCTCATTCTCATCGTTTTTACCCAACAGACCAAAATAAACATTGGGGGATGGTGGTTGTAGAGTTTTTACCCTCCCTCACAGACCCACCCCGCATGTCAAAAGAAGTTAACAGGAAGACAAATTTGAACTAATGCTGATTATGCTAATTGAGTATGATACTCTTTGTTTCATTGTCGACACGTAGCACATCATGTTTGGGACGGGCGATCCATTGAATTTAGATGCAAAGTGTACTAAGAATGTAATAGACATTTCCACAATGATAGTGAACCTAATCAGCCATGGAATCATAGCTTGGAGAAATGAGAAAGGCACATTGGCACCACTAGGTAGATTAAAACAAATTTTCAGACTACAATTTATTGATGAGATGCAGTATGGCGATAATTTTCCTAATTTGTTGTTCAACATAGCACTGATAGTGATAATCATTCTTTAGTTATTTATAAGACAGGTGATTTATAAGGCAACTAGAAGTGAAAAAATAGCAGAAATTTTGAAGTGAGCGAGTAAGTAATATATGATTTGGCAGGCTGTCTGTACCTGAAGCTTAAAAAGTGGCATTTTCATTACAACAGGTACTTGCTATTACGGAAACTAGTTAGTGAGTGGTTTACCGCGAAGGACGTGCAGGTGGTGAGCAATTCAGACTTGGTCAATCGGAAACTTAGCAAATGATTTTTTCTGAATTTTTTCATAGATTGTTTGATTAGTTTATACGTTTGTTGACCACATTTTGATCATGAAACCCTTCAAAGTAGGTTAGAATGTAGCACGAATGCCGAAAGAAGGTTAGTTGAAATAATATTCAGCAATGAACCTGGAATGCAAAAAGCAGTTTTTTCTCAGACCATTGAAAATTTTTTCATGAAAATGAATTATTGTATTTAGTGCATTGCACAGTGGTCCAGTATGCGAATTTAGCAGGAACTTTTTGCTAAAATTAAATGACTTAGCCTTACAATATTTTTGGCAAAGTTGTACTTTGCAAGGCCCTTTTTTTGTTTAAACCGATGCTAGGGTGGATCTAAAGCAATATTTAAAATAGAACTTTTCAACGGTTCGAGATAGAGCTTTACTGTCTTCGATGAAGTTGTAGAGCAACACAGTTTAAACAAATTTGCTGAAGACAGGCAAGCTCTAGCTTGTATAATTTCCATTGCACGAGAAATTTTTGCTTTAGGGTGTTCCTTAAAAACGGTTTTATTTCTATAACTTTTGATTTTTTTTTATTTTACGCTAAAGAGGAATTCCACGAAGATCCGTCCGAAAATCTCTAAAATCGTGACCGACCATCTTAGATTCCAATGAAACTTTACACGTTTCACCGTCATGCAAGACTAAATATTTTCCACAGGTAATAGGATTATTTTGACTCAAGAGCAACTTTTCAAAAGGGCGTAAACGTTTCTACGTGTATGAATTTCAAATTTTTTTGTTCGATTACTGTATTTTATACAGCAAAACTATCTGAGAGCGAGTTACAGGGAATGAATACTTCTGTCTGAAAAAAATGTTGTGTCATTTTTCAAAAAAACTAAAATTTATGATAAAAATTCAAATTGCGAAAAAACCCATTTTTTTTAATTTTTTATATTTTGTTACCAAAAACCTAAAGAGAAAAGAAACATTTTGAATGTGATTGCATGATGGAGAAAAAATCGATAAAAAAGTTTTCCTAGCAATAACTTCGTACATGTTTTTAAATTTCATACTAATTGACATACAAAATTGTAATTCTATTACAGAATATAATTCTAAGCACCATTTAAAATCAAAATGCATTTAACAAAAATATTCCAAAATGCGATAGTTTTCGAGATATTTGAAATTTTGCTCCTTCAAAATCAATTAATTCGTGTAATTATGCTCTTTTTAAAAGTTATTCGCGTTACCCCATCAAAAAATGTCAAAAATTTAATGTTTATCGTTTTAAAGACGTAAAAGCAACTTTTTTAGTGTATTTGGATCCTGGAGAAGCTTTCAATAAAAAAGTTTTCCTAACAACAACTTTTGACATTTTTTTATAATTCTTAATATTTGCAGTCAAAAATACAATTTTATTTTTGAATATGATTTTAAACGCCATTTTAAATCGAAATGCTCTTAACAAAAATTTTCTAAAATGTAGTAGTTCTCGAGATATTTTAACTTTTGTCGGCCTGTTTCTCATGGAATCCCTCTAAAGTACTCTTTGGACAACTTGAAGATTATTTTAGGGCGCATAATTTGCTTTAAAACACCAACTACCTAACTTTTTTCGTTTTAAAGTTATAAGAACTTTTATATAAAAAGTGTAACTTTTTCATATAGAATTATCTTCGATTCGGGCACTGAACATTAAACACCGTTGCTTTCATATGAATAGGTGATCTATACTACAAAGCATGTAGTATAGATCACCAAAAAATGGCAAATACGATATTTTTTTATATCTTGTAAGATTTACTCAAAAATAGTTTATTTTTAGTAAAAAGTATATATAACGTTCTAACGAGTGAAGTTAGAGGTTAAATATATTAAGACAAATTGTTCTCCTTCCAAATATCTGAAAGTATTTCTAAAATGATCTTAATGAAAAATCAAAACTGCAAAAGTTAATAAAAGAAAATGATTTTTTAAGAAACGCCATAGTTTTTTTTGATAAATTTATTGTAAAATGAAAAGTTCACGACATAGAGTTTCAGTGTCTTCGACACAGTTTTTTAAAAAAACATTTTCTTCAATTATCTGGAAGACAGCGAAACTCTATCTCGAACCATTAAAATATTAATTTTCTGGTTTAAAAAAACTTAGAACCACCCTACCCACTATTTAAAATAATAGAAAAGTACTGTAAAGTGCAATATTTTATCATAATAATGAAACTACATTTTTTTATTGTTCACCGTGAAAGTAATTTAAACATATTACAAAGAGTTAATTCCTGAAAAGCCAAATTTTTAATATAACTTTTTCAGTTTTCATTTTTTTTCAGCCTATCCTTCAGACGTTTTTCAGAGTTTTTGAAGACGAGCATTTTCTTGTAATACATCAAAACTCTAGCTTTTATTGTTCAGAAGATATAATCACTTAATATTTCAAAAGTAGATTTTTTAAAAATCAATTTTATGAAATTCGTATTCGCCATTTTGTGCTCAATTATAACTCTAATCATGACCTTATTTATAGTTCAAAAAGAATTATCTTTTATTTTATGAGTGATATGAGTGAGTGTTATTCCAAACATCCCCATTTTTGGCGAAAAAGTGCTCATAATTTTTCAACGGAAATAGTTAGATATATGGTGCCATAAAACAAATTATTCGCCTTGAAACCATCTTTAATTTGTCTGAAGACTACTTCAGTTTTAAATGAATACAGCAAAAGTTATTGGAATAAAACTGTATTTTTAAGAAACCCCCTAAGCTCGGACTTTAAATTTGTTGTAAAATAAATAGTATGACAGATAGAGCTTACATGTCTTCAGCAAACTTTTCCAAAATTCGTCGTTATAAAACTTCGCTGAAGGTCGTTTGGCTCTAGCTAGAATGATTAAAAAGTTAATTTTTTGATATTGGTAAAATTAGAACCACCCTAACTGTTGTTTTAACAATAAGAGGGGGCTCATAAACTACGAAAACTTCTCCATAGACTTAATAAGGCTAAGTTGTTTAGTTTAAGTAAAATCTCAAAATTCCTGCTAAATTTGCATTCTGGACCACTGTGCATTGGTGCATTGGTATTGCTGATTGATTTTCATGAAGATTTTTCCAACGGTGTGAAAAAAACACTGCTTTTTCGTTTTCAACCATTTCTTAGTTGAATCTTAAATAGGCTTCGCAGCTGCTTTGAAGTGTCCATGACAATGGAAGAGATAGTGTTACAATCCTGTTGACACTGACTGTATTTTCCAGGTAGGGATCGAACATTCGATGACTGGCTACACAGACCAGCAGTGTCTGTCAGTCTCTACACCGATTCACCAGAGTGTGGAATTAAATTAATTTAGATTTGAAAGCCTGCTTGTTGAGTGTGGTGTAACTAACATCGTTCATGAAATCGACACTGTATTTATTACATGATGCATCTGGATATAGGTGATCGCGGAACTAACCCACATTATTTCTCCCAATAAATATTTCACTCACTTATAGTAGACATTCAGTATAACCAAAAATCAACTGAAACTGTGACACCAATTCTCAGCGTCTACTTATTTAAAATCGAGCTTTTAGAGAGAACCCGTATACAAATTATTCGCCCATCTTCACTGTTTCTAACTGAAAAGTTTTGGATTGATTCGATGTTTGGAAGTTAGAGTACAAGCTGTGAATAAATTATGATAAATAAATTGCTTCGCACTGATGATCAAGTTGCCTATTTTCTACTAACAACTGGGAATTGTTCTTTCATTGCTTAAAATTTGGCAAGAACGTTTTTCCGGCTATTTGATAAAAACAGATCATTACTGTATTTCAATTTCTCTATTTTTTCTTAGAACATTGTCCGCAATATTTGTCATTCCTATTCAAGAAACAATTTCTCCATGGGGCAGTTTTTATGTTCTATGGATAATCAATTATTTTAACTTGTTCACAGAACTGACACTGATGGTCATATGTACACAGTGTGGTCTGTGCATAGGGAGTTCCTTGTTCTAGGGTTGCATATGAAGGAATAGGGCGTTTTGGTTGCTTCCTTACAATTCGCACATCGAAAGGACCGCGACACATACAGCTGCTTAGGACGTGACCAGTGTCGTCAGTGGCTGGAATCAGACTGTCCTAATTTATATTTTTTAGAGGAAAATGTGCAGCATTCCGGGCAAATCGTTACCTGCCAATCACAGCTGATGGTAGTAAAGAAAAGTGATCTCTTTCGTTGCTGCAAATAACATTTTATTATTTCGCCGTCATATACTATAAATTAGAATTTGTTAAGATCTTTGTTCGTATTGTTTAAAGAATACAATTTACTAGTAAAATATTTACTGAAGACGCCGTTTTATAGTTGTGCTCGTTAATTAATTTCAATCCTGATTGTTTCAAAATTGAAGTTTAATTGAAAAATCCGTATTCTTCGTGAACTATATGTTTTTCGGCTTTCTCAGAACAACAACAAACTACTACAGTTTTTTTCGAATTTCAACAAAATTTTGAGCAGTAGAGAGTTCAATTATTCCTAAAACCATTGAAATATCCCCGATATCATGCAATAACACCCTGGCCAAGTTTGGCGGGGGAAATCCTTTGCTGGAACCAATCACAAAGCTAAAATGCATTCCGTCCATTTCGTTAGCTTCCTTCTCTCCTTCCACTGTCAGCTCTAGCAAAGCGAAAGGGTTTAAGAGCTTGGGTGAAATTAAGAAATTTCATCTTCAAGATCTTGTCTTGTTCCATGCCCATACATAACCCAGCCGCTGTACCTCTCGGGAAAAGCCACCGACTACCTACACCCAGGCAGCAGACAAACCGAAGGATACGTTCGAAATGAACGACATAATTAAGAAAATCCGATTCAATACACATTCTTGAAGACACGGACCCCAGTGAAACGTGGTAAACGTGAACGAAGAATGTAGTGTAGGTACCGGGAACAAAGGGAACCCGACCCAGTCTACGCGTTTGGTTTTCGCAGTGGAGATAATTACTGGGAGATTTTCCAGCAACTGCTTAGGTCACTGCTCCAACACACCCGGCCCGATGTAGATACTGCATGCTCCGAAGATGTGGGACCGAGTTGTAATCTCCAATGGATGGAAACAAACGCACACGTAATGAGAGCTAAATCGCGAAACGATTCACTTCAATGTGCTGCCGTTTGTCTGTTTGGAAGTGCGCTCACCACCGCCCTTCCCCCACATATGTATGTATGTATTCCCATTTGGAAGGCGAAAGTTGAACGCCGGAATGAACTCACGTTTGGGGCTTTTATTACAAAGTTGCTCAGTACACGCTACTGTTGCCGCAGTTTGGAAGCCAATGGTGCAGCTGGGGAATAATTGAAGAGATAAATTGTGAATTTTGTGATGCAAAACTTTTCGAATGAGTTTACCGATGAATGTTTGTGATTTCGGAAATGTCACTGGGGAGTAGGTAGGAGCGTATTTTGAGCCTGCAGCTGGACAATCGAACAGGAAAGGTTATAAGTGCATGATTATTTTTATACTCATTATTTGAGCATATGCCACTGGATTACTGTCATCCAATTCAGGAAATAATTGCAAAAAAGAATCATGGAGTTAAGAATTCGTATTTCGAAAAGAACAGCTACTCTGTTTACATATATGTTATTACATACATATTTAAGGGGGGGGGGGGGAAGGTTAAGGGCTTTAGAGTAAAAAACACATTTTTGCGAAGATCAAACCTTTTGTACTTTATAATGCATCATTTCAAAAACATTCTGTAATTTTCCCATGCAAAAATTTTGACAAGCGATACAAGTATCATACTTAGTTGCGTTTCGGCTTCGCCTCATCAGAAACCGACACTAACTTATTGTCGGAATAGATTAGCGCCGGCTTGACGCACATCCCTTAAAACTAAAACACACTTTGTGTTTCAATCGAACGACTGATCAAATGTGATGTCCCGTTCGAGCAGAACTTCTGTTTATGCCGATGAGACACAGTGAAGCCGAAACTTGTCTTGACTTAGCAGGCCTATGCGAAAGCACTATGCTAAATTTTCCTCCTTAGGGTGAAATATAGCATAGGACACTAGTATGACAAGCACCAATTTCTCGAGTAATCGAGTTGTGCTATCTTGTGACAACAAAAACAGAACCCAACGCTTCCAGAACTTGTAAATTAAATGTTGCATCGATTTCTAATTTTTCCTGATGGACGTTATTTCCTGTATTGGAATTCTATCTCTATGATTGGAGCCATTAGAATTCATGACTAGAAAATGATATGGTGTTATAAGTTCCTGCTCGGGTATTTCTAATGAAACTGATGTTAATGCATGAGAGCTCACGATCATCACTTCTTCTTCTTAGAAACTTAGCGGATGCTTCATCGTCCAGTGACTGTACCTTTAGAATTCTTTGATTGAACGCACTTTCCTCTCCTACATCCCATCCACGTGTGGAGGGGAGCGGGGTATGGACGGATGGAATGCCACTCTGTTTTAAAATTCGTGAACGCTGCTTGCCGTTCGAAGGCCCTGATCTCCTCTGAACGTTCTCAGAGCCGTGGAAATTCGTTCTATTGTCGCTGAAATCTGTTGAGGAACCCCTTTTAGTGCGATGAAACAGGTAAACAATGCTATTACTTCTACCTAGGGTTCGCAGTACCGACCCATTTTGGCGAGAGCTGGTACTGTGGTACTCAAGCCCCCAGTCCCGGTAGTACCGGTACTCGAATAGTTTTTTTCAAATAATTCAAGAAAGGCCTCAAAGTGAAATTGATTGCTCAAACTGATGTCTTATTGTAGCAGGAGGTATTTTTGAATGCGGCTCCTTTTTTATTTCGGATCTAGGCCAACCGATGGTAAATCTAAGAAACCCTATTATTAGGGACCATTCATAAATTACGTAATGCAAAAATTGCCAAAAATTGACTCCCCCCTCCCCCCATGTAACAAATTGTCAAAAATTTCTTTATCACCCCCTCCCTTATTACGTAACGAATTCCTTGAAAAATTTTTTTTTTTCCTGGGGGAAAACATGTTACGTAACGATCTAGCTTACTCCCCCTCCCCCCTATGTCACAATATGTAACAACTTGTCGAACCCCCCCCCCTCTAAAAGCGTTACGTAATTTATGAATGGTCCCTTAACAGTAAATCGAAGCGAGAATGTAAATACGTGTACGTTGGTCGCTTTTGCTTTCGGCATTTTCGCTTTGCTGTAAATTGGTTACGACTTTTATGTATACCAAGGCTCCTAATTTCCTGTAAACTATGAAGTTTTGATAAATTTTTCGATCACCAAAAATTACGAATCGCTCGTATGAAGCAGTTCACCAATTCTCAAATTGTAAGCTACTTTATCGCTGTTCGTTCTTTTATAGATAAAGATTTAAGGGCAAACCAAATACAGACATGACTTAGGACACAGTCTTATTATGCGCCACCTAATTGAATAATTGATCAACTCAATATGTTCTAGATGCATATAAAATATAAGATTTTGGTAATAACTAATATCGTATATAAATTAAAAATAATATAAACACATGTCGGTTGTCACGGTAAAGATGGACACGTCTATCAATACCAGGACACGTGTTAGTGAACTCGGGTGATTCGTAGTTATGCTGCCCAAGCTCGACCGTCATTAGCAGAAGACAAAGATTAAGCCCGCACGATATTAAGCCTGTTCTAATGACCCTGCCACTTCTAGTTTTCCGATCTGTTTACTTCACATCCTTGCTCTCAATTGAGTACTATGGCTCTAATTTTCATAACTTTCCCTGCCCAATAATCTCTAGCTAATTGAATGTCGTTAAAATGTAAAAAAGAAAATGTGACTAACATAGTCGAAATAAAAAAGGAAAAAAATATAAACACAGTTTATGTTACAAACCATCGTACATGAATGGTCACCCAAACAATGCGTCCAACTATATCATGTTTCTATGTAATATTAAATTTATTCTAGGAATAATAGAGTATCGGAATAGCCAAATTTTGGCTGCACAAAAGTGCACAAAAAAGCAGGAATCTTTGATGAAAATTGATCAAATTAATATGAAAAATAGTTTTAGAACTCAAAATATTGATTTTATGTTATTATTTCCTTTAACAAAAAGTTTTATTTTAGTGTTACCTGCAAGTTTGTAGAATATATTAAATTAATCAATTAAGGTTTTTAGCATGGAAAAGTCGAAAAACTGATTTTCAGGTCATATTTACAAAAAACAACAATTTTGCCTCAAAAATGAGGTCTGATGTCTGTGGTATCTTGGAAGAAGTTATTAAAAACATAATATTCTTCAACTTTGTCGAATACGTCGACCCTCTAAAATTTTTTTTTTGAAACATTTATTTTGCTCGGGTACTCTACTTCAGTCCAACCAAAAAATATTCTATTTAAAAAATTGAAGAATAATATTATGAACATATCCTACGAAGAAATGCTGGTTCTAAAATGACATCTATGGCCTCAAATAGGTTTTGTCCCACCTTTATCGGACTGGTCCCACTGTGCGGCGTAACGTACGTTGCGATCCTCAAAAGGGTGAGAGAGGATCCCAAGCTGAAGGAGCTGAGGTAGAACATAGTAAGAACCAGGCGCACTCAGAACGGTGAGATGCTGTTCGACCTGAAGAAGGATACATTGATCAAGAGCTCGACCTATCGGCAACTCGTGGTAGAAGCGATTGGAGGAGAAGCGAACGTGAGAGCTTCAGCTCAGGAAGCAGTAATCTTGATAAGATCACAACGGAAGACGAAGTGAAGAGTGCGCTAATAGAGCAATGTAACTTGGAGAAAGAGCAGATGTCAATCAGGTTGTGGAAGGTGCATAGTGGCACACAGCAGCTATACCCTTATCGCCAGCCGCAGCCAACCAGCTTCTGTCGAGCGCACAGTGGCGGGTCTTTGAATAAAACGCGGACAAAACCAAAAATGTTGCCCAATCTGGCTGAAAATTACATGTTAAGGTAATTTTTGGGTGCATAGCTCATTTTCAATGTCAGAACTTATAAAAGATGAGATAAATTTTCCCATACAGTGTCATCAACCCTTTCTTATTAGTATAATACCATTTTATGATAATTTTTTTTGCCTTTCTCAATAGAAAGGGATTGCAATTGAAAAGTGGCCATCTTTCAAAACCAACGAACTCACATCAGTTTCTCGGACATGGTTGGGCCGATTTTCACAAACAAATGATAGCTATAATATCCCCACAGATGTCTATAAAATTTTGTACGGATCGCTTATATGGTACCGGAATTATAGACTAAATCGTCCGGTCACATACGAAATCCCCATATAAGCCGGAACTCAATTTTTTTTCAAAGGGGGGACCCCATGAAATTTCAGAAATCGAATTCGTATTTATGATGCCAAACTCTTTAAAATGCATGAAACGTCGAGATTTGATGTTATCTCGAAAAATTTTTGCCCTGCTCATATAAAGAAAAAAATCGATTTTCAAACCGAGGCCCGGAGGGCCCAGTGTCATATCCCATTTGATTCAGTTCGTTGAGATCGCAAAATGTCTGTGTGTATGTATGTGTGTGTTAAATAATGTCACTCAATTTTCTCAGAGATGGCTGAACCTATTTGCACAAACTCAGTGGTATAACGCTCCCATAAGACGCTATTGAATTTTTAGTTGATCGGACTTCTGGCTCCGGAGTTACGGGTTGAAGAGCGAATTCCCATATAAACTGGTAACCTTATGGTGTCCGAATGATGTAATACATATTCAAATACGTTCATCATTACTTTGATTTGCGGCTCTAAATCACTAATGACCAATTAAAGTAGTTTTGACCACATTGGTCACCTATGACGGATCTTGATGCCCCCTGGGAACTCGCCAAGCTCCCGAGCTAATGTCACATCTATTTTCCAACAAACTCTTAACCGATGTTTACAAACTTGATTTCAAATGAAAGATATAATACTCCCATTGATAGGTATTGAGTTTCATTCAGTTCTGAATTTTGGTTCCGGAGTTACAGGTTGGTTATTGCGGTCACTTAGGAATTTCTCATATAAACCGGTACAATCATATTACCTCATAGGTTTAAAATCTATTGAAATGAACATCAAATTACTTCGATTCGCAGGCTTAGATCACTGATGGCGGATCAAAAATTATTGGAATATATTGTCCACTATCGATAATTCCGGAAGTCCCGGGGTTCCGGACGAATTCCAGATCTGAAGCCACTTCGGTGATGACTGAACCAAATTTCACTAACCTAGTCTCAAATGGAAGGTATAATATGAAGTTCGGTGTTGAATCCTCCATCTACTCCTCCACCTCCTACCTCTTAACCCCTCCCCCCTCTCAGACCAACCTCCCACATGCATTCCCTTCATCCGCCCGTATACTAAAATAGGTTAGATGATTTCCGACGCATCCTCCCCCTTCAACTAATTATATGCCTTCTCTTCTCACCATGAAGTTAACATAAAGACAACATTGAACTCACGCTGATTAAGCTATATAAATATCATATTTTTGTTTGTTTCAAGTATGTCAGTATCTACATGTTGCTTATCAGGTTCGTGACAGTCGTGCCCTTATATATGGTTACCCCGTTTGGTGGGCTCATATCACCGGAACGGGGGGTCCATAGCGCTATTGTATGCTGGCAACTACACGGCCCCCCTTCCCTGTCAGCATACGACCATAGTCCCAACGAGTTGGCTACCCGAACATTCCTATGGCTACTCGTATCCCAGCCGGCTCCGCGGGGAGGTAGAGATAGGAGTTCCTGGGCAAGAGGCTAAGGACCACTGTGGCTAACCACCGGGTCTGTATTGCGCATTGCCCAGGCATTTGCCGGCCTTATATATGCTCATCAAGTGTAATAAGAATGTAATAGACATTTCTGCAATGTTATATTGCCAATAAATCATAGCTTGGATAAATGAGAAAGGCACAATTGCACCACTAGGTGGATTAAAACATTTTTTCAATTAAATATTACCGTGGCTGTTTTTTCTTTTGCAAAATTTTAGAACTCGAATAATGATTTCCTTACTTGTATATAGTTGTCAAGTCATGTATAATAAAATTGTGATGTATACATTTGAAAGCTTTTAATAAATATAAGCAATTAAAAAATGATTGAGAAAGGCATAATTGGACCGCTAGGTGGATTAAACGGGGTTTTTCAATTAGATGTAACTAAAACTAAATATAACAACATGATGATTCGAAAAAACTACTTTCAATCTCTACAAAAAGTGTTTGTTTACGTTTTATTCAGCTGTTATTTTGCACCAATCACCATGCTCCTCCATGTCAGCAAACATTTAAAAATGTCAATTTTAAACCCCTCCGGGCAAAAAGGGGCAAAACGAGACCTTGAAATTCGAAAAATAGAGATGATTTTCCATAGATCGTATAATAAGTGACCGTTCCGAACTGTTTCACCTGATTGTACAGAAGACATTTGTGAAAAAAAATTGTTATCAACCCATTTTAGATATATTTGTAATAATTTTACATAGTTCGAATCAAATTTGGCGAACATTTTGGAATGATCAAAAAGTTCTTTAAATGCCCCTTGAATAGTTATGCTCAAATCGGATTAAAATTGAAAGTGCAACATGTTTTTGAAGTTAGATACTGGGATTTCGAAAATGAATTTCATTAGAATTGTTTGACACAGCGATGTTTAAATTGCTATTAAAAATATAATTCTCATTCGGTTGTCACGAAATTTGCAGAATATGTCATTCAATACATAAGGAATCTAGGAAAAATAAAGTAAATATCAATATTTGAAACATAGGTTTTGTCCGGTCTCCGGCCACTTTGGACCGGTAAGGTCAAAGTTGGACGGTTGGTGTGATGTGTTTCGGGTGCTTGGGTATCGGCCATCAGAGATCTGATCTGTGCAGAAAATGTAGGGAAAAGGGACACATTGTTAGAGACTGCACAAAGCAAACGAAGTGCTTGCTCTGCACGAAGTTGGGCGGAAAGGACCACATGCCGGGAGGTTTCTTATGTCCAAAGTACAAAAAGGCGAAGACAGGCCAATGATGATGGAGATAACCTAGCTCTCAATCATTGCGACATTGCACAGTAACTGTTCTGGCAGTCAACAACAGAGATGAAATGCAACATTGCAATTATTGCAGAGCCATGTCGGGTTCCTCCCAATAATGGTAACTGGGTGAAGGATCGTGCAGGGATGGTGGCAATCCAAGTGATTTCACTGTCCAAAAGGTGGTGGATAGAACACACGAAGGCTTTGTGATCGCCCGAATCATCGGCGTATTCGTATGTAACTGGGTAGCAGGCAGACCAGCGCAAAATGTTTCAGATTGTTGGAAGACCTGGCGAAGCTGGATGTAAAGCTTTGCAATGAAGGTTCCGCTAGCACAATCCGTAAAGACGGTTGGAAATCCATCATCGAAGTTATGAAATATGCCTACAGATGGTACTATGATCATCGTATCTAGTGTCAAATTTATTTCGCTACAGGCAGACGATCGAAAATATTTCAGCCAATCTGGAGCGAAATAGAATTCCATTGTACCCAATTTTCCAAAAATTTCCCCAAACTTGATAGATTGAAGGGCCAGCTACTGAGATGCTGAAATTTGAATTTCGCTGCAGAAACTAAAGGCATTTTCGATGTTGAGATTGTACTACACAGGTTAAGTCGGTGTTCCACTGATTGAAACTTGGGTGTGATTAGTTTGTATCCATGTAAATCCGAAAATGCTATGAGTCAATCGATAACTAGATATTTAATCAAATCCATCTTAACAAGCGTATAATCGCACTTATCATAATGATAACCGTAACGGCGTAAAGTGCCAACTCAGCACCATCAGTCCATTGAATTCAGACGCCAGAATCAAATGACTTACCTATTATCGTGGCTAACGATGCGCTTGCTCTCGAACACACGCCAGCTTACCCATCCAATTATATGCATTTCGAATAGCCAACTAGTCAGCGATATGGGATGGAATTCAACCTTCGTTCCAAAGAACCTGACCCTTTCCAGGCAACAGCCCTTTGCTCGCAAACCACTGCGGCAAACAAGCAGCAAGCAAAGCAAGCCCATTTGGTAGCCAGTAGTGGAAGATAGCCCATTTCCCTGATGCTGATTGCTATCTGATATGCATCTTTGCAGGTGCCCATTTACATATGGGTATGACTGTCTATCTATATACATACCGGGCAAAAAGATGTCTGCTTTCTCGCAACGAAATCCCGCTCGCCCCATATATGCGTTTGTTACGAATGCGTTTTTTGCTGCCAATTCACCATAATATCTGCACATGAGTGGAACAAGTCGAAACCGAGTGGTTTGAAGTTTCTACAGATGCGAGCACACTTTGCATACCTATTCACCGTCTGCCCGCAGCAACGCGAAATAGGATTAACAAAAATCGGTTTGAAGATTTCCAGAACAGCTTATTACAATTAGCTTGATTGAATCAAGCTCCGTCGTTCTGTAAAGGTATTATGTGCCCTTGCCAAAGGAATTTTTATTTTAAGAATTTGTTCAAGTTAGCGGGAGATCAACAAAATTTCTATTGGTTTGAACAAGTGAACTCCCACAATGATTCGCAACTGCGTACTTTAACCATACTATACATCTAGTTTTCAGACTTTTCAGACTAGTCAACGAATGTTGGTGGTAAATAAACTAGATTAACATCTCCCAATAAATTGTTCTTCAGCGTTCATACAGCTTGAAAAATGTCGACCAGTTTTTCTAAATTTTGTCACTGGTCGTAATGGTGTTTTTTACGATTTTGATGAAAACTCCAGGACAACCGTTTCAGTTTACAGGGGATATAATAAATCGTTGGGAGTGACTTCGCTAGGAAGGTTAATGGCATTCCTTTGGTCCTTTTGGATGGGACAGAGGTATTTACACCTTGCCTTGGCTAATAAGTATAGGTTAAAGCGCCTTTACATGCTTTCATTGTTGACCAACACCAATTGAGATTGCAAAACTTTCATTGGAACAGCATATTTAGCAATAACATGATGAGCCACATCGTGCAATCTATATTGATTCCTGCATGCTGATCAATACTGACGCCGACCACGTCCGAATGCACATCTGCCGGGGAAGGAAGAAATGTTTGTCCGATATATGTCGCTAATAAAGACCGAGAAATCCTCCGCATTTCCACATGCATCACGGTAAGGGGAGAGTTGTTAATAAGTGTGCCAATTGCGTAATAATAATTGCTCTGGGCAGCCGGCTGCTGAGAATTTTGGAAATGTATCGGTTGTTGAATTAATACGATTAGCCAAATAATCAATTTTAACTCCGGGTTGCCGACCATGAGGAGCATTGCTTTTATTTTAATAAAACTGTATGGTTCACTTTTTTATTACGCGACAAATTTTTCGTGGTTCGTCAAAAATTTGACTAATTTGACATTTTTAGACTATAGCCATTTGAAAAAAATTGGTAAAAAAATTTAGCCCTTTTCAAAAGAACACAAAAAACAAAATAAGCAATGTGGCTTTTTGTGACAAAGTCTTCATGTACAGAAAGTTTCATTAGAATCTGAGAGGGTGCTGCCAACTCGGAAAACGATTTGGCGCGAAATTCGTCAAAAAAGGAAATTTTGTCTATATATCCCCTTTGCACAGTTTTGGCTTTATGTATCAAAAAACTTTGCTGAGATTTGGAATTTGCAAATGAGTTGCAATAAACAATTTTTTGACAAGAAGATTATTCAAAGCACATTTCAAATTGCGATGGTGCTTACATGACATCCCGACACTAGTTGCCGACAAGTTGGACATTAATGCTGAACATTTTATAACAGCACGTAACAATCATTGATGCAACGCAAGAAGTGAGCTATGATCCCATTAGAAAGAAAATGCACGAAAAGCAGAGTGGTAAGTCAAAAGTGGCATGGAGCTGATTTTTTGCGCGCTCCATGCACGACTGCACGCCGCTAAGCATATATGTATATGTCTACATTCTCTACAAAAAAAAATATAACGGAAAGAAACGCGGATTCATATTACAGCCGAATGCTGTGCCTTTTTTCCCGTTGGCAGAAATTTGTTGTAAGTATAAAACTGAAATGAAGATTTACTACAGCTCCATAGAATAGCATGCAAGCGCGAGTAAGTAGTGCCTGCATCCTCTTCATTCACATATCCAACAGCTCAGAGCTTAGCCGTTCGAGAGTGCGATGTACAGTCAGAGCTCGGTACCTGTCCGCAAGCATCCGCAACTGTCCGTGCTGTACGAGTTCCCACTGTTTGCAGAATGGGAAGTGCTTGATGCAATATGTTACCACTAACAGTAAGTGTATCGTTTGCTTTTTTCCGAACTTTTTCTCTCTTTCCCCCCCCCCCCCTCCCGGAACCTCCCAACCCCTTGCACATGGCACATGGTAAAAAGTGGCTTTGATGTTATTCATCTTCGTCCACATTCAGTGTAAAGCACATTGAAAATTTATAAAAAAGGGCTATCTGAGAGGATCATATAGTTTCGTTGGATTGTAATGTGAAGAGAGATGTTGCCGCATACCCACATTCGGGTCTAAATACACATTTATTTGTGCCATGGGGCCAGTTAATAAATAATTATGGGAAGCTGAATGAATGGCGAAGCATAAGGATCTCTATGTTAGTTAGTAGCGGTATGGATCTCCATACTGTAAACCGCCATCGGAAGGCAATAGAAATTGATCAAGTTAATTTAAGTCAGAAAGTTTATCTTTTTACTGGTGGTGTAAAGTAAACATGATATGTGTGTTATTAATTTGTGTAGCAACGTAGCACGTAGCGTAGTCGAACGGCGGGGACAGTAATATTCCCATATTGCTTTCCTGTGGGATTACTGATTTAGTTCAAATTCGGTTAAGTTTCTCTTGTAGAACTCTAGCACACAAACAGAACTCAGTCAGTGATTTAATTTTCTTTAAGGGGTTATTGCAGATTGAGAAATGTTAAGAATTTCCATAATTTGTTTTTGACAAAAATAAAGAAAATCAATTAATGGTAACCCATTCATGCCCAATTTATTTTTCAAGCGCTCTTGATTATGAGTGTGAAAGGAGATGTGAGGGTAGCCTAGTTGGTAAAAATGGAATCAGTCACAAAAACCGATGTGACTTTAATTCTGGAACTTCCGGAAATGTTGTTAGTGGGCAATAAGTTCAAATAATCTTTAATCAATTTGATGTTTAAAATATTACCATTGTACCGTTTTATATGGAAAATTCCTATATATCCGTAGTAACCGACCTGATCTGAACGAAATTCAATAGCAGTCAATGGGAGTATATTGTGTTTATCAATTGAACGTAAATTTGTTAAAATGAGCAAATAATTGGGTGAGAAAGAGGTATGACATTATCTTAGAAACTTGGCAAGCTTCCCGGGGGTTCAAAATCCGTCCTACGTGACCAGGGCCGTCGAGAGGGGGGGGGCGAGGTGTATCCCCCGGGCCCGGATTTTTAACAGAAACTAAAATTTTGACAAATATTTTTTCGACAAAAATTTATTTGAGAATACAATTAAAAATTCAATATCTTGTGTATGAGGTAACTAGAATGGCGAAAATTCTAATCTACTGCATATTTGATATCAACTATGTTTGTACCAACGTAAATACCGCATCGAAACAAGATCAGACTCGAGCGAGCATAGCGGAATTTGTACATTAAATGTCATGTACGCAGCTCACCTGGGTTCGAATCCCAACCCCGCACACAGGAATAGAGATTTTTTATAGGAAAATTCCTAACCTGAATGAAAAAGCGAATGCCCTTATCGTTAAAATGTCTATAATCGAAACAAAAATATGATCAGACTTGTAAGGGTTAAACAATTAAATGGTTTGATTAGAAGTCATGAGGTTGTCTTCAAATTTCGCCAATTTGAAATCGATTTTTTTGATTTATTGAATTTCCAATCTTCGAAAGCGCTGGATTAGTATCGAAAGTAATTATTGAAAGAAAAAAAACCCTGCTTAGGGTTGCCATACCGGTTTTTGGAGGCGAATTCCGTGTCTTCGTTCAGGTAAATCCGAATTCGCCCGGAAGAATCCATTGGATTATTTTGCAATTTTGCGTTCCCCTGCCAGGAATCAGGTTACCAGGAATCGCCCAGCACCCAGTCCTCATAAACATCATCCTCGGGTTGTTAAGGAGGGCCCCTCTTGGCGTTGACAAATGTTATTTTAAAAGTGCCATTTGGGTTTACTTTACCCCATTGAACCTTCGCTTCAATGGATTAATGTTCCTCACAAAGATTATCGAAAGAAACTGAAGTGTGATTTCACACCCCGTGTTTGTCGACTGAGGAGCAGAGCAAAGCTCCCTCGGGTTATCCTTCACAGCGAGAGTGGTTGGTGCTTTTGGATTCTTTGTGAATATCCGAGAAAGCGAATCACTACATCCAACTAAATCAACAAAACTGTTAACAAATGCAAAAACATTCAACTAAATGTGAACGGCATAGAAAGGTGGAGTGCTTTACTTGTTTTGAATTGTATATGTCATGGAGCATGAAGAGAAAATCTCTCAGTTCATAATCCTGCAGCTGCCAATGATTGTAAGAAGCATACGTTCAACTAAATTTGCTAAATTGTGTTTGATTGATTTCGAAGATAAAATTTAACTCTGCTACCAAACTAAACCAGCAAGTTAGCAAGATTAGCTAACTAATGTAGCAAGTTAAATCCGCATACAAAATCTTTTCGTTTTGGAGGAGTGAGCGTGAGATTTTGAACGTCGCTTCCTGAACATAACGATTTCATTTTTATTTTTGAACTATTTTCTAGAAATCAGGTACAACATTCTTTTTTTGCCTTTCTCAATAGAAAGGTATTGCAATTGCTCTGAAAACCGACTTTTTAACGGAGGCCCGGAGGGCCGAGTGACATATACCATTCGATTCAGTTCGTCGAGTTCGGCAAATGTCTGTGTGTGTGTATGTATGTGTGTGTGTATGTATGTGTGTGTGTATGTGCGTCTGTGTGTGTGTACGCGAACACAATCTCACTCACTTTTCTCAGAGATGGATGAACCGATTTTTACAAACTTAGTCCCAAATGAAAGGTGCAACGTTCCCATAGGCTGCTATTGAATTTCTAATGGATCCGACTTCCGGTTCCGGAATTACAGGGTGATGAGTACGATCACGCAGAAAACGTCGATTTTAAGAAATTCTGCAATGAATGTATAATGGTGAAAAATTTTCCAAAATGTGACCACAACTGCTTCGATTTGTAGTACTAGGTCATTAACAGCCATTCAAAGTCTCTTTGGTCACATTGGCCACCATCATCGGTTCCGGAAGCCCCGGCGGAAGTATCCAAATTCAGACTAACAGTCACATCGGTTTCTCGGAGGTGGCTAGACCGAATCAACCAAACTTAGTCTCAAATGAAAGATGTTGCGTCCCCGTAAATGGCTATTAAATTTTATCCCCAACCGACTTCCGGTTCCGGAGTTACGGGTTGTGGCGTGCGATCACATAGCAAATTGTGATTCAAACCGATACCCCGATGGAAGCAAAAAAGGTAAAAATTTCGCTAAAATGTCTCTCAAATAACTTAACTTTGCAGTTCTAGGTCACCGACGGCCAAACAAACTTTCGTTGACTACATTGACCACCATAGACGGTTCCGGAAGTGCCCGGGAAAAGCGGCCATCTTTCATAACTAGCAAACTCATATCAGTTTCTCGGAAATGGTTGGGCCGATTTTCACAAACTTAGTCCCAAATGATAGCTCTATTATCCCCACAGATGTCTGTAAAATTTCGCACGGATCGCTTGTATGGTTCCGGAAATATAGACTGAACGGTCCGGTCACACATGAAATTCCCATATAAGCCGGAACTCAAAATTTTTTTCAAAGGGGGGACCCCATGAAATTTCAAAAATCGAATTCGTATTTTTGATGCCAAACATCTTTAAAATGCATGAAACGTCGAGATTTTATGTTATCACGAATTTTTTTTTTTTTTTGGAAATCGACTTTTTGGGACTTTTGCACCTTTTGCACCTTTTTGCCTTTCTCAATAGAAAGGTATTGCAATTGCTCTGAAAACCGACTTTTTAACGGAGGCCCGGAGGGCCGAGTGACATATACCATTCGATTCAGTTCGTCGAGTTCGGCAAATGTCTGTGTGTGTATGTATGTGTGTGTATGTATGTGTGTGTGTATGTGCGTCTGTGTGTGTGTACGCGAACACAATCTCACTCACTTTTCTCAGAGATGGATGAACCGATTTTTACAAACTTAGTCCCAAATGAAAGGTGCAACGTTCCCATAGGCTGCTATTGAATTTCTAATGGATCCGACTTCCGGTTCCGGAATTACAGGGTGATGAGTACGATCACGCAGAAAATGTCGATTTTAAGAAATTCTGCAATGAATGGTGAAAATTTTTCCAAAATGTGACCACAACTGCTTCGATTTGTAGTACTAGGTCATTAACAGCCATTCAAAGTCTCTTTGGTCACATTGGCCACCATCATCGGTTCCGGAAGCCCCGGCGGAAGTATCCAAATTCAGACTAACAGTCACATCGGTTTCTCGGAGGTGGCTAGACCGAATCAACCAAACTTAGTCTCAAATGAAAGATGTTGCGTCCCCGTAAATGGCTATTAAATTTTATCCCCAACCGACTTCCGGTTCCGGAGTTACGGGTTGTGGCGTGCGATCACATTGCAAATTGTGATTCAAACCGATACCCCGATGGAAGCAAAAAAGGTAAAAATTTCGCTAAAATGTCTCTCAAATAACTTAACTTTGCAGTTCTAGGTCACCGACGGCCAAACAAACTTTCGTTGACTACATTGACCACCATAGACGGTTCCGGAAGTGCCCGGGAAAAGCGGCCATCCTTCATAACTAGCAAACTCATATCAGTTTCTCGGAAATGGTTGGGCCGATTTTCACAAACTTAGTCCCAAATGATAGCTATATTATCCCCACAGATGTCTGTAAAATTTCGCACGGACCGCTTGTATGGTTCCGGAAATATAGACTGAACGGTCCGGTCACACATGAAATTCCCATATAAGCCGGAACTCAAAATTTTTTTCAAATTAAGTTAAATTTCAGAAATCGAATTCGTATTTTTGATGCCAAACATCTTTAAAATGCATGAAACGTCGAGATTTTATGTTATCTCGAAAAACTTTTTTTATAAAAATCGACTTTTTGGGACTTTGCCGATTTCGCACCTTTTTGCCTTTCTCAATAGAAAGGTATTGCAATTGCTCTGAAAACCGACTTTTTAACGGAGGCCCGGAGGGCCGAGTGACATATACCATTCGATTCAGTTCGTCGAGTTCGGCAAATGTCTGTGTGTGTATGTGTGTATGTGCGTATGTGTGTGTGTATGTGACCAAAAAATGTCACTCATTTTTCTCAGAGATGGCTGAACCGATTTTGACAAACTTAGTCTCAAATGAAAGGTGCAACGTTCCCATAGGCTGCTATTGAATTTCTAATGGATCCGACTTCCGGTTCCGGAATTACAGGGTGATGAGTACGAACACGCAGAAAATGTCGATTTTAATAAATTCTGCAATGAATGCATAAAGGTGAAATTTTTTCCAAAATATGACCACAACTGCTTCGATTTGTAGTATTAGGTCACTAACATCTATTCAAAGTCTATTTGGCCACATTGGCCACCATCATCGGTTCCGGAAGCCCCGGCGGAAGTATCTAAATTCAGAATAACAGTCACATCGGTTTCTCGGAGATGGCTAGACAATTCGACTAAACTTGACCTCAAATGAAAGGTATTGCGTCCCCGTAAATGGCTATTTAATTTCATCCCGATCCGACTTCCGGTTCCGGAGTTACAGGTTGTGGCGTGCGATCACATAGCAAATTGTGATTCAAACCGATACTCCGATTTAAGCAAAAAAGGTAAAAGTTTCGCTAAAATGTCTCTCAAACAATTTAAATTTGCTGTTCTAGGTCACCGACGGCCAACCAAACTTTCGTTGACTACATTGACCACCATAGACGGTTCCGGAAGTGCCCGGGAAAAGCGGCCATCTTTTAAAATTTACGAACTCACATCAGTTTCCCGGAAATGGGTGGGCCGATTTTCACAAACTTAGTCCCAAATGATAGCTATAACATCCCCATAGATGTATATAAAACTTCGCACGGATCGCTTATATGGGTCCGGAAATATAGACTAAATCGTCTGGTCACATATGAAATTCCCATATAAGCCGGAACTCAATTTTTTTTTTCAAAGGGGGGACCTCATGAAATTTCAGAAATCGAATTCGTATTTTTGATGCCAAACATCTTTAAAATGCATGAAACGTCGAGATTTTATGTTATCTCGAAAAAATTTTTTTTATAAAAATCAACTTTTTGGGACTTTGCCGATTTTGCTCCTTTTTTTCAGTTTAACATTACCGTGGCTGTTTTATCTTTTACAAAGTTTTAGAACTCGAATAATGATTTATTTTCCTGTATATAGTTGTCATGTGATGTATAATAATAAAATGTAATATATGCATTTAAAAGCTTTTAATGATTATAAACAACGCACACATTCTCGTGATTCATGATTGAGAAAGGCACAATTGCACCGCTAGGTGGATTAAAATAGGTTTTTATAATTAATTAATTTATTTAGGCCCAAATCGACGAGGCCGATTGTTTGTTTTTTACAATAAATAAAAAAAAACATCTACGTTAAATTTTTGGTCTCGTTCAGACGCAGCTTTCTGCTGCGTGTTGAGATCCTTTTTCTAGGGGGCGAAAAATTGCCAGTGTTGTCCACTGCAATTTGAGGTTCGATCCGTTTGTCTTCTTTCGCGTTGTCGTTCATGTCCATGTCCTCATCCGTAGTACTTTCCTGCTGCTCGCGGTCAGATGTTCCAGTTTGTGTCTTACTCTTATCGGTCGTTATTGTATGTTCGTACTTTTCGGCATTCGTTTTGTTGTTGTTGTTGCTGGTTGTTGGTGCTTGATCCGGAGATGTTGGTTTTGCAGCTGTTAGTGGTTTAGCGTAAGATGGTTCTGGGCTGATTTCAGTTGGATTGGTTAAGTTTTCCTTAACAGTTTCTACGCAAGGTTTTCCGAGGTGCAGCTTTTTCGTGCAGAACTGGCACGTAGGAATTTGCCCTGGGTACGTGACTAGTGATGTCTGTCGAATGAGAGCATCGTCCCTTCCTAACACTGTGAAGCTTAAGTATGAGGGAATTGGCTTGGTCACACGCATTCTCACCACACGAACACCGTTAGGGATGCCCGGGAAAAAATTCCTCCATGTATCATGTGTAACGGAGTCTACTTCTCCGTATTTTTGCAAGCATTTTTTAATCGCGCCGTCAGGGGTACGCGTAGCCAAATCATGGACCCGAACTTCTACGGCGCCGTTCTTGATGTATACGGGAATGCTATATTTAACATTGCCGCATTCGGCGGTGTGCTGCATGTTGTTTCGCGACGCGAATTACTCAGCTTGGTTAATGTTGTTGAACGAAATCAGCACGCAATGTTTGATATGATGCATTTGTAGGGTTTTCACTTCAGCCAGATTGAGTTCCATCTGCACTTTTAATAACTGTGCCACTTCCCGAATGGCTGGTCTTACGGGGCATTTTGAAAAATCAACAGCAACACAGTTCGGCCGCATCTGGGTTGCTTTTTGCTGGGCACCGTCACTCATCACTATATCGCACAGTGACATATACCATTCGATTCAGTTCGTCGAGTTCGGCAAATGTCTGTGCGTGTGTATAGGCTATTGTTATATGGACTGCTTGTGTGATAGGAACCGATTGATTTTTAGGTAGAATTGACTGTTTCACTTGCGCGGGACGATTTTTTGCTTCTGCTCAGGGCGAGATGTGAAGACAAACTGAGGTACAACATTCTTGTAAAATATTTTAAGGTGTGCTAACACACCAACACAAATAAAAGAATAATTCATGTTTTTATAGGATTATGAATTTTTTCGAAATTAGCATAGCGTAAAATCCAACCAAAACATATTTATTATGATTGGGTGTTTGTCGACTGGTTACGGAATATTCACAGGTATTTGACGGCTTTCTCAGTCTTAATACTTTAGGCAAACGATTTGATTTTAGATTGCCCGACGTTTCGGCCGTTTTTGGTGGCCTTTTTCAAGGGAAAATCTAGTCTTGTCGTTTTTGTCGGAGTCGTTTATTACCAACGGTGGGAGGTTCGGTGGTTTTGCGTGGTTCCATGTACTGGATATTGTGGGGATTTTTCACGATAAACATTCGTTAGCACTTTTGGTCACGGAGCTCGATGTTATCATTAACCGGTTTTGCAACGTCTGGTTTAAAGATGAAGTTCCCTTGAAAAAGGCCACCAAAAACGGCCGAAACGTCGGGCAATCTAAAATCAAATCGTTTGCCTAAAGTATTAAGACTGAGAAAGCCGTCAAATACCTGTGACATATTTATTATTTATTTGAAATTTGATCCATGTTTCTCATTTTTTCCATTTTTTTATTTCTAGATGGATTTTTTTTTGTTTTGTGAAAATTTCATTGGTCTTTTTTTTTTTTCAAGTTGTGGATTGTATGTATATTTCTACAATTGTAAGATTCTGCATTTTTTATCTTTTTGCATACTTTTTTTTATCCATCTTTTTACGTTCCTTACTTTTGCTTTTTTTCTATTGCTATCATTATTACTTACTTTAATTTTTTAGTTTTTTCTCTGTTATTTAATTTTATTCGCAATTTTTCGAGAAAATTCTGCTTTCTTAATTTTTGCCTTTCTCAATAGAAAGGTATTGCAATTGCTCTGAAAACCGACTTTTTAACGGAGGCCCGGAGGGCCGAGTGACATATACCATTCGATTCAGTTCGTCGAGTTCGGCAAATGTATGTGCGTGTGTATGTATGTGTGTGTATGTGCGTCTGTGTGTGTATGTGACCAAAAATGTCACTCATTTTTCTCAGAGATGGCTGAACCGATTTTGACAAACTTAGTCTCAAATGAAAGGTGCAACGTTCCCATAGGCTGCTATTGAATTTCTAATGGATCCGACTTCCGGTTCCGGAATTACAGGGTGATGAGTACGAACACGCAGAAAATGTCGATTTTAATAAATTCTGCAATGAATTTTTTTCCAAAATATGACCACAACTGCTTCGATTTGTAGTATTATGTTATTAACATCCATTCAAAGTCTTTTTGGCCACATTGGCCACCATCATCGGTTCCGGAAGCCCCGGCGGAAGTATCTAAATTCAGAATAACAGTCACATCGGTTTCTCGGAGATGGCTAGACCGATTCAACCGAACTTGGTCTCAAATGAATGACATTGTGTCCCCGTAAATGGCTATTTAATTTCATCCCGATCCGACTTGCGGTTCCGGAGTTACAGGTTGTGGCGTGCGATCACATAGCAAATTGTGATTCAAACCGATACTCCGATGAAAGCAAAAAAGGTAAAAATTTCGCTAAAATGTCTCTCAAACAACATCAATTTGCTGTTCTAGGTCACCGACGGCTAACCAAACGTTCGTTGACTACATTGACCACCAAAGACGGTTCCGGAAGTGCCCGGGAAAAGTGGCCATCTTTCAAAATTTACGAACTCACATCAGTTTCCCGGAAATGGTTGGACCGATTTTCACAAACTTAGTCCCAAATGATAGCTATAATACCCCCACAGATGTTTATAAAATTTCGTACGGATCGCTTATATGGGGCCGGAAATATAGACTAAATCGTCCGGTCACATATGAAATTCCCATATAAGCTTGAACTCAAATTTTTTTTTCAAAGGGGGGACCCCATGAAATTTCAGAAATCGAATTCGTATTTTTGATGCCAAACATCTTTAAAATGCATGAAACGTCTAGATTTTATATTATCTCAAAAAATTTTTTTTTATAAAAATCGACTTTTTGGGACTGCCGACACCTTTTTGCCTTTCTCATATAAAGAAAGGCTATGCAATCACTGTAAAAATCGACTTTTTAACCGAGGCCCGGAGGGCCGAGTATCATACACCATTCGATTCAGTTCGTCGAGATCGGCAAATGTCTGTGTGTGTATGTATGTGTGTGTGTGTGTGTATGTGTGTGTATGTGTGTGTGTCATTTAAACTCACACAATTTTCTCAGAGATGGCTGAACCGATTTTCGCAAACTTAGTTTCATCTGAAAGGTATAACGCTCCCATAAGCTGCTATCGAATTTTTAGTTCATCCGACTTCCGGTTCCGGAGTTACGGGTTGAAAAGTGCGGTCACACAGCAAATTCCCATATAAACTGGTACCACCATGATGTTCAAATGATGTAAAACATATTAAAATTGATGTAACATTACTCTAGTTTGCGGGTCTGGATCACTAATGATCAATCAAAGCAGCTTTGACCACATTGGCCACCTATGACGGTTCATGACGCCCCCGGGGAACCCGCCAAGTTCCTAAACTAATATCACACCCATTCCACAACGAATTCTCTGCCGATTTTAACAAACTTGATTTCAAATGAAAGATACAGTAATGCCATTGACTGCTGCTGAATTTCATTCGGTTCTGACTCTTGCTTCCGGAGTTACAGGGGTGTTGGTAAGGATACACTGGAATTTTCCATATAAATCGGTACAATCGTAATATCTCAGAGGCTAAAAACTATTGAAATGGTCACCAAATTACTTCTAATCGCAGATCTAGATCACTGATTGCCAATCAAACATTCTTTGAATATATTGTCCACTATCGACGATTCCGGAAGTCCGGAATTCCGGGCATATTCCACAATTAAAATCACATCGGTTCATCGGTGATGACTGAACCGATTTTCTCAAACCAAGTCTCAAATGGAAGGCAAAATATGCAGTTGAGTATTGCGTAGCCGCCCCTTCACCCCCCCCCCTCCCCACCTTGCCCTTACACCTCCCTCCTTCATCACTCCCCTCTTCTTGGATCACCCTCACGCCCAGATTTCCTTCATACACCCCGTATACCGAAATAAGATGAAGGATTTCTGACGCATCCTCCACACCCACTCTACTAAACCCCCATTCCCTACACGTTCAAACGCATTCCACCAACCTTTGCAAATAATAATCACATGAATATAACATTGAACTCATGCTTATTAAGCTAATTAAATATTATTCTTTTGCCTTTTTTATATAGAAAGGTTATGCAATTGCTCCAAAAACCGACTTTCTAACCGAGGCCCGGAGGGCCGAGTCTCATATAACATTCGACTCAGTTCGCCGAGATCGCAAAATATCTGTGTGTATGTATGTGTGTATGTATGTATGTGTGTATGTGTATGTGTGTATGTATGTGTGTGTATGTGCGGATTTGTTAACAAAATGTCCCCATCGGTTACTCGGAGATGGCTGAACCGATTTTTACAAACTAAGATTCAAATGAAAGGTATAATATTCCCATAGGTTGCTATTGAATTTCATTTTCAACCGACATCTTGTTCCGAATTACGAGTTGAAGAGTATGGTTACAAAACAAAATTTGTTGATTTTTCCAAATCGGTTTCTCGGAATTTTCTGAACCGATTTTGACAAACTTAATTTTAAATGAAAGGTCCATCAGCTGCTGTTGAATTTTGTGTGGATCCGAGTTCTGGTTCCTGAATTACAGGGTGATACGTACGATCACGCAGCAAATCCCGATTCTTACGAATTCTGCGATGAATGTAAAAAGGTGATTTTTTTTCCAAAATGTAAACACAACTGTTGAATTTGTAGATCTAGGTCCCCAACAGTCATTCAAAGTCTCTTTGGCCACACTGGCCACCATCGACGGATCCGGAAGCATCCAAAGTCAGAATAACGGTTATATTGGTTTCTCGAAAATGGCTAGATTTGCTCAACTTAGTCTCAAATGAAAGGTGTTGCGTCCCCAGAAACTGATATTAAATTCCATCTCCATCCGACTTCCAGCACCGGAGTTACGGGTTGTGGAGGTCGATCACATAGAAAACTCCGATTCAAACCGATACCGTGATGAATGCAAAAAGGTGCTCTTATATATACTTACCAAGTGTAATAAGAATGAAAGACATTTCCATAAAGTTATATTGTACGAACCAGCTATTAAATCATAATTTGGAGAAATGAGAAAGGCACAATTGCACCTCTAGGTGGATTAAAACAGGTTTTTTCAGTTCAATATTACCGTGGCTGTTTTTTTCTTTTTCAAAATTTTAGAACTCGAATAATGATTTATTTTCCTATATATATTTGTCATGTGATGTATATTAATAAATTGTAATATATGCATTTAAATGCTTTTAATGAATATAAACAACGCACACATTCTCGTGAGTCATTATTGAGAAAGGCACAATTGCACCGCTAGGTGGATTAAAATAGGTTTTTGCCTTTCTCATATAGAAAGGTTATGCAATCACTCTGAAAAACGTCAACCTAATCCCGGCCCGGAGGGCCGAGTGTCATATTCCATTTGACTCAGTTCGTCGAAATCGGAAAAAGTCTGTATGTGTGTGTGTATGTATGTATGTGTGTGTGTATGTGTGTGTGTATGTATGTATGTGCGTATGTGTCAAATAATGTCACTCATTTTTCTCAGAGATGGCTGGACCGATTTGCCCAAACTTAGCCTCAAATGAAAGGTGCAACCTTCCCATCGGGTGCTATTGAATTTTGGATCGATCGGAATTCTGGTTCCGGAATTACGGGTTTCAGAGTGCGGCCACACAGAAATTTCTCATATAAACTATAGGAAAAATTAAAAATAGAATTTTTATTTTTGATGCTAAATGTGTTCAAGGTGCATGAAACGTCGAGATTTGATGCAAACTCGAAAAAAAATTTGACTACGATTCACTTTTTTGGATTTTGGCACATTTTTGCCTTTCTCATATAGAAAGGTTATGCAATCACTCTGAAAAACGTCAACCTAATCCCGGCAAAAAAATTTTTCGACTCGTTTAGGGTTTCTGGATTTTAACAGGGGCGTAGTTGACGGTTTACGGAGAGGGGTTACACCCCCTCTCTACTGTTCGCGCCCCTCCTTTAAAAATCTCCTTAAATCACCCCTCAGACCACCACCCCATCCAGCCCTCATACCCCTCCCTTTCAACCCCATCATCTTTAAACCACCACTACATCACAAAGCATACCAATATAAGCTGGGGAGTCGTTCGTTCATGGGACTTTCGCCCTCTTCACATACCCACCCCCGCATGACAAAATGAGTTAGCAAGCAGATAACATTGATCTAATGCTGATTAGGCTAATGGAGTATGATATTTTTTTGTTTCAAGTGTTTCACTGTCGACACGTAGCTCATCAAGTTCGTGGCTGGCATGCCATTGTGTATAAGTGCAAAGTGTACTAAGAATGTAATGGACATTTCCACAATTATGTTGAACATAAAAAGCCTCCGTGCCAAAGTTTAGAGAAATGAGAAAGGCACAATTGCACCGCTAGGTGGATTAAAACAGGTTTTTTTTTCTTATTGTTACATATTTTGATGCCCTACTTTTTTATTTGTTTCTTTTGTCATTGCATCTAATTTTTGGAATTTGTCTATTTACTACATTTATTCTTGTTATAGCCTTTTTCTATTTCCTTTTTTCATATTTTTTGCATTTCTAAAAGCAATTTTACTTATTCAAATTTATTCCAATTTTTCTTATTGTATAATTTTTTACCTTTCTCCTATTTTCTTCCTCATTTTCTTGTTTTTAGTTTGCCGTTTATCGTAGTTTTATTTTTTCCCATTGTTCATTTAATATATTTTTTTTATTTTTTTATACCTTTTTCTTAAGATTTAATTCGTTATTGTTATTTCTTCATGTTTTCCATTTAACCTATTTTGAAAATACTTTTTCAGTTGACCATTTTCCTATACGTTAACATTGATTTTTTTTATTTTCCTAAAAAACATTTGACATTTTATTTTCCTAAAAAAACATCTTTTCTTGACACTATGCGACCTTTTTCTTAATTTTACATTTAGTTCGTTGTTTGAATTTATTTCAAATTTAATTTCTAGTGCTTTTTCTATTCTTTAAATAATATCTATGTAATTCATTTTTTTCGTGCTAATATCTTCATTTTTGTGTTCCTATAGTATGGCTTTTTCTACTATTTTTTGTTTTCCATTTTATCTGTTTGTTCCGTTTTTGCTCATTACTTCCAATTTTCTTTACTTTTTCGTCTTTTCATCATTAAAATTTTCCAGTTTTTCAAAATTTTATGGTTCGTCCGTTTTTTTGACGTAGGACTACGTCTTTGTTTTCGGTATGGGGGTGCACTCTGCAAATTCTACAAAAATGGTATGTAACGAAAAGTGGTTCAATTTTAAACGCATATAATTCAGCCATCTCACGATAAATTTTCAATTTTTTTGCACAAATCGCCCCGAAATACTTCTAAGAATAGATTCCAATAGATAAACCCAAAGATTTTTGATATCATAGCATTAAAAAATTAAATAATATACAACCTTGTCAAAATCTCGCGCATTAACACACAGAAGATAGCGCTTCCCAAGCCCTGTACGACGGATTGGTATACCTAGCGCGCAACGCTTCTATGAATGACGTCATCATCGACTATTTAAAGAACGGACTTGGCCAGACACGCTCAGTTCCCTGTTGAACGGCTGGCGAGGCAGATCACTGCGCTCTGTTATTTACAACCAGTGTAGCTGAGCTGGAAGTCCGTTACACTGGCTGTGGAGGGACGCTGCCCTGTGTCGTCCAACAGGCGACCGCTCCAACTGTTTCCTAAATGCCGCTGTAATGTTGCCAGTAAATTTTTGGTTTAACTAGCACATGTATTTGCTATTTGCGCTTGAAATTAAGTAATGTAGTGGTAGTAATAAGCTTCCCATTTTGGTTTAAACGCAAGGACAGTTTTTAAAACAGGATTTGATTAATTAGTTTAGCTCATCTAAGCAATTTTATCAATTCTGTAATTTAAAAGGGATTTTACGGAACTTGGTGAATTTGGCCCCACTTGCAACTGATATAATCAACCTGCACAAAGTGTTACATAACGCAGGGCTGTTTTTTGGAACAAAATTATGTGTTATCATTCAGCCCTTCGCTATGCAAAATCACGATATTATGACAGATGGGCTAAGCGTGGCCGTTCCTTTCGATCGGGAAAGGCCGCGTAGAATTTTGGTGAAATGCGCTAATAGTGGTGGTACTAGTTGTCTCTTTCGTTCTACCCATCATCATCAGCGTTGACTCATTTTGCATTGTACGCTTGGGTTCAATGTTTGGCGTCAATGTGTTGGTAGGTAGGGGAACTGGCGGTAAAATAAACACGTTAAGCAAAGTCATTATTTTCTAACTAATAAGTGAATGAGATATTACAATCACCTTATGTTTCTTGTTAGACATGTTTTGTACATATCTGGTAAAAATACTTCGTCATAAACACATTTTTTCAAACATGATTCTTGATTTCTAAACATGTCCAAAAATGAGACATGTTTATAGCGAGTGGGTAAAATGAACATCTGGCGGTGTTAAAATGAACAGCTTCTGGTGACCTGCAAAATGTCCTGTATGTATGCAATGCGCAGCGTTGGAAAGCATTTTCCGATCAATGCTAATATCCCAACAAATCATGAGCTTTGCATACACACAGGTCATTTTGCAGGCAAAAAAATTGTCACGGAAGAATTGAATTTTCATGACGTAATATTAACCATTTTACAATCCTGTGACATCCAAACACATCTACAAACTTGGGGTTATCCATGGGTGTTTGAACTTTTAGGATCTGTTTAAGAGCAACTAGAAAGCTTGTTCTACACATGAGATATGATTATATTGTCTAAAATTTGATTTTTCTTCACCGGTCCGGGTGTTTTTTCCCACACACTAAGTACTAAGAAAATAAATATTTTACATTAAGTAGTATAGTCCTACGTCTACAGTTCGTGCAACCCCATAGGGTTGCCCCTTGTAGTTTTTTAATTTCTCTATGGTTATTTTATTCTTGTCTTTTATATATACTCCCCTAGTTTTATGCATTGTTAACGTTTTTTTTTATTTTTTCTATTGCTTTAAATGTGTCTTGCTTTTAATGTTAAATAAATTTAATTATTCTTGATTTATCAAGTTTTTCAGTTTTATGCATTTTTTATACAAATGTTTGTATTCTTTTTAGTAGTTTTTTTTTCATTTTCATTGATTCTTATTAATTTCCCTGCTTTCCTATCGATTTTTCATTATTTTCACCATTTGTTGAATAATGTTCGACCTTTTTAATCTTCACAATATGTTTTTCTAGTTTCCTGTTTTCCTTTATCAATTTTTTATAGGTTTTGTTTTGGTTTTTCTCGATTTAACATTTTTTGACAATTGACATTAATTTGTTTATTTGGTTGATTTTGTTGTTTTTAGCGCTTTTGTACATTCTTTTAATATTTAGTTATCCTATTGTTTTTTATCTTTTGCCGTTGATCACTGTTTAGATATTTTCAATTTTTGTAATTACTACATTTTTAATCTTGCCATTTCCTTATAAATACTATTCACAAAAATGGCGCTTTTAAAAGTCACCAAAACTGTCGAAGAGGTATTAAAAACTTCCAAAGTATAAAAAACTCTACATTTTTTCCTTCATTAGCACTTCAAACAAATAGAGCAAAAAATGGTACCTAAATATAAAATTTCAGTGTACTAAACATAATATCAGTGAACTCCAATGGATTTCAAACATTGACTTTTTGTACTCAGGCAATACACAGTGGTGGGGGCCCGTACGTTGGACCCCCGGGCCCGTATTTTTTCTCTTCGGCCCTGTACGTGACCAATATGGTCAAAGCTACTTTGATTTGTTTTTAGTGATCTAGGCTCCGCGACAAGGTGCACAAATGGTGGGTCTAGTTGGCTGTAGACGTGTGTAACAAAAACATATTTTGCGGAGGGTGCATTTGTATTGAAATGAAGAGGTATTCATGGAATATTGTTGCACTTATCTCGAATTCTCCGTCGGAGTAGGCTAGGTCCACCGTCGGGGACTAGACCGAGCAGTTCGCGAATAAGTCGGGAACTCAACGAGTAAATGACGTTGAATGGTGCGAAAAGGAAGTTGCAGTGCTAACTGGCACAAGGGAGCCGAGTCGTGGTGCTGAAAGGTATAAGGAAGCCCAAGGGCTCGGCGAATTGGACAATCTGAAGTTTGCGCCCAGATTGTCTTCGTAGGGGAGGAGCACTAAGTCTCGACTCACAGCCATCTTCCGACTGCCATGCAGAAATTGCCAGTCTGAGTGGATGGTGGAGAACTGGTGATGTGTCGAGGACTGGGGCTATTACTCTACTAAAGGAACTAACTACTAAATTAGAGTGGGTGCTATGCACATAAAAACCCTTCTCCGAAGTAATGCCGTAAGGTAGTGCCGGGGAGGAATCAGGTTCTGTGCAAGAGCAATGGTTTTTAGCGCGTCGGGTGATGGCAGCCCAAACCCGTTCCATATTAGGGTTTTTCTACATTTTTCCCTTCTCAGGGTTTTCTTCAAAGGTTTCTAATGCTTTCTCTAAAAAAACACACACACACAGACACATAGCTAAATCTTCAGCTAAATGGCTCAAGGAAGCGAGTATCGGTGTCGGGGGAAACTCCTGCGTCGGGGAACTATCGGTCGGAGTAGGGTGAGTTCATCGTTGTGGACTATCCAAGTAGAGCGTGATGAGGCCGGGAGCTGAATGACTCACGGGAACAAGAGCTAAATGGCTCAAGGAATCAGCGACTCACGGGGACGAGAGCTAAACGGCGACGTAATAGATGGAGACAAGAAGTAGGAGAAGAATCGAGAGTTAAATCAAAGCTCATAGGTCGAGCCATTCCATGAAACAAGTGAGGCTCCGAGATAGAGGTGCGATGAAAGCACAACGATCCCCCGTGCGAAGTAATACCTTGACGTAGTTTCCTTGGGGAAGAAGGGCGTGAAAAGAAAGGATTGCTTTTAGTGGATAGGCACGAACGTGAGTCGTGAGTCCCACATAGGCGACTTTCGGAATGATTGCATATCCTTTCTATTGAGAAAGGCAAAACTGGTTAAAATTTGAGAATGATCGGTATATTAATTCCTGAAATGTCATGATCGCTGCAAAGCAACTTTACAAAAAAAATGCAATTTCGAGATAAATGAGTTTAACCGTCGGTGCAGTGAGTCAACCGTTCCGCGTATCGAACACTACGCGCCACCTACAAGTGGTCAACAACTATCGGTCTATAAATAGCTTAAACTCAAGTTGCAGTGTTTCGATCTTAACGAAATTTTCAGAGAATCCTCCTCAACGTACGTACTTTCAGAAAATCTAATCTAAAAAGATTCAGTTTTGTTAACCCTGATAAAAATTTGTAACCCGTTAAGGAGAAATTTAACCGAAACAAAACAGAAACACCTGTTTAACCACTCTTACTTGTCCAAACGTAATCAGCAAGTGTATATGTATAATATTAATTCGCTGACAATGTTTGTTTTGCGTTATTACTTGAGTAATAGGAGTTTTTATTATTACCTACTATATATAGTAGGTTGGGCATCAATGGGGTAATACAATTTTTCTACGATTTCCATTTTATCGCTTGCTTACTCAGTCTATCTTCTGACGTCGCATAAAGCAAAAGCAAAAAATCGCTACGCTATAGGCACTAGTGAAGCAAGCCAGCGCGCTGCAGCACTTTGTTCTACAACCAGTACACAAACAGTATTGTATCGCTGCGCATTGAAATGAGTCTGTCAAAGGAAACAAAAGTGCCTCTGCTACGTGTTAGACCCACCGTTCAGGTGGTGGAATAACTACAGTCAAAGTTAAAATGAAGCTTATTCTCGCGGAAGTTAGGTACCAGTGCAGCGAAAATTCAAATTAAGTTACCTATTTCTGCTTGTATTTACCGAAACCAACATTTAGATTCACCGCCTCCCTCATTCATTAACTTTCCAATTGACTGAAATTTCATGCAGAATCGAATGTTTGAGTGTAGAGTAAACATCAGTTCTGTCATCAACCAAAGCATTCATTTGTTTTTATGTAAACAGTTTGAAGGCAGAAGTTGGCATCTTCTAAAATTTCCAGGCATAAGTGAACTGCGTTATCTATATCTGGTGCACTTTTGCTCAATAATCCCCCTCAGAGCTAGCCTAGAAACAAAATTCAGTTTGCTTCTGAAACCGAACATATCCGAAGCTGAATGCGCTGTGTCGGGAGAACGAATGACGAGAGAAACGAACCAAACATTTCATTCATCGCGCCGGGCATGAATTGAATTCCGCTTTCTTTCATGTTCATGCAGGGATTTCAATTTTTTTGAGCTCTGTTACGTACATTCAGCTACACCACGTCAAAAACTGTGTGCAACACCAGAATCAAGATCCCCGTATATATGAAAAACGACATGGTTCGTATTCGTGATTTGGGACTGCACACTAAGGAAGATTACATCCAACGAATTATGCCGCAATACGGAGAAGTGGAAGCTATCACGAATGGCACTTAGAGAAGTTTTTCACCGGTTTTCCAACGGTGTTTGTATTTTGAGGATGAGGGTGACTAAACCAATACCTTTTTACGTGTCTATCGAATGCAACTCACCGAAGGATGGCTTAATCTATAAGCAAACAACGATAATCCCATATTCCGGGCAGACCCCAACATGCCAAGACCCCAACCAGACAGCTCACTACGGAAAAACATTCGCCGAAGCAACTAGTCAAAACTCATATAGTACAGCTAAATCTAACAAGCAGCCACAGACACTTACATATAAACCGAAAACAACGATCCAATTAACCAATAATGAAGGGACACCGACCACGCCAATCGCTCCCAAACCAACAATTAGCATCAACAAAAAAGAAGAAAATGCCGATGAAGCCGGATTTACAATAAGGGCCCGTAAGAATAAGAAAGCAATAAGAATCTCTGATCGTGACCAGCAAGAAAGCAGTGCCAATGGTAACACGGACATGAATGATAACGCAAGAGAGGGCAGACTGAAAGACCTCCAAGCTGCGGCGGATAAGGCAATTAATGCTTCACCGCTAAGGAAAAGGATCTCAACACGCAGCAGCAAACTGCGCCAACGAGATCTGGCATTTTTATTTTTACTTACTGTAAAAACTTAGAAAATCCGCGGCTCAGTTGTGCTAGCCATGTCAAAAAAACCTTAAGAAAAATTGCTAAAAGAAATGAAGTCTTCGATCCCGTTGAAGGAAATAGTTGACACATGGCATACCAGCACAACCACCTAAAAAATCAAACAAAAATTTGCCAAACTCTTAATGCTGATTGCACAAAAAGGATCCATTTCCTGCAGCCATTACAGCAGAACAGAACTTCCATTACAACAACCTCCGCAGCGCAGCACACACTCTCAAAATGATTATGCTGATGCAAGTTAGCCTCGACTAACCAATTGTACATAGTTATTTAGCTGTCTTTGTCCACATCAAACTCAAATCCCAGAACCACAACGGCAGCGGCGAGTGGTTCTTCTTGGTGAAGCGTGATAGTACCACTAATGATAGCGAGCTAGCATTATAATAACACCATCTCGAAACTGCGAGCTGCTGCTGCTGTTGCTGCTGGCACCGCGGGTTTCCATGTGCATTCGCGTCATGTTTTATGGTCGTTTATGCCGCCGCGCTCTGTTGCTGCTAGCTGGTGCCAAGCTGAAGGCATTAGGTGGGTTGTTTTGGTACAGTTTCCAAAAGTTTGTTGGTAATTCGCGAGCAGTCAATAGGACAAGACAGGAATCAAGCACGGGGAGGTTTTCTTTCGGACTCTAGCTCGCTTGCTTTATAGGGCAGAATAGAAGTGAAGAATATCATTTACGTATATAAATGTTACTCGGGGTCGTTTTTGCTATGATGCAGCATTCTTTTGTTTTAGTGCTCGTATTAGTGCTATGAAACGAAACATTTCAATTATAAAGATTCTCTATAATATATTTCTCCTTAGTAGAGAAAAAAATTTAGGCTAGCGTTTGCAGCGCTGGCTTAGTCGTGTCACTAAGTTAGTGTCGAATTCTAATGAGACGAAGTCGGAACGCAAATTTCATAATTAATTTAGTTAGGGGGTTCGTGTCCTTAACGCGCAAATGTGGTTTAAAAAATTTATGTCCTTAGTGGAAAAAATAGTTTATACCAAAATTTGTATCTACCATCGAGATTGCACTGGCTCGCTACGCCAAACCACAGTGGCCGGAAGCGCCAAAAACGTGAACTTAATTCACTAGAGGTGAAACCATCGAATATATTCACAGGGTGTCTTTGGAGGAATTGTTCATATGAATATTCCCCATAATCTGATAATAATTGAAATTAGACATGGCTTACTATGATCGAACTAAAAAATTAACTTTTTGTACTGACGAGGTAGAAAGTTGGTGTCTTCGACAAAGTTTTAGGAATGCTCATAGTGAAGAATTTTAGTGAAGAACTTGAGCTTATTGGACTAAAGGTTATCGATTTACAAGGCGTTTTCTATGGCAACCCCCTTAAATCTAGTTTTTTTAATATAACTTTTTTCATTGTGACTTTTCGTGCAAACTATGTTCAAGGCAAATGTGTAGGTATCAAAACTACATAATATTGTCGAAGACTGTATGTAAAAATACTTATTCGTTTCAAAGTTATTGGAGATTTTTACATTTTTTTACACAAATTTCAACAACGTATAAGAAAGAAAGGTGCAAACCAAAATGCACGAACTGGAACTTTTTTCACTGTCCAATGTATGCACAATAAAGCTAAGAAGGTTTGGTGCGTGGCACTCTAGAACCCTATGAATAGGGTAAGCTTACTTTATCATGTTTTTTTACTTTTTCCATACAAAAATCAGCAAAAAAAAAAAATTTTCCTTAAAATATTGTAATTAATGGTATGACATCCAGTTTTAAGCATAAAATTCATTATGACATGTCTATTTGAGTATATATTAGTTTGGGATCTCCAATGATATTAAAAACTTCACATTTTTGCTCCCACGTTTATAAAATCTGAAATATTCAGGCATAAGTGAAAATAATACTTGTAATTGAATATCAAACCAAGAAGTTCAAAAATTGGGGTAAAAAAACTGAAAAAAATTTTTTTGCTGATTTTTGTATGGAAAATGTCAAAAAACATGATAAAGTAAGCCTACCCTATTCATAGGGTTCTAGAGTGCCACGCACCAAACTTTCTTAGATTTATTGTGTATACTTAAGACAGTGAAAAAAGTGCCAGTTCGTGCATTTTGGTTTGCACCTTTCTTTCTTATACGTAGTTGAAGTTGGTGTAAAAAAAATGTGAAAATCTTCAATAACTTTGAAACAAATGAGTATTTTTACATACAGTCTTCGACAATATTATGTAGTTTTGATACCTACACATTTGTCTTGAACATAGTTTGCACGAAAAGTTACAATGAAAAAAGTTATATTAAAAAAACTAGATTTAAGGGGGTTGCCATAGAAAATGCCTTATAAATCGATAACCTTTAGTTCTACAATTTCAAGTTCTTCACCAAAATTCTTCATTAAGAGCATTCCTAAAATTTTGTCGAAGACACCAACTTGCTATCTCGTTAGTATAAAAAGTTAATTTTTTTAGTTCGATCATAGTAAGCCATGCCTAATTTCAATTATTATCAGATTGTGGGGAATATTCATATGAATTATTCCTCCAAAGACACCCTGTGAATATATTCGTTGGTTTGGCCTCTAGTGAATTAAGTTCACGTTTTTGGCGTTTCCGACCACTGCACAGTGGTCCAGGAAGCGAAATTAGCGGGAAACAATTGTTAACGCATTCATCTTTAGGTTTAGAGATTTGGTGTCTTAGAAACATTTATTGTGCGTGACAAACTGCATCTTTTGGCTGAAACGGTTTTAGGGTGGCCCTTAAAATGTCAAAGTTGTAGACATTATTTCAAATTATAGTTCAGAGAGAATGATACTTTCTTCTGCAATATTCTAGAACAATCAATTTTGAGCAGCTTTGTTGAAGATACTAATTTTGTATCTCAAACCGTTTTCATTTTATAGTGAGTTCCATATCATAACTTAGGGTGTCTCTCGAAAAAGCAGTTTTCTCCGTACAGTTTTTTAATATGATTTTTCTCACAAAAGTATCCTTCAGTGTACTTTTAGAGCATGATTAGAGGCAACTTTTGCTGAAGAAAGAAAAAATTTATCTTGTCTGGTTCAAAATTTATACTTAATTTTCACTAAAAAATACGCCCTTATCAAATGTCGATATCTCAAAAGGGGGCAAACGAAAATTGATAATTTTGATTGAATTTCAAAGGCTGTACTTTTGTCTACAATATATTAAAAAATTGGAGAACGCTTTTTTGTCTTTCTCAAATAAATCAAATTTAAGTAAAAGCATTTTTGCGTATAATCCTACAGCGCTCATATTAAAAAATGTTTGTTTTACGCGGATTCTGTGAATTCTTGGCAAGACTTTTCAAGGATCACATACATTTGTAGGCTTTTCATATTGCAAATAGGGTGATGACCCTATTTAGGGCTCACTCGTTAGGGTGGCGCACTCTATCATTAATTGCTCGACCTATGTACAATCGTTGAAATGCATATAAATTATGATCAATGCGTTAGGGTCAATATATTTGCTTTATTCCTGAGAACCAGTATATTAAATAACTTGTAAACGAGTGCAATAGAAACTAGAATCGCTTTCCTCTTACTTCCACCCTACCATACCACCAACAAACATAATGGAGCTATCGAAAATGCAAATATATACTGAAGTCTTTTTAGGCGGTTTTTTATGCGCGCATCCCCTACATAAAGAAGCCTAAGTGTACAGTATGTAAAATAATTAAAGACACCCTCGTTCTTTTCTATTTAATCCCATTACCACTACTAGACTGCTACACTTTATTACGACGTCTAACTTATTCAGTTTTTTATTTGTTGGCTGTGAAACGGTACATCAAAATTTTTAAAAGAATGCTCAGCGTACAATACAACTAACCTTTCCTATGACCATTTTAATTTTGTACATACTGTATATAGGAATTGTTGCATTCGCGCAATTCTCTGTTTTTATCTTCGTTGATGAATCTTTGATCATACCCATTAATGTTTGTAGTAGAAGATTAGTTTGATGATTTAAAACCCACAATAAGCGCGTCTTTTAAAGATTACTGCTATTGTGTGTAATACTGGAAATCGTTACCAAACATCTTAGCTGCAATGAGTTGAACTTTCATCAGTTCCCCATTTGATAATCAAAATCATGCTTAGTTTCTGGGTTTCAGTATTGCACTTGATGTACTCAATTAAGCGCTTCGCAGAGTGGTCTACCAAATCTACGACAGTCGTTTTAAAGTACTTGAATGATTCTCTTATTTCATGTAAAAATATTAAAAACTATGTTGAATAATTTGTTGCGTTTATATAACAGAAGGATATCAGATTTTTTTTACTTGAACAATACTGTTATATGAAGGTCAATTTTGTTTTTTGGTTTGAGGTTAGTAGATTGCAGATCTTGATACTGCTACCTGCTAAAACCGTTCCTGCAAATGAACGAAATCGATTGTAAATATGTGTAGATTTTGGGAAATCTTGGCAATAATTGGAAGCAAATTATAGGTCAAGCCATTGGTAATTGGTGGTCTTTACCCTATCTGCATTAGCAAAAGCCTGCAAATGTATGTGATCCTTGAAAAGTCTTTATAAGAATTCACAGAATCAGCGCAAAACAAATATTTTTTAATATGAGCGCTGTAGGATTATACACAAAAATGCTTTTACTTAAATTTGATTCATTTGAGAAAGACAAAAAAGCGTTCTCTAATTTTTCAATATATTGTAGGCAAAAGTACAGCCTTTGAAATGCAATCAAAATTATCAATTTTCGTTTGCCCCCTTTTGAGATATCGACATTTAATAAGGGCGTATTTTTTAGTGAAAATTAAGTATAAATTTTGAACCAGACAAGATAAATTTTTTCTTTCTTCAGCAAAAGTTGCCTCTAATCATGCTCTAAAAGTACACTGAAGGATACTTTTGTGAGAAAAATCATATTAAAAAACTGTACGGAGAAAACTGATTTTTTGAGAGACACCCTAAGTTATGATATGGAACTCACTATAAAATGAAAACGGTTTGAGATACAAAATTAGTATCTTCAACAAAGTTGCTCAAAATTGATTGTTCTAGAATATTGCAGAAGGAAGTATCATTCTCTCTGAACTATAATTTGAAATAATGTCTACAACCTTGACATTTTAAGGGCCACCCTAAAACCGTTTCAGCCAAAAGATGCAGTTTGTCACGCACAATAAATGTTTCTAAGACACCAAATCTCTAAACCTAAAGATGAATGCGTTAACAATTGTTTCCCGCTAATTTCGCTTCCTGGACCACTGTGCACTGTGCAAACCAAGCTGCGAGTCCATTAATTCTCATCGGCATAATCAGAACTCCTTTTCTTGTGGGACTAATTTTCTCAATCTGGCATTAGTTTAGTCCTGTCACTAAGTTAGTGTCAAATTCTGATGCGACTAAATCGAAACGGAAATTCCGTAACTAATCAAAAAGTTGAATACAAAACACATCCGTTGTGACGTCGAAAAGGCAGCAAACCTTACATGCGAGTAACATGAACTGCAAAAGTATTATAACTTATCACAAATAATCCTAAGCTAAGATCACAACATTAAAATTTAAATATTCAAGTGCATACCTTTTCTTGATTTGTAACATTCAAAGATTCTAAAAAAGAAACAATTGTCAGGATAAATTTGTGCAATTCTTTCTTGTTTAAAAATCGTTGCCTTTGCCATTGCCTTTAGTTATTAATTTCCTTTTAGGGGAACAGAAAAAAATATATTTTGGGAGCAGAAAACTCCTTCATGGTTCACTTTTATTTCCAAACTGATTTACAATATTGGGATATTTATAAGATATAACAGATTGTTGATTCTATGACTATCTTGGGGCTATGTTTGTTTAATCTAACTGTGACTGACTGAGATTGTTTGTGTTGACAAATCTATTCTGCTAATTCTGCTATCGTGGGATAGTTTATGTTAACCGCTGCGTCTTGGGTGGTTTGTTCCAGGACGAATATGTTGATAGCTGATACAGCTTAGGTTGCCGTTCCTGGAAATGTATTAACTCTTTGTCTTTGACTTTGGCATTGTCTTTGCCTTTGCCTCCACACACTTTCACTTGATTACTATGGTTCCAAACCTTTATAACATTTCCTGCTAAAGCTAATTGAATGTTGTTACAATTAGAAAAGAAAATGTGACTATATATTAGTAGTAAAAAAAATGAAAAAAAGTTTCCAATAAAGACATAGGCTTGGCTTGGTTGAAGTCCACTTAGATTTGCATAACGAAAAATGAAACATAATTTTGTTTAACTGAGCATAAAACATTAAGCAAAATTCCTGAATGCTCCAGCATTTGCAGACCGTTTGACATATATATGTATAATAAATGCTTTTGTGCTAAAATTAAATTCATGCTATGGCATTGCGGCTTTCAAATAAAATTATCAAGACAAAGCATCAAACAACAGCATTCGAAACTTTTTAAGACCTCCAAATTCGGATGTAAAAAAAAACACAGAAGCAATCACAATTCTCACGTCATAAATTTGCAGCCTAATCCAATCTCTCCCGGCAGTTCTCCCTCCAGGACGAGGAGGAAAAACTTTGCCAAAAGCATGTATTTATTGTTAAGCGAAGTTTGTGGCAAAGCTCGTTTGCTGTGTTTTGAATACGGAATTACTTGCTGCCAGGACCAACGTACCAACGTAGTCGCCGAAAGTTGGCCGGAGCAGAGCTACGTAAAATAAAACGAAAACTTGTACCATGGTGTATTCGAACGTTTACCGAAGGGCAAAATAAATGTTTGTTGTTTTTTGTGCTACCTTCTCAGGTGGGTGGGAGTATGCAGATTGGAACAAAAAATAATGCTTTAATTGGTGCAGATATTTTGTCACAAAAAATAAATAGTAAATAAATTCAATCTTTACTGCAATTGGTTGCGTTGACAATCGATTACAGCGATAAATAGTTATTTTTAACGACATTCAATTAGCTAGAGATTACTGAGCAGGGAAAATTTAGAGCCATAGTACTCGAGTGAGAGCAAGTATGTCAAATATTCAGATCCGAAAACAAGTGCAAGGTCATTAGGAACAGGCCTAAAATCTTACTGACTAATCTTTTGTCTTCTGCTGGTAGGAGTCGAGCTTTGGTAGCATTACTACGAATCGCTAGAGTTTACCAACATGCCTCAACGGCAAAGACAGACTTGTCCCTCATTACCATGATAACCAACAGTAATGAGTAAAGAGGGACAAGTCTGTCTCTGCCGTTGAGACATGTTGGTAAACTTTAGCGATTCGTAGTAATGCTACCTAAGTTCGACTCCTACCAACAGAAGACAAAATATTAGTCAGTTTTAATGACCCTGATAAGTTTAGTTTTCCGATACGTTTATTTAACATCCTTGCTTTCACTCGAGTACTATGGCTCTAAATTTTCATAACTTTCCCTACTCAGTAATCTGTAGCTGATTGGATATCGTTAGAAAGTAAAAAGGAAAGGTTAGATTAAAATGATAAATAGTTATTTTGAAGTGATGTCCTAAGTTTATTCTCCAGTCAATTGCTGGGCTGATTTTGAAATTAAACATAGTTTTTGCTCCTAAAGTCTAGGTTACAAGATACATCCAAGTTATTCCCGAAATATTATTATACAGAAAATTCTTACAGAAATCATCTCTATTGTTCAACGATCAGTACCGCCTTTACGCATGGGCACACTGGGATAGGGCCAGTGGATCCCGGATTTTGGTGGCCCCGAACTCAGGATGGATGTGAAATCCTTACTCAAGTTTGAATTGGAAGAAAGGTACACTGGCCTTATTTCACCAATATCCAAATTCCTTTAATCGATGAGTCAGGTTAAAGAGCAGTTCGGAATCGCACACTGATTCGTATCGTATAAACCTTCAAAGACCCTCAAACAACCAAGCGGATTGAGACTAACGGCAGGAAACGCGGCACAGCATGCCTGGGATGGTATTGAGCCAAGTCAAGAGTCGATCCAGTATTTCGATTCAAGCGTCAATGTATTCAGAGCATAAGCAATTTTAGGTTTTGGACTACACGTAATATCTGGAGAGATGCCGCACTCTCTAAATTTCGTATATGGAGTTGCTTAGGTACGGTAATATGATATTCCGAGTTTGTATTTCGAAGACAACACTGGAGATGTAAAATAATCCTTATTATTAACCCACAAAAATATTATTAATTATGTGCGCACAGTTCTATCGCGGAATACCGAAAATTCTCAGCACAACATTAAAATTTCGATTTATTTAATCGTGCAATATTTTTTTTTGATAAATCCTGTATCAGTTGAATAGCTGGGAGATTCTGCACACCCTCAAAACAAATCTCAATTGCAGTCTGTTGACAAACACAACTAGTTTTATTCTACCAGCTTTTGTTCTATATCAGTGCATCAGTGTATCGTTGCCCCGGCTGCGGAGTGAAATGAGTTTGCCAAATGGAACAAAAATGCCCGAGCTACTCAATCAACTTCAATAAAACTCATGTTAGATCAACAGTTCAGGAAGTGGAACAATTAGTTATAGTGAAAATGGAGCTTAATCTCGCTGAAGTTACGTACATTCAGCTACATCACGTAAAAAACTGTGTTTTGATCACGTTTAGAAGCTTAGCACAGGCCGAAAACTTCATTGCAAAGAACAACATGTAACACGAGGTCGAATTTATTAAACACCAGAATCAAGATCCACGTACATATGGAAAACGACATGGTGGACGTGCGTATCCTTGATTTGGCCCCGCGCACTAGGGAAGATTACATCATACGAATCATGTCGCAATATGGAGTAGTAGAATCTATTACGAATGACACCTGGAGAAATATTTTCACCAGCTCCCAACGGGGTTCGTATTGTGAGGATGCGAGTGACTAAACCAATATCTGCACGCCTTCCTTCGGTGATTTGCAATCGATAGTTATGTAAGAAGCTTCTTACATAACTATCGAAAGCAAATCACCGAAGGAAGGCGTGACCTATAAGCAAACAACGCTAATCACATCTGCCCGGGGACCCCAACATGCCAATTCTGTAACCATGCAGCCCACTACGGAAAAACATGGCCGAACTAGTCAAAACTCATCTACTGCAGCCACCGACACTTTCAGATAAACCAATAACAATGATCCAATTAACCAATAATGCAGGTACAACGACCACGACAACCGCTCCCAAACCAACAACTAGCATCGCCAATAAAGAAACAAATACCGATGAAGACGGATTTACAACAGTGACCCGTTAGAACAAGAAACAAATAAGAACCTCTGATCGTGAACAGCAGGAAAGCAGTACTGATGATGACATGGACGGGAACGATAACGCGAGAGAAGGCAGACTGAATGAACCCCAAGGGGCTTCACCGCCAAGGAAAGGGATCTTATGACGCAGCAGCAAACTGCGTCAACAAGATCTGGAAGACCGACATTAAAAGACCCAAGGCTCAGTTCTGCTAACTCATTGAGCCATTTCAAATAATTCTTTAGATTAAGAAAAACCTATCTGGCAAACTTCCATATCCAACTGGAAAGTTCGATCGCATCGATTCTTCTCGCTCAGAATACCTCCCACTACAGGCTGCTGCTGAACACAACAGTTTCGACGTAGTCACCGAAGGTCATCTACAGTCGATTGGAATTTCACCTTCCTGATTCGGTCGTGCTCTCTAATGACTTGAATCAACTAAATGAAGGTGCACTTTGTTTGTCGCTGCAATCACTGGGATGCCCATTACTCAGTACTATGGAAGCCCCCGAGCGCTCCGACGCGGTCGTGCTACCAACCGGCGACCAGCTTAGTTGTCCTGGTCCTGCGTTCGGTAGTCGTGAAGAGATCTTCCAAACTCCCTTCTCAGGAGAATATTTTGCTTTAAATGACAATCCGCTCCCTGAAAATCTCTTTGATCATAGCACACCGTCGCTAATAACACCTAATTTCCTGACCGTCTACTAAAAATGCCGCGATGTGAATGTTTGGAGCAAGTTGTCGTAGATCCTTATATATTTACTGCATTTATTTGAGGCCGAACAGTGATCCTGACTTGTACAGCATTCACTCCTTTGCAGTTCAAAGCATTCTCGACAAAGCTTGTAGGTGCGAAAATGTACTTGTTGTAGGTGATCACAATCTCCCTCATCTTCAGTGGGGTTTTGATGACGATTCTAAGTGCTACCTTCTTGAAAATGTAACATCGGGACAAGAAGCGGTCATCACAGAAATGTTAGTCGCTGGTGGCTTGTATCAAATCTGCTCTCTTAGCAACGTGAATGGATGGACCCTTCATCTAGCTTTCGCTAATGACGGACGTGTTCGAACTGATTGATCCTCCGACATCTATAAGATTTGATGTGCTATGTAATCTTATTGCCCATTTGGTGCACGCAATTAGCGTGAGATGCTGGTTGGAAATGATTTAGATCAGGCAATACCGGCGTTTATAAGTTTCCGTGGTGGAACGCCTAGCTTGGTCGTCTACACAACGTACTGCGAACACAACGAAAGCGATACTTACTTCATAGGGCCGACGACAATAAAAGTATTCTTCGTCAAACTTAACTGCAATATGAAACAGCCCGGAACAGTGCATTCGGTGAATATCTGAACCAAGTTCAACGCAGGCTTCGAAATAATCCCTCGACATTCTGGATTTGTACAAAAAACTTTCCGCCACATCGAAGTTGACGACGTACACAACAAGTGGACGCTATATATTTTGATTTCGCGTAAGTATTTGACAAGATGCTGTCAAGATAACATTGCTGTTTTGAAACTGGAGCGACTAGGTTTTCCCGGACGGGTAACTAGATTGCTACATTCTTACCTCTCTCATCGATCCGACTTCATTAGAATTGGTTTCACGTGCTCAGGCGCATTAGAAACACCAATAGGTTTATCTCAAGGAAGCCACTTAGGGCCTCTAATCTTTCTTTTATTATTCAACGAACTGTGCACCACTGATGTTGCGTTCAAATTAACCGGCTGGAGCGCGTTCAGAGAAGCTTTGTACGAATTGCTCTCAGAAAACTGCCTTGGAACGACCCTATCCATCTTCCACCGTATAATAATAGGTGCATGTTGCTAGATTTGCCAACGCTGGAGTCTCGCCGCACTTTCTTGCAACTAATGTTAATTTTCGATATGTTGTCAAACAATTTTGATTGTCCCGACATTCTGTCAGGGATTCATTTGTTTGTTACTCTTCGTGCACAGTGGTTTTTTTTTACCAAAATCGTGCGATCTATTAATTACGTCCAAACCGTTAAATTTGGATCAATACCGTCTTCAGAAGATTTTGTTGACACTATAAGCCCTTTCATATGGTGTTGTTATGTTAATGATTAGTCTCCCTAAAAGTGAGATATATTTTTCCAACTTTCTTGCAAGCGCATATATCAAAATTATGTCTTCAGCAAAGTTGTAGAGCAAGCCTTTTCCAATAACTTTTCTAAGGACACTAAGTCTTTATCTTTAATATCTTCGACATTATGGCTGGTTGTTTTTGGATGATCCATTTAAAGTCAATTCAATAATATATCTTTTGAAATATCATTCTGACAAGTTCGAGATATTCAGTAAAAAATATTTAAATTTTCAAAATGAAAACCTTTCTTGTTACAACAATGGCTTATCTCGTGTATTTTCAAAGTAATTTGACATTTTTTGAAAAATAAAGTGTTTCAAATGGTGATTGGTTGTTAACGGGAAAACGGCTGAATTTACGTCAATAGTGTTTTTGGACCACTCATCATAAATCGCAAGATTAATCATTTGCTGCTATGATTTTTGTGCCCATTCCACGAACGTTCTGGTAGTAGACGGTCAGGGAATCAGGTGTTGTTCGCGACGGTGTGCTATGAACAAAAAGATTTTCAGGGAGCGGATAATCATTTAAAGCAAAATACTCTCCTGAGAAGGGAGTTCGGAAGATCCCCTCGCGACCATCCTCCTATAAGTGAGATTTTTCAACTGATTTTTTTAGTAAAAGAAGTCATCTAACGTCTTTTGAAAAGTTGTGTAGATTGCTTTTACGAATTTCTTTGCTGAACACTAGAAGTCTCTTCTTTGAATGCTAATGAAGTTATAGCTCGTTATATTTGGATGACCCCTAGAAATATTTTTTTTAAATATCTCCTCTATTATCATTCCTATTTTTACCAAAAATTACTCAATAACTTTTAAGTCACAAGAGATCGACTAATGGAAAGATATGTATCTTAATGTGACGAACAACTTGCTTGGACATACCGAAGCTCTGTTTTCGATATTTAAGAAGTTATGGTGAATAAAAGCTTTTAAGGTGTCGTTTACAAACAGCGGTCAATACCTTCGAGTGTACTATAAATAGAGATTTTTGGTCCTCAGTAAAAATGTTCGCAACAAAAAGTTCTTTGATACTTCTAAATACTTTATCTTTAAAGATCTTGGATCATCTTAAAACATCCCAGAAGACATCATTGCTGTACGTTTTACCGTTTTCGTGTGAATAATTTTTCGCTCGTTTTTTTGTGAAAAAAAAACCGTTGTGTCGTGGTATAAGGTATCGTCCGCTTCTGTGGATTCCTAGGCACCGTACAACATATGGCTAGAATAATGCAGGTTTTGTAACAAATTCAACGATACTGCTTCAGTTTATAACTTCCCTACCACTAAATCAAGTTATAAGTTAGCAATTAGACATTTCAATTATCGACACTAGCCACAGCATTAAGTGTGATCTGTACGGTATATACCGAAGACGTACTAATAAATAAATAAATAAACAATATATAAGACAGTGTATGTTATTATTAAGCTTAATTGTAGCCCATTCAGCATCATATAAATCAACCTAATCAGTTTTGTTGAAATACCATTTTAAACAATCCGTACGGTGACTTTCGGACCGATAAGACGTTTTTCCCAGACAGTGAAGTGTAACGCTACCGATTATAGTGCGAAGAAGTACAGAGTAGAGATGGGCAAAGCGATTTTGTTTGGAGAGTGAACCGTATTCGAATCTTTTGATCGATGCAGTGACTCGTTTTAGTACTTTGAAAAATGATTGTTTGCGGTAAAACGAGAAAAAAATCCTGGGCTTTAAGAAACGCTTTCGTGTTACAAATATTTGAAGCAATTTTCTATCATAGTTCCATTTTCAATAATAGATTCAATTCATTTTATGTTTCTCGAATACTATTAGCGTTGTTGTTGGCGTTGTTTTGTTGATGTTTTATTCCGTGTGGACAAACAGTGTTCAATGTTAGTTATTCATTTTGTTTCATTCGCTTTAAAGATTCATAATCACGGAAAACTGTCAAACCGACTCATTCAGTTCCTATTGGATCTCATTGGGCTCATATTAATTAGACACATTTTCAGTGAATCGAAGTTCTTTATAAAAGAACCGCTGTTTATTCATTCTTTTTGAAGAGTTGATTCTTTTGATCGATTCGTGATTTATTCGCCCATCTCTAGTACAGAGCAGAGTCGGAAAATGTTTTTTTCATTTGCCAAAATCAGGCGAAACTGACGAAAGAACGAAGCTTCTTTCCATACCACTAGCACTTTGCGAAATCGAAAATGAGACAACAGGCTAGGACAAAACAAGCATGTAGCAGAGCGTTTTCATTATTCTCTCCACACGCTCGTTTTCGCTTTAAGATTCAGAATGATATTGGTACATTCGATATTGAACTTACTGCTGGGGAAACGAACATACACTAGCAATGATATTTATTTGTCGATGCTCGATTTTGTAGATTTGCGAGCTAATGATGGTATTGTAAGACGGAAGCCTGATCGGTGTGCATATTTCTCATTTTAACTATGTTCTAGTAGCATTATTAGATGCACATTGCATTAATTTCATTTAATGAATAAGAGTCGCAAATTACTGAGCATGCATCAAAACGAAATTGCAACTTCGGATTGTCATAGGAAAACGAAAGTCGCTGCTGCTGCTACTCGTTTTCATAGAATCGAGAGAGGGGGGGACATCGCCTTTATTGTTTTATTTTTTCATGCAGTTAGCGACGAAAGAGGCAGGGAAAGGACGAAAATGAATTCTCTGAATTTCGTCGTTCATTTAATAGGTTTGAGAATTTTAGGTTCTGGTACAGAGTATATGTACCAGTTAACCACGTCGAAATAAATAGGATCGTTCCCGGTTCGAGTTTGAATTGTGCGGATCTGCTGACACATGGAGCTGGCTGTTTTGAAGACCCCATACTTTCCACTGAAGATAATGGACTACGAATGTTTGCATGCACTGCAAGTCGCAACTGACGGGAAGTGGATAGATGACAACGCAGACTCTTATCGGGTGACCCGTGCAGGTCTGCTCTACTATCTCCTCTTTGGCAAGGCTCGTCTACCTGTCCACCTTTTTGAACTGCACTGAACGTTGTCAATACCTCCAACCCAAGAACCAATAACCGCATCGATTTTGTTGGCTGTTTTCGGCAAATTTGAGACTAAGAGAAACAAAAGCAATGAAATTGAAAGACGGATAGGTATTCTAGAGCGAATCAGTTATAAACTTAGAACGGAAAACTAGGACTATGCAGGTTCATATGGACATGATCGAACGGAAATGTGAAGAATTCTTTGCCTTCTGCTAAGTAGGAGCCGACGCCGGTGGTAACAAAGATATCAACAACCCCAAGTGTTTCTAAAACTCAGTTGTAGAAAGAAACCAGCGCTGAATTATTAAAATTCTTTTACCTTGTAGATTTACACAGTTCACAGCGACCTTCAAACTCTTGCAAACGTGATTGTTCAAATAAAAAGAACTGAATAAAAAAATTCATGTCCAATCACTAATGGCCATGTAGTCCGGTTCACCATCACGCTCCGTTCATAAGCTACAAATCGTTCCGCTGGGGGAAAAAATGATCCCTTCTACGTAGTGTGTGAAACATGAACAATGAGTGATAATTCAAAGCATGTTTACGCCCGTTGCGGGCAAACTATGTAGCTGTTGACTTCTCGAAATGCCCGGTAAGATCATCGATTCGTGAAGTGGAGCAAACGTTGAAGGTGAACATGAAGCTCAACGTAGCAGAAGTTAATGCGGTGCAATTCCACCATTTACGTCATGCGGTACTGATTATGTCAAACACATTAGTAAAGCAGAATCATTTGCTTCACAGAACAACTTGAAACACGTCGTCGAATGTAATGACATTTTATACAGCATCCCAGCTTGTATAGATAATGACAGTATTGAAATAAAGCTACATGACCTGGCACCACGTACTGGTTCCGCCGCTATCAAACAACTCATATCAAAGTACGGAGAGGTGGATTGTGTTAAGGAAGATACTTGGACGAACTTCTTTCCAGGACTTCGCAACAGCGTCCGATAGAGCCAATACCCTCCTATTTGACGATCCCATGCAGATCAGCTTAAGGTGTTGCATATTCTCAACTAACACTGGTCACGTATCCAGATCAGATTCCTACGTGCCAATACTGTGATCAGCCGCTACACCACAGAAAACCTTGAAGCTGCTAAGGAAATTTCACCTGTTACGATCAAAGCCATAAAAGAATCGTCGTATGCTAAACCACAACTGGTTGCTAAACCAACAACTGCGGACTGGGCAGTAACAAACATCAGTTCAACAACGATCGGGCCCAGTATCACTAAACCAACTGCTAGTACCAACTGCAAAGTAACAACGATTACACCAAATACCTCCAAACCAACAATCAACACTATCAATAAAGAATCAAATGCCGATGTATAAGGATTTACAACAGCGACCCGCAAGTACAAGTAACAAACAAGAACATCAGACTGTGAGCAACATGAATATAGTGCCGATGACGGCTTGAACGTTGACGAAAACACGAGAGATGCTGGACCGAATGACCCCCAAGATTCGGCAGTCAACGCACCTAATGTTTCACCACCAAGGAAAAAGACTGCAACACGTAGCAGTTAGCTGGTAAGTCTATTGACGAGATGATATTTTAAATTTTTGTTGGACAAAAGTCCACACTGAGTGCCTTAAGGGCCACATCATATTGCACACGGAAAAAACGGTTTAGAAAATAACTGACAGTTTTTCGGAAATTGGAAAAAATGGTTTCACCCGAAAAGTAACGTCGCAAATTGATTTTGCGCGAGCTCCTGGAAAATCCTCATCTCTCACATCGGGACATCTGAAAATAACTCGGAATCGTGCATTGAGCGGTGAGTTGTGCAATTAAACATTACTACCAAACGCTAAGCATCGAATGAAAGAAGAAATGCGGTCAGAATGGATATTCTATTAGTGATCAGGATCACAAGCGTGTAGTGAAAGCTTTTAAGCGGAATTCCAATGTTTCAGTCAGGGATGTGACCAAAAAGTTGAATCTGTTCAAGTCTTTCGTTCAGAGAGCCAAGCAACAAGAATGCAGAAGGCTCCGGATCGTGACGAACGGTAAAATACGGTGGGAAAGTCACGGGCCCAGTAACTGTACGCCTAGATGCTGAAGACGATGAGCCTCATTGTCTCATCATGGGTCATGAGACTTACGTCAAGGTAGACAAGTTTGAGGGAAGCAGAAACTTTCAAAGTTGGCCAATAATTACATGATTTGGCAAGCAATTTGCTCATGTGGCAAAAAGAGTTCGTCGTTCGTGACTACCGGGGCTGTAAACGGGGAGATCTACCTCAAGGAGTATCTACAGAGGTGTCTTCTTCCTCTGTTGAAGAGCAGGAGGGCTTTACGATCTTCTGGTCGGATCTAGCTTCGTGCAACTATTCAAATATTGTCCTTGAGTAGTACGAAGCCAACGGTGTCACTTTCATACCCAAGTGCATGAACGCCCCCAACGCACCGGAACTAAGGCCCATCGAAAAACACTGGACAATTATGAAGCAGGTACTATGAAGTATCCCAAGATGGTCAAATCTGAGGAAGACATGAAGAAAAAGTACAGAAAAAGCTGCAGCCAGATAGTGTACAGAAAATAATGAGTGGAGTTAAGCGTAGGGTGCGAGCTGACGATTATGGTATTGAAGTTGAATGGAATAAATATGTCAAAAGCTTACTAATATTTTATTGTCCGAAAGTTTTAAAAGGATCGGTCCACTAGATAATTTTCTACGGCGTTTTTTTTTCCCGTGATTCAATTTGCCTTTATTACCAACGCCAGAGATCTGGACCCTAGATATCGGCCCATCAATATATGAACCGAGACTAATGGCTTTACTTCCCCTCCGCAGGAAGACGTGACCACAGATGGTTCACCTGGAGTGAGAAACGATCATGCTTACCACTACACTTCCGGCGCTATCTATTGACGATATTAGATTGGGGTTGACTGAGCACTATCAACCCTCTCCAGTAGTAGCTGAGAGGGTGCTAACGGATGTGAATATCGAAACCCGTACCGTTGTGGATATTATTAAACGAATGTTTGAGACCATTATACTTTCCTGAAAGATATTGAATTAACATTTTGAAACCAGACAAAAGCCATGCAGTTCCCAGCTTTCAACCAATTAACTAATTTTCTTACACCGCAGAATGGTGAAAACGGAAAATTATTTAAAGATATCACTGCTTTGTGTCTATTTGTGAAGAAACAAAAAGATGCCGTGGTTGTCACTTTCTAAGACAACATTTTTCCACAGCAGAGAGGGTGGTTGGCTGGTTACGAAACGATCTCGAATATTATTCTAGGTTTAGTCTGACTCGGGTTCACGTAACTCACCAGCGCAGATCTGAGACCGTGGAGAAAAAATTGGCGAAAAACGGAACTCAATGCCAACGAATCGTGCCAAGGGACCATAAAACACGGATGAGCGACAGGAGAGGATTGGGATAAAGCAACCGGACAGGTTCATATTATTTTTTTCTGGGCAAAGTGCCGACTTCGTCGGGGGGAAAAAGTGAAAAGATTCCAAATGTGATTACGAGAAAAAATAGATTTATTTCAGATAAAATTTACTTTGGAGAATTTATGACTGGCGATATTCTAGTTTTACGACTTTTTTACTTTCGTTCGCCACCCACTATAGTTTTACTGGTGTGGCCTGATGTCGCCAGATTGGGAAGGTTAGTTATCCGATTGGTTGTCTGTGGCAGAATTTCACGGGCAGACATTGTGATGTTCATGTTTCGCAGTGGTTGCCGTTATCGGCCGATAGAAATATTGAAGCGACGTATAAGGCATTGTATATTTAAGGAGTCATGGCATTGTACGCACTTAATATGCAAATTAAATCTGACATAGAGGATGATTCTCTGCGATCACAACTCGCATTCGGGATTCGACTAATTGCGATACATACATTCAGAAAATATTACTTTTAAATATTTTACAAACGATTTCTGGAAGAACTGTAAACTTCTCCGAGAGTGATTGTGATTGGAAGAAACTAAACGGGATATCCACTCCAAAGATCCCAAACTTTTTATTGCAATTGTTTAAAACTTAAATCAATTGGCCCAGTTTGACGAAAGATACCACAGATATATTCTCAACTATTTTTAATTCTCAGCATAATAATTTCTTTGCCAGCTTCATCTATCAACTCTCGAGCCACAAATCGATAAACGAAAATATATTCCAATAACATTCGCGGCACGTTCGGTAAGCTAGTTGTCAGTTTTTCACGCAAGTTGTCTGTCATATCTAAGTATTATCATTTTTCCAGCTATATCCGAAAAAAAACTGTGTGAATGTGGCTGGAATAAGCAAGTTCTTACAAATCGCGTAAGGTTTGGAATGCTGCCAAACCAAACATAAGGAAGCGTAAATCGAACGTGCACAGACTTTGGCTTTTCTATTGATTGCTTGGCTTGGTTCAATCGGAAGTACAATCCCCCACCCCTCCCGGTTCATCCGCTAACAGCAAAGTTAAACTTTAGAGAGCAATTCCGGTTGAATGAAAAATTTGCACTGACAGCTACATGAATCAATTTACAGCCAGCCAGCTCGAGCCTCGTTGCATTACGGGCTACAGCCCCTGCTGGCATCGGCGTTGAAAATCCTCCACATTCCATTAAAAACTCAAACAATTCAAAAAAGTTTCACGCCCTTATTCGCAGTCAGCCAGCTTCGAGTGGCGGTCGGCTTTTCTGGTGATCCGAATCCGAAAAGAGAAAATATAAATCTCATGAAAATAGATGAAAGTTACCCACAATCTTTTCCGCAAACATAAATCCAGCCAAGCGTTGCGGTTGGACAGCTATGAGTGGCCTAGTCGGTCAAAAGCCGTGCGGATTTCCTATGGTTTGCAAATAATGCCATGCGACAATCCAATCTCGGCCTTTCGGGGGCACCAAATCGAGAAGACGAATCAAAATGTCACCAAAAGCCATTTATAAACGTCAAAAACACGTTAATCTTAACCGAAAATGAAATTTTATCATTTGCGTTGCACTCCCAAAAACAAGAGCCCTGTTCGTTGATGTTTCAGGAAAGGAAAATAATTGCAAAGCGTTGCAACGAAAATAAAACTCATAAAGCAGTTGATACTTGGTTTATGAATATGATTAATTTATTATGAAATCAATAATAAGTGCAGCAGGAAAATTTATATTTTCTTGAAGTGATTATGAATCGTAATTTTTTTATGATTATACCCCCAAGCAACTTAAAAGACTTCCACTCACCAGAATCCGATACCAATTTGTGTTCCTGTGCAAACCCTTGTCAAGCGTGATGTCCCGGGGTTTACTCAGGAACACAAATTGTGCCTCCGTTTTTTTTTTTGAGCTAGTATCAATCCGGTGTTAGCTTAGTCCTGTCACTAAGTTAGTGTCGGATTCTGATGAGACGAATTCGAAATGCAAATTCCGTAACTAATTTAGTTACAGGTTTTGTGCTCTTCACGCGCAAAGATGGTTTTAAACAATTTTCTTCTTAATGGAGAAAAAACAGCTTTTACCTAAATTGTCTGTACTATGGATAAACATAGCAGAGTGCATTAGAAAATTACACATTTCCAACAAGAACTAATTGAAATAAGCTTTAAAAGAAGAGTGAGGCCAAATTTTATTCTCCATAATGGCTAAGTTGGTCAGCTCACAGTTAGGTTCAATCAATCGGAGCCGATGGTTGTTCTCAACACAAACTTCGCCTTTAAAAACCCAAATTTTCGAGCAGTCCGCGCCACCCGCATATTACCCGACGTTCGGTTTAAGCCACCAGATCAGGAAACTCTAATTTTTAACCAAAAATTCAAAATCGGCTTTTCTCATCCGATACCAGTACTGCAAACTCCAAAGGGGTCATCCGTCACTACCACGCGCATAGGGACCATTCATAAATTACGTAACGCTTTTAGGGGGGAGGGGGTACGACAAGTTGTGACATGTTGTGACATAGGGGGAGGCGGAGTTAGTTAGATCGTTACGTAACATGTTTTCACCGAAGAAATTTTTTTTTTCTAGGAATTTGTTACGTAATAGGGAAGGGGGGGGGATGGAGAATTTTGTGACAATTTGTTACATGGGGGAAGGGGGAGTCAATTTTAGGTAATTTTTGCGTTACGTAATTTATGAATAGTCCCATACTTGCACGCTCGAATACAAGCTGAACGAGTGCAACTGGCGTTCGGAGGTCGTGAGGGAGTTTTCCGAACCCCCTTCATAGGCGAGTATTTTGCTTTAAATGACGATCCGTTCACTGAAAACCTTACATCACGTCCTTTCAATATGTGGACGCTTGGAACGTGGCGCTGACGGTCTCCGGTTGTACTACCAAAATGTCAGCGGGTTAAGGACGAAAATCGAGGACTGGTACTTGGCTGCTGTCAACGGCGACTACGATATTTACATTCTGACAGAGACTTGGCTTGATGGTCGTATGACATTGATGCAGTATCCATGGTCGATATGATGACAGTCTTTGGTGATTTCAACCAACCAGGACTCATGTGGATATCTTCTGGACTTGGATACGCTTACCCTAACCCGTTATCCTCGACAACAAATCCTGCCAACCGCTTACTTCTGGACGGTATGGCTTTTGACGGACTAAATCAAGTAAGCACGATTTCCAACCATCAATCCCGTTTTCTTGTCCTTGACTTCGTCAATAGGCATACTTTACCTGAGTGTTTTGCGATTGAAGCTTCCAATGTGATCGTTCCTTTGAATAACTATCATCTCTTTTTAGAAATATTCATTACCATCATTACTTCATTACAATATGAAGAAGCTTTAGTTGTGAATCGTAATTTGATGATAATGATCTAGTAGCACTATAACCGATTGACTGTATTGAAAAATACGTGCTAAAATATCGAGCCAAAGCTCTAAGTGCGTACAAAAACATTGACGGATGTTCTATTCCCAAGCGCGTTTTCGCAAAAGCCAGTAATGAGTACCGAAGTTACAATAAATTGCTGTACAAAGAATATGTGAACCGTATCCAACAAAACTTACGACGAAATCCGAATGGCTTCTGATCTTTTGATAATACAAAGAGAAATGAAACGGTTCTTCCGTTTAGGATGGTCTACAATGGCGAAGTAGCAACTACGACGGCGTCAAAATTCTCCATATTTGCCAGCTACTTCCCGAGTGTCTTCACGACTGATGCGCCATCTGCCATCGAGCTTGACAACGCGGCCCATGATGCTGCAGGACTAAGTGCTATGTCTTAAGCTGTTCTGAAAAAATCTTAGCGATTCCACTGACGCAACTTTTCAATGCATCACTTTAGCAGCAAAAATTTCCCGATGATTGAATGAATTCACTCATGTTTCCAGTACACAAGAAAGGTGACAAAACCAACATCGAGAACTACCGGGGGATCACTTCGCTGAGAGTCGAGTCAAAAAATTTCGGATCGCTTATCAACGAGATGCTGTTTTCTGATTGTAAATGGTTTTCGGACTATCGTGAACTATTTCAAGATATGATAATCACGTTTCAATATCCATGCGTGTGAAATAGTTCACAAATTCATAAAATATTATTCATAGATACGTGAACTAATTGATGAATTCTAGCGCATTAGTCACGAATTGTCGTGCTCGTGAAATGGGTTACAAAATCATGAACTATTATTCCTGGATAGCTAAACTAGTTCATGATTCCAAGTATAACAGTAACGACTGATCATGCATGCACCTGAAACAGTTCACAAAATCATAAAACATGAATCATGTATATGTGAGCTGGTTCATTATTCCTATTACAATAGTTCCGACTGACCATTCGTGCTTTAAACACAGTTCACAAAATCATGAAACATTAATCATGTCTACGTGAACTGGTTCACGATTCTTAATAAAATAGTCATGACTGACCATTCGTGCACTTAAAAGAGTCCGCAACAACAAGAAATATTATACGGTGCTACACTACCCGTATTTGTGCCGTTTTCTATGGGATTTCCTATCTTTGTGGGACTGACTTGCGATCATAGGCAGATAGTGGTTTTGTACTTCTCAAGTGGCCTAGTATAAAATACCAAATGCAACACGATTCAATGTTGGAAAAATATTGTATACCCTCAAGATCTTGATTTATGGCAAAAAAAAACGTTTTTTGGAACGAACAAAATTCTACGCGGTAATTTTTCAACCGATTTTAAATATTTTGAGTGTTCTGGAAAGAAAAGAAAATGGCCTTTCCAACAGTATGCTATATTATGTTCTTAGTCAAAAATACTTTGCAGTCTTGGAACAACAATATGTAAACTACGATAATTTTACAAATTTTTCAGGAAATTTATGAAAATTGCCGAACATTCTTCAAAAGAATTGTCTTTGTTTTAATAAAAAAAATTAAAAAGAGCATTTAATTACGCATCTAACGACCTATTTATCATCAAAATCGGTTGAAAAATTGCAGAGTTATAATTTTTTTCCAAATTAGAAACTTGCTTGCATGAACTCTCAAGAGATTAATAAGGTATTGTCTCGCACTATAGGATTCGATAATTATATCGTCTGTTTGTTTTTTTTTCCAATTTCAAGTTCAAAGTTCATACACATACTTTTTAATGTATACGGTATGGAGCAAAATTTTTTTTTTTTAATTTTATATGAGACCGTCTCTTTAAAAGTTCATGCGAGTAAGTTTCTAATTTGAAAAATAATAACTCTGCCATTTTTCAACCTATTTTGATCATAAATAGGTCGTTGAATGAGCAATTAAATTAAAATTTTCCCCAAATTTCTATTTAAACAAACGCGCTTAATAATAAAGAATGTTGAGAAATTTTCATATTTTTAATGAAAAAATTGTAAAATAATATTTTTTTTTCAAATTGTTGTCCCAAAACCGCATAATATGGTGAAATGAGCCAATACGAACCGCTGGCCAATTCGGACCCCTAGCTGTTTCTCAGCTATGGTAATATTATGAAAAGCCTATATATCATTTTCATGGCTGTCATATAGCTCTGTTCTATGTCACAACATTTTGCGGTTCTCAGTTTTCGTGTGCATGCGCTAGGGGCGAATGTTGTTTCGGAGCGCTTTTTTGAAAAATGTGTAAGCCGATAAACAGGATTTTCGTGGGCAACAACGATTAATTCAATCAGGTACATTATCGTGATTTTCGGCCTGACGGATAATATCACTTATTTAATATCTTGTTTTGGGCGAGATTACCAACTGTTTTCGGATCTTTTGCCGTACGGGTTTTTGATACGCGATCGCGAAAAACCGTTTGAAAGGAAATTGTGCTGAAATATGCAGTCGGTCGAGCTTTCAGGAAAACATAACATTTTCGCAAATCGGTTGACATATTCATACGTTACATACCTCATAACCTAATATACCCAAGTAATTTGGCCCTGCTCTTACTTTTTATTGTATATTTGTTTCAAAGTTTGATATATCAAAGAGAACTTTTTATTTCAAAATTCAAAATTTAGCGAAAATCAAATAGGAATAACTTAGGCAATTTCTATTGCAAAAAATTGATATGAAATGGGTGGTCCGAATTGGAACAGGGTTGGGGTTATTCGGACCTTTCATGTACTTTTGCACAAAACGATTTATACACAATACGGCAAAAAATCGGAAAAAGTCACTTTAGAACAAAAATTTGCGCAATTGATCAGGCTGTCATGAAAAAATATGTATTTGTGAATCGGTTGACACGTTTCAGTTCTATAGCTCATAAACCCTTACTTGGTCTGAATTGGCCCAGTTTTCCCTACTTTCAACAAAAGAACATAACATAGCATACCGTTGGAATGGTAATTTCTTCTTTTTTCCAAAAAACTTAGAGAATTTCAAATCGGTTGAAAAATGACCGAAGATACAATTTTTGTGTGCTGAAAATCCTGAAAAATGTTTTTTTTTGCTTTGATTCAAAATTTTGATGGTATAATAAATTGGTCAAAGGTGATTTTGTGTTGTATTTGACCAGATCTACAATTTTAAACAGGCCACTTTAAAAGTACATTTATTACACCAGCACCGTGTTATTCATGGCTTCGTGATCACCACCACACCATTACTACACACTCAGTCTTTCTATTTTTGCGCTCAAAGTAATCCTTTTTAAACATTGAGCTGTTCGCGCACAGTTTAAGATGAGCGCAACGCTCACGAAAAAAAATCGATGACACACACTCACACACAACGAGACTTTGTTAGTATTTGATTTCCTATCAAATTGCTGCTTACGAAGCTCCATCTCATATTCTCCTCACACACCTATCACACGCAATCTCGTCATTCTCGCTGCTACACTGCATTTTGTTTTGTTCCATTATTTTCTCCGCTACTATAAATAGCACATCTCCTGAAATGTCTAGCAAAAAAACCGGCCGTCAGAAGATTCCTAGATTAGAGCCGACAAACATCTATCCGCTAAAAACACATTTTTACTACCCGTCCCGCGACGACATACACTCTTGAGTAGTAAACTGGCATATCCCTAGCAACAATTGAGGTTGTTGCGGCACAGCCTTATTTATGGTCGCTCCCTTTGTTGTCATCCCAATCATCAACACAGTTAGTAGGGTTCTTCGCGGTTGCGGTAATTACCGCAACCGCGCGGTATTCCAATCATTGAAGAACAATTGAATTGCACTGTCAAATCCAATTTAAAAATGCATTATTTCTCCCGATTCCTCTTGGAAATCGGAATTGTGAATCGTTTTGGATGATATTTTTTCAACTGTGAAATTTGGAGAATTTTAAAGATGAAATAATACTTATTGAGATGAACTGAGACTTAAAAACAACCCAAAGAATGTAATTATCCTCATCAAACCAAACAAATTTGGAGGAATTAGCAGTAAAGGAGACAAATGTATGAAAAGAGACTAAAAAAGGAGGGGTCCAAATTAGGTTGATTATCCTCTCATTCGTTCCCAAACATCGTATCTCTATCTCTTTTGATACCTGTGTAAATTCATAATGAATTTTTCTGCAGTCCGTTTTATAAGACTCTTTCTCAAAAAGTATGCTATGCCACATAATTTTTTTCGCGTTCGTCCGTTGTTGTCCAACTGGGAATATTTCCTAATATTTTTCAGTTAGCAGCATTTTGTGACTTTTTGAAAGTAAAGCTTACGAAGTTAGTGTTTTTATAGTGTAGGGAACTGCGTTTTTTTGTAATTCTCAAATCCTCCCATCATATTATGACAAGTTTCAAAGTTAGCTCAGATGCAAAAGTTTACATAGTTTGAACAATTTATGACCCCTGCCAGCTTTAATTAAAGTTTCTGCCATTGGAGTTATGGAAAAATATTGGAAAAAAATTAATAAAATGTTAGTACTTTCAAACTAGCCATTAGAAAATTACAGTTATGCATTTTTCATTTTTAGTATTTGAATAAGAATACATCAGTCTCTTGAAAAATAAGAGGTTAGGGTTTTGGGATATAGTGTTCCTAAAATCCATTATTAGTAATAACTTTTTTGCTGTATGCTGCAAATCATACATTTTTTGCAGTTTTTCTAATGTTCAACAACTCTGTACCAGTTAAGATTCGATGGATTCCTGACTAGAGTTATACGTAGAACGATTTTTTTTTGTCAAATATGGCGTCGTTCTTATTGATGAAATTCAACATTTTTTATATCACTGTATTGGGATTTAAACGCTACTATATAGAATTACTGGAGTTTGTCTTTTAATTTTTTTTTGTGAATTAAATGATTTTTACTACGTAAATGCGAAAAACGTTCATTTCATTTGCATGTGTCAAAATCATTGCAAACATGAAAATTGAAAATAAAAAATATGTAATTTCATTAATCCATTTTTTTCAATTAATTAAGGATAACTAATTTAAAAGTTTTCCTATTAATTGCTGAGGAAGAATGGTTTTGTATGTAAAAAGATGAAATACTGCCAAATTTCATAGTGCTATGCTACTATTAGAGGAATGGCGATGTTTTACCTTGTTTCGAAAGTATAAAATGGACGGCATTTTATTAATAAAAATTGCAAATTGCGGTGCGAACTATCCATTTAACCCTAACAGTTAGTGAGCACAATCTCACTCCTCACAAATATGGAACGTGCGAGTGGATAACATACATCGTCCGTGTTGCCAGCTTGCCAACCATCATTAGAATAATTTACTATTATTTTTATAGAAATATGTTTTGATGCCTTGAAGCTGTAATAAACTAGTTGTAGGCTAGCCACTGCTCTAGGCAGTCGGCCTTTAACCCGTCTTGGGCTATAAGGAAAATTACCCGTCGTGGGCTTTAGTGGAAGATTTACCCGTCACCGGGCTTAGAAGAATTCGCTGGGCTAAGCAAAATAAAGTTGTACGAAGATACTTTGTATTTATTTCTAACGGATTCCTAGAACTTGTCGCGCCAACCTTGAAGTCTGGCAATGTCCATTAGTTCGCTACGATGGGAATTTCAGCTTCCGACGACCGATTAAACTTCGTACCTGGAACACAGCGTAGGGCAGGTGCCTGGCGAAACAGAGGTTTTAAGGTGGTTTTATACCTACTTGAAAAACTTGGGTATGTAAGCTTCGCACAAATGCAATGGCGAGTGAGATAATATCATTTGGCTCCCTGCCGCCGCGCCAGTAATTCAGCTTCCACATTAATGCATTTTTCTTTGTACCATTTTACCGCTGCTATTAATACTCCGTTTGTATGTATGTGTTGGGAACTAAGCTTTAAGTTGGTATGTGTTATTCAAGTTCTCTGCACTGTGTAGTCAACAACGTGTAGCTATGGGATGCGATATTGTTTTGCACAAGTATGAGGTTGGTTGAACACTAACGATTCATTTGGTAGCTTCTCGCGCATAGTTCGGGAGAGAAAAAAACAGATGCCTTTATGCTACCAAAGATTCGTTTTGGGTACACCATTTTTTTTTCTTTCGAGTTTTACCGTGGTTTACTACGAGCTGTCGATCTCTTCTAGACTTGTTTGTGTTTTTGTTTTGGGGAAATCGTTTGAAAGCGTCATGCTCCATTTAATAGCCCTTCGTCGCAAAAAATCCTCAAAAACTCCATTGAATAAGGGAACCAAGCGCAGAATTCTATGATTGGCTATGACGTGTTCTATTAGTTCCTTAAAAAATATTCAAGAAGATTGTTTATACCTTTTTCGGTCCCTTAAGGTAATTGTAAAAATTTGGAATGCAAAATCGTTTCCTTACAGAAAATATTACGTAATTAATAAATTAGTGTTAAATGATGTTATTTTTTATAAAACTTTGTATGAACATATCTACTCGACTAATTATCACTTTTAAAGTACTCATACATTTTTTAGTTATTTATGAACTAGTGAAATCATTTTACATTAGTTAGAACATTGATATGGTTATTACAGAAATTTGCACGACTTTGAACGTAATAACCAAAGCTGGGGACACTTGACCAAGGGACAATAAGCTGAAGAAAGGTAAAATGTTTCTGATATTTACTACTATTGTGTGGTACCTACTGTTAATGTTAATCACGTCACAAAAAATCCTATATCCAAAATCCATCTATATCTTTTAGTACTTGTAAACAAAGTTAGCAGTAATATGACATTTTATGATGGGGTGACACGAATAACTTGTTAAAAGGGCATAATCCCACGAATGTAATGTTTTTGTTGTAGCCACATTCGAACTATCTCGACAATTATCGCATTTTGGAAGATATTTGTTAATTTCTTTTTTGTTTTGATATGATGCTTAGAATTATATTTTGTAATGAAATTACAGTTTTGTATGTCAATTGGTATGACGTTCAAAAACATATAAAGTTATTGTTAGAAAAACTATTTTACCGATAAGTTCTCCATCATGTAATCACATTCAAATTGTTTCTTTGCTATTTGAGTTTTTGTTGATAAAATATAAAAAAATTAAAAAATGGGTTAGTTTTGAAATTAAAATTTTCAACATGAATTTTTATTTTTGTGAAAAATTACACACCATTTTTTTCAGTGTATATTTTTTCGTACAAAAGTATTCATTCCCTGTAACTCATTCTCAGACAGTTTTACTGTTACGCTTTTTTGAAAAAAATTCTCTTGACTCTAAATGATCTTATTGATTGTGGAAAATGTTTAGTCTTCCACAGGGGGGATGTAGTAGTAGAAAGCATATTACGAACAGGGAAGGTATAGCGGAAAACAATGACGGGGAGAAGATTAACACAAACTTGCATCATTACATGACACACGGAAGATCTCGGCTGCGTTTTTAGGGCCAGACTTCTAGACCGTCATTAGCATTCAGTTATTGAATATGAAGCGTTAGATTTTCTGACAATCTCGTGGTGGATATCAGAAAAGGATACAAACAGGAGAAGAAATAATTAAATTTTGTATATTTATCGTCAGTACATCCAGAATCCAAAGAAAAGTAGTTTAGCTGGGATCTGGTTTCACAATACTCGTCGCATGACCAGACAATATGTTCGATGTCGTGATGATGCTTAACCACAAGCTCGAAGACCGTTCTACACAAACCCAATATGCCGAGAATGCGCATTGAACATATAATGATTTGACGTGAGTCAGGGCATCACCCGAATGAAATCATAACCCATATCTATCCGCTTGAAATAGGGTTTCGTCGACACATTCAGGATAAAAGAATGTAGCCATCTTTCTTAGTCTCAACTGCTCTACAAGACTTGCCTTGTGCGAGCGTCCTTTGGCGAGAAAAATAAATTTAAAATTCGTCGGAGTTAGTTGGTTTTTCGTAAAAATCACCTTCTAATACGCTTATCTTAGCTAAAGTTTGCGCCTTGTCATTACCTGGAATGTAGCAATTGGAAAGGATCCAAACTAAGGTAATCTGGTATGATTTTCAGGAATTTTACTGTAATAGAGTAATCAATTAATAATCGGATTTTCGAAATAAATAAAAATGATAATAATCATTATAACCATGAAACAAATAATCATTATAACCATGAAACAATCTAGGTAATTTGTTTTCGAGATTAACATGTAATCAATGCAGTTGAAAACCCCATGGTTTACCCCACATACACACTTAATTTTTTCTGCCGAATCTCAGCTTTTTTCGCATCTTTTGCCGAAATCTCAACAGCTGAGATCTCAGTAAACCATTTTTTGGCTGAGATCTCAGTAAAAGTGTCGTTTCATACTGATACTCGGAAAATATTTCACCGAAAATTTCACTTTACTTAGATATCAGTTTCTAATTTTGCTGTTTACGCAGCTGTTGGGAAATTGCCGAGCCGAATTGAGTGTGTAAGATGAATGATTGTACAACTTGTTCTAATTAATCGTTATGAAACTTATCACTTGATTGGCTAAACCTGTAGCCAGTGCTCGATCAAAACCCCGAAATATAGCGTCATTTTTGTTTAAATTTATACCGCCTACCAGCATGTATTTACAGAAGTAAACTCGCATGCTCGAGAGTTGTTTGTAGTATAAACTTTTTTATTCATACCAATGATACTTTACTACTAGCAGCTGCTACATTTCATTCATACGACCTATTCGTATCAAGAACAAAGGAAACATTATTGGGTCGTATGAATGAAAACTAATTTCCTTCAGAATGTAGCAGATGCTAGTAGAAAAATATTATTGGCATGAATAAAAAAAAGTTTTTGCTACAAACAGCTATCGAGCATGCGATATTGCTTTTTCAAATATAGTAAACGCTATTGTGGTTTGAATAAAAATAGTGTATGCTATATGTATTGTGGTGTCATTGTTCAATGGTGACTACAAGAGGTATTTTTTTACAAAACTTTGCCAATCATGTGACATATGCTGTACTCAAGGATTAGAACGAGCGGCACAATTGTCTTCTTATGTGATGCAAATTAATTGCTTTCTTGTTCGGTGAATTAATGTTGTGCTGGTCCCATTTTGAATGTAGAAAATCATCTCAATAAGAGGAGTGTTCTCTTCACTGATGAGATTCACCGGCTGACGATTGCAGGTAAACATAGCAAGCACGCCGCCGTTTTTTTATCTAAAATCGGCGGCGCGGCGCACACCTCCAATGAGCTATTGGTTTGACCATTGCACTCATCTAGGTTAAGGGGACCCTTCATAAATTACGTATCACTTTTATGAGGGGAACGACTAAATATATATAGGCGAAGGAGAGTAAGCTAGAATGTTACGTAGTATGCTTTTACTGAAGAACATTGTTTTTATTATTTTTTATAATTTGTTTCGTACTATGGGCAGGGCCGCAAAGAGAAAATACGGGCCCGGGGGTCCAACGTACGGGCCCCCATCACTATGTATTGCCTGAGTATAAACAAGTTAATGTTTGAAATCCATTGGAGTTCACTGATATTATGTATAGTACACTGAAATTTTATATTTATGTACCAGTTTTTAGCTCTAGCTGTTTGTAGTGCCAATGAAGGAAAAAACGTAGAGTTTTTTTTACTTTGGGAGTTTTCTAATACCTCTTCGGCAGTTTTGGTGACTTTGAAAAGCGCCATGTTTATCAATAGTGTTTATAAAAGCAATGAAATGGAAAGATTAAAAATGTAGTAATTACAAAAATTAAAAATATCTAAACGGCGATCAACTGCAAAAGATAAAAAAATAATAGGGAAACTAAATATGAAAAGAATGTACAAAAGATCTAAAAATAACAAAATCAACCAAATAAACAAATTAATGTCAACTTTAAAAAAATTTTAAATAGAGAAAGACCAAAATAAAACCTATAAAAATAATAAAAGAAAACAGGAAACTAGAAAAACATATTGCGAAGATTAAAGAAGTCGAACATTATTGAGCAAATTGTGAAAATAATGAAAAATCGATAGGGAAGTAGGAAAAGTTTCAAGAATCAATGAAAGTGAAAAAAACTACTAAGAAGAATACAAACATTAATATAAAAAAATGCATAAAATGGAAATATCGATAAATCAAGAATAATAAAAAAATTTATTTTATTTATCATTAAAAAAGTAATATTTAAAGCAACAGAAAAACTATATAAAACGTTAAGAATGCATAAAATTAGAGAAGTATATATAAAAGACAATAATAAAATAATCATAGAGAAATTTAAAAAATTGACAAACCGAAAAATTTTTGAAACTGAAAAATTGGAATGATGAAAAGACGAAAAAGTAAAGAAAATTGAAAGTATTGAACGAAAACGGAGACAAAATGGAATACAAAAAATAGTAGAAAAAAGCCAACATGGTATACTATGGAATGAAAAAAATTGAAAAATTAACACGAAGAAAATGAATAAAATGGATTAAATTATTTAAAGAACAAGAAAACACTAGAAATGAAATTTGAACGAATTCAAACAACGAACTACGGGGAACGTGCCATTTGGCCAATATATTCTGATTCCTGAACAACGAACTAAATGTAAAGTGAAGAAGAAGTGCGCATAGTGTCAAAAAAGACAAATCAAATGTTTTTTAGGAAAATAAAAATAATCAATGTAAACGTATAGGAAAATGGTCCACAGAAAAAGTACTTTCAAAATAGGTAGAATGGAAACAATGAAGAAATAACAATAACGAATTAAATCCTAAGAAAAAGGTATAAACAATAAATGAAATTATATTAAATAAATAATGGGAAAAAATAAAACCACGAAAAACGAAATTTCTATTCTATTCTATTCTACTCTAACCCTTGCACAGCCAGTATTGAAAAGCATCCTGGAAGACACTGCAGTTCTTTAGTGTTTTTCTTGTCAAGATTAATATTTGAAGCATATTATAATATGACGCAAATATTAAAACGGCCAGGCCTACTGGGGCTCGAAGGCTTGAAGATATTTCAATATTATACGGCAATTGAATTATTCATTTAATGAATAATTCAACCAACAAATCGTTTTGAAACGTGATTGTGGAAGAAACGAGGACAACCGTACCAACCGTTTCAGTTTAAAGTCGGTTAGGATAAAACGTTGGGACTGACTTGGCTAAGAATGTTAATGTCACTCCTTTGGTCCTTTGGGATGGGACAGAGGTATTTACTCCTTCCCCTGGCTAATGAGCCTAGGTTAAAGCGCCTTTACTCGCTCTCCTTCACTTATGCTGATCTCGGTTCTAGATCGGAGTCGCTCTAGATTTGCTCTAATATTTACAAAATCTATATAAAATTGACAGTTCAGAGCAAACCTAGAGCGACTCCGTTCTCAAAGCGAAATCAGCACTTGAATGCACGTGCGCTTTAAACTTTCATTGTCCTTAGGACATTATCTCGGGAACAAAATAAATGTGGATTTTTCCTAGTTTTAGTATTTAAATATAGAAAACTTGTTTAATATTACCGTGAACTGTGAGCGCCACCTGCGTACCAGCTCCGACACCGGCGTTGAATATTGCGGTGAACTGTGCGCCGTCTCCGATCCTGGACCTACAGAAGACAACACTCATGTCCCGAATGCTTCTGGATGGCTCGAGCGTTTTGAGGGGCATCGAAATCATTCGGTTTTCTTGATGAACAGATCCTCTCTTCAAGAATATCCGCAGATCTTCGAAAAACGGAACCATATTCTGCTTAATCACTGCTTGAGTGCTTTTATCCGCCGTGGAGATACCGGTACAAATCCTGACAACAACACATAACAACACTATCTTGACGAATACCGTCCATAATACGCGAAGAAGTACTTAAACACGACTTTCAAAACAAAAAATATGAGAGCTAAACACTTGACACAATTTTTTTCCAGCCGCTTGGTATCGCAGCTTACTGCGATCTTTTTAAATAAAACTACGAAAAACGAAAGGCTAAAAACTAGAAAATAAGGAAGAAAATAGGTGAAAGGTAAAAAAATAAATAATAATACAAATTGAAATTGATTTGAGTAAGTGAAATTGCTTTTGGAAATGCAAAAAAATATAAAAAAGGGAAATGGAAAAAGGCTATGATAAGAATAAATGTAGTAAAGAGACAAATTCTAAAAATTAGATGGAATGACAAAAGAATCAAATAAAAAAGCAGGGTATTAAAATATGAAACAATAAGAAAAATAAAATAAAGAAAGCAGAATTTTCTCGAAAAATTGCGAATAAAATGAAATGACAGAGAAAAAACTATAAATTAAAGTAAGTGATAATGATAGCAATAGAAAAAGCAAAAATAAGGAACGTAAAATGATGGACAAAAAAAGTATGTATAGAAATAGTTAAAAAAAGCAGAATCTTAAAATTGTAGAAATATAAATATAATCCACAACTTGAAAAAATAATTAAATAAAGAAAAAATCCATGTAGGAATAAAAAATAGAAAGAAATGAGAAATATGGATAAAATTTCAAATAAGGGTTTTGGTTGGATTTTACGCTATGCTGGTTTCGAAAACATTCATAATCCTATAAAAACATGAATTATTCTTTTATTTGTGTTGGTGTGTTAGCACACCTTAAAATATTTTACAAGAATGTTTTAACTGATTTCTAGAAAATAGTTCAAAAAGAAAAATAGAATCGTTACGTTCACGTTCAAAATCTCACGCTCACTCCTCCAAAACGAAAAGATTTTGTATGCGGATTTAACTTGCTACATTAGTTAGCTAATCTTGCTAACTAGTTGGCTTAGTTTGGTAGCAGAGCTAAATTTTTTCTTCGAAAACAATCAAACACAATTTAGCAATTTAGATGAACGTATGCTTCTTACAATCATTGACAGCTGCAGGATTGTGAACTGAGAGATCTTCTCTTCATACTCCATGACATATAAAGTTCAAAACAAAACTATTAACACTATACTCGTCACGAAAGGGGCTTGTTGTGTACGCAATTTGCTGTTATAATGAAAATGTTGATTGTTGAAAATGTTGCCGTATTTGAAAACATTCTAAAACGTAGTTATTTTTTTCCTTCCCTGGCCTATTTGCAAGAGGGAATTGGTAGTCGAAAATCGCCGAAAAAAGCTACGTCATTTGAGTACGATCCCTTGACAAAAATGTTTCGGTATCATCTCGTATCTGAGTATGATTTTTTATAGATTTTGCATCAATGGACGGCAAACCAAATATATTAAATTTTATATTTAAATATTTGGATTAATTTCGAATTCTTTTGATATATCAAGAGTTTTTGATGACTCATTTAACCAATTGAGCTCTCAAATAGAGGTAGGGTTACCGCCTCTAGTGGTACTTTGACGAGCAGAGTTTTACTGAGCAGGGGATAGACTTCAAGAGACACATGGGTATGCGTTGAAATCAATTAGAATTTCGACAGAATTTTGGAGCGTTTCATTGCTTTTTATTGTATAAATCGATTGAAAACAAATAAATATGCACTGTTTTATTTCTTAACCCATTCATGCCCATGTTGTTTGTGGACAACAATGTTTTTAAACAGCTATAATTTTTGATTGAGGCAAGATTTGCTCACAAAAATAAGTAAGGCTAATAAACCTGACTATTGTCTTTCATTTGAGTATTAACAGTTACAAGGATCAGGTCTAGAACTGAAGTTATTGCAATTAGTTTGATTGAATTCCGATAGGGCAGTGCTGCCAGGGACAGTTTACGTTGATGACGGAAAATGAATTTTTCATATATCTTCGTTACGTTGCAATATTATTGAAAACTGATAAAACTTATCAATTTAGATTGTCTTTGGCTTTGGTTTTCCTCGCAAGTGAACTATTGTATATATTCTAGAAAATTGTATTGACCTTTGGTAGGAAAAAATTGAGCAACTTCTAGCACTGCGAGGGAAGCACCTATCTTTATGAAAATAAGCTTTTCGTGTTTCTAGACACCACCGTTTTCAAGAGAAAATAGTTTTGAAACCCTACCAGCACTAGAAAAAAGTTGGACATGAAAGGGTTAAGTAGCGCGTAGTGCTATGCTAGGAGGAAAAATATCTTATTTTCTTCACATTCACCGTAGAGTGCAATATTTTGGTAATATTTAGTTGTATGTTTTTGAATTTGTTAACAGTTTTGTTGATTCAGTTGGGTGTAGTACTTCGCTTCCTCGGATATTCCCAAAGAATCTGAAAGCACCAGCCACTCTCGCTGTGAAGGATAACACGAGCGAGCTTTGCTTTGCTCCTCAGTAAACAAACACGGGGTGTAAAATCACACTTCAGTTTCTTTCGAGAATCTTTGTGAGGAACATTAATCCATTGAAGCGAAGGTTCAATTGGGTAAAGTAAACCCAAATGGCACGTTTAAAATAATATTTGTCAACGCCAAGAGGGGCCCTCCTTAACAATTAGGGCCTGCAACCCGAGGATGATGTTTATGAGGACTAGGTGCTGGACGATTCCTGGTAGAGGAAAGGGCAACGCAAAATTGCAAAATAAATTAGTGGATTCTTCCGGGCGATTTCGGATTTACCTGAACAAAGACGCGGAATTCGCCCCCAAAAGCCGGTGTGGCAACCTTAAGCAGGGTTTTTCTTTCAATAATTACTTTCGATACTAATCCAGCGCTTTCGAAGATTGGAAATTCAATAGATAAAAAAATCGATTTCATATTGGCGAAATTTGAAGACAACCTCATGAGTTCTAATCAAACCATTTAATTGTTTAACCCTTACAAGTCTTATCATTTTTTTTTATTTTGATTATAGAGGTTTTAACCTTAGGGTCATTCGCCTCTTTGTCCGGTTAGAGAAATCTCTTTAGAAAAATCTCTAACCCTATGTGCGGGGTTGGGATTTGAACCCAGGTGATCTGCGTACAAGGCAATCGATTTACCAACTACGCTACGCCCACCCCAAGTCTTATCATATTTTTGATTCGATTATAGACATTTCAACCTTAAGGTCATTCGCTTCTTCATTCTGGTTAGGATTTTTCCTATAAAAATCTCTATTCCTGTGTGCGGGGTTGAGATTCGAACCCAGGTGAGCTGCGTACATGACATTCAATGTACAAATTCCGCTATGCCCGCTCGAGTCTGATCTTGTTTCGATGCGAGAATTAGGTTGGTATAAACATTGTTGATACCAAATATGCAGTAGTTTAGAATTTTCGCTATTCTAGTTATCTCATACACAAGATATTGAATTTTTAATTGCATTCTCAAATAAATTTTTTCGAAAAAGTATTTGTCAAAATTTTAGTTTCTGGTGAAATCCGAGCCCCCTTCAGGCAGGGGCTGGTGGTTTTAAATAAATTTGTGACATTTTTGAGGGTGGAGATGTATAAATGGTCCCATATAAACAAGAATGTTAGGCATTTTTTTATCTTCAAGCTAAATTGTTTCGATTCCATTAATTTATCGGTTAGATGTTTCAGTTTCATTTGGGAGACTAAACAAATCGAATAATTAAAAGAAAAAGAAAGTTATTCGAAAAATCGCACCACAGTTGATACACGGAGCAGAAATGATTAAAACAGTGATGATAATTCCCATTTCCCGCCACTTGCAAAATTAATACAAGTTTGCTGAAGTGGAAAACTCATGTCGGGGTTAGAGTTGAGCGGTGGCAGAGAGAGAGAGAGAGAAAAAAAAATATTATTTACGGTTTAAATTACCACTACAGGAAAACTTTTCCTTCGCTCAAACTGCGGGTGGCGAATAAATAGAGAACGATGAGACAGCACTTGTCGTATGATTCATGCAACTTCTGCGGAAGACACACTGATGCCTTCTGTTTGCAGTGTCTCAATCTTTATTTGGTTTTATTTATGGGCGGATATACCGACAAGCTCTTTGGTGCAGTGCCATTCCGAGCCAGTCAGTTGCAAGACGAATGAAATGGAATTTTCAGATCTTTCCCTCATTTCTCCGTCAGATTTTCGCAGCTTTCCTCCCACATATGTAAGGTACATCTCATTCACATCTTATCTAGAGCGGATGTAGATGGAAACACTTCTGAAGACGTTTTAATGTCACATCCAGTTGGGGAGGACTTTTTTCGCATTGATGTGGTTGCTCGAGACGACATCCTGTAGCGAATCAATTTCCATCAGGTTACTCTTTCATGAGGCAATTCAGCTCTTCGTTGATAATTGCTTAACGGACAATTTCGTATTCCTGCTTTGTCTGCTAAGTGTTAACATTACACAGTTCTGGAAGTACCTGGTGGGAGTGATAGCAGAATTTATTGAATCGGAAACGTTGGAAGCCGGAAGTGTCCATCGCACACCTTATTCATATCACCTTCAAGTCTATGTCGATATACTTCACTCAAGATTTACTCCATTATCTTTTTCCGTTGGATGTCAATCCTGCAGAGGACCTAAATCATTCCCAATCTACATCTTTGTCAATCCCGGGAAGAGTAAAGGGACTAAGAGTATTCCAGGCACAAGAAATCACACACAGCACATCATCGCTGATCGGTACTCATTAGGATGCTGCAGCGTGAGTAGGCTATCATTTGTGACAGTTAGATTGCTTTTCCCGTCATTCGGTGGTCGACCTAAGACGTTGAAATAGCGTCAGGCGGAAGATGGCGAGTGGCAATTGTGTTTAGCCGTTACCCTGCATCAATATTAGTAATTACAATAAATTCAAGATAGCTAAGGTACGGTAACAAACTCTTTTCGGTAGAGGTTTACAAATAAAATACATTCTTTGCTAGACTTTCAATTGAAGTCCCGTAATAACTGGACGCCTAATTATTTCTTGTCCAATCAAAGCAATCGTTAAACACACCAGCGCACGTGCCCTAATTTGATTGATCCGAGTAGGTCTAATGAATTGGCCGAGAAAGAAAACTACCTAAACGAGTACGTAGAATAGGGGAGGAAGAACATTTCTAGATTGATAAACATCCCCAACAACGACGCCTCGCTGTATCGTAAAGGCAGCAGTTAATAAGAAAGCGTTGTAATTCTTGTCTTCTTTATTGTTTCTCGACACAATCTCTTTTCTTAGTAAAAATGATGCATTGCACGGCGCCCCGTGAGAGATTATAGCATAAAACAACACCTCAATAAATAACAATTTCAGTGCCTATACAAATAGTCCATTTCGACAGCTGATGTAGCTACTGACTTGGTCGTTTCTTTGTTGCAGGAAAGTGTTTCCGTAAATATGGCCCAGGGAGCAACGCTTGTTGTTTTGTGGGGCGGATGAACATTAATCATGTAAGGGTAGATAAAATGGTGAACTTCGGAATGGTGTACAATGTAGCGGAATTGCCCGCTTATTGAATGAAATGTTTTATCGGACTTGTCACATTTGCTCATCCAACAACGGAAGCGCATTTCTGGGAATGTGGGATACATTTCTGCGTAAAAGTATTTCAAACTGCAGTAAAAAGAGGAATTGTTATTCAGCCGTTGAAAATATGTTGAACCACTAAACGGGAAGAGAAAACTTCGTAGCATCGTTTATAGTTTCTGATCCTGCTGCTGCCAAGATGCACCGAACAGCAAAACAAACAAACTTTCACTCCATATGCACTTCTCGTTGTCCCTCGCTTCGGTAAGTGATTTTCTGTGGATGAAAACTTGAAGACAACTTACATTTGGAGGACTGGCTACAAATGTGAAAGTTGGGAAAATAGATGTGAACTTAAATGTTGCAATGTGAGATTTAATGGAGACTGTGGCCTTACAAGACTCCATTCTCTATTCTCGATTTCCAATGATCCATTATTCTCAACTTATAATTATTAATTCAGTATTCTTAATTTCATATCCTCAATTTTCACTCTTTAATTTCTGATTTATATAACTTATAATCTGATTTCCGATTCCTGATTTCTGATTTCTGATTTCTGATTTCTGATTTCTGATTTCTGATTTCTGATTTCTGATTCCTGATTCCTGATTCCTGATTTCTGATTTCTGATTTCTGATTTCTGATTTCTGATTTCTGATTTCTGATTTCTGATTTCTGATTTCTGATTTCTGATTTCTGATTTCTGATTTCTGATTTCTGATTTCTGATTTCTGATTTCTGATTTCTGATTTCTGATTTCTGATTTCTGATTTCTGATTTCTGATTTCTGATTTCTGATTTCTGATTTCTGATTTCTGATTTCTGATTTCTGATTTCTGATTTCTGATTTCTGATTTCTGATTTCTGATTTCTGATTTCTGATTTCTGATTTCTGATTTCTGATTTCTGATTTCTGATTTCTGATTTCTGATTTCTGATTTCTGATTTCTGATTTCTGATTTCTGATTTCTGATTTCTGATTTCTGATTTCTGATTTCTGATTTCTGATTTCTGATTTCTGATTTCTGATTTCTGATTTCTGATTTCTGATTTCTGATTTCTGATTTCTGATTTCTGATTTCTGATTTCTGATTTCTGATTTCTGATTTCTGATTTCTGATTTCTGATTTCTGATTTCTGATTTCTGATTTCTGATTTCTGATTTCTGATTTCTGATTTCTGATTTCTGATTTCTGATTTCTGATTTCTGATTTCTGATTTCTGATTTCTGATTTCTGATTTCTGATTTCTGATTTCTGATTTCTGATTTCTGATTTCTGATTTCTGATTTCTGATTTCTGATTTCTGATTTCTGATTTCTGATTTCTGATTTCTGATTTCTGATTTCTGATTTCTGATTTCTGATTTCTGATTTCTGATTTCTGATTTCTGATTTCTGATTTCTGATTTCTGATTTCTGATTTCTGATTTCTGATTTCTGATTTCTGATTTCTGATTTCTGATTTCTGATTTCTGATTTCTGATTTCTGATTTCTGATTTCTGATTTCTGATTTCTGATTTCTGATTTCTGATTTCTGATTTCTGATTTCTGATTTCTGATTTCTGATTTCTGATTTCTGATTTCTGATTTCTGATTTCTGATTTCTGATTTCTGATTTCTGATTTCTGATTTCTGATTTCTGATTTCTGATTTCTGATTTCTGATTTCTGATTTCTGATTTCTGATTTCTGATTTCTGATTTCTGATTTCTGATTTCTGATTTCTGATTTCTGATTTCTGATTTCTGATTTCTGATTTCTGATTTCTGATTTCTGATTTCTGATTTCTGATTTCTGATTTCTGATTTCTGATTTCTGATTTCTGATTTCTGATTTCTGATTTCTGATTTCTGATTTCTGATTTCTGATTTCTGATTTCTGATTTCTGATTTCTGATTTCTGATTTCTGATTTCTGATTTCTGATTTCTGATTTCTGATTTCTGATTTCTGATTTCTGATTTCTGATTTCTGATTTCTGATTTCTGATTTCTGATTTCTGATTTCTGATTTCTGATTTCTGATTTCTGATTTCTGATTTCTGATTTCTGATTTCTGATTTCTGATTTCTGATTTCTGATTTCTGATTTCTGATTTCTGATTTCTGATTTCTGATTTCTGATTTCTGATTTCTGATTTCTGATTTCTGATTTCTGATTTCTGATTTCTGATTTCTGATTTCTGATTTCTGATTTCTGATTTCTGATTTCTGATTTCTGATTTCTGATTTCTGATTTCTGATTTCTGATTTCTGATTTCTGATTTCTGATTTCTGATTTCTGATTTCTGATTTCTGATTTCTGATTTCTGATTTCTGATTTCTGATTTCTGATTTCTGATTTCTGATTTCTGATTTCTGATTTCTGATTTCTGATTTCTGATTTCTGATTTCTGATTTCTGATTTCTGATTTCTGATTTCTGATTTCTGATTTCTGATTTCTGATTTCTGATTTCTGATTTCTGATTTCTGATTTCTGATTTCTGATTTCTGATTTCTGATTTCTGATTTCTGATTTCTGATTTCTGATTTCTGATTTCTGATTTCTGATTTCTGATTTCTGATTTCTGATTTCTGATTTCTGATTTCTGATTTCTGATTTCTGATTTCTGATTTCTGATTTCTGATTTCTGATTTCTGATTTCTGATTTCTGATTTCTGATTTCTGATTTCTGATTTCTGATTTCTGATTTCTGATTTCTGATTTCTGATTTCTGATTTCTGATTTCTGATTTCTGATTTCTGATTTCTGATTTCTGATTTCTGATTTCTGATTTCTGATTTCTGATTTCTGATTTCTGATTTCTGATTTCTGATTTCTGATTTCTGATTTCTGATTTCTGATTTCTGATTTCTGATTTCTGATTTCTGATTTCTGATTTCTGATTTCTGATTTCTGATTTCTGATTTCTGATTTCTGATTTCTGATTTCTGATTTCTGATTTCTGATTTCTGATTTCTGATTTCTGATTTCTGATTTCTGATTTCTGATTTCTGATTTCTGATTTCTGATTTCTGATTTCTGATTTCTGATTTCTGATTTCTGATTTCTGATTTCTGATTTCTGATTTCTGATTTCTGATTTCTGATTTCTGATTTCTGATTTCTGATTTCTGATTTCTGATTTCTGATTTCTGATTTCTGATTTCTGATTTCTGATTTCTGATTTCTGATTTCTGATTTCTGATTTCTGATTTCTGATTTCTGATTTCTGATTTCTGATTTCTGATTTCTGATTTCTGATTTCTGATTTCTGATTTCTGATTTCTGATTTCTGATTTCTGATTTCTGATTTCTGATTTCTGATTTCTGATTTCTGATTTCTGATTTCTGATTTCTGATTTCTGATTTCTGATTTCTGATTTCTGATTTCTGATTTCTGATTTCTGATTTCTGATTTCTGATTTCTGATTTCTGATTTCTGATTTCTGATTTCTGATTTCTGATTTCTGATTTCTGATTTCTGATTTCTGATTTCTGATTTCTGATTTCTGATTTCTGATTTCTGATTTCTGATTTCTGATTTCTGATTTCTGATTTCTGATTTCTGATTTCTGATTTCTGATTTCTGATTTCTGATTTCTGATTTCTGATTTCTGATTTCTGATTTCTGATTTCTGATTTCTGATTTCTGATTTCTGATTTCTGATTTCTGATTTCTGATTTCTGATTTCTGATTTCTGATTTCTGATTTCTGATTTCTGATTTCTGATTTCTGATTTCTGATTTCTGATTTCTGATTTCTGATTTCTGATTTCTGATTTCTGATTTCTGATTTCTGATTTCTGATTTCTGATTTCTGATTTCTGATTTCTGATTTCTGATTTCTGATTTCTGATTTCTGATTTCTGATTTCTGATTTCTGATTTCTGATTTCTGATTTCTGATTTCTGATTTCTGATTTCTGATTTCTGATTTCTGATTTCTGATTTCTGATTTCTGATTTCTGATTTCTGATTTCTGATTTCTGATTTCTGATTTCTGATTTCTGATTTCTGATTTCTGATTTCTGATTTCTGATTTCTGATTTCTGATTTCTGATTTCTGATTTCTGATTTCTGATTTCTGATTTCTGATTTCTGATTTCTGATTTCTGATTTCTGATTTCTGATTTCTGATTTCTGATTTCTGATTTCTGATTTCTGATTTCTGATTTCTGATTTCTGATTTCTGATTTCTGATTTCTGATTTCTGATTTCTGATTTCTGATTTCTGATTTCTGATTTCTGATTTCTGATTTCTGATTTCTGATTTCTGATTTCTGATTTCTGATTTCTGATTTCTGATTTCTGATTTCTGATTTCTGATTTCTGATTTCTGATTTCTGATTTCTGATTTCTGATTTCTGATTTCTGATTTCTGATTTCTGATTTCTGATTTCTGATTTCTGATTTCTGATTTCTGATTTCTGATTTCTGATTTCTGATTTCTGATTTCTGATTTCTGATTTCTGATTTCTGATTTCTGATTTCTGATTTCTGATTTCTGATTTCTGATTTCTGATTTCTGATTTCTGATTTCTGATTTCTGATTTCTGATTTCTGATTTCTGATTTCTGATTTCTGATTTCTGATTTCTGATTTCTGATTTCTGATTTCTGATTTCTGATTTCTGATTTCTGATTTCTGATTTCTGATTTCTGATTTCTGATTTCTGATTTCTGATTTCTGATTTCTGATTTCTGATTTCTGATTTCTGATTTCTGATTTCTGATTTCTGATTTCTGATTTCTGATTTCTGATTTCTGATTTCTGATTTCTGATTTCTGATTTCTGATTTCTGATTTCTGATTTCTGATTTCTGATTTCTGATTTCTGATTTCTGATTTCTGATTTCTGATTTCTGATTTCTGATTTCTGATTTCTGATTTCTGATTTCTGATTTCTGATTTCTGATTTCTGATTTCTGATTTCTGATTTCTGATTTCTGATTTCTGATTTCTGATTTCTGATTTCTGATTTCTGATTTCTGATTTCTGATTTCTGATTTCTGATTTCTGATTTCTGATTTCTGATTTCTGATTTCTGATTTCTGATTTCTGATTTCTGATTTCTGATTTCTGATTTCTGATTTCTGATTTCTGATTTCTGATTTCTGATTTCTGATTTCTGATTTCTGATTTCTGATTTCTGATTTCTGATTTCTGATTTCTGATTTCTGATTTCTGATTTCTGATTTCTGATTTCTGATTTCTGATTTCTGATTTCTGATTTCTGATTTCTGATTTCTGATTTCTGATTTCTGATTTCTGATTTCTGATTTCTGATTTCTGATTTCTGATTTCTGATTTCTGATTTCTGATTTCTGATTTCTGATTTCTGATTTCTGATTTCTGATTTCTGATTTCTGATTTCTGATTTCTGATTTCTGATTTCTGATTTCTGATTTCTGATTTCTGATTTCTGATTTCTGATTTCTGATTTCTGATTTCTGATTTCTGATTTCTGATTTCTGATTTCTGATTTCTGATTTCTGATTTCTGATTTCTGATTTCTGATTTCTGATTTCTGATTTCTGATTTCTGATTTCTGATTTCTGATTTCTGATTTCTGATTTCTGATTTCTGATTTCTGATTTCTGATTTCTGATTTCTGATTTCTGATTTCTGATTTCTGATTTCTGATTTCTGATTTCTAATTTCTGATTTCTGATTTCTGATTTCTGATTTCTGATTTCTGATTTCTGATTTCTGATTTCTGATTTCTGATTTCTGATTTCTGATTTCTGATTTCTGATTTCTGATTTCTGATTTCTGATTTCTGATTTCTGATTTCTGATTTCTGATTTCTGATTTCTGATTTCTGATTTCTGATTTCTAATTTCTGATTTCTGATTTCTGATTTCTGATTTCTGATTTCTGATTTCTGATTTCTGATTTCTGATTTCTGATTTCTGAGTTCTGATTTCTGATTTCTGATTTCAGATTTCTGATTTCTGATTTCTGATTTCTGATTTCTGATTTCTGATTTCTGATTACTGATTTCTGATTTCCGATTTCCGATTTCTGATTTCTGATTTCTGATTTCTGATTTCTGATTTCTAATTTTTGATTGCTGAATTCTGATTTCTGATTTCTGATTTCTGATTTCTGATTACTGATTACTGATTCCTGATTTCTGATTTCTGATTTTTGATTTCTGATTTCTGATTTCTGATTTCTGATTTCTTATTTCTGATTTCTGATTTCTGATTTCTGATTTCTGATTTCCGATTTCAAATTTCTGATTTCTGATTTTTGATTTCTGATTTCTGATTTCTGATTTCTAATTTCTAATTTCTGATTTTTGATCTCTGATTTTTGGTTTTTGGTTCTTGATTTTTAATTTTGTATATTTGAATCTTGATTTTTAATTTTGGATTTCTGATTTTAGATTTTGGATCTTGGATTTTGGATTTGGGATACTGGATTTTTGATTTTGGATTTTGGATTCTCAATTCTCAATTCTCAATTCTCAATTCTCAATTCTCAATTCTCAATTCTCAATTCTCAATTCTCAATTCTCAATTCTCAATTCTCAATTCTCAATTCTCAATTCTCAATTCTCAATTCTCAATTCTCAATTCTCAATTCTCAATTCTCAATTCTCAATTCTCAATTCTCAATTCTCAATTCTCAATTCTCAATTCTCAATTCTCAATTCTCAATTCTCAATTCTCAATTCTCAATTCTCAATTCTCAATTCTCAATTCTCAATTCTCAATTCTCAATTCTCAATTCTCAATTCTCAATTCTCAATTCTCAATTCTCAATTCTCAATTCTCAATTTTCAATTCTCAATCCTCAATTCTCAATTCTCAATTCTCAATTCTCAATTCTCAATTCTCAATTCTCAATTCTCAATTCTCAATTATCAATTCTCAATTCTCAATTCTCAATTCTCAATTCTCAATTCTCAATTCTCAATTCTCAATTCTCAATTCTCAATTCTCAATTCTCAATTCTCAATTCTCAATTCTCAATTCTCAATTCTCAATTCTCAATTCTCAATTCTCAATTCTCAATTCTCAATTCTCAATTCTCAATTCTCAATTCTCAATTCTCAATTCTCAATTCTCAATTCTCAATTCTCAATTCTCAATTCTCAATTCTCAATTCTCAATTCTCAATTCTCAATTCTCAATTCTCAATTCTCAATTCTCAATTCTCAATTCTCAATTCTCAATTCTCAATTCTCAATTCTCAATTCTCAATTCTCAATTCTCAATTCTCAATTCTCAATTCTCAATTCTCAATTCTCAATTCTCAATTCTCAATTCTCAATTCTCAATTCTCAATTCTCAATTCTCAATTCTCAATTCTCAATTCTCAATTCTCAATTCTCAATTCTCAATTCTCAATTCTCAATTCTCAATTCTCAATTCTCAATTCTCAATTCTCAATTCTCAATTCTCAATTCTCAATTCTCAATTCTCAATTCTCAATTCTCAATTCTCAATTCTCAATTCTCAATTCTCAATTCTCAATTCTCAATTCTCAATTCTCAATTCTCAATTCTCAATTCTCAATTCTCAATTCTCAATTCTCAATTCTCAATTCTCAATTCTCAATTCTCAATTCTCAATTCTCAATTCTCAATTCTCAATTCTCAATTCTCAATTCTCAATTCTCAATTCTCAATTCTCAATTCTCAATTCTCAATTCTCAATTCTCAATTCTCAATTCTCAATTCTCAATTCTCAATTCTCAATTCTCAATTCTCAATTCTCAATTCTCAATTCTCAATTCTCAATTCTCAATTCTCAATTCTCAATTCTCAATTCTCAATTCTCAATTCTCAATTCTCAATTCTCAATTCTCAATTCTCAATTCTCAATTCTCAATTCTCAATTCTCAATTCTCAATTCTCAATTCTCAATTCTCAATTCTCAATTCTCAATTCTCAATTCTCAATTCTCAATTCTCAATTCTCAATTCTCAATTCTCAATTCTCAATTCTCAATTCTCAATTCTCAATTCTCAATTCTCAATTCTCAATTCTCAATTCTCAATTCTCAATTCTCAATTCTCAATTCTCAATTCTCAATTCTCAATTCTCAATTCTCAATTCTCAATTCTCAATTCTCAATTCTCAATTCTCAATTCTCAATTCTCAATTCTCAATTCTCAATTCTCAATTCTCAATTCTCAATTCTCAATTCTCAATTCTCAATTCTCAATTCTCAATTCTCAATTCTCAATTCTCAATTCTCAATTCTCAATTCTCAATTCTCAATTCTCAATTCTCAATTCTCAATTCTCAATTCTCAATTCTCAATTCTCAATTCTCAATTCTCAATTCTCAATTCTCAATTCTCAATTCTCAATTCTCAATTCTCAATTCTCAATTCTCAATTCTCAATTCTCAATTCTCAATTCTCAATTCTCAATTCTCAATTCTCAATTCTCAATTCTCAATTCTCAATTCTCAATTCTCAATTCTCAATTCTCAATTCTCAATTCTCAATTCTCAATTCTCAATTCTCAATTCTCAATTCTCAATTCTCAATTCTCAATTCTCAATTCTCAATTCTCAATTCTCAATTCTCAATTCTCAATTCTCAATTCTCAATTCTCAATTCTCAATTCTCAATTCTCAATTCTCAATTCTCAATTCTCAATTCTCAATTCTCAATTCTCAATTCTCAATTCTCAATTCTCAATTCTCAATTCTCAATTCTCAATTCTCAATTCTCAATTCTCAATTCTCAATTCTCAATTCTCAATTCTCAATTCTCAATTCTCAATTCTCAATTCTCAATTCTCAATTCTCAATTCTCAATTCTCAATTCTCAATTCTCAATTCTCAATTCTCAATTCTCAATTCTCAATTCTCAATTCTCAATTCTCAATTCTCAATTCTCAATTCTCAATTCTCAATTCTCAATTCTCAATTCTCAATTCTCAATTCTCAATTCTCAATTCTCAATTCTCAATTCTCAATTCTCAATTCTCAATTCTCAATTCTCAATTCTCAATTCTCAATTCTCAATTCTCAATTCTCAATTCTCAATTCTCAATTCTCAATTCTCAATTCTCAATTCTCAATTCTCAATTCTCAATTCTCAATTCTCAATTCTCAATTCTCAATTCTCAATTCTCAATTCTCAATTCTCAATTCTCAATTCTCAATTCTCAATTCTCAATTCTCAATTCTCAATTCTCAATTCTCAATTCTCAATTCTCAATTCTCAATTCTCAATTCTCAATTCTCAATTCTCAATTCTCAATTCTCAATTCTCAATTCTCAATTCTCAATTCTCAATTCTCAATTCTCAATTCTCAATTCTCAATTCTCAATTCTCAATTCTCAATTCTCAATTCTCAATTCTCAATTCTCAATTCTCAATTCTCAATTCTCAATTCTCAATTCTCAATTCTCAATTCTCAATTCTCAATTCTCAATTCTCAATTCTCAATTCTCAATTCTCAATTCTCAATTCTCAATTCTCAATTCTCAATTCTCAATTCTCAATTCTCAATTCTCAATTCTCAATTCTCAATTCTCAATTCTCAATTCTCAATTCTCAATTCTCAATTCTCAATTCTCAATTCTCAATTCTCAATTCTCAATTCTCAATTCTCAATTCTCAATTCTCAATTCTCAATTCTCAATTCTCAATTCTCAATTCTCAATTCTCAATTCTCAATTCTCAATTCTCAATTCTCAATTCTCAATTCTCAATTCTCAATTCTCAATTCTCAATTCTCAATTCTCAATTCTCAATTCTCAATTCTCAATTCTCAATTCTCAATTCTCAATTCTCAATTCTCAATTCTCAATTCTCAATTCTCAATTCTCAATTCTCAATTCTCAATTCTCAATTCTCAATTCTCAATTCTCAATTCTCAATTCTCAATTCTCAATTCTCAATTCTCAATTCTCAATTCTCAATTCTCAATTCTCAATTCTCAATTCTCAATTCTCAATTCTCAATTCTCAATTCTCAATTCTCAATTCTCAATTCTCAATTCTCAATTCTCAATTCTCAATTCTCAATTCTCAATTCTCAATTCTCAATTCTCAATTCTCAATTCTCAATTCTCAATTCTCAATTCTCAATTCTCAATTCTGAATAGAGGTGTGCGCCGAAGAAAAATGTCGTTGTCGGCGGCGTAGGTGTGATTTGGGCCGGCGGCGGCGGCGTATCGGCGTGACGCCGTTTGCTAAAATCATCGGCGGCGGCGGCGGCGCAAAGCGGCGTGGGATATTTTTTGATATGGATGGAAAGTAGTAATTTGCTCAATCATCTTGCTATGTTGACTATTGTGTCTGCGTGTGACAAAATTAAACCAAATATTGATGACGTAGCGGTGTCATCAGCTTTAAGCATAACACTGTTTTTTAACCGGGAATTAATTTTATTTGAGAAAATGGAAAAAAAGGAAATATCCAAAATTGCGATTACTAAAGATAAATTTAAACAACCGCTCCTAATGCTTGCAATGCCAACCGTTACGAATATCGATGCTAACACAGTTTCAGAAAGCAAAGTTTTATGCCATTCATTTTAATAACTATTCCTCTGAGATAAAATAACAATACCTGGTCTTCAGTCTAATTTCTACTTCTGCCTGAGCCAGACCTATACAACCGAGTGAAGTGAAATAGAATTTATTAACCTGATACTTGGAGAAATTTCTTTATGCTGAGAATGTGGATCGATTATTCAACTAAAAATCACAGAACTATTAAATAAACCACGCTTTGTCCCCATAACATGCAAATTCCTACGCGCATGTATTAACATCAGACGCCAAATCGTGAACAATCCTTGCGCAATACAAAGATACATATACAAACGAGAATGCATCTCAGCGAATTGCCGACTCATCGACGATATACCTATTTGAACAGTGATCTCTATACAAATACCTACAAACGGTTCCCAAATTTGTGACAGTTGTTCAGGACATAATGACAACTGCTAAACAGCATCCAGCACCCCAAAATCAACTGTTAGCACTATCGGTGAGGATAAAAAGGCGACGTTGCTCACGCGCAAGTGCAAGAAGCAAGATGCAACATCCGACCGTCGGCACCAATACAGCTTTAACTATGAAGATCTGGACGTCAGACATGAGAGAAGCAAATAATCCCAAAGATACAGCAGACAAGCAGTCAACTGTATCCCCACCGCTAAAGAAGGTCTCCACTCTCAATAGAAAGTCACGAGCACGAGATTCTGCGGATAACCAATAATGTCTTTTGCTGAAATATTGAAATAGAAATTAACGGGACGTTTTCTGGGCCACTCTGATCGTTTGATACACCGCACTCAATATTTTGTCCACGTATATCATTGGAAAAAATCCTTAGCATGATAAAGTTACAAAATGGTGCGGCTTCGAATACAGGTTAAACATCGAATCACTTTCGAACAATAGGCCAATATGGTATGGTAGTTTCGATTGCGGCAAAGTTCTACTGTATCGATTTTGTAGACTTTTTCGGTAAATTAAAGGAAAAGAGAAACAAAGGATAAGAAAATTGAAATGCGGATTTTTTTAGAGAGAACCAGTTATAAACGTACAGAAAACCTTCCATTATGCTGACAGAAGTATGTTTCACTAGTTTTTCGTTCCAAGTTTGCTACTGCATGGCTAGTGTTACGATGCTACTGACTACTAAGAATCCTTCCTGGCGGGGGCTGGCTTATACGACGGGTGGCTTATACGACACCTACGCCTTACCCTCTGAACTACCAGACCAAGGTTAATAGTTAAAAGTCGTACGGCTTGAATTACTATATCGAAGGCATGACGTGACGTGAGTTAACTTTCGAGGCCTGCTTTCAACATCGCCAGTAGATGTTCAGCAATCGCTATACGAGCTTTGCTTGCGTGCAAATTTGAGTAGAATGGTGATTCACGCGTGCGATGGTAATTTGCAACGTATTTTTATTTAAATATTTACACAGATTTTGTAGAAACAATTGTACTGGCTTATATGTCGGTTCATTAAGTTTTAACTGTTTCTAACCATGAAAAAGTGACATCATTCGGTCGATATGCTATCTAATTCCGCATGAGCCAAATATGTTCTTGCACTAAGTAACTTGTGTCTTTAACTACTGAGAATTCAACAGTAGGGAGTATTATGGTTTCCACAGACTGACTGTTGATTGCTGCGATCCGGATGACTATGCGAGTAGGAAGTCAGCAAAAGTATTGTCCAGGCTATTTTATTATCATATCGATTGATTGATTAGTAAAACAAGAAACGCTTAGAACAAGTATATTGCTTAACTTCTGAATATCTTAATACCTTTTACCGACCTATTCGGCTGATATTCGCTTGTCCAGTCTTTAAACAGCGGAACACTATATAAATTCACAGTTCATAAGCAAACCGCTCACAGATTCGGTGACAGTTTAATTTCTTGCTGAATTACCGTGCGGTTCGAAAGCAGCTTTGTTTCCATATGAACTACAATATGCTGCCTCAAGATTGGTAATGGTAAGAATCACACAAAACTATTACAACCAATAAGATTATCGTAAAGTACACCAAAATTCTTTCACTCAATACACATTCAGGTCAAATTGTTGCTTCGCAATGAGAGGATCAAATGATTTCCGAATAATTATTTATTCACAATGAATAATAAAAACTTCCTAGGATGACAATGATATGTTATAAGCATATGCTATATACAATTCAGAGCGCATAACTTACGTTTAGTATTTATTCCTCTTCTATTCCTCCTATATTTGCGTTCGCAACTTATTTGTGACTTCGTGTCAATTCTGCAATATTATATTGCATTAATCCTAGTATTTTTAGTATTAAGTTTCAATGATTTTACCTTCAGCAGCGTCACTAGTGACCTAATCGTGACTGTGAAGTGCGTGAATTAGGTTCCGTTAACTACAATATGAAAATTTGCTAATTTTATGGAGTTATACAAAAGCAGTTTAGTGGGAAACTAACCTCGAATTAGTTACAGATTGTTAAATGTGAATTTCTATCACCGATAATGATCACAGCTGCTTTACGAGTTAATACATCTAACGCGACTTGCAAATTGCAGCGCATAACTGTGTTTTAAATACAATTTCAAATAAATCTTTATAATTTATAAATCGAGTAAACTTTTTAGAATATAATCTTCAGCACACGCGGATTGGCTTTCTTCTACTGGTTGTCGTTTCATACCAGCGCGATCGAGTACACGGTGGGTCTCCTGTCATGATCGTTAAGTTGATGGGTTTTTTAGATCTGGTCGTCTCGATGAGGCGCGTGACCCATTGGGTCGTTTACAATGGACTCGGCGCGAGTTTAAATATGATCGGCGGCGCAGCACAAAAAAGGCAATCGGCGCGCTGACCATTTCTTCCTAAAATTCTCAATTCTCAATTCTCAATTCTCAATTCTCAATTCTCAATTCTCAATTCTCAATTCTCAATTCTCAATTCTCAATTCTCAATTCTCAATTCTCAATTCTCAATTCTCAATTCTCAATTCTCAATTCTCAATTCTCAATTCTCAATTCTCAATTCTCAATTCTCAATTCTCAATTCTCAATTCTCAATTCTCAATTCTCAATTCTCAATTCTCAATTCTCAATTCTCAATTCTCAATTCTCAATTCTCAATTCTCAATTCTCAATTCTCAATTCTCAATTCTCAATTCTCAATTCTCAATTCTCAATTCTCAATTCTCAATTCTCAATTCTCAATTCTCAATTCTCAATTCTCAATTCTCAATTCTCAATTCTCAATTCTCAATTCTCAATTCTCAATTCTCAATTCTCAATTCTCAATTCTCAATTCTCAATTCTCAATTCTCAATTCTCAATTCTCAATTCTCAATTCTCAATTCTCAATTCTCAATTCTCAATTCTCAATTCTCAATTCTCAATTCTCAATTCTCAATTCTCAATTCTCAATTCTCAATTCTCAATTCTCAATTCTCAATTCTCAATTCTCAATTCTCAATTCTCAATTCTCAATTCTCAATTCTCAATTCTCAATTCTCAATTCTCAATTCTCAATTCTCAATTCTCAATTCTCAATTCTCAATTCTCAATTCTCAATTCTCAATTCTCAATTCTCAATTCTCAATTCTCAATTCTCAATTCTCAATTCTCAATTCTCAATTCTCAATTCTCAATTCTCAATTCTCAATTCTCAATTCTCAATTCTCAATTCTCAATTCTCAATTCTCAATTCTCAATTCTCAATTCTCAATTCTCAATTCTCAATTCTCAATTCTCAATTCTCAATTCTCAATTCTCAATTCTCAATTCTCAATTCTCAATTCTCAATTCTCAATTCTCAATTCTCAATTCTCAATTCTCAATTCTCAATTCTCAATTCTCAATTCTCAATTCTCAATTCTCAATTCTCAATTCTCAATTCTCAATTCTCAATTCTCAATTCTCAATTCTCAATTCTCAATTCTCAATTCTCAATTCTCAATTCTCAATTCTCAATTCTCAATTCTCAATTCTCAATTCTCAATTCTCAATTCTCAATTCTCAATTCTCAATTCTCAATTCTCAATTCTCAATTCTCAATTCTCAATTCTCAATTCTCAATTCTCAATTCTCAATTCTCAATTCTCAATTCTCAATTCTCAATTCTCAATTCTCAATTCTCAATTCTCAATTCTCAATTCTCAATTCTCAATTCTCAATTCTCAATTCTCAATTCTCAATTCTCAATTCTCAATTCTCAATTCTCAATTCTCAATTCTCAATTCTCAATTCTCAATTCTCAATTCTCAATTCTCAATTCTCAATTCTCAATTCTCAATTCTCAATTCTCAATTCTCAATTCTCAATTCTCAATTCTCAATTCTCAATTCTCAATTCTCAATTCTCAATTCTCAATTCTCAATTCTCAATTCTCAATTCTCAATTCTCAATTCTCAATTCTCAATTCTCAATTCTCAATTCTCAATTCTCAATTCTCAATTCTCAATTCTCAATTCTCAATTCTCAATTCTCAATTCTCAATTCTCAATTCTCAATTCTCAATTCTCAATTCTCAATTCTCAATTCTCAATTCTCAATTCTCAATTCTCAATTCTCAATTCTCAATTCTCAATTCTCAATTCTCAATTCTCAATTCTCAATTCTCAATTCTCAATTCTCAATTCTCAATTCTCAATTCTCAATTCTCAATTCTCAATTCTCAATTCTCAATTCTCAATTCTCAATTCTCAATTCTCAATTCTCAATTCTCAATTCTCAATTCTCAATTCTCAATTCTCAATTCTCAATTCTCAATTCTCAATTCTCAATTCTCAATTCTCAATTCTCAATTCTCAATTCTCAATTCTCAATTCTCAATTCTCAATTCTCAATTCTCAATTCTCAATTCTCAATTCTCAATTCTCAATTCTCAATTCTCAATTCTCAATTCTCAATTCTCAATTCTCAATTCTCAATTCTCAATTCTCAATTCTCAATTCTCAATTCTCAATTCTCAATTCTCAATTCTCAATTCTCAATTCTCAATTCTCAATTCTCAATTCTCAATTCTCAATTCTCAATTCTCAATTCTCAATTCTCAATTCTCAATTCTCAATTCTCAATTCTCAATTCTCAATTCTCAATTCTCAATTCTCAATTCTCAATTCTCAATTCTCAATTCTCAATTCTCAATTCTCAATTCTCAATTCTCAATTCTCAATTCTCAATTCTCAATTCTCAATTCTCAATTCTCAATTCTCAATTCTCAATTCTCAATTCTCAATTCTCAATTCTCAATTCTCAATTCTCAATTCTCAATTCTCAATTCTCAATTCTCAATTCTCAATTCTCAATTCTCAATTCTCAATCTCAATTCTCAATTCTCAATTCTCAATTCTCAATTCTCATTCTCAATTCTCAATCTCAATCACAACACAATTCTCAATTCTCAATTCACAATCACCAATTCACAATTCACAATTCTCAATTCTCAATTCTCAATTCTCAATTCTCAATTCTCAATTCTCAATTCTCAATTCTCAATTCTCAATTCTCAATTCTCAATTCTCAATTCTCAATTCTCAATTCTCAATTCTCAATTCTCAATTCTCAATTCTCAATTCTCAATCTCAATTCTCAATTCTCAATTCTCAATTCTCAATTCTCAATTCTCAATTCTCAATTCTCAATTCTCAATTCTCAATTCTCAATTCTCAATTCTCAATTCTCAATTCTCAATTCTCAATTCTCAATTCTCAATTCTCAATTCTCAATTCTCAATTCTCAATTCTCAATTCTCAATTCTCAATTCTCAATTCTCAATTCTCAATTCTCAATTCTCAATTCTCAATTCTCAATTCTCAATTCTCAATTCTCAATTCTCAATTCTCAATTCTCAATTCTCAATTCTCAATTCTCAATTCTCAATTCTCAATTCTCAATTCTCAATTCTCAATTCTCAATTCTCAATTCTCAATTCTCAATTCTCAATTCTCAATTCTCAATTCTCAATTCTCAATTCTCAATTCTCAATTCTCAATTCTCAATTCTCAATTCTCAATTCTCAATTCTCAATTCTCAATTCTCAATTCTCAATTCTCAATTCTCAATTCTCAATTCTCAATTCTCAATTCTCAATTCTCAATTCTCAATTCTCAATTCTCAATTCTCAATTCTCAATTCTCAATTCTCAATTCTCAATTCTCAATTCTCAATTCTCAATTCTCAATTCTCAATTCTCAATTCTCAATTCTCAATTCTCAATTCTCAATTCTCAATTCTCAATTCTCAATTCTCAATTCTCAATTCTCAATTCTCAATTCTCAATTCTCAATTCTCAATTCTCAATTCTCAATTCTCAATTCTCAATTCTCAATTCTCAATTCTCAATTCTCAATTCTCAATTCTCAATTCTCAATTCTCAATTCTCAATTCTCAATTCTCAATTCTCAATTCTCAATTCTCAATTCTCAATTCTCAATTCTCAATTCTCAATTCTCAATTCTCAATTCTCAATTCTCAATTCTCAATTCTCAATTCTCAATTCTCAATTCTCAATTCTCAATTCTCAATTCTCAATTCTCAATTCTCAATTCTCAATTCTCAATTCTCAATTCTCAATTCTCAATTCTCAATTCTCAATTCTCAATTCTCAATTCTCAATTCTCAATTCTCAATTCTCAATTCTCAATTCTCAATTCTCAATTCTCAATTCTCAATTCTCAATTCTCAATTCTCAATTCTCAATTCTCAATTCTCAATTCTCAATTCTCAATTCTCAATTCTCAATTCTCAATTCTCAATTCTCAATTCTCAATTCTCAATTCTCAATTCTCAATTCTCAATTCTCAATTCTCAATTCTCAATTCTCAATTCTCAATTCTCAATTCTCAATTCTCAATTCTCAATTCTCAATTCTCAATTCTCAATTCTCAATTCTCAATTCTCAATTCTCAATTCTCAATTCTCAATTCTCAATTCTCAATTCTCAATTCTCAATTCTCAATTCTCAATTCTCAATTCTCAATTCTCAATTCTCAATTCTCAATTCTCAATTCTCAATTCTCAATTCTCAATTCTCAATTCTCAATTCTCAATTCTCAATTCTCAATTCTCAATTCTCAATTCTCAATTCTCAATTCTCAATTCTCAATTCTCAATTCTCAATTCTCAATTCTCAATTCTCAATTCTCAATTCTCAATTCTCAATTCTCAATTCTCAATTCTCAATTCTCAATTCTCAATTCTCAATTCTCAATTCTCAATTCTCAATTCTCAATTCTCAATTCTCAATTCTCAATTCTCAATTCTCAATTCTCAATTCTCAATTCTCAATTCTCAATTCTCAATTCTCAATTCTCAATTCTCAATTCTCAATTCTCAATTCTCAATTCTCAATTCTCAATTCTCAATTCTCAATTCTCAATTCTCAATTCTCAATTCTCAATTCTCAATTCTCAATTCTCAATTCTCAATTCTCAATTCTCAATTCTCAATTCTCAATTCTCAATTCTCAATTCTCAATTCTCAATTCTCAATTCTCAATTCTCAATTCTCAATTCTCAATTCTCAATTCTCAATTCTCAATTCTCAATTCTCAATTCTCAATTCTCAATTCTCAATTCTCAATTCTCAATTCTCAATTCTCAATTCTCAATTCTCAATTCTCAATTCTCAATTCTCAATTCTCAATTCTCAATTCTCAATTCTCAATTCTCAAGTCTCAATTCTCAATTCTCAATTCTCAATTCTCAATTCTCAATTCTCAATTCTCAATTCTCAATTCTCAATTCTCAATTCTCAATTCCCAATTCTCAATTCTCAATTCTCAATTCTCAATTCTCAATTCTCAATTCTCAATTCTCAATTCTCAATTCTCAAGTCTCAATTTTCAAGTCTCAATTCTCAATTCTCAATTGTCAATCCTCAATCCTCAATTCTCAATCCTCAATTCTCAATTCCCTAATGTTAAAACCTCTATAACTGAAACTAACATAATGCTTTCTGGAGAAAGTAAGAACTGGGTGCACACGTAAAGTTGAAAGTTAGAAATAAAACATGGAAGCTCTGTTTACAATAAAACTTTTCGGTAAAATATTACCAAAAAGTTTCTTTGCCTATGAGAGGAAAGTGTGTCTTGTATTTTACTTACGATTTGAAGTGAAAAATAAGGGAGCAGAACATATGAGTTTAAAGAGAATGTGTCTGTTTACTTAGTCGTAATCGTTTACAGAAGTACTGGCGCCATTGTTACAAAGGAAATGGTAGCAGCACAAAATCAGTTAGCGCCACCATTTGACTGAAATTGAAATAATGAATCCAGTCTGATAAGTTTTGAAGTTTTTTTAAGCACGAAGAAAACACCATTTTCCTCTTCCATTGGCAACAGTTCCTTGAATTAAAATTTCATTTGTCTGGAAGCTCGACAAGCAAAGATAAATACAGTACCTATCAAAAATTTAATTCAATTTCAAAAGCATCCAAACGCTACTCTGCTACCTAATTCCGTACCATAAAGCTTGATCCTCATGATGATTATCCTTTTTCTGGCACTCGTCCTACTTCGCATACATTCACCGCCGCGCGTGTGCTCATCCGGGGGAGGATGTTTGTGCACACGTGGCAGCAACAGAATCAACAGTGTTGAACATCTGACGTATCCTTCATTGCACATCAAAAAACACGATCCATCTCCGTGTAGACTGTAGTGTACTGGTTTTACCAGCCCCCCGTTCTCTTGTAAGTTGTGTCGACACGAACCACCCGTCAGTGCACTTTCATACGACAGTGAAAGGAGAGTGAGTACAGAAATTAAACGACTCTTGACGATTGTTTATTCTCTTCACTTCTACCGTACCTTTCCATTTTCGCCCCAGGTGGGACCGGGAGGTGTAGTAGGTTGATTCTTGAAACACATGCTGCCACACCGCTGGCTCGCTGTTGATCATGTTCGGGGGGAATTCAACTCGAACCCCACGCCACTTTAGTCTCCTCTTTTATCTCCTGAAAATCAAATTATCCACACATCATGAGCATCGTAAAATGTGTGCTTTCTTGTAACGCGTCTTATGGCATATTCGTTTTTGACACTGCACTACACCGGTGTAGTCGGTGCTACACTCATTCAAACTTGGGTGTAATCAGTCTATCTCTTTCTTTGCACTACACCGGTGTAGCACCAAGAAAAAACGAAAACGCCATTAAATACCAGACACCGACGCTTCGGAACCGGTGGAGTTGGCAGTTTCGAAAGCTTACAACCGAGATGGTGCACTCATTCTCTTATTTTTTAGCAGCGTTCTTGCATTTTTTGTGTAGAACGAATATTATGTGAATGATAATTGGGAAGCGAATAATGAAGAGTGAAGAGAGAAGAGTGAAGAGTGAAGCGTGAAGAGTGAAGAGTGAAGAGTGAAGAGTGAAGAGTGAAGAGTGAAGAGTGAAGAGTGAAGAGTGAAGAGTGAAGAGTGAAGAGTGAAGAGTGAAGAGTGAAGAGTGAAGAGTGAAGAGTGAAGAGTGAAGAGTGAAGAGTGAAGAGTGAAGAGTGAAGAGTGAAGAGTGAAGAGTGAAGAGTGAAGAGTGAAGAGTGAAGAGTGAAGAGTGAAGAGTGAAGAGTGAAGAGTGAAGAGTGAAGAGTGAAGAGTGAAGAGTGAAGAGTGAAGAGTGAAGAGTGAAGAGTGAAGAGTGAAGAGTGAAGAGTGAAGAGTGAAGAGTGAAGAGTGAAGAGTGAAGAGTGAAGAGTGAAGAGTGAAGAGTGAAGAGTGAAGAGTGAAGAGTGAAGAGTGAAGAGTGAAGAGTGAAGAGTGAAGAGTGAAGAGTGAAGAGTGAAGAGTGAAGAGTGAAGAGTGAAGAGTGAAGAGTGAAGAGTGAAGAGTGAAGAGTGAAGAGTGAAGAGTGAAGAGTGAAGAGTGAAGAGTGAAGAGTGAAGAGTGAAGAGTGAAGAGTGAAGAGTGAAGAGTGAAGAGTGAAGAGTGAAGAGTGAAGAGTGAAGAGTGAAGAGTGAAGAGTGAAGAGTGAAGAGTGAAGAGTGAAGAGTGAAGAGTGAAGAGTGAAGAGTGAAGAGTGAAGAGTGAAGAGTGAAGAGTGAAGAGTGAAGAGTGAAGAGTGAAGAGTGAAGAGTGAAGAGTGAAGAGTGAAGAGTGAAGAGTGAAGAGTGAAGAGTGAAGAGTGAAGAGTGAAGAGTGAAGAGTGAAGAGTGAAGAGTGAAGAGTGAAGAGTGAAGAGTGAAGAGTGAAGAGTGAAGAGTGAAGAGTGAAGAGTGAAGAGTGAAGAGTGAAGAGTGAAGAGTGAAGAGTGAAGAGTGAAGAGTGAAGAGTGAAGAGTGAAGAGTGAAGAGTGAAGAGTGAAGAGTGAAGAGTGAAGAGTGAAGAGTGAAGAGTGAAGAGTGAAGAGTGAAGAGTGAAGAGTGAAGAGTGAAGAGTGAAGAGTGAAGAGTGAAGAGTGAAGAGTGAAGAGTGAAGAGTGAAGAGTGAAGAGTGAAGAGTGAAGAGTGAAGAGTGAAGAGTGAAGAGTGAAGAGTGAAGAGTGAAGAGTGAAGAGTGAAGAGTGAAGAGTGAAGAGTGAAGAGTGAAGAGTGAAGAGTGAAGAGTGAAGAGTGAGAGTGAAGAGTGAAGAGTGAAGAGTGAAGAGTGAAGAGTGAAGAGTGAAGAGTGAAGAGTGAAGAGTGAAGAGTGAAGAGTGAAGAGTGAAGAGTGAAGAGTGAAGAGTGAAGAGTGAAGAGTGAAGAGTGAAGAGTGAAGAGTGAAGAGTGAAGAGTGAAGAGTGAAGAGTGAAGAGTGAAGAGTGAAGAGTGAAGAGTGAAGAGTGAAGAGTGAAGAGTGAAGAGTGAAGAGTGAAGAGTGAAGAGAGAAGAGTGAAGAGTGAAGAGTGAAGCGTGAAGAGTGAAGAGTGAAGAAAGAAGAGTGAAGTGTGAAGAGTGAAGAGTGAAGAGTGAAGAGTGAAGAGTGAAGAGTGAAGAGTGAAGAGTGAAGAGTGAAGAGTGAAGAGTGAAGAGTGAAGAGTGAAGAGTGAAGAGTGAAGAGTGAAGAGTGAAGAGTGAAGAGTGAAGAGTGAAGAGTGAAGAGTGAAGAGTGAAGAGTGAAGAGTGAAGAGTGAAGAGTGAAGAGTGAAGAGTGAAGAAGTGAAGAGTGAAGAGTGAAGAGTGAAGAGTGAAGAGTGAAGAGTGAAGAGTGAAGAGTGAAGAGTGAAGAGTGAAGAGTGAAGAGTGAAGAGTGAAGAGTGAAGAGTGAAGAGTGAAGAGTGAAGAGTGAAGAGTGAAGAGTGGAAGAGTGAAGAGTGAAGAGTGAAGAGTGAAGAGTGAAGAGTGAAGAGTGAAGAGTGAAGAGTGAAGAGTGAAGAGTGAAGAGTGAAGAGTGAAGAGTGAAGAGTGAAGAGTGAAGAGTGAAGAGTGAAGAGTGAAGAGTGAAGAGTGAAGAGTGAAGAGTGAAGAGTGAAGAGTGAAGAGTGAAGAGTGAAGAGTGAAGAGTGAAGAGTGAAGAGTGAAGAGTGAAGAGTGAAGAGTGAAGAGTGAAGAGTGAAGAGTGAAGAGTGAAGAGTGAAGAGTGAAGAGTGAAGAGTGAAGAGTGAAGAGTGAAGAGTTAAGAGTGAAGAGTGAAGAGTGAAGAGTGAAGAGTGATGAGTGAAGAGTGAAGAGTGAAGAGTGAAGAGTGAAGAGTGAAGAGAGAAGAGTGAAGAGTGAAGAGTGAAGCGTGAAGAGTGAAGAGTGAAGAAAGAAGAGTGAAGTGTGAAGAGTGAAGAGTGAAGGAGTGAAGAGTGAAGAGTGAAGAGTGAAGAGTGAAGAGTGAAGAGTGAAGAGTGAAGAGTGAAGAGTGAAGAGTGAAGAGTGAAGAGTGAAGAGTGAAGAGTGAGAGTGAAGAGTGAAGAGTGAAGAGTGAAGAGTGAAGAGTGAAGAGTGAAGAGTGAAGAGTGAAGAAAGAAGAGTGAAGTGTGAAGAGTGGAAGAGTGAAGAGTGAAGAGTGAAGAGTGAAGAGTGAAGAGTGAAGAGTGAAGAGTGAAGAGAGAAGAGTGAAGAGTGAAGAGTGAAGCGTGAAGAGTGAAGAGTGAAGAAAGAAGAGTGAAGTGTGAAGAGTGAAGAGTGAAGAGTGAAGAGTGAAGAGTGAAGAGTGAAGAGTGAAGAGTGAAGAGTGAAGAGTGAAGAGTGAAGAGTGAAGAGTGAAGAGTGAAGAGTGAAGAGTGAAGAGTGAAGGAGTGAAGAGTGAAGAGTGAAGAGTGAAGAGTGAAGAGTGAAGAGTGAAGAGTGAAGAGTGAAGAGTGAAGAGTGAAGAGTGAAGAGTGAAGAGTGAAGAGTGAAGAGTGAAGAGTGAAGAGTGAAGAGTGAAGAGTGAAGAGTGAAGAGTGAAGAGTGAAGAGTGAAGAGTGAAGAGTGAAGAGTGAAGAGTGAAGAGTGAAGAGTGAAGAGTGAAGAGTGAAGAGTGAAGAGTGAAGAGTGAAGAGTGAAGAGTGAAGAGTGAAGAGTGAAGAGTGAAGAGTGAAGAGTGAAGAGTGAAGAGTGAAGAGTGAAGAGTGAAGAGTGAAGAGTGAAGAGTGAAGAGTGAAGAGTGAAGAGTGAAGAGTGAAGAGTGAAGAGTGAAGAGTGAAGAGTGAAGAGTGAAGAGTGAAGAGTGAAGAGTGAAGAGTGAAGAGTGAAGAGTGAAGAGTGAAGAGTGAAGAGTGAAGAGTGAAGAGTGAAGAGTGAAGAGTGAAGAGTGAAGAGTGAAGAGTGAAGAGTGAAGAGTGAAGAGTGAAGAGTGAAGAGTGAAGAGTGAAGAGTGAAGAGTGAAGAGTGAAGAGTGAAGAGTGAAGAGTGAAGAGTGAAGAGTGAAGAGTGAAGAGTGAAGAGTGAAGAGTGAAGAGTGAAGAGTGAAGAGAGAAGAGTGAAGAGTGAAGAGTGAAGCGTGAAGAGTGAAGAGTGAAGAAAGAAGAGTGAAGTGTGAAGAGTGAAGAGTGAAGAGTGAAGAGTGAAGAGTGAAGAGTGAAGAGTGAAGAGTGAAGAGTGAAGAGTGAAGAGAGAAGAGTGAAGAGTGAAGAGTGAAGCGTGAAGAGTGAAGAGTGAAGAAAGAAGAGTGAAGTGTGAAGAGTGAAGAGTGAAGAGTGAAGAGTGAAGAGTGAAGAGTGAAGAGTGAAGAGTGAAGAGTGAAGAGTGAAGAGTGAAGAGTGAAGAGTGAAGAGTGAAGAGTGAAGAGTGAAGAGTGAAGAGTGAAGAGTGAAGAGTGAAGAGTGAAGAGTGAAGAGTGAAGAGTGAAGAGTGAAGAGTGAAGAGTGAAGAGTGAAGAGTGAAGAGTGAAGAGTGAAGAGTGAAGAGTGAAGAGTGAAGAGTGAAGAGTGAAGAGTGAAGAGTGAAGAGTGAAGAGTGAAGAGTGAAGAGTGAAGAGTGAAGAGTGAAGAGTGAAGAGTGAAGAGTGAAGAGTGAAGAGTGAAGAGTTAAGAGTGAAGAGTGAAGAGTGAAGAGTGAAGAGTGAAGAGTGAAGAGTGAAGAGTGAAGAGTGAAGAGAGAAGAGTGAAGAGTGAAGAGTGAAGCGTGAAGAGTGAAGAGTGAAGAAAGAAGAGTGAAGTGTGAAGAGTGAAGAGTGAAGAGTGAAGAGTGAAGAGTGAAGAGTGAAGAGTGAAGAGTGAAGAGTGAAGAGTGAAGAGTGAAGAGTGAAGAGTGAAGAGTGAAGAGTGAAGAGTGAAGAGTGAAGAGTGAAGAGTGAAGAGTGAAGAGTGAAGAGTGAAGAGTGAAGAGTGAAGAGTGAAGAGTGAAGAGTGAAGAGTGAAGAGTGAAGAGTGAAGAGTGAAGAGTGAAGAGTGAAGAGTGAAGAGTGAAGAGTGAAGAGTGAAGAGTGAAGAGTGAAGAGTGAAGAGTGAAGAGTGAAGAGTGAAGAGTGAAGAGTGAAGAGTGAAGAGTGAAGAGTGAAGAGTGAAGAGTGAAGAGTGAAGAGTGAAGAGTGAAGAGTGAAGAGTGAAGAGTGAAGAGTGAAGAGTGAAGAGTGAAGAGTGAAGAGTGAAGAGTGAAGAGTGAAGAGTGAAGAGTGAAGAGTGAAGAGTGAAGAGTGAAGAGTGAAGAGTGAAGAGTGAAGAGTGAAGAGTGAAGAGTGAAGAGTGAAGAGTGAAGAGTGAAGAGTGAAGAGTGAAGAGTGAAGAGTGAAGAGTGAAGAGTGAAGAGTGAAGAGTGAAGAGTGAAGAGTGAAGAGTGAAGAGTGAAGAGTGAAGATTGAAGAGTGAAGAGTGAAGAGTGAAGAGTGAAGAGTGAAGAGTGAAGAGGCATGAGTGAAAATGAAGAATGATGAATGTACAGAGAAGAGTGAAGAGTGAAGAGTAAAGAGTGAAGAGTGAAAAGTGAAGAGTGAAGAAAGAAGAGGGAAGAAGGAAAAATAAAGAGCAATGACTGAAATTTGTTTTACTGAAATATAGATTTGTTTACATCAAAGCTAAAAACAGAAAAACAATTGATTTCTACTTCTCCTTTGCTAAAACCTTTTCCATTTCTCGCCAGATCAGCCATCCCCCGATGTAATCACACACATCTACACACACCACCGACCCGCTCTGATCCGGCAAACCATCCGATTCGCCTTTATGACCCGGTAATAATATAAAACATAAATGGATGTTGGCTAGCAGAGAGAAGAAAAAAATGCCAGCAAAATCCACCAGTAAAGCGAGTTACCAAAGTGGGTGTAAAAATTAATGAAAAGTTATGATTATTGAATCTGGGTTCTGGTCCCGCATCCCCGGCACTGCTTGGCACTGGATAAGGGCAAACCGACACTGATTTTCTCACTTTGATAGCTGGCTCAAAGTGGAGGATTTTTATCTGGATTAAAGCTGCCAGTCAGTGGTGTGTGTGTGCGTTGGGGTCGGGGTGTAAGCCAGCTTGTTGTGGTTCCGTTTTGGCCTCCGGCATGCAGTTCGCTAACAAGAGAGAGACGACAGCCCGGCAAAATCCATATTTCGTAATTCGAGGGTATCCTCGTAAACGAATAAATTGTAAAATTAAATTATTAGCACGTCCATGAAATCAAATATTCACAACCTAACTGGGACCCGTCTGGGTAACGCTGCCCGGCCAACAACAATGAGATCTGTACGCCCTCATACGTGTGGTTCTTTTTTCGAACTAGGTCGACGGTGGTTGTTGCAGGGACGCAGGACGATCCATTAGCAGTGAGTTTCTAATCCTTGCAGCTTATTCACACCAAGCGATGCAGCTTTGGGTAGGGAGTATTCGGGAGCAGTTGGAACCATTCTTGGGAGCTTCCTCCGGATGGTGTGCTCGTGCATCTCATTTCATGCTAATCACGTTTTACGACACGAGACGGAACCGGAACTGCTACTGCAGAAGTGGAAATAATGAACGAAAACCGGGGTGGTTTTGGGAATGGGCGTTTGATGAACATTGTTTCTACCAGTGTGGCACATGGCAAACTGACGATATGCACTGGTTAAAGTGCTGGTGCTTAGATGTAAGGAATACAGCTTGGAATCATCGTTTTTCTGATAGTTATAGTTGAAAGGAAGAAGTTGTTTAAAATTAACTAGGAGTTGATTCGTTTATGTGCAAAATTAAAGGTGTACTTGTGGAATAGTAATGATGATGGTAATTGTCATAATTATTACTGCTCATGTTGTACGAAATTTGGTGATTAGGCGTGCTGAATAGATCACGTTGCATAAACGGTGAATTTTATCAAAGTGTTTGATGCATGGTCTTCATTTTTTTAGACGAATCGTGTCAACTTACTTCGGCCCCGGGGTAAGTTGGCGGAATGTCTTGTAAATAAAAATTGTATATTAACCGACACCTGCCAGTATATTTCAGTATCAATACCCCGGCATTTTAATTTCGACACATTCTTCATATTCAAAAGCAAATCTTCTAAACTCTTCAGGTGATTGTTCGAAGCAAATATTTCCAGTATTGATGGGATAAACAAGAAAAACATTACCTTGCTTTGGAGTGAAATTCAAAGTTGAAAAGAATTGACTATATTGTCACGGTGAATAATACCGCAAGGTGCAAATCACCAACGTCAGACAGGTGACTCCACCATCTGGACTCTAGATATCGTCCTATCAACACATATTTTCCGCCGCAGAAAATTTCAACGGTTTCGGCTGGAACTGAATCCAGACCTACTAAAAATACTATAAATAACAAAAAATGTTCAAAATTAAGAAAATTTACTTATTATGCCTAAAAACACAATGGAAGACCCTCCTTTTGTACGATAAATAAAAATATTTTCATCATTCTTTTTGGTGTGGCTTTCGCTTAGTGGCAAGTTTGTCACATTCATTAATTTTCATAAAGCTTTTGCAGAAATCTTCGGTGATTATTATTTTGAATATTTGCTTATATTATGATTCAATGGTAAAGGAACAGAATTAACAAGCATAAACTTAATACAAGTTAATTAAAGGAATGTTCAAATTGAATTCTTTTTCCATTACCTATATATTATACATAGGTCCGTGTTAGGGAACATCTTGCGCAAATTTGTGAAAATTGAATACGTTTATCCCTATTTATTCCATATTTACGGATTTTTCAATAATGTGCTAATAAAATACACAGATAAATTTGATAACAATTTTTTACTGGCAATTTTTAGAATCGATTGGTGCTCGAATTATGAAAAACCATCAACAATTAACAAAACGTAAGCGAAAACTTTGTCCATTTTCTTACATTTGTCCAATATTATCACAATAATACGGATTTTTCAATAGTGAACAGTTGAAATAACAATTTATAGTTGTAACCAATTTTTAAGTTGAACTTCTCTGAATCGATAAGTATATAAATGACGCAAATCCAACAAATGGATGGCGGAAAATGGCCTAAAAAATAGAAATAAAAACGATTTATTGCTAATGATCCGTTCATAACATATATAAATTCTTCAATCAATGCATTGTGTGGGGAAAACTGAATTTTCCTAAAGGGGTTATATATGTTGTGCTGAGTCAAAAAAATTCGAAAAACAAATTTTCGAATAGATTCATACTCAATAGCGTTTACTCGAATTCCCAACGCGGATGAGAACTATGTACTGAAATTTCAGCTATTGATATCTCGCTACCTCTGAAGTGCATGCGTACATAGTTCAAACTTTACTTCGACATCGACTTTTTCTAAAAATGACTTCCCAGTAGTATCTTTGATCTGAATTATTACTCTCGAAACCCGTTGGGGAAAATCATTATCATTACTGAAATTTTCCTTTCACGAAACTTTTCGATAACCTTCAGTCACTTCTATTAAAAAATTTCAAATACATTATAATTTACATAATCTTTAGGAACAGTTGTTTAATAAGCTTTTTTAATATTGTGTAGGAAAAGTTGAAAATTTATCAATTTTCTCTATCTGAAACATGTAAACCCTTAAGTATACCGATTAATTTAGGATACCCTTTTAACTTAAACTATCGCACGAATGGGGATTGGTTCGCCAAATTTTGGATGAAGTCGATAAAATAATCCCTTGAAAACTACCTAAAAATAGGTGTAGTTCGATGCAATTGATAGAAAATATCCTCAGAAAATGGGATGTACCTATTACTGTGAATAGGCTGACAAAATGGGGATATTGACTAAATCGCGACATTTTTTGCTTCATAATAAACTGAAGCTGTTAAAATATTCTTCCCTTCCCTTGATGTGATCTAATAACTATTTCTGATTATTTAATATAGTCTTCTAGCGCGAAAATTAAAAAAATGATATTTTTATTTTTGCATATTTGCATCTTTAAGCTAAGGAAAACATGGTCAAGAAAGGATTTACTCAAATTCAGCCTTTTTTTTTTTATTCATTTCGTTTATTTGATAGGCACAAATGCGTTAGCTTGGCGGTGCCAAATACTTTTGTTTTTACATTTTGGATATCTTAAAACTAGGAGGTTACAATGTTGAAATATTTTTTTTTACAAAGGAAAAGAAAATTTACAGCTATCTTAAGACTAGAAATAAGATTCAATATACAAGAGAGGGCCAAAAGATTTTTTTATGAAAAAATTTAAAACAAGGGATTCACTTTGATATACAAGAGGGGGAGTAATAGTATTTTACGAAATATTTTACGGTTATCTTAAAACTAACAATATAGTTTAGTACACAAAAGGGGGAACAAATATTTATGAGAAATTTCACAGAAATCTTAAAACTAGGGATTCAATTCTATTTACAAGATGGAGGACAAGAGTTTCAATAAAGAGTAAAAATTATAGCTATCTTAAAACTAGGAATACAGAATACTAATTTGAATTTTTTAACTAAAACTTATGCTTGGTCAAGATATTCAGAGGGTGGCTTATTTCCGCATCAATGTAGCAGCAGTTGTATCAAGGACAGGGGAGAGACAGGGAAAGAAGAGCAAAACTTGCAACTTTCGCTCGAACCGGGGGGGGGGGGGGGGGGTGATCAGCGAAACAAATTTGCGCCTCAGTCTGGTAAGTCGTCAAGTAACAAAGTGTCGAAGATGCTAAACTTGCGAAATTGGCGGAACGAAAAATGCCATTTTTCATAAATTCCCCTACTTTCGGAAGGTGGTTTTCTCGATATTAATTCTATAAAGTTTTTGTCTCAACTCGACGCATTCCCAAAATAAAAACATTTTTAGCAAATGTGGGAAGTTATGCAATTTTTCGATGCTTTTCATCTAACATACTCGTCCACACTGTCATCGCTTATGATGTTTTGGGGACACTATTGCATGTTTTTGTTTGTCCTTTGCACTATGGGGAGGCATGTGGCCAAAAATCGAAAATTGCATCAACTCCAATTCAAACTAATTCTATACTGAATGTTTATATATACTCTAGCTAAGAAATTCCCAGAGTATTTCGGAAATATATTTGACTTTACTGTGTATATGGATGTCTGAAGATAAAAATTTTGAAAAATAGAAATATCACGTGCGTTTTTTCAACTGTTCGTATCTTTGTTGAATTTTGAATGAAACATATGTTCAAATTCGCAATTTTAAAGCTTTGTGATTATATTATTGGAAATGCATATATATTGCATTGGTATGGAGTTATAGGAAAAATAACGATTCAAAGTCTTAAAATATCCACAAATTGGATTCGGGAAAAAAAGTCCCCCAATGTCCCCCGGAATTCTCTATGGGGGATGCAAGGATAATGCTTCTTCTAACTTATAGCGAATATTTTAATTGCCCGAATTTTCCCTAAACTGAGAACGCATCACTTGAAGTTTTAAAGGCAGTAGTCAACTAGTCGACCAGAAAAGGATACTTCAGTACATGTTTCGGTTGAGTGCTTCATATTCCCCAACGAAATGAGCGTGGACAACAATTTTTATTGGAAAGATAATTCATCTGACTACATTTTTGCTACTCAACATTACTGTGTAGCAATAAATGGTACTGAGTTGTACTGAAATTTCCAACTTACCGTTAACACGATCAATGTAACCAAATATTTGAAATTTTTAAATAGCATGATTTGTAAATTTAAAAATGTTCATGCTTATAATAATGAGCCCCGGGATTGTCAAAAGCAGGTTTTGTGACTAAGAAATTTTTTAATGCCACTCGTTATATAAAAAATGTATTTCAATACCTATTCTAATAGTTTTAACTATTTCGTTTTCGTGGTACTGGTTTATATAGGATTCATTATACCATATCTCCGGAACAAGAGTTCCAAATGAAACAACAATTAATCGCAAACTATAAATATGAAGAAGATATATTGGCATAGCAATCAATTGAAAGAGCGACATTTCTTTTAAAGCTCATTGATCATTTCAACATTGAAATAATCACTGAATAGCCTATGCACTTCAAACTACTTTCTATTTACTTCTAGTTAATATATAAATTGAAATATTTATATCTCGTTTGCGACATGCATTCTTTCTTCGTTACTATTGGTTTGAGGGTTAGAAAGCACATGTTATCTGAGTTTTTCCTTTTTTTCGCTTTTTGAGTTTTTTGTAACACTTTGAAGCCAAAGTCCCATTTTCGCTAAAAAAAACTACTAACATTTTTTGTAAAAATAGTTGTAATAATAATTTTATCGTTACCTGGAGAATGATGTGAAGAAGAACTGAGAAAATTTCGAATCGATTGGCCCAGTAGATTTTGAGGTATGATTCACACCGTATTTTTTTGAGATACCTTCGGAAATTCACTGTCACTTGACCAATGAAAATTTAAGAAAATGTTGTTCAAATACTGCATCATTATATGGAAAGTGATTGAATTGACTAAAACTGTGCCTCTTTTTATTTTTTTGAAAAAAAAAATTACCTTGAATACTTTACACCAAACCCCCCTATCTCTCCCCCTCCTCCTCCCCCTTAAGGTTTTTAAACCTGGATACGTCCATTATGAGTTTCGTTATTAAAAACTCAAACAAGCTTTTCGCGAAAGAATATGAGATAAAAATTTTTTGGCCACCTGTTTGTATGGAACCTTCACATAGTGCGTCGGTCTTACGGGTCTTGTTTGTGATCTGCTCGTTTGCTACACGCAGAAAAAAAATTAGTAAAAATAAACAAATTTTGGTTTTAAATAACAATTTTCCCGTTTGATATAGTGACAAACAAGATTTAGGTTTGATTCAATCAGTACTGTTGGTTGAAATTACCAACTAATTCATTTGTTGGCTTTTCAGTAGTTTCAACAAATATTTCGTTTGAAACAACAAAATCATGTTAAGTTTAACCGAACAAACAAGTTTGAAGGAACAAAAACAAATCTTTTGTATCAACCAAGGGAGAGAACAACTCAAATTTAGTTGAAATTAAACAAAGACTCTGTTGGTTTTTAACAAAGGGATCAGTTATATCTAACAAATTTTATTTTGATTTAACGATGTTTCAATTTAAAATGTAAACAGAAGCACTTGTTGAACTAAACCAAATACATGCTTTTGAAAAACACCCATTTCAGTTTGAAACAGTCATTCGCCACGTTTTAGATTCAACAAAACGTTTTGTTGATTCAAAAAGGCCTGATTCTTCTGCGTGTAGTAGTACTGTGTGTTGGTTTAGAGGAACCAGACTCAGTCTTTATGGAGCAAGTATTCGTTGCTGCCTGAACAGCGGCTACTATTCATACGACGGATTGTGATATAATTAAAAATATTAAAGAGTGTAGGCTAAATTTGAGTGCAGCACAAGATCTTCTATGGAGTGCCGTTCGATTTTATAACTGGCACGCAGGAATCTGTTCTTGATAGGTATGCAGTGTGGTTTGTGTAGTGGTAGTTCGGTGTGTTTTGAATTGTGTAACGAGTGGGGAGGGAATAGGTCTTTCGAACTAGACCCTTACGATAAGAACACCGTCAGGAACACCCAAAAAAAAATTTACAAGTATCAGGTGTAACAAGTTTACCTTTTTCCGTACTTTGTAATTGGAGGTACGCGACGCTAAGTCGTGTAGCCGTACCTCTATCTTATCAGCTATTAATTCTATAACGTTTTCGTTTCAAATCGACGCATTCCCAAAATAAAAATATGTGCAGCAAATGTTGGAAGTAATGCAATTTTTCGATGAACAGTTCTAAGTTTCATAGATATTAAAGCAATTCTAGTTTCGCTTCTTATTAAAAAAATGATCCTAATCCATATTGCAGTAAACCCTTTCAAAACTGAACTCAATATGATAGGAAATTATGATTATGATTATGATTGATTTCAGAACTCTGGAATGAATTTCTATTGGAATGTTTTTAGGCAGGTATTTGACATTGATGTTATTGGACAACTGTGAGATCAATACCAATAGATCAGTTACAGATCAGGATCGCTTCCCACAATTTTTCAAAGGTCTTCATGATGTTTCAAACAATAGGTTAGCAATGTACTGATCAGATAATTATCATTTGAATGATATATTGAATTAAATCAGGCAACATCAAAATTTTTTAACTTCAATCCAGTTATTTTTTTTTTGGGTGAGGGGGGGGGGGGTGTGGTTTAATCCCAAAGCATCCTCTTGGCTACACCACTGCTTGGAGTTATTCATTTTGCTTTTGATTTTCCGAGATGGAAAATTGTTGGAATTGTTCGGTGGTTATTCTAGCGGTTGTAGATAGAAAAATGAAATACGAAATTCGCTTTATCGAAATAATATTTGGCTCATTTAAATGGATTATTACTATATTGAAGCTTCTGAGTTGGAAACACCGTTCCGTACGGTATAAACAGCGCGCATTCGGGAATTAAACACAGTGTTTTTCGGTGTTTTTCGCGATATTCGCGGTTTATTTTTCGACGAAAACGCGAACGAAGTGCTTCTCTAGTGGTGAACAGTGAAAGTTTGATGAAAACCGGTTCAGAAACGGCTGAAAAAAGTGAATTTTTGTTTTGCACACGCGGTGCAATAGGCAAACAAACAGCCATCGCTGTGCCTACCCGCGTGGTTGCCGGGCCGATCTTGCATTCACTCGCTGGTGGAGTGTGACGGTGTGCTGAACGGGCGATTTTTCGAGTCGCAAAAAAAAACGTGAAAAGTTTTTTTTGATAATTATTGAAATTTTTTTGACGTTGGATTTGATGGTATTTGAGATACCAGTACAGTGTATAACAATATTTATACGGTACAGTGCGGGCCAAAAGTGTGTGAACGGAAAAATTCAAAATTGGAAAAGTGCATTTTTTGCTCGTTTTGCTATTTAGAGGCTGTGTAGAAGCAAGTAAGCGAGCAGATTCATCCCTGCGCATCTACAGTGTGTCCCAAAATTCTGGGAACACTTCGAAAAAACGACGTTGAAGGGGCAAATAAGGTAAGATCTTTCCTTTTCTTTGCCTTTTTTGTCCATTTGGGGTTGGTATCGGGTGACCGTGCCACAGCGCATTTACCAACGGTCTGGTGGTAGCTAGTAGCGGTGACCCGGGAGGGTCAAACCAAAGAAGATTACCGGAGTACCCGATACCCGACGAACAAATTCGACGAATTAACGTTCCTGTAGTTGACAGGTAAAGACGGTGTACTTTTGCCAAGAAACCCGTTCATTATTGGCAAATCGGTTGAGATTGTCGCTGGAGGTCCAATCGAAGGTGCGAATACCGAAGCTCAAGGGACACGGTATACCCTTCGAGTTCGGAATCCTGCCCAAGTTGCTAAGTTGCAGAAAATGAACCAGCTCATTGACGGCACTAAAGTAGTGGTTGAAGCCCATCCGAATCTGAACGTAAGCAGATACGTAATTTCCTGCTACGATCTGATTCAGATGGAAGAGAAGGATGTTTTACAGGAAATCATAAGCCAGGAGTGATTCGTGTACAGCGAATTACACGAAAGGAGGCCGAGAAAAGAGTAAATACACCAGCGCTAATCTTGATCTTCTGCATGACCACATACCCGGAATACATAACGGTTTGCTTCACGTTCCAACTCTCCCATACTTACCCAATGCTTTGTTACGGATGCTTTAACTACGGCCATACACGGGTTCGATGTTCTGGTCCCCAGCGATGTTTTAACTGCTCGAAAGATAAACACGGCGAAGATAAATGCAAAGAAAAGGCGTACTGTCGGAATTGTGAAGGCGATGACCAACCAACTAGCCACGAATGTCCTGTTTATAAAAAAGAAATGGAGGTCATAAGCAGCGCAACCGAATAAGATCCTTAGCAAGCTGAAAGAGTTGGAACTAGCAATGAAGAAGAAGGACGAAACGATCGCAAATCTTCTGGCGGAGACCAAACGAAAAGACTAAAAAATCGAACAAATATTGGCGTACATCCATAAAATGAAACAACAGTCCGCCAGCCAAGAAAAACCGCAGCACAGCAAAGAACAGAAGCAAACGAAGCAGGCAATCGGGCCCGTAACGAGATCCAGGAACAACTCACCAGCGATAAATACGGATTCAAAATGCGGAAGATCACAGAAACAACACATCCCGTTCAGCAAACCAACGACAACCTCATCGGATAACTTAAGCCCACCGCCAAAAGAACCGCTGCCACTACCACCAACGAAACGATGGAATATTCAGACGATGAAATTGAGATTACCGAGACGCCTCCTAGCCAACCTCTTCGATAATTCTCATTTTCATCAACGTTTGTATACCAACGACAACCCACGCACGAATACTGACTACGAGATAAAGCGGTTTGGAAGAGAGGAAAGTGTAGTACTCCTTCCAACACAAGCACAGCAGGATGAAGTCATACCCCAACCCGTTGATAGTAAATTCACCTCTGTGGCTGATAGGAACACCGATTTCACCACTACAACATGCGAACCAGCCAACAAAAAAACCCCAATCGACGAACAAAAGGAGATCAACAAAACTACACAAAGTCTATCCCCAGTGCCGACCGCAGTCGGTATTCGTGAGCATAGTAGTGTAGTTAGTACGACAGCGGTTGGCACTGTGGGGCCGGACCTCTCTCAGGTCAGTTTTATGTTTGCCAACCCACTCACAGGTACTGCTGCGCTAAACGTTTTTTCAGATATAATTGACAATACTCTTCACATGGATTCCTGGCACCACTCGCCGCCCTCACCCGGAGAAGGCCCATCAAAAAGATCATGGCCAAAGAAGCATCCAACGAAAACTACACAAAGTCTTTCCCCAGTGCCGGTCACTGTCGGTAGTTCTGGACATGATTGTGTAGTTTTTACGACAGCGGCTGGCACTGTGGGGCTAAACGTCCCACAGGTCAGTCCCATTCCAGCTCACTTACGAACGGATTCTGTTGCGGTTGCTCCCGTTACAGTTGTGACCAGCACGCATCGAACAAGTAACCAGGTTGGGGAAGAAGAGAAGAAAGTAGCTTCCCCACTTCATCGTGAAGGGATCGACCGGGGGAAAGAGGGCTGTCCCTACCACCCGGATATATAGCCTTCGCATTTCTCCTCCTGGCTTTCCACGGGTGAAGGCACATCGCGACCAATACCACCACGCCGGATATCATCTGATTCCACATCCACACGAACGACTACGGATGGTTGTGATAATAGATGTTTCGCACTGCAATGGAACATTCGCGAATGTTCCATTGCAGTGCAAATGAGCTCAAACAACTTCTTGCACATTACGAGCCCTGTGTAATCGCCCTACAAGAAACAAAAGTGAATGAACGCATCGCCACAGCAAACTTCATTGATAAAAACTACACTCTGTTTCTGAAATCCAACGACCGACACTACTGGCAACACGGCGTAGGCCTCGAAATCCGTGACGATATACCGTTTGAACGCATTGAGCTCAATACGAATCTACAGCTTGTTGCTGTACGAATCCACAAACCGTTCCAAGCAACAGTAGTATCGATCTACATACCACCCAGCGATCAACAATGCCAGAAAGCGCTGAACGACGTCCTAGAAGGCATAGAAGGTCCAGTTATGCTTCTGGGAGACTTCAATGCCCATCATCCTGCATGCGGATCACAAACAACGAATGCACTTGGTCGCTTCATCGCAGAGAAAACGCTAACAAAAAACTCGTGATCCTGAACAGCGGTTCATCCACTCGAATCGACCCAGCAACAGGTAACATGTCAGCCATAGACCTCACATTCTGTTCCGAATCACTTGCACCGAAGTTCATCTGGCGAACTGCTCCCGACACGCACAACAATGATCATTTTCCTATCGTGATATCCACTCCCGGATGGTCACAACCTGAGACAAAAACACGAAAATGGAAATACGACCACGCAGACTGGGAGGCTTATGAGCGTGAGACAGACAATGCAATATGCCCGGACGAAGAGTGGTATGTAGATAGGTTCACCAAGAACATCATTGCTGCTGCGACTAAGTGTATACCACAAAGGGGTGGAAAAGTTGGCCCAAAATCGGTACCCTGGTGGTGCCCGGAAGTTAAAATAGCTATCAAGGGAAGCAACTAAGGGCACTACGACGCACATCCAACGACGACTCTAGCCGAGCTGGAGCACTGGAAAGATTTCAGGAAGCGAAAGCGGTAGCTCGAAAAGCGATTAAACAAGCAAAGCAGAAGTCATGGGAAGAATTCTTGGAAAAGATTTCACCGAGCAGCACAACGACTGAACTATGGCGTACGGTGAATACACTGCGTGGTAACCGACAGCAGCGAACTGTTGTACTCAAGCGAACGGACGGTTTTACGGATAACCCTGTTGAAGTAGCAGAAGAGCTGGCAAAGAAATACAGCGAAAAATCGGCAACAAGCAACTACCCGCAACCTTTCCAAAGGAGGAAGGAACGAGCCGAACGGCAGCGCAGAGATATCTCACCAAATACCGCCGATGTGTATAATAATGACATTAGTCTAGGCGAACTACTGTGGGCGCTTGATCGAGGACGAAGTGCATCGACAGGACCTGATAAAATTGGGTACCCACTGCTACAGCGACATCCACTCGCTGTAAAAACAACGCTACTAGGGATATATAACGATATTTGGCATAGCGGTATCTTTCCAGCCAGTTGGCGCACCGCTATTATCGTGCCAATCCGGAAACCCAACTGTTATGGCAGCAGACCCGAAGATTTCCGACCGATTTCGTTAACTAGCTGCATGGCTAAGGTGTTCGAACGCATCATGAAACGCCGACTAATTACCGAACTAGAGTCGAATGGGCGACTCGACAAGCGACAGCATGCTTTCCGTTCTGGACGCGGAATAGATTCGTACTTTGCAGAACTCGAGAGATCACTTCCGATGGACAATGAACACTGTCTGATCGCTTCGCTGGACCTCTCCAAAGCGTACGATACTACCTGGCGGTACGCACCCTTAAAACGTGGAAAATCCGAGGTCGTATGTTCAATATGTTACAGAGCTTTCTCTTTGAACGGACGTTTCAGGTACGCGTAGGGGGACATCTGTCGCGCCAGCACCGTTTGGAAAACGGAGTTCTGCAAGGGTCCGTATTATCGGTCACCCTATTTCTGGTCGCTATGCAGCATATATTCCGGGTAGTAACGATTGGAATAGACGTGCTCCTATACGCCGACGACATACTGCTAGTGATTCGACGACGCAAAACGGAATCACTTTATCGAAAACTACAGGCCGCAGTGAAAGCAGTTGACAAATGGGCATTGGATTTACAATATCCGCTACGAAGTCCCAAATTTTTTACTGTAGTCCCAATGCTCGTCGCGATCCCAAGCGCAATATAACCATCGACCGTGTAATCGTCCCGAGAACTAATCGATTGAGAATTCTTGGTATCACACTGGACCGAACCTTGAACTTCAAAGCCCACTGCATGGCGACAAAGAAATCATGTGAATCTCGACTCCACATTCTAATGACAATCGGAGCAAAACTCCCGCGTGGTAACCGAAAAAGGCTACTAGAAATCGGATCGGCTATCGTTACATCGAAACTGCTGTATGGAGTTGGTTTGGTAAGCCGAGGAGGACAGGCACCCCTTCAGATCCTTGCACCAGTGTATAATCGCACAATCCGTTATGCGTCCGGCGCCTTTGTTACAAGCCCGATCTTATCGATAATGGCAGAGGCAGGGACTCTTCCATTTGATCTGCTAGCAACACAATGCATTTCACGAATCGCAATCCGTATGCTGGAAAAGGATGGTAGCAATAATGATCTCCCACTCGTACGCCGAACGTCGGACAACATCCAACAGCTTACGGGAACAGTACTCCCGAGTGTAAAGCAACTTACAAGACGAAGCGATCGAGCGTGGAATTGTGCGAGCTGGTGACCCGCCAGAGAAAGTTAGACCAATCGTCCAACAGCTACTAGACAGTCGTTTTAGGAATTCAACCATCATCTACACCGATGGCTCGAAATCCGGCAATACGGTTGGCGCAGGGCTCTATGCAAACGGTATCGCGATGAATTCAAGCCTTCCACAATTCTACAGCGTCTTTTCGGCGCATCCCCTGATCCAGGAAGTGGAATCAACAGTACAGAACAGGAAAATCTGCTTCTGTTGGATCCCTGGTCACGCTGGAGTAAGAGGAAATATCGAAGCAGACCGCCTCGCAAACAATGCACGTGAGGACATACCAATTAACCATCCAGTGCCAGCAGACGATTTGATGAGAAGTATCAAATTACTGATACGACAGCACTGGGACAAAATATGGTATGACTCCACAGATGTGAAACTTCGTGAAATCAAATCCAGCACGATACGATGGGATGATCGAGCCAACGCCGCAGACCAACGAGTCCTCACACGACTGCGAATTGGGCATACCCGAATGACACACGCATTCCTCCTTACGAGAGATCCGCCGCCAAGGTGCGAATCATGTGGGGTTACAGTCGATGACCGACATGTACTGATGCACTGCAGAAAGTATGAAAATGAGAGGCAACAACAGGAAATCGACACAACTAGTCTTCACGCAGCATTAGGAGAAGGAGAACAGAAAGAGCCAAATGTCTTACAATTCCTGCGTAATACTGGGTTATACAAAATGATATGAACAAATGAAATGTAAATATGAAATGAAATGTAAATCTTACACTTTAATAGACACGAATGCACGGTTCTGAGCGGTGTAAAGTGTCTCTAATAAACAACAACAACAACTATATTGAACAATAAATAGGTGACAAAGGCAAATCCAGAAACAACAAGCCATAACTTTATATGTATTATAATATGATTTGTATTTGATGTTTTCAGTAAAGTTATTCGCAAAAGTAATAGCTACAAATTTGCTAAAGGCATTATTTCAATAAAATCACTTCCAAGAAAATTCATGAAAATATCTCACTCTTAGTGGGATTAATCAGTCAAATTACAATACCAAAAGAAAGGGCATATTGTATGCTTCAAATTCTCCGAAGATGCTATTGACTTAAAATAATCCGTTTTGATGCTAATAATACATTGAATGTTTTAGGTATTATTTCTGTATATGGGAAATGATAAAAATCTTTCGTCCGCATTTAATGTTAAATATCTTTTTTAATAATAGTCCTATTTCAACAGACTATAGTTCCTCACATGTTTCAGCTAATGAGTTTAAGCAGCCTTTTCAAAGTAATTTATTGAAAATTAAACAATTTTAAACGATTTTTCGTTCATTTCTTGAAAATCTTAATAGTTAACCTCATCATTTTAATAATTCAGATTGTTAGTCTTGATGAGCTGCTTAATTCGTTCTTTGACATGATACACTTACCTTTTCTTATTTTCATGATTGGGTTATTCAACTTGGATATTTTTATCTCATTTTCACTAGTACCAGCTCTAATTGAAAAATTATGGCACTTATTGTACTTTTTTTCTTTTTATTCGAAAGTCAGGAAAATTTTACAGCGAAAAATGTATTAATACCTTTCAGTTAAGTGAATTTAGTATTCTTTTAAAAGTAAATTAGTTTAAATTTAGTGCTATTATTAGTATTTTCGTTAATTTTCTTAAAATAGTAAATAATAAACATCACCATTATTATCATGGAAATAATGCATCTCAGCAAGTTCTACAGTTGATTAATAATTAGAATAATTAAAAAACTCTCCAACAAACACAAATTTTGAGTTATTTCGTTAGTAAAAAATCATTTAGTACACTTAACTAAAAGATATTTGTACATACACTGATAGGACATTATCTCAGCTATCCAATGAAATCTTGAAAATAACGATATAAAGCATATTTTTCAGATTCGAGCCTTTTAAGCACTTGCAAGTCGGTTACAGGAAAAGTATAGTAATGAAATTACAAAGAAATGAGAAGAGATAGAAATATGACGTCCAAGAACAAATTATGAATCGTCCTAAAACCCAACTTTTGGATAATGGATATTGCTATAATCATACTTCATTATTTCGAGAAAATTAGCAAAAACCTCTTCAAAAACACTAACTTTTAACTATTTTACAGATAAAAGGTAATTAAAACTAATTACTTAAAAGATATTAGAACTCCATTTAATAGGAAATTTTCTCACCTTTCGAATGGAATTGAAACATTTAAAATACAAAGTATATTTTTAAAGTTAGAGGTATTTTAAGACAAATAAGTTTTTTACACAAAAAGTTCAATAACTCTGTATTGGTTGAGATTTGATGGTATGTGTAGAACAATTTTTTTCTCCAAATATGGCAGTCTATCACCCCCCGAGAGATTCTTAACCATGAACCAAACACCCTGTATAAGACCACCGGTCTTAGGAAAAAATCTTGAAAGTTTGAGCGAATTCTATACATTTCTTTTCTAAGAAATGTAAAACCATTATTTCTTGTTGAACCAGTCCACCGTTATCTAAAGCGTCCAGTGTCATAAACTACGCCTTCTTCTATTGATCTAGGAATAAAAAGGATAACAAAAAAAAATATCCTAGCAACCACGATTGATCGTCTGCGGAATTTGACCCAATATTTTTCATCAACGTTAATGGGTTGTTTTCTTTAAAAGGGAAAACCATAACGACTGAATCGATTCCTAAAATCAAACCATTCGCATTTATTTCTAAGGACAGTCCATACCGAAAAACATACAGGGAAAGCAATTTGAAAACGATAACCACAAGAGAGAAAAAAACCACATTCATTCCGATTCGACCAATCGCAACATTCCACGCTTACAAGTCCAGCAGTGCACAGTACCACCGCACCTGCCTAACCGCTGACCAGTGGATCGTTATGCTGAAGGGAAGCGTGGCAAACGCCAAGAGCGGACCGAGGAAGTGTCCGAAAAGTGAGAATGAAAATAAATGATTAAAAGGGTCGTCCCCGGAACTCGTCGATACCGCTTGCGAAGGGAATGGAGGGGGGAGTGGAGCAGTTGACCGTATCAATGTCAGGCGGCGGCGTAGGAATGCTCGTCACGATTGCGGTCCGATTAGGATTGAATGATTTCGGATGTATAGGTTTCAAATTAGTTGATTGGCTTTTTTCTGACGACAGAAGTTTGGGAGTGAGGCACCGGTTTCCCTTTGATGAGGACGGAGGTGGTGAATCCGTTGCGAGGCTTTGATGACTTTTTTTATTCTTGGCAACTGGGATTCGGCAGCAGCGAAACGCTTTGCATAATAATACGGAGGGCAATAAGTGGCGTTTCTGATTGTATTATGAATCAGGTTTTATTAGCGATTAGGAATGAATACAGAAAAGGGAAAGTTGGATGATCCGAAAGGGTGAACAAGTGGGGATTCAAATTTTATTGTTTGATACTGCCATCGCAGCTCTGTTATTCTTTAAGGTGCATGACATATTGGTATAGTGTGCTCGGTAGTATAGCGATTTGAGACATGCGTAAATTTTTTGTTTTCAGGAGTTGTTATTTTGTATCCAAATTTGCCGTCTTAACAATTTGTTCGCTTGTTTGCTTCCCAAATTTTAACGTCAATATGACTCAATACCCTGGCAGCTGGATAAGTCTATTCCACTACTAAACTGTTTTACACTTAACTGTTGAGAAATAAATTGTAAAAGTTTCATACCGTAGAACTGTCAAATTGCCTGTAAATATGTGAAACTCTGCAGCACTGTTACTAAATCCTGCTGGTCTTGATTCTAACACAACTTTTCCACAGTTCCCATGACAGCATCTCAACTGTGTCTACACCGCATCCGTCGTGTCGAAGTTTCAACGTTTGCCCCCAAAATCCACCATAATTGAGAGAAGCTCTGTCGTAGGGGTTCAACATGAAGACGGCCATTCTCCCGGGTAGCAGACGAGCTCAAACGAATAAAGCAAATAAGTTGAGTTCGAGAAGACCGGAAATGAACCGGAAAGCGCGCCGCCGGGATATAGTTTGTAGCTGGGCGCGAGATCTTCGTTGTAAGTTTGACGCAAGCGAACTAGTTCAAACTAGTTGGATAGCGAACAGAACCAACGTTACATACAAGAGATGGGTTAGAAATTGATGATTTATTGGCAGTTTGAGTTTATTGAATTTATATAGCTTGAATAATGGAAAGCAATTTCTTTGAACTATGTTGGTATATCTGAAGCTAAATTAGGGCGTACTAACTCAAATTGGTTAGTCGAGACCGTAGTATACTAGGTCCACAAGTCATAGTTTATTATAAATGCTGCTTTGTTGCTACAGTAGACAAAAATTGCTTCAAATATGCTCACTTTAAAGGGGTGCACATCTTGTACAAAACATGCAGGGAACGAGTTGTACACGGTAGAAAATTGTGTTCGTCATTTTACATCTCTGATTAAAATATATAATTTTAAAGCAGGCATCTGTTAATGAGTGCCCCTTTTAAACGAAAATTTCCAGCTTGCTCTGGCAATCTAAATTCATTTGCGCAATATTGGTTCCCTTTAAAATGAATGTAGACAAATTTTTCATTGTGTTCTCACTTACTGGTAATTGCTTTCGTTTGCTGTAGGATTTCGAATTAAGCGTGAAATGCAATCCGGCCTACCTGCAGCGGCACCACGGTAACACACAAAATCCCGTTACCTATTTTTCTCTGCCTACACGAAGAAGGGCGCAGAACTTCTTCCATCGCATTTTCCACGGAAACCGTAAATTGATGCTGGATTTGCCACTTATTTGCCGCTTTCCGCCGTTCTGCAACTCCGTCCACCAGGCTTCGTTGCACGAAACACTGCAGCAGATCCTTTCGAGAGTTGAGCAAACAACTTCACCTGCAGCACTCAAAGCTGCCTACAAGGAATGTATCCCTTTTGCGCCATCCGCTTGTTTGCGTCTGGCAGTAGTGATTGAGTTCCGTCTAGCGTTTAGCTGCGCTCTAAGAGCAAACACCTTTACCATCACGACTGCTGAGACCTGTACCGACCGGGGTGAAATATTTCTGACAGCATTCGCAGCTTCCGAGCAACAACTTGGCAATGTGCAGCTACCCCCAATTACCAAATAGGGCAGTTCAAACTCTCCGCAGTCTGTGCGCCGTCACGAAAGATCCGTATCGAATTGTAATTTATTGAGGTGACACACCGGCATAATTCATATTTAGAGAAAGTCGCTACGGAATCTCACACGCACAGTAAGCAGTGCGTTGGGCATTTTTGGGTTTGAAGGAGGCATTGGATCTGGAGGTGTACTCAATCTATGTAGGTCATTCCTAAATTCGGGAAATACAAATAATGGTTTAAAATTCAATGGCGAAAAAAATGCGTGAAGATGCTGATCAATGTTTGGTCGCAGCACTCTTTAAAATATATTTTTATCACGTCAAATCAGTCTAAAGAAACAGCAGATTTTATGTTGTGATAAAAAATGACTCTATTCCATAGAGGTAAAATATTGAAAGAAATTTTCTTAATAATAACTAACCTAACAGTCTTAAATAGATAATATCGTACATAATTAGTTTTAAAATTTAAGTGTTCTGTCTGGATAGTTGCACTTTTTCTCCGATTAATACGGTGAACTGAATTCCATGTCCGATTCATCCGCCACTTTCTACCATGGTGTATCGTGGATCAACGACAAGCCTTCTCCAGCAGAGTCCTTAGTCCATAGGAAAGGATTTTTGTCAGATAGGTATTTAATTTCCTTCCAGCATTGAGATGACACGTTGTTAAATGTGGTGGATTAGATTCCACCCGTTCAGTACACGGCTGCCTCAGCAGCTAGATTGTATGCTATGCGGAGCCTTGTCGGTTGACACTCTTTACACTTAGATACTGATAAAGGTGACATTCGTTTCCGTTTACACCAGGAGGGTGTCACTCCTGTCATCCGCTATGGAGATATACAGACTTTGACAGTAGTCAACATATGATGGGCCTAGCTGCTTCTAGGCCCACGTTGCCCGTGCAATAGCATTGGGTTGTTTTGATTTTAACAAAGGCAGATGTTGGCTAGTACAAAATGGCTGCCTAGCAGGAGGCTGGTTTATACTCTCAGACAGAGACAGCAGTGTATTGAAATTGCTCAAAGCGACAGCAGGTGAAACAGTACTGACCTAAATTCGGATACCGACATACTCAAATGGGATTTTCGATTGATGTGCACCGGTGTAGTGGAGTGCACTGGTTTTGCACTTTCTAACAGAAGTGTCAATGTAACATACCCAGTTTTCTGCACTTCTACTAGAAAGTGGAAAAATGGTGCAGTTCCAGTGCACTCCACTACACCGGTGTCAATCAATCGAAAATCCCAAAAGTAATGCTTTCAAGTTACAATTTAGGTACTACATTGGTGATCGTTTGAATTTAGGCAAGTGCGCGGAGGTGTCAGATACACACTCATTCAATACACAAGTTTTCGAAGCAAAGTAAAGTCAATTTGTCTATTGTACATGTCCTGCCACAAGGTAATGCTAGATGTGTGCGCCGCCGGCGATGTTTTTTACATGCCGCCGATTTCCAACAAAATGGTCAGCGCGCCGATTGCCATTTTTGTGTTGCTCAGCCGACCATATTTCAATAGTAATTCTTCAAAAGGGCGAATGAGACTTTTGTAAACAAACTTATTTCGCTCATTATTCCGCCACCGAGTTGAATTTCATGAAAAATACACATGAATCAACATCTTTACCCTTGGTAGAATCATTTTCAAATGTTTTCTGTCTTGAAATGATAACAAATTAGGAGAAATCAGCAAAACAAAAGTTTGTTTACAAATCTTATTAGCCCTATTCAAATGTTGATATGGATTTAAACCCGCGCCGATTCCATATTTGACCTGTGTTATGTGCAAGTAGGCAAAAATATCGCGAGAATAGTGTACACTGAAGTCTTTTTTATGCGGTTTTTTTATGCGACTTTTTTATGCGGATTTTCAAAGTTATGCGATTCTTTTTATGCAGCTTTCTTTTAATTTCTAGGGCATCACCTGAAGCGACTTTTATCGAAAGATAGATCCTCGTGAATGCACATGCTTAAACAAAAGACATAAAATGTTCATATTTTTATTTTAGGTTATAAATGACTAGTCTTTGGATTAAGGATATGAGAAGCATTCTTGATGCAGTGAAAATAAAAATAGAAAATGACTGAAATGACCTTTCTCGTAATAAAACTTATGCGATTGGTCGGAATTTCGACTTTTTAACCGAGGCCCGCAGAGCCGAATCTCTTATACCATTCGACTCAGTTCGGCGAGATCGGAAAAAAGTCTCTGAGCGTGTATTTTTTTTACTTGGTGATAAAGCTTTTACGCCGACCCGGCACACGTTCAGTACTTAGACCATACTACCGATTTCGTCCATCGTCCGAATACGAGAAGTTGGGGTTATAGGGCCTTTTGTCATTTATACTAAACTTTATCATTTTCTCGTACATATATCTCTATTATTCCTAATTCAATTTTCATAAATTGTACCTTGTTCAACGTGTAAAATCCTTAGAAAACAAAATAAAAATATTTTCGTTACCGGTAAAATTCAGAAACATCAAATTATCTGACATATAGTCTCGATTTCACATTTTTATCATTAAATCGCACATTCTAACTCCATTTAACAACAAAATTCTTATTTAATTTACTATTTTTAGTGAAAAATGCGCGTAGGAATCACATGAGAAAAGTTTCATACCTGGAAAAATAGGTGAAGTTGAGGTATTAGGACATTTAAGGAAAAAACGTGGTTTGCACAGTTAAATTCCAAAAAATTGATGTTTTTGAATTTTACCGCCAACGATTCTATTTTTGTTGTATTTCTAAGAATTTTCCACGTTCAGCAAGGTACAATTTATTAAAATTGAATGAAGGATAATTCAGATATATGCACGAGAAAATGATAAAATTTAATATAAATGACAAAAGGCCCTATAACCCCAACTTCTCGCATTCGGACAAAAATCTAAAAGGTTCCCTTCGATTTCTGAGATTTTTTCACATTAGAAAAACTGGAAAATATGTATGGTTTGCAGCACGGAGCAGAAAAATTAAAAAAATAGGGGATTTTAGGGCCAAATGACCCAGTACCCCACAATCCCGTATGTTTCTAGGAACAGGAATATCTTCATTCCAATACTAAGGTTATTTCCTTTAAATTGAGGTATAAATTGTAATTTTCTGATTGCTACTTCAAAAGGTATTTCAAAAATTTCAAGCGGAGTGGGCGGGGGTCTAGAATTGTCCAAATGATGTGAAATTTGGCAACTGAGCTTACTTTGACATTTGTCACAATATGAGAGGGAGGCCTTTGAGAATTCAAAAAAAAATTTTTTTTGCAGTGCCCTATTCTACATGCCTCTCTCTCTACGTTGACCAGTTGGATACCGTGGTCGATCTGGTTATTCCGGTTGGAGGGTGGCTTCCGGTTCACTGGTGCCCCAACGACCAGGGTCTGTCGCGTTCGGTGCTACTCGGCGTAGTTCCCGACGGTGGAGCTAGCCTACCACGGCGGAGAGTTCCCCGTTATTCTTCCTTAGATGCAGTCCGGCAGAATGCCGAGGTCAGTCCAGCGATTCCCGGTGGAGGATTGCGTCCGGTTCACTGGCGCCCCGATGATTCAAGCCGGCGATTCGCTACGGACTACTCGGAATAGTCCCCGACGGTGGATCTTTTCTACTCCGACGAAGAGTTCCCCGGCAGTGGAAGAATTTAATGCCAAGAGATCCTGACTCCTGAGAAAGAAGAGTTAAGTAGCCGGGAAACACTAAGCTTGCTCTTATGACCATACTCCACGCTTTTCTCTAAACTTTCTTACTTCAAATCCTTGCTTTTCCTTGAGTACTATGGCTCTTAATATTGAAAAATATTTCACACCTTATGTGTTTTTATGCGGATTTTCAAAGTTATGCGGTTTTTTATGCAGATTTTTTTTTGCGGTACGTATCCCCCTCATAAAAAAAACTTCAGTGTAAATTGACGTAGTGATTTTATCGTCACATCCTAATTATTTTGATATGCACGCGAATCAAGCCACCACAAAATACACTCACTTAGCATCCACAGCGCCATCTGAACTTGGCTAGTTGATGCAACGATTTTACTGATTGTGGATTGTGGATGGAAGAGAATTCTTTACAGAAATACCATCAATTAACGAATTCAGAGCAACACGCTGGTGAGATCGTTTTGTGTTGTTCTTCAATTATATGTTTTACCTTATTGTAAATAGGTGCCAGATTTAAAAATATTATTTTTCATTCTGGAAGTGTGAATATATTGCGCATATCCAATTGATACGTGGATGTATTTGCGCAGGGCTTATTGTATATGAAGACGGCCTCAGAATGTACGTGTAGCAACAGGCATTCTTGAAATGGGTCGTTGGATGTACAGTAGAGCTATCGCCTTTCATCTCCAGGGCTAAACATGTGTCTATCTATGGATAATACACAATTTATATATAAATAGATGCCGAAAAGTTTCTTCCATAAAAGCACTGCCGGTCAGTGGGAGATGGATTGGAAACACACACACACTCTTTGTAAAACGATAATCTTATTGGATATTGAGGGCCATGAGAAACCGGCAGTTCGCATGATATAACCATCGTCGATTTGAACGAAACTTTACATTTGTGTTCGGTTTATGAATCTCCATGATTTTCTCTGGTAATTTCAGTATTCTAATACAAGGGCAATTTTTCAAAAAATTTTTGTTCGATTACACTATTTTATACAGTAAAACTATCTGAGAACGAGTTACAAGGAATGAATACTTCTGCACGAAAAAAATATACACTGAAAAAAATGTTGTCATTTTCACAAAAACAAAAAATTTATGATAAAAATTCAAATTGGAAAAAACCCATTTTTTTTAATTTTTTATATTTTGTCAACAAAAATCTAAGAAATATTTTGAATGTAATTTCATGATGGAGAAATTATCAGAAAAAAAAGTTTTTCTAACAATAACTTTCTACGTGTATTTAAATTTCATGCTAATTGACATACAAAACTGTAATTTTATTACAGAATATAATTCTAAGTATCATTTTAAATCAAAACGCATTTAACAAATATCTTCCAAAATGCGATAGTTTTCGAGATATTTGGAATTTTGCTCCAACAAGAACAATTAATTCATGTAATTATTTCTTTTTTAGCAGTTATTCGCGTTACCCCATCATAAATTGTCAAAAGTCTCATGTTTATCGTTTTACAGACATAAAAGCAGCTTTTTCAGTGTATTTGGATTATGGAGAAGCTTTAAATAAAAAAGTTTTCCTAACAACAACGTTTGACAAATTTTCATAATTCCTACTATTTGCAGTCAAAAGTCCAATTTTATTTTTGAATATGATTCTGAACGCCATTTTAAATCAAAATTCTTATAACAAAAATTGTAACCTTTTCAGAAGTTATTCGCGTTTCTCTATCGACAGCAATTAGTTTTTCGTAAGACGCATAAAATTTCCTGTAACTTTACCATTGACATCAAGGCGATATTTTAAACCATTTGAAAGCTACATGAAAATAACCAAAATATAATTCAACTATATAGTTTAATCATCATCTTATGGTTGAATAATACTTTGATTGTTTTTATATAGATTTCACATGGTTTACAATATCGCCTTGATGTCAATGGGAAAGTTACAGGAAATGTTATAGGCCTTATGAAAAACTAATTGCTATTGATGGAGAAACGCGAAAAATAATGAATCTGATAATAACAGCTTCTTGAAACTGGTTGCAATGAAAAACATTATTTGGTAGTACGTTCATCTCTATTTCAATTTTTGTTGCAAATTTGATTCTGACGAATAGGCTGTTATGCTGGTCAAATTTGCTGGAAACAAGTATGTGATAAAAATGTGGGATTGATTAGTACCGGATAATTTTTGGCGAAATGTGTGTTAACTAAACGGTCATTGTTATGTGTATTATAGCAACATATCTAAATATGACAAAGATATTGGATGCACTGCCAACCCCGCTAACTACATACAATCATTTGTCATCAATTATGCAGCGGGGCACAAGAAAGGGAAGAAAACCTAAAATATAAAGCCAGTTGTCTCTTCTTGTCTTAGGTTTACCCGGATCTCATTTGACTGGTGCTCACTGGGTAAATTGAAAGCGGATCTATTCATTTGAGAGGATGAAACGAAGGAGGTTGAACCTGAACTGCGACTCATTTGAAAGCGACGCACAGAGGAGTAACTAGAACAAATTCTTGGCCAATAACCAAAATTTTTTTTCGATTTTTTATTTAGTTATATTTTTTTAGATACCTAAAAGCATACTGCATATTGTGGCAAAATAAAGAGTATGCAAAAAATTGCTAAAGAATTTTTGCATGGATGCAAAATGGTGATATTTTAAGGGTTTTTAATCATTTTTTATTATATATCCAGTAAAATCGCTTTCAAATGATGATGACTGTATTAAATAAGACAATATTTTAACAAACGTAATAGAACACAACTATTTGTATAACCTCCGCTTAAAAATAACCGAAAATAGTAGTGTTGCTGCTTATTGGACCAGCTTTAAATACACCTTTTTTAAACAAGTTATTCTAAATTTGAATGATAAAAAATTACATTGTACGGCAAGATCCGGCAAAGTTGCTGAAACAACATTACAAAATAAGATTCCGGCTATTCAAAAAACATTCAATCTCTTCCGAATTTTTCCGATCCACAAATTCCAAGCGATTTGAACATATTGATATTTTTACTAATTTTAGGTACGCCAAAATGCTGTAGGGTCAAATACTATGTTTGGCAAAATGAATCTTTATGAATATGTGCACAGGTATCCCTTTTCTTCTTCCTTTTTCACTGACCAATTGTTCATGCAGCGGGAAAAACAAATGCATCCACAAAGATCACCTCGAAAATACTAGTATTCGGAAGGATCTAGAAAATTGACCCCTGCACTGGTAAGTGGATAGATGCCAATTAGTCCCAAAAACCAGTTATTTTCTATTTGTAGTTCATATTAAGGCATAATAACAGCAATAGCCGCAATAAATAGTTTTGGCCAGGATTCGACCCCAGTTACTCCTCTGTGCGACGGTGAGTGAAGAGCCATGAACCGAGCTTCAGATCAACAGCAACTGATGTGTTAAATAAATATGAATGCTTCCGTAGACGACTGATTGACTGCGTTAATTCAGTTTCGATTGAATGACATAAAATTTTGCTGCACTGGACTCACCATGTCTGCGAGTGCACAGTGGTGCCGGGCCGGACAAAACCCCCAAAATTTATTTTCCATTTTCATTCCTTTTATATTTTTCCCCTAAATATACCATACCTAAAGCTGTATTCGCCAAATTTTTGAGTCAATCAATTGAAAAATATATGTGCTACAGATTTTTGAACCGTACAAGGTCTTGGAAATCTGCAAGAATTTGAGTGACAAAAAGTTTTTGTTCATTCTAATTCATCTCGCTCGAATAGGTACTACAATGATAACTTAACAACACATATAGGCGTTTCCAATAGAAAATCTGGAATTCAATGCTGTATTTCGATTTGAGAAATAAAAAGTTACCAATGAAATCAATATACCTATGTTGTTTAACGCGGACTTGTTTACATTCAGAGTGTCATCTCTTTATCGGTAAAAGCGTGTTGAAGGATTTCATCTAGTACAACTGACGTAGAATTTTATCGAGTTTTGAAAAATCATAGTGTCATCTTGCGCCGATGGTTGGTATTTGGTTATTTGTAAAGTTAGTTTTTTTCATGGAGACGCATGGTATTTTGTGATTACTTGAAGTTTTGCATTATTATTCACCGGTGGATTTCTTTTTCTGAACGCTGCTTGTAAATTCAGGGTTAGTGGGCGAATTTCTTGATACAAATATAAGGATACCTTATCCGTCTTGCAAGTATGGCACGTGTTTCTACATTTCATAAGTATCAGCAGTATATAGTCCTATAGGAAAATTCAAATAAATGAAAGCCAACGATGCAAACTAACTGCAACTATTATTATATCTTTCCATGAATCCTATCTCTGTGGGAGATATTGGTCGTTAGCTTTACTGATGACCGGTGTAAGGTAAACGCGTGAGTGTGTGAAGTGTTCTTTTCTACCCGTTTTTTAGTTAAATGCCAGTGATGCAACATTTATTTTCAAGTGCAAACTCCCTATTGAATCTATTACAATCAACAATCAAAAGCAAAACATCCCTTAATAATTCACTTCCAAATTGACGAGCTTCATGCAAAAACGCTCACGCCTTTATTTCTAAGCATACACAAACAGTGTAAAGTATGCTCAGGATAGTATTGCACGAAAAACCACGTCAGACCCATAAGGAGAGATATTCATATCATCATTGGAACTGAACATCAATGCATCTTAGCTGCAGTATGCACTGTATGAGCAACTGTGACTAGAGCATAGTAGGGCATAATTTGAGATGTTCATTAAAATCAAATAAACCTGTCATATTTAATAGTTTTGGTGATACAGGTCGGACTCGATTATCCGGGAATTACGAAAAAATCTCTCCCAGGATAATTGAATCACCCGGATAAACGAATCTAACTTTTTTGTGTTATTTTATAAATTTAAGCTTCATTCGTGGAGAAATTGGGAACAAAAGGGTCAGGGTAAATTTTCCTATCATGGTAAATGTAAATGTACCTATTTTGGCCCTAGTCGATTTTTCATAATTGCAAGGTGTGATTTGTATTTTCAGTTTGTTTTCTTTTATTATTTAAATTGGTATAGATTTAACGGTACGTATCAGTCGTTTATAGCTATTTGTGTAAGAATTCTTTAATTTTTTTTAATGAGGTGTGTCTGTTGCAATACAGGTCAAACTCGATTACCCGGGGCTTCGATTCTTCGGGGTAAATGGTTCGATTACTCGCATACTAGAAAAAAATAAAGTAAACAAGTAAGCTGTCTCCAGTTTAATTAATGTGGTGGTGTCACATATCACAGCTAACATTTCTTTAACCTCCTTTCTAATTAGAAGAGTGCGCGTTATGCCTCTACAAAGAGATACTTTTCCTTGTAACATCATTTAGTCGACCAATGCCCTACTGGATTATAATGTGTTCACTACGCATGTAGTCTTTGCAAACTCTCCCACAAGATTTTTGTAGAATCCTGCATAAAAATTTAAAAAAAAGGTAGAAATGTGTTAAGAATTCAATCGAAATTCTGAAATAGATGCCATTGGAATGCTAAGAAAATCTCTATCAGAATCCTGGAAACCATCCAAACAGAATTCTGACAAGCATGTCTTCAATATTCGAAAAAAGTGCCTGAAACCTATGGAGCAAAGTAGATATGATTACATTTTATGTGTCAAAAAGACCTGCACTAACCGATATGTTTATTACGAGAAAAGTGTACTCTTAGCTTAACGGACCACTTCAAAATAAACTGTGAATATTTACTTACTGCATATAACGATTTTTTTCACCGTATATACGGCGCTGACGGCATTCAAATCACTTCAATACCTAAAATAGAGCATAGAAAATATTTTAAAATGAATACAAAATTAATTAATTCATTATTAGCAAAGATATCCTGTCCAGAAAACTAAAGGCCTAGTATAGATTGCAATGCCATATTATTACATGACGCCGCAATTTTCTGGGCAGTTTATCTAAGCCTCTACCAAATAAATAGTACTCAACTCACCTTGATCCCTTTGTGACACCCAATGAAAGCTCTTCAAGTCAGCAGAATCCATCAAAAAGGCCCTTGAATCGGAATTTCCTGTCCGAAAGTTCTATGAAAGTAACCTTTTGTTTACATTCATATCGGCAACACTATGGAATTTGTCAAAGTTAGCGCGCACTGTGTGCATTTTGTTGTAATGTGGTCAGAATTCAATATTGAATCCTTTGAGACATAAATTTCGAAACATTATTAACTTTATACATGGACCAATGCATCGACAGTACATTTTGTCATGAAAAAACAATTTTGAAGCGTATTTTTTCGATTTACGTTCAACTAATGAATGAAACATGCTGACATATTTGACCATTCATGGTTGTTCGTTTGTTACAGTGTGAAAACACGTTTCATAAAAATTATATCCCATGGCCATCTACCCATAGTTTCACTTATTTGTTGACACACTTTCATCGCTGTCAAACGGTTTATCTAGTGAGCTAATTGAAAAGGGATTATATCAAATTTATGGAACCGATGCGGCAAAACATGAACAAATGCATTTGCCGGTATTTCTGGTTCTAGTAAAACTCTATATTCAATGGTGAATAAAGATACCAAAAGTAGTATATAATCGAAACTTATGCATGAGGCAGACATCATTTGTCTCTAAAGAACATTTGCAATGTAGCCAATCGTTTTTTGGAGTGCCTAAATTTGTAATAGAATATTTTTTTACATTCAGTCTAATAACTGATTGCAACCGTCGTAAGGTAATAATGATCGCATCCGGCGATGGTATGTGAAAAATATATTACAGTCTTCGGTAGAAGTGTGATGAAGAGTTATGTTACTTATTGAAGAGAAAAAGCAAGTTATTCAACTACCAACGTATATACGCCAACGAACGACAAACCCGATGATATGAAAGGGAGTTCAACAAACGTGTAGACATGATGTACGAAGAGTACATAAAACATGGTGTGAAGCTAATCAGCGGGGTGGAAAATGCAAAGGTCGGTAGGGAAGAATTTTTTCGCCTAGTTATTGGTGATGAGAGTCTCCCCAGAACCACCGACGACAGCGTAAACGTCAATATTGCAGCAGGCAGAAAAATGGCTATGTGTAATACTTAGTACAACAAAATATTCGGAAACGCATTTGTAGACATCCAAATGGTGAAACGTGTTTTCAAAACAACCAGGTTTTGACAAATGGTTATTTCGTTGATGTCGTCGATGTTAGTATCTTCCAAAAATCGTCGATTCTAACCATGATGTGCTGGGAGAGAACTATTTACATGCTTGGTCAAACAGTGACTGTTGAATCAGGATGCTGCTAAAGAATATGTTGAAAAGCTCAACGAACGAATAATTAAGCTACTAATAAGAGATAAACTAAACACAGCAAGGTATCAGGTTCACGGGGCGGTCTACTACAGTCACAAAGTGTTAAAAATACAAAAGGGCATCTGTGGAACGGCTGGATCAACGTTGAATGACCAATAGCGACAAACGAGAAAATCCAGACTGTGAGTCGAATGCTTGCAGCGGCTACACAGGCAACTTACACATTCAAGTGAAAGCCGGTATAAAATTTTATCGATGTAAGAAGGGGTACTTCGAGAAAAAAAATTCGAAGTACGAGGTAAGCTTTTGCTGGAAAGATTTGCAAAAATTTTACGGGACTATTTTCAGCACAAAAAAGAAAAGTTCTGTGGGATCAGATAGGATCAGGATGAGAAATCTGTTATCAAATTAAACAAAGACAACTGCCAGCGGTTGTCATAGAATGGGCAATCAAATAGAGAATGAAAACACAGAAAAAGGATTGTTGATGAAAAACAGTTTATGAATCTACCCTCGCTAGAAGAAGTTGAAAATATTGCGATAACATGTTTGACAATAAAATGATATCAGTTTATAAGGTATCAAATGAGTAGAACGTAGAGATAAGCATTGCGTTACAAAAGAAACGAAATCACATCTGATCATAAGCCATTTTTCAATTAGATTGCTAGTTGAATAGTTTTACAAATATCTTTTATAACAATAAATGGTTACAATTTTTTTAAATTACTAGATATATGACGGTGAAAAAACGTTTATAAAAATTAGGTAGCCAAATGATAATTTGAATACAACAGAGGCTGTATAAAACTTACCTCCTCTCTACAGCAAAGAGTGTTTCATCAGAATATTTTTTACTGTACACTCGATGGCAAATTCTACAAAAAATCCTTATCGACGCACTAAATTCACCAGACCTTTTATTTTTTAGATATTTCCTCTTCTTCAAAAAAAACTTTGCTGTCGGTTGTAATATTCTAGTCAAAGCACTGACTGGACATTGTAAACTCAAATATCACAAGTTTCCTACTCAGCGTGCTGAGTATTATTTGTGTGACAGTGAATTCGATTACGGAACTTCAAATCTTTTGATATGTAATTGCTCTACAATAACGCAATTACGTAATCGGATTTTTGGTTCTATATACATACACAAACTTTTGTACAGGAAGCTAGTAAGGATATGCTATAGTTCCTAACCCAGTGTGGCAAAGAGCTATAGGCTTTGTCAGTAGGGTTAATTATTCCTCCGGGAATGAAGAATTCATGCTGTTTACTGTTTTGTGTTGATTGTATTGTGTTGTCATTTTCCATTCCCCTTCCTTTTGTCTCCTTTCCCTTCTTATTAGGAATCTTATAAGGGGACAAGGCTGGGCACAAATCTTCGAATAACATGGGGTGCGTACCAATCGAGTCAATATATACTGATTCCAATTTAACGATCAGTAATAAAATAAAGATTGTCTCATCCAAAAGGGCAGAGTTCTGCTGTTTCTTTGCGTGTACCTGTCATACCATCTATTCTGTGTACCGTTACCTTGCCTTGTATAAATCCGAAAAATCTAATATAAAACTAATGGCACTATCATAATAAATGAGCCACAAGATGTTTTTACCAGTTCCAGTTACGCAGTACTCAAATTATAGGATATAATCTTATTTTTGCACACCGATTTTGTTGTTGAGCATGTTGAGAACGTTAGTGAAAAACGACTTTTTCAAATGAAACGCTAGATTTTTGTTTGACTTGTCTTGTCAACGCAATCAAAGTAACCAACAGTGTTCCTGGAATATTTTCACTTTCAACACATTATTTTCCATTGAAGTGGTCCCTTAAAATTAAAAAGTTGCATATTTGGCAATACTGCCGTTAAAAACGACACAATACTTTAGGTTATTATACATTGGCTTTTTTTTTTCAAAATTGGCTCTAATCCGTGAATGTCGATTCCAAGTTTTGTTTTTTTTTCAGTTTGCTTGGAATAACCCGGGAGTCGGGTCTCCTATTACGCGATTAACTGGGGGCGTGAAAAAGAAATCCGCGTTGTAGGATACCCATAGCTTATGGGATTTCGACTAATTGGGGCTGTGGCTGATTGTTTCGTCCGCGTCAACATATAGCGTCATACCTTCTTTGGCAAAGTTGTTGTACTCGCTTGGGCCTATAACTTAGAGTTATAGGGTATACAATTAGTTGAGAACTATGCCGCCAGGGGTGCTATGAAAAAAGAGTAAATAAATCGAACTTCTTGTCGTAAATTCGACTATCATCAAATGGATTCAATGTCAAATATATCAAGACTCTGATTATTTCGAAAGGTGGTGTCTTCGGGGAATTTATAAAAAAAAGTCCAGAGCTTCTAGATGGTAGAAAGTATAACTCGCAATTGCCCCACCAGGTGGCGCTAGTGCTAATGCAAATATTCAACACATGTTAAAATTATTCTATATCTCAACATCGTGATTAGATGGAGTAGTACTGTTTTAGCAAAGTTGCTCGAGAGGTCGAGGACTACTCAACGATAACAGATTAGTTTGGAATACTCTCACTATGTGGCGCTAGTGAGCGTAGCAGCTTTCAGCAAATTGTAGATTATGGTGTATCTCAAAAGTCTATTATCTTGTAAAAATGGTGTTTTTGCTGAAGTTTTCAAGGAGGTCAAAGGCTACTCGATTATGGATAGATTAAACTGGAATGGACCCGCCAGGCGGCGCTAGTGAGCATTATTTTTCAAAGCATGTATCTCGAGATCATGATCATTAGGAAGGGTGGTGTCTTTGGCAAATATTCGTAGGCAGGTCGAGCTCTGTCCTACGGCGGACAAATTAGTTCAGAACTCGCCCACTAGATGGCGCTAATGCGAATGAAACTTTCTTAATATTATAGATATATTTCTAAAGTCTGATAATTTAGGTAAATGCTGTTTTTGGTAAAGTTCTTCAGGGGGACAAGTGCTGTTTGACAATGTATAGAAAAATTTCGATTTTACCCGCTAGGTGACGCTAGTGAGCACGAATTTTCCTTTCAATTTCTGCATCTTGTATCTCGAGATCATGATCATTTGGAATGGTGGTGTCTTTGGCAACATTCATAGACAGGTCGAGCTTTGTCCTAAGGCGACAAAATTAGTTCGGAACTTGCCCACTAGGTGTCGCTAATAAGAATGAAACTTTCTCAACATTATAGATATATTTATAAAATCTGATAATTTAGGAAAACGCTGTTTTTGGTAAAGTTCTCCAGGGGGTTAAGCGCTGTTTGACAATGTATAGAAACATTTTGACTTTAGCCTCTAGGTGACACTAGTGAGCACGCATTTTTTTCAATTTCAGCATTTCAGTATTAAGGCAGTTTAGAAAGGTGGTGTCTTCAACAAAATTGTTTGATAGGTCAAGGACTACCCAATGGTGACCGATTAGTTTGGTATACTCTCACTATGCGGTACTAGTGGGCGTGGAAGCTTTCAGCATATGGTAGAATATGAGTTATCTCAGAATTCTAATAAATTAGAAATATGGTGTTGTCGGAAAAGTTTTTGAGGAAGAATAAGGGCTTCTCTATTAAGAATAGATTATTTACTGCTCTGATTCTTGTTAATTTTATCTATATTTCTGAAGTAGCCTCAAAACGGATAAGAAGATAAATTCATCAACCCATTCTCTGGCGCATAATTAAAATATTTAAAACAGGTCTGCCATCATCAGACAGCTCTAGATATACCGATGAATTTCACCGAAGAAAACCTTTTTCTAAACTGTCATGATTTTGAGGTGCTGAAATTCATAAACTGAAATCCACGTTAATCTGATGACAGCATTTTCATGAATTATCAAACTTTTGACTTAATCTACTATGCAGTAGAAGTTGTATTCTCCTTAGCAATGAGTGAGTTCTGAACAAATATGATCACCGTAAGATAAAACTCAACCTGTCGATGAATTTTGCCAAAGATACTACCTATCCAAATTATCCTGATCCCGAGAAAAAAAATTGGAAAAAAATTGCTTGCTCTCAAGCGGCGCCTGGGTCCATTCCAATTCAGTTTGTCTATCATCGAGCAGCCCTTGATTTCCTCAAGAACTTTGCCGAAAACACCATCTTTCTAAGTCACACTCTTGAGATGTATAATAATTTACCAGGTCCTAAAAGTTTCTGCGCTCACTAGCGCCACATAGTGAGAGTATTCTAAACTAATCTGTTACCGTTGGGTAGTCCTCGACGTCTCAAACAACTTTGTTGAAGACACCACCCTTCTAAACTGCCTTTATATCCAGATGCAGAAATTGAAAAGAAAAATTCGTGCTCACTAGCGTCACCTAGCGGGTAAAATCGAAATTTTTCTATACATTGTCAAACAGCACTTGTCCCCCTGAAGAACTTTACCAAAAACAGCATTTACCTAAATTATCCGACTTTAGAAATATATCTATAATGTAGAGAAAGTTTCATTCTCATTAGCGCCATCTATTGGGCGAGTTCTGAACTAATTTGTTCGCCTTAGGACAGAGTTCGACCTGCTTATGAATATTGCCAAAGACACCAACCTTCCAAATGATCATGATCTCGAGATACATTATTTGAAAAAAATGCTCACTAGCGCCGCCTGGTGGGTCCATTCCAGTTTATTCTATCCATAATCGAGTAGCCTTTGACCTCCTCGAAAACTTTGCCGAAAACGCCATTTTTCCAAGTTATTAGACTTTTGAGATATATCATATTCTACCATATGCTGAAAGCTGCTACGCTCACTAGCGCCGCAATGTGAGAGTATTCCAAACTAATCTGTTACCGTTGGGTAGTCCTCGACCTCTCGAGCAACTGTGCTGAAGACAGTACTACTCTATCTAATCACGATGTTGAGATATAGAATTATTATAACATGTGTTGAATATTTGTATTAGCACTAGCGCCGCCTGGTGGGGTAATTGCAAGTTATACTTTCTACCATCTGGAAGCTCTGAACTTCTTTCACAAATTCCCCAAAGACACCACCTTTCAAAATAATCAGTGTCTTGATATATTTGACATTGAATCTATTCGATGATAGTCGAATTTACGACGAGAGGTTCGATTTATTTACTCTTTCTTCATAGCACCCCTGGCGGCGTAGTTCTCAACTAATTGGATACCCTATAACTCCAAGTTGTAGGCTCAAGTAAGTACAACAACTTTGCCAAAGAAAGTATGGCGCTACATGTTGAAGCAGACGAAATAATCGGCCACAGCCCCAATTAGTCAAAATACCATAAGCTATGGGTATCCTACAACGCAGGTACCGCGCAGTAGGAATCCGCGCAGTAGGAAGCCGCGTTGTAGGAATTCGCGTAGTAGGAGACCCGACTGTATAAGCTATTTTTGATGCTGGCCAAAATTCGAGATGAGATTAACCCTGGACCCCCCATTCCCCGAAAAAAGTTCTATTGACTGAAATTCGATAATTAGCACTATAATCAGATATACTAGTTGAAATTTGATTTTTTTCGAAACATCGGGATAATTGAATCATTTTCCCTGGATAATCGAATCCCCGGATAATCGAGTCCGACCTGTAGCTATAAATAAATAAACCAATAGACACATGCTTACGTGACGTTTACAACGATTTGACGCATCTTCATTCGACAAATATGTTATAACTTTATCAAATGAACGCCTACATCAAAACTTATTACAGGTTCGGAAAGCAGATAAAATTTCAATCAACATATACTGAATATTAAAATGAAAAGTTTTTCTAGAGCACCCGACTGATTACTTTGCTTTTGGTTTCAAATTAAAGTCCAATCTTTCATATCCTGAAGTTTTGCAGATGCCGATTTTTTTTAATAAAGTTTTTCGACAAAGACACCGTGGGTCAGTGGCGGCGCGAGGTGTTTTGCCGCTCGGGGCCAAAAATTAAATTTGCCGCCCCTTTTATGAATTTTCAAAATCGATTTTTTCCCACCTATATGAAACAAATATGATAAAAGTATTACAAAATGTCTTCATGAAAATAAACTTTATCACATTTTGTCAATATTTTTTCATGGCGGTAGTGCTGCGCATACATTTGCTCGCGAAAGGTGGCGTTATGACTACGCTCACATGTTAGTGCCACGCTACTGGTAGATCCTTTATAAAATATAAGATATTAGATATAATTACCCTAAATATAAAATCAAAGTATGAAATTTAAGTGCATGATTAATTAATTTTATTATTATATAAAGACACAAAATCGCGAAGTTACTAAAAAGTTGTGATGTATTCACAATTATTTAAAAAAAACTAACGTGTTTTCAAAACTTACATATTTTAAAAACACTGATCAAAGAATGGGACAAATCATTTTAAAATATTATTATTATTATTATTATTATTATTATTATTATTATTATTATTATTATTATTATTATTATTATTATTATTATTATTATTATTATTATTATTATTATTATTATTATTATTATTATTATTATTATTATTATTATTATTATTATTATTATTATTATTATTATTATTATTATTATTATTATTATTATTATTATTATTATTATTATTATTATTATTATTATTATTATTATTATTATTATTATTATTATTATTATTATTATTATTATTATAATTTGTCGCATTTGGTCCGTCATTGACTTTGGATTTGATCTAGATAAGTAGAAACTGATATAGATCAATTCTATCTTTTGACAGGGGCGTTCTATTGAAAAACTTACTTCAACAAACTTGTTTCTTTTGATATTTTTAGCATACGTACCAAACACACTTTTACTTTATAACCTATGTAGATGGCGCTACACGACATTAAAAAAATACTCGAGAAAATGAATTTTAACTTTTTTACATTTCTTACAAAAGAAATGTATAGGATTCGCTCAAACTTTGAAAACTTTTTCCGAGGCCCGGAGGGCCGAGTCTCATATACCAATCGACTCAGCTCGACAAATTGAGACAATGTCTGTATGTGTGTGTGTATGTGTGTATGTATGTATGTACAAAATGTCATGTAATTATCTCAGCAATGGCTGAGCCGATCTTTATGAAATTAGTTTCAAATGAAAGGCCTAACGTTGCCATTTGACACTATTATTTTTGATTTTCGATATGTTGTTTACTCTCTGAGATATGGGCGATTTTGTTAAAACACAGCACACACAGTTTTTGGCGAATAACTCTTGAACATATTGTCCAACAAACTGCACATTAAAAGAAAGCTTGTTAAAATACCTTTCTAACAAGCTATAGATTGTCTGAATCCGTGCACGAGCGGCGGAGATATTAAACATTTTGTATTTTTAGTCCTCGCTTACCAATTTCCACTAGCTAAAAATGAGATTGTTTCATATATAGTATTGCTTTACTGGTGTTTTAGGGGCAAAACTAAACCGATTTTGAATATCGGGGTATGAAATCACATCTACGTGATTCAAGTAATTCGATGTTGAGAACATTTTGTGAATTACCTTTATAATAAATTAACTATTTCTCAAAAATCAATATATAAGTTCACTTCAAAGACAAAATAATGTGTTGATAAAGAAACAGTGAGTTCTAGTATTTATCCCTTGGATTAGGCATTGCGTTCAATCATGAAGTAATTGTTGGATGGTATATCAATACACAGATCAATAAGTAATTCACCTAGTAGTGAGATAAAGGATTTCTCATATAATTATACTCGTGGCGTCACCGAAAGCAAATGTATGTTTGAAGCCCAAAAATCTAGCGAAAATTTAGCTCTTTTCCAAGATTTAGGTAATACTGGTTGTGGTACAAAAATTACTACTCACATTAATTATGACAAGAATGAAAGGAATCAATATATCATACTAATATACCTATAAAAATAATGTCACTGCATTAAGGTTGCACAGAGAATGCGCAAAATTCGCAAACGAAAAAAGCAGTTTTTTTTCCACACCGTATGTCAGATCTTAATAAAAATCAATCAGCAGTACTGTTACAACATTCTACATACGCTGATTGATTTTTATGAAGATCTGACATACGGTGTGGAAAAAAACTGCTTTTTTCGTTTGCGAATTTTGCGCATTCTCTGTGGAACCTTAACCATCATTTGCCATTCCTCACACGCCCCCCCCCAACTCTCTCTGTCTCTGTCTCTCTTCTATCGCATCTATCTAGCTATTTCTGTATCCATTTCTAAGTTGTGTGATAATCTGCCAATCTGAAATATTTATTAATTTTAATTGCGAAGGTTTGAGAAAACAAAACTATTTTTTGTCTGCTGCTACATCAACTCAATTTTAATTCAATTGTATTCCAAGCCTGTATCTACACTATAATTAAGGAAATTCATGGCTATATTCGAAAAATATTTGGCTTAACTGGGTAATATGAAAGTTTGACGATGAAAATTTTCAAAAGAGACATTCCACGTGCGATATTTAAACTATTCGTATCTCTATTGAATTTTGAATGAAATATATACTCAAAGACTGAAAGCTGAAGCCAGCAGAATTGGTCTTGCCATCAACGTTTCGAAGACAAAATACATGAGAGGAAGAGGTTCTAGAGACGACAATGTGAACCTCCCACCCGAGTTCGGATTGACGGTGACGAAATCGAGATGGTCGATGAATTCATGTATTCGGGCTCACTGGTAACCGACGACAATGATAACAGCAGAGAAATTCAGAGAGGGATCTTGGCGGGAAATCGTGCCTACTTTGGATTCCGGAGGACGCTCCGGTCGAACAAAATTCGCCACCGCACGAAGTTGATTATCTATAAGACGCTGATTAGACCGGTCCTCTACGGTCACGAGACCTGGACTATACTCGTGGAGGACCAACGCACCCTTGGAGTTTTCGAACGAAAGGTGTTGCGTACCATCTATGGTGGCGTGCAGATGGAAGACGGAACGTTGCGCAGGCGAATGAACCATGAGTTGTATCAGCTGCACATTCGTTGTATTGGTACGAACTTTCATGAAAAATAACGGATCGAAGACCAAAAATATCCACAAACCAGATCCAGGAAAAGAAGTCTCCCAAAGTACCCACTCTCGATGGGGGATGCAACTACAATGTGTCTTCTAACTTATCGTCGTCCATATCTGGATATACTGAGTAGTTTGAACCATTTATTTTTCACAGTATTGGTCTGTATAGGACTTATTTATCCATATTTCCTGCACGATAATTCCGAACGAAACAATATGAAAGCTATAAGGATGAATTGAAAGAGACTGCATTGCAATCAACTGAATGCACGGCTTTTATGCTATCGACATAGCCTAGACATTTCACACTATTTACTTCAATGCAAATAAAAATTTTGAAATATCTACCTGTCTCATTCACGAATCGTATTCTCCCTGCCTTTCTTCGTTCAAGGGGCTTGAAAGCACATGTGACCTTGTCTCACTTTACTATATTCAATTGCGCGTTAAAATACTGGACCAGTAAATTCTATTCTGTACATTAATCTTTTTTTCGGGAATATGTGACCAAAAAGTAAACTTCGAATTTCAAAGCAAATTGAGCGTTCCAGGTTCCTGATAAATAAATATGGTCTAACAATAAGGTAGAAACACCAGATAATCTTAAAACGACGCCGTCAAGTAAAGAAGCATGAAAACAAAAAGAATAAAACCAAAAAAAGATGGAACCCCCAGAAAGTCCATTGCATATTTATTAGCCTTTTCTCAGAAGATGGGATTTTCAAAAACATTTCAAAACTTTTTGATGCAATGGTTCTCAAATTCGTACAATCCGGTTTATTCATTTTCTTAATTCAAAAATATTTTTAGCTTTAAATATATGACCATTTCATTTTAATTAATTATTTCATTCCGCATCTTTTTATTCGTTTTGTTCATCTGCGTTCATTTTACTTATTTTATTCGTTTCATTCTTTGGATTCACTCTGATCAGTTTATTCTTTTTGTGCATTTTACTCATAACTCATTTAACTTATTTTATTCATTGTTTTCATTGTATACATTTTATTCATTTTTTCCAGTTTAATCATTTTGTTCAGTTTCTTCATTTTAATAATCTGACTACTTTTTCAGTTTCAATCTTTTCTTACAAATAGTTTATTTGATTCAATTTATTTCTTTATATTAATTTATAACCTTTTACCATTTGATTCATTTGATTCATTTGATTCATTTGATTCATTTGATTCATTTGATTCATTTGATTCATTTGATTCATTTGATTCATTTGATTCATTTGATTCATTTGATTCATTTGATTCATTTGATTCATTTGATTCATTTGATTCATTTGATTCATTTGATTCTTTTGATTCATTTGATTCATTTGATTCATTTGATTCGTGTGATTCATTTGATTCATTTGATTCATTTGATACATTTGATTCATTTGATTCGTTTGATTCATTTGATTCATTTGATTCGTTTGATTCATTTGATTCATTTGATTCGTGTGATTCATTTGATTCATTTGATTCATTTGATACATTTGATTCATTTGATTCGTTTGATTCATTTGATTCATTTTATTCATATCCTTAATTTTATGCATTTCATCTTCAGTTATTCGTTTTATTTCATTCAATTTGTTAGTATGAGTCAATTTATTCTATTAATCTTAGAACTATATCTAAATATAATCTTAATTTTTATTTAATAACCTAATCTAATTTGATTCGTGTAAATTATAATTTTGATTTACATTAATTTTTCTACTCATTTTATGAATTTAAAAACCTATTATTTCATTTTTTGCCTTACTTTTTTATTTCGTTTGTTTTGTTGATTATCTATAATTTATTCAGTTTATTCGAGATTTTATTCGTGCAAGACTAGAAACTGTTTTCATCCCACCTCTAGTTGGGTGCATACTTCTCGTGAGTTCTGCAAACTAATCCAATAGTGAAATGTGTAAGAAATGTCTCATCTCACTGCTAGGTGGATTAAATCGGTTTTTTATCAAAAAATCTCTGGATTAAAATATTGTATTCCTAAATCTTCGAAAATATACAATAATAAAAAAAAGTTTCCAAGAGTGATAGATGTTATCATGCCATTTAAAGGGTGTTTTCATCATGAATATAAAAAAAATATGTTCCACAATTTCTAATAACCCACGAACCACGCTACCGCAATAACTAACCTTCTATAGAACACTTATTAGACCGGTTGTCTTATCGACTATGTTGGACCAACGTACCCGTTACACGTAACAGGAAAGGAAACACCTTTCCAATGGAATTAAAAGAATGAAATCACAAGGTATACTTTTTGAGTTAGAGACATTAGAAGACAAACAAGCTGTTTACGGAAAAAGTTGAATAACTTTGTAACAGTTGAGAGTTGATAGTTTGTGTAGAATGATTTTTGCGCCAAATATCTATCACCCCTCGAGCGATTTTTAACGATGAACCAAAGTATATGATAGAGCTTCCTGGTTTAATTCCAGTAAATTAGTCTGTGTATAGTTTTGTTCTATCGCATCCGTCAGTCCCAATTCCCTACCATTTGAATCGTCAACAGACACGAAAATAAGCGTTTCACCCGTACTTGATTTTTATTGAGATTAATAAAACTTGAACAATTATTAAAATATTAAAATTTGTTGAGCAGGAAATGCCGCCCCCTGGTTTTGCCGCTCGGGGCGCTCGCCCCCTTAGCGCCGCCACTGCCGTGGGTAGTTGTTTTAGGCGTTCAAATATGTTGAAATTGTTTGTATTTAGAGTCCAACTGGTGCCAATATGGAATTAGTTTAGTTTTAACGTTTAACTGATTTCAATTTGGTGCTAGCTACTAACTAGATGAGTTCGAAACACAGAATAAGATTCCACAGTGTTGTCATCTAAAGCAGTAATGGATGTTAAAGAAATTCTAGGCTTTCGTTTATTACGCTCTCTAGATCGCAGTTTGGAAATGAAAATAGATGCATTTTATTCGTCAACATGGATTTATTTTCTGTTTTTATATACTTTATAGATAATGTTACTTCTTTACGTGCAATCTCAACTGTTTGCGAAGCAGATCGAAAACTTCCTTTCTTTTGAATGCATCGTTGGCTTGTCGGAGTTCCAATTTTCTATTTTTTCGAGCTTCCAACTCAGACTCTTTTAAAATATCCAGCGGAAGTTTGTCGAGATTGGCTAAGAGATCCTGTAAAATGTTTACACATTTAAAGCAGAGAATTCATCTTTAAACATGAACACAATATCTTACCATGATAAACTGATGAATGGTAGACAATTTTTCCATATTGCTGATCTCAACAATTTCTTTACCGAGATTCTTCGATTTGCGGAAAAAATCGTATAATTGTCCCAATATGGTCGATGTAACTCTCATAGTTTTGCTTGAAATAAAAATATAAGCATACATTCATATACTTATACAAATTAAATAATCATCATCGCTCATACTTGCTAACACATTTCTTCAGTGGATTCCCAAGCAACTGGTTCATCTGTTCCTTCATAGAATCATTCTTCCGTTGTATCGTTGCAATCTTCTTACTATACAATTCCAGCATGTAGTTGTGATTGCTGAAATATCTGGGAAACTCATCCAGCACTGCCTTGTAGTTGTAGTCAATCTGGCTGAAAATCATCAGTTTTTGATTGTATTTCTGAATCAATTCAATCGTGCGATGGTTGATTTGGCCCAGGCCTTTCATCAGCAACTCCAGTTCCGGCGTACAGTTGGGCTGTTTCTCCAACTGCGGAAAGATCCGTTCCGTATAGAAGGCCGCTATCTCTGTTCCGATATTTGGTCCTCCAGTGCGGATGAAGAGCGATTTGCAGTTTTCGACACTAGCTGAAACCTGATAGGAAGACTAGAATTATTGTTCTCTTTTTGACAAATTTGAAAGCGTACTGAGCTTAGGGATCCATCTGGGTCTCTGTGTAGATGATCGTTTTCAAGTCTCCATTGAGGATCCATAAGTAAATAGTAATAGTTCTAAAAACAAGTGGAATTTTTTTAATAAACAAAACAGTTTTTGTTAAGACATCAAAACAATACTCTGATGTGCATAATGCTTGTCCATCGTTTCTCCAACAGAAGAATCTTTTCCGTCAAAACATCAACCTTGTTCTGCCTATCTTTCAGTATATTTTTCAGTCGTTTGGTTTCCTGTTGAGCTTCCTTTGCTCGCTCGGACACATCCAGAACTTTATCGTACGCATCGTCTTTCCAAACCTTGAACAGTGGTTTTGCCTCATTGCAGAAATCTTTGATCCAATTGGCAAACTTCTCCTCCAACCGCTGTCTCTCGCGAATTTTCAGCAGATTCTCTGCTATGTAGTACTGTAGGAAGGTTTTGCGTCGCTGATCTCGCATATTCAGAATGTCCGTTTTGGGGCAAAACTTTCGCACCCGGGGTCGGTAGCGAAGCTCGTGAATGTAGTAATTGTCCCATTCGGTAGCCAGTCGGTTGAAAAATTTAGTCTTGAAACCAAGTTGCTCTTCTTCGAAGTCCGGCGCATTGACCTGTAATCGATCGCGTACATTAGTACGCTCACGCATCAGACTCGTATAATATTTAGAGGTTGTCTTATCTTCAATAGAGGAAATGTAATCAATCAACAATTCAATACCTAAATTCGAACAACTTACATCTCTTCAAATCCTTTGCCTTATCCTGAAAATCCGGATCGATGTAGAATGCTCCGAGCAATCCATCGCTTCTGGACAAACTTTTAAATCGATTGAACGGAAGCTTGAGTTCTGCCCTTTCCGGAGCATCCTTAGGTTCTTCCGGTACCTTAAGCTGGCGCAATCTCGACCTTGATCTGGCGTTGTCTGAATCATCCACAGTAGGTTCCAGTTGCTTGAAATCTTGGAAGCTCGTTAGTTTTTTCTGCAAACACTCATCGTACAGTCGGCGATACTCGAGGGATTTTTCCTGAATGAACTCGTGGTAGCGTTTCCGTTTCTCCGATATTTCCGGCTGACCATCCGGTTGCTTGAGAGGAGATTTATTAGTCTCTTTCGGTGATCTACCGCTTTCCAAGTCCGATCGGCGGTCTAATTTCTTCATCTTTAAATTTTCCTCAGACCGATCGTACAGCAACATTGTGATTCGTTTCAGACGATCTTTCTTCAACCAACGGCTTCGGAGGCGATCTTTCCGTCGCTTTCGTTGAGTTTTGACGGTGGGTATACGAAAATACGGTGTTCTTAGGAACGAAAGTATTTTGACTTCCTCCATCTTATCTTCGCCATCCGATGATTCGTCACTGCTCTTGGGGCAAAGAGGGATTCTCATGTGGGCCAGTCTAGTGTTGATGAGGTTTCGTTCCCCTTCCTTCACGGAGTCCATTTCGCGATAGGATCTCACCAGTAGGCTCAACGGAATTCCAAATTTAGTCTCGCTCTCTAGAAGCGGATCCAAGCGTGGTAGTTTCGTGAATGGTCCATACATGTGACCTTCAACGTGTGGAATCTTTGTTGTTTTGCGTAACTTCGTCATCCGTTTTCCTTCATTGGAAATGTAGTCATGTGGTTTAGTGTCCACCGACGAACCCAACTCCGACTCCATCATATCCTTCTCACGCTTGATAGTGTCGAAATTACTTTTGTTCTTAAAATAATGCCTTTCTCGTGTAGCCCAATCTCTAAAGGAAGATCCCTGTGCAGCACTCGGACGATGTTCATCCAATAGCATCTTATCCAACTTCTTGATCATCACCTTGTAATCATTATCGGACAAGTTCGTTTTACTATTCACCTGACATTGCGCCTCCGATTGTTCCGAGGGCGTTGATTTCTCGATATTACCGGCCAACTGCAACTCATCGGTCATCTTTTTGATGAAAGCTTCTATGTTTCTGTCCTTCGACCAAGTTTCGTTGCCACGGCGACACAAGTTCACCTGGCGTAAATCCTCCGTCAGTGTCTCCAGTACTCGATTGGATGTTCGCATCCTCATCAGCTTCTGAACGGTGGAAAATCTCTGCGGGTGAACCTTGGAACGGTAGTGGGGTTTCTTGCTGCCCAATCCGCCCAGAAAGTTGATTTCGTTCGGTGGTCGATTGAAAGGGATCTCGTAGTTGCGGTTCCTGTACGGCAAGTTGGATGAGAGATCTTCCCGATCCCAGACGAAATTTTTTGTACCCTGTCGAGTGAAAATGTTTCTGGTAAAAGTTTAACAAAACGGAAATGCGACATATATTTTACCTGAATGACCGATTTCCTGCTTGAAGTGGTGAATTTGGACGCATTTCGCATTGACGTTCCATTTCTGCGACCGTTCATGTTGAAACTAGATCTGGTTATTACTTCGAGTGGTGAAATTTTTGCTGTTGATATCGATAACGGAATTGCCATAGAACGTTGCTATTTCATTACTATGGACAACCGGAATACATGCGCGTTCGCGTTTTTGTGTACATACCCAGCCTTTAGGGAGCAACATGTTGCACAATATTTCACTTCGCGTCCTTCATTCTTGTTGATAGGTTGAGTGGTTTACTGCCCATGATCGCATATCTGTCATATTTGCATTTTTGACGATTTTGCTTTTATTGTCCCAATCGTCTTTATTTCAGGTCTACTTTGTGCTACATTTATAATATTGACAACTTTGTTCTACGAATCGCGAAAAAAAACTACGAGTCAGTTTGTCCCATTTTAAAAATGACTGCATGTCAGTCCCATATAAATAGTGTTCGCATATCGGTCAAACCCAAATTTCTAGTAATATTTCAGGAATAACAGCAAATATTCGGAATTATTCGAATTGGACATTCATGTTTACAGTTTCTAGTTCTCTTCTCCACTCGAGGACGCTAATTTTTCCCTTCCTTTGCACTTTCCCTCCCTTATTCATTCTTCTAATTTTACAAACTAATACAAATTCTACATAGGATCACAAGCCCATGTTTATGTGGTCTACATTGTGTTGGAAAACATTCGTCAATTACATAATGGTAATGAAATTGGTTTGAACTGTTGTTACGGTATGTAACACAGAATGGGGAGCTAAAACAAGTAACCTAGCCTTCAGTAGCGTCTAGCCTTACATATTACCCTTCCGGCATTCTCACTAGTGCACTGAATTCACACCGCTCAAGAAAACCAGCGACTTCGTATTTTCTCTTGTTCTAAACAACGGAATCACGTCGGAAGTAGTGCGTTTTATTTGTACAATGATACGTCGTAAAGCGCACTCCTTCCGACGTCATGGATTAGCACTAAACAAAATAAAAATGATTGTCGCTGGTTGGATTTTCCAATTTCAACTTAACGATAATGGAGAAGTATTGTTGAATCAAGTTTCTACGATAATGTATGTTTTGTGTTTCAATGCCAATGAATGTTTAGTATATTCAGATTCGGTTTCTGTTTCGTAAAAAGTAAAATATAAGAAAGAAAAACTTTAAATTGTGCTAGTTCAACTAATATTTATTTAGTTTTAAATACGCTAACGATACTTGTCATTTCTTTTCGGGTATATTAATCCAGAAGTCCTTCTTCTCCTGACCAATCAATGGAAGAATTACTTTCAATAGAGCCTTTTTTCTTTCAGCTTCGATTCCACTTGGTTCCTTTTGAATCAAGAGAGTGTTCTCAAGGTTGAAAATGATATCAGTTATTAATCTCATGTTCTTTTTGGTAAGCAGCAAACATGTTTCCAAATGACTATCATCTTCGACTGCATCACTGTAATGTAAATCGTAAAATCCTTTTTGGATAACCACACGCATTATTTTATCCATATACGGGCGGGGACGACACTTATTCAGCAAATACGGGGTTGTTGTGAATTCTGGTTTGAAGAAGTGTTGAGTTTGCATTTCAAGTACCTCGACACATTTTTTGGCACTCTTTACAACGTCTCTGAAATCGTTGAATGTGATGGGTGGGTTTTTGCGCATCCTTCCTTCCACTGCAGCGTGAAAGCTATCAGCGGACATAAACGTGTGTCCACTTTCAAAAAACTTTAGCACCAATTCCTCCACCTGAGTTGATTTTGAATTGATCAAAATAATCAAATGAAGGAAAAGGTTCCAATTTTTATTTTGCGAGGAACAGTTGTCTAGCCATATAGTTACGCGCTTCATGTCACCAAATTGACATAGAACACGATGGAAACAGCTTATCAAATCAGTCGCTGAACGTCCACTTATTGCTTCTTGCCAGACACAAGCAATTGTGGGAAATTTCTTCGAGTACCGTAAACCGGGGTGACATTGATCACTTTTCGAAGTAATCATTGCATATTTTTAGACGCAACACATTTTTTTCAAGTTTAATATTTTTAAACCATGTACTGATGTAAGGAGAACAAGATTGGATGGTTTTACCTAAAATTGTCCGCTTACAGCTATTTTTCCAAAAATGATTTCAAATTGATGTCCGTTTTCGTATTCCGGGGTGACTTTGATAACCTGCATGTTCACCCACATTAATTTATTGATGTCAATGTTTTTCATTCAAATGTTTGTTTAAACTAATTCTGAAAAGATGCTCATTGTTAAATAGATGTTAATTGGTATTATACAAAGTATTTAATGTACTGTAAAATTCGAGTAACCAAAATTCGTATAATTTGTGTCCAACTAGAATAAAAGATTGTGAAAACCTTTGAAACTGCTAAAATTGTTTTATTTCGGTGCTTTATCAATGTACAAAATGTTTCATCCATTTTAACACGTTGGGATATTGAACAATAAAAAAAGTTGCAAGTTTTAGCTTAAAAAAATTTGAAATAATTGCCAACTAGTTTCACAAAAAATTGTATTTAAAATAAACAAACTCTTAAAAGTAAATTTGGTACATCCCACTCTAAAGGAAAATAAAATCTCGCTTGTAATTTATTACTCTTGCTCAAATCTGAGATTTATTTGTTTCATAAAAAATAAACACTTTTTGAAGCTTCGTAAAAATAAGGTAAAGTCAAATTTCGGTTTTTTGTAGTTTTTGTACCTAAAAACCGAACAAAATACTCAAAAAGTATAACAAACCAGTATTTCATAAGTTTAGAGTAAAAATCATTTCAAACTAAAATGATTCGGTGGACTATTCTGGTTTAATAAGCGATCTACGAAAAAAGTTTCGAGTGATCAAAGTCACCCCGATGATCAAAGTCACCCCGGTTTACGGTATTGTCCGACAGGCGCAAATGACTCATTGTAAGCCAATAGTCTTTGAGAAAACACTATTGTCTTGAGACCTTCCAGCAGAGGTAACTGAATAACCTTTGATTAAATTCGTGTTATCAGAACTCTGAACAAAAATTGATCTTAGTTACCTTTTGCAGATCTGCCGACAGAACTATGTGTCCCGGTTTTATAGACTCGCCGTCAGCTCTATATGCAGCCCTGGAAGTTTTGGCAAAATTCAGATGCTTGTGATAGTTATCACAAATCGAACACGTGCCGACCGGATTCGTTGAGGATTCATGCTTCACCTCTTTTTCATGTTGCTCCTTATAAACGCAGGTTTCGCACTGCTCACGACCGAGTTTGACGAGCGATATGTACATCCGTTTGAGCACACGGCAGTAAAACTCATAACTGACTTTCAATCGTTCGGTGTGCATGAAGCTTAGGTGCATCGCTTTCTCCGTCAAATCGGATGGCAAGTAAAGTCTGTTGGGAGCATGCTCCCTCGATAATGCGACACAGTGGGATTGCACGATAATATGTGACGCTTAACGGCGTCACGCTTGATTGTGCTCCGAGCATCACGACCACGCTTAAAGGAATTTGACTCCAGATTGATGCGACGATAGATTATATTCCTGAATTGAATACAATTTTCAGAACAGGCCAAATTATTATCAAAATAGATCTTACCCGCACTCGTGTGAATACCCAAGAGTGTTCAAATAAAATTTACGGCACACTGGTATCAGATCTCCGGCCGCCGTTTTTGCGTTGAATTTGTACCTGTAGAGCTGCTTTGGACGGCTATCAACAGAAAAACGGGTTTTCTTCCTTCTTTGAATCGGAGTTACTTACACCGTTTCCCGTATATGCGAGTCCTGCTCACTAGCAGTCACGCTCCAGAACTTTTCGTGTTCCTTGACTCTTTCGTCTTTCGACACAAATGCTCCACAGTCTTTTTACATCCACAGTTGCCCACCTTAGCCGCATGGCTCGTTCGCCGTTTTTTGGCAGAAAGCTCAGCTTGCAATTGTTTTTTCGTCCTTTTTTGCGTGCAAGTATTTTTCCGTGTCTCATCCTCCGAATCCGAAATATTCCATTGGGAAGAATTAGATGTCTCGGCCTTAGTGGGAATTTCACTGCTTTGAAATTAGGAATAGTTTCGAATATTGATGAATTTAATTAAACATCTCTGTAGAACGTACCTTCCAGTGGCCTCTACAGTGTAATCCTTTATTAATCCGTTTCCGGGTGTTTCCTCGTCGGAAAATTGGTCGCTTTCATAGGAAGCGATTAGTTCCAAACCGGACATCTCGAAGCACACAAAAATGTAAACACCTGTACTTGTCACGAAGCAAGTCAATATTTGCACTGCAACGCAGTAAGCTATGGGACTGGTGTGCGGTCATATTCATGAAGTAGATGTAAAATGACCACATAAGAGTCCCATTAAGATTTATTCACAATAAATGCATCAAAAAGAGGTTTGTTTAATTGTAAAGGAGATAAACAAATCAATATTAATGCGTTTCAGTTGTTCGACTCGAAAATTTCAACTGCATGGGCTTCATATTTGAAATATAGCGAAAACGTATTGCAAACTTTATCGCTCGTTTTCTCAGCTTCATGAAAATGCAAACGGGACTGATATGCGGTCATGGGCAGTTTACAAGTCTGAAGAAATGGTGTGGTTTTCAAATTACTCGTGTTTTTAGCTTAACAAAATAAAGATTAGAATAATGCTTTTCAATGCAAAACATTTGATTTGGGATGCCCGTGACCATCAGTCGATTTTTTGGATTTCCTCTTGAGCTGCCGTCGTTCTATTGCAAGCATCGTCAAGTGAATGAAAATTTCTTCGACTTCGAATTAAACATCATATGGCAACACATTTTAATCAATTTTGTGTTTGATGTTACCGAACCTATATCTAACATTAGTCGATAGTTGTTTCAATATAAGGCCATTACAAATATTTTTTAAAAATTATGTCACCCCCCCCTTCAAAATCGCTGAAAAAAATCAGGGGGCAAATAATTTTTTTAAATTAACCAGAATTCAAAAAATTATCACGTTTTATAGAACAACAATAGCTTCCATAGAGTTTTGCTTTTCGTAACTGAAAACTATTATGGTAGTTTTAGAAATTACCATCCCATGATAATTTTTATTTTGACCATTCTCGGGTAAATGTGAAGTTTAAATGAGATTATCGATCCAGTCCAACACCAAATGAAACGTTTGCTGGTCGCGGAAGGAAGGACCCATCTGTGTATTATCAAACAAACATCCCGAGCAGAGTCTGATAACAAATTGAGAACTAAACTTGATGTTGTGATGTAGTAGGGAATGATTGCTCAGGTTGTTATCCTTTGGTCGTTTTAACGGTTAAAAGATCAAAATCGAAAGCAGAAAAATTACACTATGACATCAAACAGAAAACTATTCATGCTATCAATGAAAGCAAATTGAAAACTCATTGAGATGGTGAAATATTTCATTGATAACAAAATAAGTAATCAATTTGATGAAATAGAAACAAACATTTTTTTCTAAAAATGTAAGCACATCAAAATGAGATCAAAATATGATGTTATATCTGAAAAAGTTTAAACTGATATCAAAATAAGATTTCAATTTGATGCTTGATATCAAAATATGTTGTCTATTTGCTGTAATTTTGATGTTGGACTTTGCTCGGGATCTCATGGAAAGGCTAATACAGACCGACTTCTGAATCGATTCCATTTTAAACGCAACAGTCGATAGAGACATAATCGATCGTTGCATTCGAAAATAATTTCGATAAGGAAACAATCTGAATTCAAATCAAACTCCTGGAGATTTATATGTGGATCAATATTCAATATACATGAGCTTTACCGAAAGGTTTTTGACATTTAAAAATTTCATATGGGATCGTAGTATTCATACCGTATATCCGCAGCCATATGTGCGATTCTTATGAACTAGATCAGATCAAAATCTGCTACTAAACCTTCCATTTAAGGCTAAGCTTGTGAAAATCGAATAAGCCGTTTTCCAAGAACTCGAAGAGACATTAATTCTGAAATATTCCAAGAACCAGAAACATGCGAAATTTTCGAGATAGACGCTGGAATCAAAAGAACTTTATCTGGCCATCAGCGATCAAGAATGCTCAAGCAAAACTAAATATAGATCTTACAAATAATGGTATCATCGGCACTTACCGCAGGAAGAACCGGGAATCCATTATCGATGTCAATTTTTGTAGCCTTGGAGTAACCGGAAAGATGGACTGAAAAGTGTGCGAGGATATATCCACAGCGACCACCAAGCGATTTGGTACAGCATTGATAACAGGACTATGAACTACACATGAATATGAATATGTAGGAGATAAATAAACGAGTGAAGATGGAAAACAGCGATTTTTCACAGGAACGTGTCCGTCGAAGAACTTGAATTTCAGGGTATCCTCTTCAACCTAAATGCGAACGAGTTCACGGCACTACTAACAAAGGCGTGTAATGCGACCATACCAAGGGATGGGAAACTGAGAAACGGTCGCCGGGTGCAATACGACGATTATCGATCTACGTATAAGTTGCCTCCGAGCTTGGAGAAGAAGTCGGAGATCACTTCGGTTTCTCATCTCGCTCAGTTCAGAAGCTAGAAATCGCTCCGCTGCAATAGCAGGGCAAGTAATCAAATTTATCCGCGCGACGCTTGGCAAAAACTGTTTCCTTCTGCCTAATGTGTGATACGTGAACAAACAATGAGTGATAATGCCAAGCAAAAGTATATCACGATGCGGGCAAACTGTGTTGCTGTTGACTACACGAAATATCCGGTAATACCATCAATTCATGAAGGGGAGCAAATGTTGAAGGTGAACTTGAAGTTCAACGTAGCTTGCGGTACTTTATGCGGTGCAATTCCACCATTTACGTCATGCGGTACTGAATATGTTAAAAAATATTAGTTAGAATCATTCGCCTCCCAGAACAACATGAAACACATCATCGAATGTAATAACATTTTATACAGTATCCCAACGTATATAGATGTTGACAGCATTGAAATAAAGATACATGACCTGGCACCACGTACTAGTTCCTTCGCTATCAAACAAATCCTGTCAAAATACGGAGAGGTGAATAGTGTTAAGGAAGATACTTGGAGGAACTTCTTCCCAAGACTCCGCAACGGCGTTCGTGTGGTGAGAATGCGTCCGACAAAACCTATTCCCTCTTACTTGACTTTCACATGCAAATCACCTCATGGTGTTGAATATTCTCAACGAACACTAGTCACGCACCCAGGACAGATTCCTACCTGTCAATATTGTGATCATCCGCTACACCACGGGAAACCTTGCGCAGAGACTGCTAAAGAAATTCCACCTGATACGACCAAAGCCGGTATACAATCATCGTATGTTAAACCACAACCAGTTGGTAAACCAACGACTGCAGACCGGACATTCACAAACACCAGCTCAACAACGATCGGCCCCAGTACCACTAAACCAACTGCCATTACCAACATCGAAGTAACAACGATTACAGCAAATGTTTCCAAACCAACAACCAACACCACCAATAAGGAATCTAATACCGATGAAGAAGGATTTACAATAGCGACCCGTAAGCACAAACAACAAATAAGAACATCCGACGATGAGCAAGATGAATGCAGTACCGATGATGACATGGACGTAAACGAAAACGCGAGAGAAGACGGACCAAATGACCCCCAAGGTGCGCTCCACGGCTCAGTTGTGCTCACGCATTGTGCCGTGTCAAATATATTTAAAATTAAAAAAAGAAGTCAGAAAGCTCGAGGGAAGCGAGCTGCAAGAACCGCTCTCAACAAAGCAGTCAAGCTGTACAAGAAAGCCTTGCCACAAAGCCAACGCGAATTTCCTTAGGAGAGACCTACAAAGTTGGCATAACAAAGATAAAAGGCTCAGTTGCACCACCTGAAAGGTGCCCGGAAAAGATGGAGGTCACCATCGAAAGGTTTTCCCCCACAACATGAAGCTATTTACGCTGTACAGTGAGGAGGATGATCACAAAAATGAAGATCGATTTACCAACAAACAGCTTATCGAGATGGCGAAAGCCATAAAAGTGAAGCGATACATAAGAGCCCGGATATGTTCAAAACGATCCGATAATTGGAAGCGACAAAAGCTGATGTTGCTTCCGATGCCGGGACAACATGGAAATCTTTCAGCGTAGTCAATATATCCCTTGGTAATGTTAGAGAGAAGGAGTAATCCTGAACAAGCTAACGAAGTACGCGGACCGTGAGAACGGCATCTCATGTAATTCGGCTTCCTTATAGGCAGGTCTACAGTGAAATCCATCCAAACGGTTGTGGGAGCTGTGGAGACAGCAGAGATAAGGATATCTTTTTTGCGTGGTGGTTCCCTTAGGTGTGAAGAATGCTTCAATAGTACTAGGTGGGAAGCAATCGCCCATTCGCTGTACAGCATGAGTAACTCTGCAGGATATTATAGAGCTACTTTCAGTACCGAACACTGATCTACGAGACAGACAAGGGGGAATCACAACTACAACTGACGTTCCTCAACTCGACGCTGTGGAACGCAGTGTACGATGGAGTATTGAAGCTGAACCTTCCCAGAGATATAACGATTTTCGGCTTCACGGATGATGTGGTGTTCCAAGTAATCGAACAATCGCTAGAAGAGGAGACACTCGACACGGAGACGATTGCCCATCATAAAACAGAGTTAGTGATGACTAGCAGCCGAAAGACAGCGCGGTCGGAAAATATATCATCGACTTGAACTTTTAAAGTTACGATGATTATGTTAAGGGGAAGGCTGTGAGAGCAACCACAGCTTTGCTTGAGGCGCCAGTGTACTGGGCACTACGAACCAGCGGAAATCGCTGGACCGAAGCATGTGAGTAGACTAGTTTCACCGTCAGGGACAAGATCGAGTAGGTCGAGTGAAGCACCAGCGGTGGGTCGTCGAGTTTTCAACGAACCGGAAGCAGCGAACCAGAAGCTACGCTCCATCCGGTATCGCCGAACCGTCCTCGCCAAGTACTGGTTGGCCCTTTGAGTAGGATTTATGGACTATGCGAGTAGATTGCGACAAAACTGGGAGCTAAATGACTCGCGCAACAGGCATCGGTATCGGGAGAACCTCCGACGAGGAATTGAGATGGCTCGCGAAAACAGGAACTAAATGGTTCACAGAAACGGGTGCCAAATGGCTAATGGAAGTTCACCACTGCGATTAGCCGGATATGTGTTCGGAGCTAAACCGCTCTAATGTATCATTTTGTCTTAAGACTGAATCAGCCTCCCCACGATATAACGCTTCGATTTAGTCTCGTGGAACAAAAGGAAGGAAGAAAAGTGAGGACTGTTAGTAGTGGTTATGCACAAAAGTGAGTCCCACCTAGGGCCAATGCAGTTTTGAAGCTATTTAACCATACTATAAAACATACAGACATTTTCAGATATCGACGAACTGAATCTAGTGGTATATGACACTCGACAGTCCGGGTGTAGCTTAAAAAGTCGAGTTTCAGAGTGATTGCACAGTCTTCCTTATATGAAAAACCTTTGACCGATTTTCATGCCTTGTGTGTACAGTCGGACCGACTGTACACACAAGGCATGAAGGACCTTGTGCCGCCACAACGAAACGAAAACTATTCAAGCAACCAAAAGTTAATACCTTAATGTACTCTTAAATGTTTACATTAAGTTCAAAGAGAACTTTCAAGCTTTTATTGGGAATTTAGAAATTGCACTGTTCGGAAAATTATTTAAAACGAAAACTTTAGCATCCCTTTCCTATGTGAACTTTTGATTGATTCAGTAATGTTTGCTTGAATTTTTCTAGTAAAACAAATAGCTCAACCCCGCTATACCAAATCACCCTGCGGAAACGTCCACGAGAACAATCGAAAGAAAATGTAAAAAGAAAAAAAAATTGTGTTTATTAAAATAAATATTTATTTTTTGTTTGCCCCCCCCTTCAGAAAAAAATTTGTACTTGGACATAATTTTTAAAAAAGATTTGTAATGGCCTAATTTAATGAAAGAATTTCTCGCACCACAGCACTTTTCTCAAGATTTTTCAAATTATAGTAATGATTATATTTATTATTATTATTATTATTAATAGTAGTAGTTGCATTATATTTATATTTACAGTTATGTTTTTAAATATTTTGGGTGTTTCGCAGACTATTTGAATCGCAGACTTTTGAATATTATAATTTATTCCACTATATTCCTCACTTTGCTGATCTTCTCTACACTTAAGGACATTCTACATGCGAGCTACAACATAGCTGCTACGCCGCACACACCCCTCTCCCCTGCCTAACCATGTATCTGACATAAGCAAATATAAAAATACGTTTTTCAACACACTAACCTTGCTGGTGTGCCACGAAACTGCTACTTAAGGAAGCTAAAACATTTTCCTATACAATAAATCCGAGTATTTGACGGAATGCTATCTGTAGCTCCTTTTTTGTGCGAAAATATCACCCCTCTTCACTTGGGGTTTCTTTTCTTTTTTTCTTCTCGTTTTCATTGCACTTTTTCAAAGGCACTTTATTCACACACCACTGCAAAAACACTCGCGAAACTTTAATCGTTTACTAACAAAACTTCAAATTTTGTGCCAATGTGCAGATGACCAAAGGAAAATGTTCGGAAACTCTCATTTGTGCGTTTGAATTTTCCCTTCAGATTTCAGTTTTTTCTCAATGTAAACAAGCGAGTCGGTGCCTAGCAACGTGGCTTCCACATATCTTCACCTTAACAGTGAGTTGTATAAAAAAATTATCGTTGTATCGAGATGGTTTCTGATTGTTGCCTCGTTCTTGTAAAACTCTCGTTGTAAAGTTATCATCAGATTGCGAATGCGGAGAAGTTTGTTTCGTGTTTTCAGTATTCTCTTGTAAACATATGATTCTTCTTCAATTCTAGACTGAACATTGTCCATTGGATTCGGATTCTGATGATTGAACGGAGCATACCTGAAGTCTTGAACGTTTCTGGAATACTGCACACCTCCACTGTTCATCATGGCAACCCTTCTCTTGCAATTGCTTTAACTCGTTCCGACGAGAATGTTGGATCAATTATGAACTTTTTAGCTGGGTCATGAACACGGTATCTCCGATGCCAATATCGCTCTCTTTTGGCCTTTCGATCCGGAATCCTGGGGTGGCATTACGCATCTCGATTCGATGAAAATTCTATCGAATCGACCTTGTTTCGCATTATGTATTTCGAACCGAGCTCGAAAGTAAAATTTCGTTAGAGTTCGCTCGGAGACGTACTAGATTATCGAGAAGTGCTGGCATTATGGAACCAAAACAATCGAACTCGAAAGCGACTCCACTCGAACGTATTTGCTCGATAAATTTATTGCTGTCGACTCTCGTTCGAGATTATGAATTGTGTATTTATTTCATGCCATTCTTTAAATTGGTTAACAATCGAAATACTTATAAAATTACCAAAAGGTGTAAAAAGTTCCCACGAACTTTGAGTTTCTTTATGTTATATCTATTTTCACCATCGGAAACATACTTTTTTTTGTAAAAAGTAATACTAAATATTGATAATAAATTATCCTACACCAGGTAATAACAAAAAGTGTTAAAACAAATCGATGGAACAAAGTGAAGACACCTTGACTTCACTAATCACTATTTGATAGATGAATGAAATTACAATCATTCTTGACTTCAAAGTGGTGATTCACAAAATTTTATATTCTTATTGATACGTATGTTCCTGGCTGTACCTTAATTGTTTTCAATATCACATCCTTGCATTTAATGCCATAATGTACGTTTCATACACCAACGGATTTAAACAGAATTATATGTTGTATCATATTTGTATTAAATGCATGAAAATACATAATATTCTCTTAGATAGCAAAGAACATTGAATAAAATTGAATTACTAACAAATTTGAATGCCGACCGATTAAAAATTATGCCATCTACAATTTCTGGAAGCAGTAAATTTTATAATCTTCATTTTGATTGTGTTCTCCCTACCTTTAGTTGAGTGCTATGTCTTTAACAAAATAATTAACTAACAAGTACACGAAAAACTCCGCAAACACAAAAACTTTTGTCTTGACTATTTCAACTAAAAATGGCTATTTCAACTAACTAGTTTTTTGATTTTTGCGTCATCAATTACTGAAAAAATTGTGGCTCAGTTTCCTGAAAACACCCTGAAAGCAAAAATTTTAATACAAAATTAGCCATTTTTTACTAAAAGGGCTATGATTATTTTCCAAAATTTTTGTAGCTAATATAGCGGCTTCGAAGTTGTGTTGTTTTAAACAATTATTTTTGGTGTGTCAACTTAGTTATTATATATGTTATTTAATCTAAGTACAAATTATGAACATGTTTGGGTCAATTTATTTACCACTGGCACTATTTTTATTCTGTTATTTTAACGCTCATCGAAAAAAAAAACAAAACAAACTGCAATTTTGTTTGCACTGAAAAAAATTCTTAAGTGGAATGAAAATTATCATACGATGAACGAAATCATTACTCGTTTTCTGCAACGATGCATTTTCGTGCATTGTAAATAACTTGTTTCGTTTATTTCACGAACTGAAAAAATGTCATCTTGATGAACGAAAAGTTGTGTAATTTTACATATTTAATGTACGGGTCATTCCACGTCAGATTTACAACCACAATTATAATTCCTACCAAAAAAAATTCTTGCGTTCTTAGCACAAAATCATTGACAATTTTTTTTTTGTGGTTGAATACGATAGGTTTTTTTCAAGTTATGACTCATAATGTTATGAGATAAATTTTCAATTAAGGGGGTTTTTTACTAATTTTAAATAAAAATTACTATTTTTCATGAAAAATTTCGCCTTTTTATGAGTAAACACCCTCTTAAATGAAAAGTTATTTAAAAAACTCAACGTAGGGGTTAGGTATTTTTAACATAATATGTGTATGCAAAGTTTGAAAGAAATCGGTTAAGAAGTTTTTGAACGGTAGGTAACACAACAAATCATGTTTTTTCCAGAGACGTTCTACAAAAAGTTTCATCACCGAATCGTTTGTCGATATTTTTGCACATAAAAATTACAGAATATTTTTGAATCATACTGAAAATTTCTCTCTTCCGCCTGTACCGTACACCATCGATAAATTGATGCAACTTCAAGCTGACACGAAACATCTCTGTCGACTGAGCCAACAAATACTGGACCTAGAGCACAAACATCACATGCGTAACGCGGTGTGTTGCCGATCCGCATCTGAACCGTACTACGAAATCGTCTGGAGGAACCTCTGCCTGCTTAAGAAGGACCCGGCGTTCCATCTCGCGGTGCCTGAAACTGATAGGTTATATTTTTCTCCCTCCCCGTCCTCTTTGTCCACCCTCCCTCCCATGACTCTGATACTCAAAATATCATTCCCACCCCTGAACATCATCTCAGGCATATTTGCCCTCCCTGTCTCTTCTAGTTCTAATTGTTAAACAACATAAACTCATTAAGAAATACTCAACTGTACTACTACTCATAAAAATAGTTCTAATTATTCTCTGCTAATCTTAATAAAATTCAAGTACTCACTCTAATTATTCTTAGTTTTAAGATGGTTGCAATATTGTCCCTCCTAATTAACAGTTGTTTGCTCCAATCTAAATCTTCTAAAAATAGCAAACCTTATTGCGATAAATTTAGAGTACTAAATAACCACCCCAAATCTTATGAAAATTTATAACGTAGTTTTCGTATTTATTACATAGCTGTAAAATCACCTTAGTTTCATTACAAACAAAACAAGGTGTGATTTCCTAGTTTTAATAAATTTAAAATGTAAAAAGTGGCACCTTTAAACTAACGCAAAAGTGCTTTATCAAATAAACGAATTGAATAAAAAAACGGCCTTAGCCTCAATTGAGACAGCATGCTCCAAAATCGTTGTTTTAGCTTAATGTGGCGTTGTACTACTATTCCAAAATCGTATAGGAGTAGTATGCGGCTGATTTGGTGGATTTTGTGCCGAAAGACATAAATATCCACCAAACTGTCCTGAACTCCGTCCTATCAAAACCAATTGCGCCATCATGAAGCGCGAACTACGAAAAACCAAAGGAGTTGCGAAGGATGAAAAGGAAAGGAAAAAAAAGCTGTTTTCATCCACCTAGCGGTGCAATTGTGCCTTTCTTAATCATGAACACTAGGATTTCATGGTTGGTTATGCTAATTATAAATTGTCTATTGTATATATTACATTTTTATTATACATGGCATGACAACTATATACAAGAAAAAGCAAGTCGAAAATTTGAACCCCCCCCCCCCCCTAACCAAAATTTATTTAATTGGAAAAAAAAATTATTGGCGATGACCAGTTTAATTTAAAAATATATTAAACATTTAATATTTAAACAATAATTATAGAAGTTTATTATCTGATCATTATATTGAGAACTTAATGTTTTAAATACAATGGGGTCTTTTGGTAACTTGTGGCAATGGGATCTTGTAACTGATCTCAAAATCTTATAGGTGACAAATCATGTCAATATCAAATAAAATACCTGCATGAAAACATCCACCTAGAAACTGATTGAAAATCACGTTCTCCGTTGGCATGTAGTAGGTCAGGATCAGTTTTTATGAGCATTTGATTATCTTTTGTACTATACATTATTTGAATAGCCACTATGTAGGATTGGAAATGATGAAAATTAAAAATATTGTCAAGTTAGTGAACAGACCTCGCTCTTATTATCACACCTTGCCGTAGCCCTTTCCGAGTTTCAGATCTATTGTCTTTTGTATGGAAATCCGTATTTGGGCATTATATGCTAATTTTATCAACTAACTCGCTTGCTCACGGTGATGTAAGAATTTGGGAGAACACCTTCAGCAGTGTGATTCCTCGGTAACTAGTTGCAGTAATCCCTCTCGTCGCTATTTCGATGTTCTTCATTATATACTTATCGATCGACTCACACCAAGTCGTGGAAAGGTCTCCATTAGTATCTCTTCATATGTCGGCCTATGGTACATAGCTTTTGCTCGAGCGATTTACCTACTCGTAGAAATTTCGTAACTCTGTACAGATGCTCCATCGCCTCGGTATCCCGATCTTCCTGTAGGTTATTTCCGAATCTACCTTCGCACTGCGGAAGGTGCGAACATTTGTGATATCGGAGAAGAAATTTCCGTTCATTAGAACGTGGTCGATTTGGCTCCCAGTTTGTTTATCAGGTGATCTCAAGGATGGCGTTCATGTCGCTGATGAGAAGCTTCACATTCTGCCGCGGGCTCCAAATTCGCGTAAAATGCATCTTCACGGGTATCGCTTTAAGAGGGCAGTGCTCGTTGACGACGCTGTAGTTGTAGAAATGGCCTTTGATCCACACAAATCCTTTCACTGATCGTCTATTACTTGATTACGCGTTGGTGCATCTTGCTCACTACTACGAAACAGATTCCCAACTCGTTTGCTGTGCTATCGTTCTAGTAAAATGTAACCGCTTAATGCCCGCTTTTCGACACATTCTATCCCGCCAAGCAAAGTTCCTACACGGCTTTGAAATTGCAAGTTTTCAGCTCATCGTGTAGGTTTCAAAGCTATTTGGCATCAAAAATATAAATTCTACTTTTGAGCTTTAGTCTACTGCCTGTTTTGAAAATTTTCCAGTTTCGGCTTGTATATGGGAATTTCATATGTATTGCGAAACAATATAACCGATCCGTAGAAAATTTTACAGCAGTCGTTGATGATAATATACCTTTCATTTGAAACTAAGTTGATGAAAATTGGTTTATCGATCACCGAGAAATAGTTGTGAATTTATGTTTTGAAAAATGGTCATTTTTCTCGAGAATGCCAGAACCGTCTATGGGGTTTACAAATTTGAAAATTGTGCACCTTTTAATTGCTGAATGCGTTGAAAGGGATTTTCGGTGTGATCGTACTCATCACCCTATAATTCGGGAACCGGAAATCGGATACACAAAAAAATTAATAGCAGCCTATGGGATCGTTGCACCTCTCAATGAAGACTAAGTTTGTGAAAATCAGTTCAGGCAATTTTGAGAAACTGATGTGGACAAACTATAACTAGATTTTCTATGTAACTGTACGTTACAATTCGTAACTCCGGTACCGGAAATCGGAATTAAATGAAATTCAATAGCAGCCGATGGGAATCTTGTATCTTCAATTCGCGACTAAGATTGTGAAAATCGGTACAGCCATCTCCGAGAAAACGATGTGGATATTTTGTATCTGCACATACACACACATACATATACACATACATACACACACAGCCATTTGCCGATCTCGACGAACTGAATCTAACTGACAGTCGGCCCTCCGGGTCTCGGTTATAAAGTCGGTTTTGGGAGCAATTGCATAACCTTTCTATATGAGAAAGACAAAAATATATCAGATGCTTACAAAGGACTTTCGTTTATTCAACTTTTAATCTTGAAGGTTGACTACTTTTTCGGGTGAGAATTTTCTAAGCGATTCTTATGCTGAAGGACCTCTGTCCGATTTTTACGCTTGATTTTTATATTCGATTTAGGGTTGCCACCCCTCCGGGTTTGACCCGGAGACTCCGGTTTTCGGGAGGGATCTCCGGGCCTCCGGATTTTACATCAATTTCTCCGGGTTTGGTGGGAAGAAGCATAGTTTCATTTTTTTGAAATTAATTGATTCTTTACAAAATATTTAAAAAGTCTAAGTTAACTATTACTCTGGTTCAGATTTATTTTGCCAGACTAACCCTTCGTTTCAAGGTGGCGAAGATAAGTTCTCCAAATATGGCTGATTTATTTCACAGAGCAATGAGAATGTAAATCAAATCAAACCTACTACAAATTAAGGATAGTAATATTTCGCTATATGCTACAATTGAAATATAGCATCCTACTAAGTCACTCAAAATAGTGTAAAAAGTTATTTTGCTGCAATTTTACCAAATCACTTTACTGTTAGTGGTGTTTATCACCAGCGGCACCAAGGTATGGCAGATTTGTTCTAATACAACTGACTAGGTCAACATCAAACGAGTTCTTCCCGTGTTGTTGCTACTCCTGCAGCGACCCTTAACTGTTGGCTAGGGAGGTGAGTTTTGCCCCTTTGTTGCGACCTCTGGTGATGAATAACCGACACCACATAGTGCTTCCCATGTGATGCCGCAGCCCTGCCTGCCTTGCTCTCCTTTTCCTGTTAGTTATGGAGGAGAGCAATGCTCGTTCAACTTATCCCCCACAGCGAGAGTAGCTGGTGCTTTTGTAGTCTTGACACTTAGTCGGGGAAGTGAAATACTACACCATATTAAAACGACAAAACCATTCTCAAACGTGAAAAATTTACAGCTTTACTGTAACGTAGTAATAAAAAGCGATTAAAGTGCTCTAAACAGCAGAGCAATCAGTTTGGTTCCAATTTCCGTCTAGTTCCACTCAAAATCCACCACCCCCAGATCAGTGAAAATCTCCGGGTCAAAGCCTCTCCAGAGGTGGCAACCCTAATTCGATTTTTACATTCTAACATATTTTCAATGGGTTTTGCAAAGCATCCTTGTGACTTTTATTTTCGGTCGTTTGAATACAAATGCTAGGTTTAAAAAAAAACATTAAATGAACCTCATAAAATCGATAAAACGAAAAGAACCCATGTTAAAGCGGTTAAAGACCAAAAATAAAAACCCGGGGAGTTGGAATTTTTCCCAGCGGTACATCACTGCATATAACCGATCCGTATGAAATTTTATAAATATCTATGGCGATTATTTTGTTTATTGTTTATTTTGTTTAATACATCAACAGGCATATCAAAGCCTCAATGATGTTGGCCTAAATACTAATCTTATTTCTAATAATCAAGTCGCACATAAAAACAATAATCATACAATAATTACAAACAAAGAATAAAAAGGTGAAGTGTTGTTAACGAAATGGTTAAACAATCTGGAGAAACGTATACGCAGAGTATGTCGAGAAACGTTGAAATCAAATGCTGAAGCTACCTGGTTGAAAATTCGTTGCAGACCAGTGATGGCTCCATACATACTATAATTTGTGCGTCGGAATGGCAACCGGAACATATTGTTGTTACGTAGTGCTCGAGGTGCGACGTTTATGTTGATGTGTTCCAAAATAGCTGGGGCATCTATACGGCCTTGCAGAGTGTCAGCGATGAACAAAGCTCTTGCGGTATTCCTTCGAACATGTAGAGGCTCTAGTTGAATCAGCTGACATCGGTTTTCATAGCTAGGTAGTCGGACAGGATCTCTCCATGGAAATCTACGGAGCGCGAAACGTAAAAAGCGTCGCTGCACACTTTCAATTCTTTCAACACCGTTATTATAGTTCGGGCTCCACACTTCAGGATAATATTCTAGAATTGATCGGGATAAAGCGTAGTACAGCGATTTGAGATAATAAACATCCGTAAAGTTTTTGGCTATCCTGAATATGCATCCCAGTGCTTGAGACGCTTTACCAACTGCATAGGAGACGTGTTGTTTAAACGTGAGAATCCAGAATCACTCACAGATCCTTCACGTGACTGACACGATTTCTGTCTCTAGTAGACGGTAGTTAAAATAAATCGAATCCTTCTTCCGTAAAAAAGATATTACCGAGCACTTCTTCGGGTTTACATACATGCGGTTCTTATTGCACCAATCAGCAAGGACTTGAAGCTGCTGTTGGAGAACTCTGCAATCTTCAATTGAACGAATTAGGCGAAAAATCTTGAGGTCATCGGCGAAGGATAATCGTGGAGTCTTCAAAATTAGATGTACATCATTGAAGTATATCAGAAACATCAACGGTCCCAAGTGGCTTCCTTGATGTATTCCAGATGTAGAAGAGAATGTAGGGGCCTGGCATTCTCCTATGACAACCGCTATCTCTCGGTCAGTGAGGTAGGATCGAAACCATTGCAAAATAATACCATTAATTCCAAATCTCTCCATTTTTGCTATTGCGATATCGTAATTTATCTTGTCAAAAGCGGCAGATAAGTCGGTGCAAACAACGTCGGTTTGAGCGCGATGTTCCATACTCTCTGTTATGAAGGATGTTAAACATAATAGGTTAGACGCAGTTGACCGTCCAGACGTGAAGCCGTGTTGATCGTCACTTAGGTACTGCTTACAGTGAGCCTGAAGAGGTTCCATAATCACAAGCTCGAACAACTTCGAGACAGCACTCAATGAAGTTATTCCACGGTAGTTATTAACGTCTCGCTTATTTCCCTTTTTATGTACTGGGAACATGTTCGCTGATTTCCAGCAAGATGGAAAAATACCTTTGTCAATAGATGTTCGAAAGATGTGAAGAAGCGGATTAACCAAAACTTCAATTTGCCTTATCAGAAAAGCGGAGGGGAACCCGTCGGGTCCCGGATTGAAGGATGACTTAAGTCGAGAGGAAGCTCTGGTCATCGTTGCGTTGACATCGATAGCACTCAGAGTTTGACCCACAAGTGGAGCTCTGCTAGCAGCGAGTTTGATTTGCTCAATAGTTAATTCCTCATCTGTGAACACGTTCGCGAATTTTTCCGAAAAAAGTTCACATATATCTCGTGATGTGGAAGCTGTGTTACCATTGAAAGTCATAGACGACGGCAGTCCAGATTCCTTGCACTGCTCGTTCACATATTTCCAGAAACGTTTGGGATGCGACTTGAGATTACGTTGAATTTTTTGCTGATATCGATAGAAACAGTTTTGACTGGCTCGTTTGTACGCATGGACGTAATAGTCTCTGAGTGATATTGTACGATACTTGGTAAACCTCCGCAGGGCAGCTCTCTTAATAGACTTAATAGCACGACAAGTTGTGTGGATTTTTGGTGGAACTTAATTTTACATTTATATTCATGCTCCAAATATGTGCATGAAAATAAACTTAAAATAAGAAAATATTTTTTCTGTGTGGAGGGCCGGTTTATCGATGGTGAACTTTCTTCGGAACGTACCTGTCAATAACGTACGCCAGAACGTTGGAAAAAGTTTGAACTGCGGATTCGATGTCAAAATTCTTATCGGATATTGTAAGGCGGTATTGCTCGACGATTGAGTTGATACCACCAACATTCTGGTAGTATAACAGCAGCTTATCCCGTCGTTGACCAAGGCTGGAAATCGAAGAGCTTTGAGGCAAGGAAGAGCTCACAGATGCATTGTACTTGCCTGAGGTAGGTTTACGGAAGACCCCTCGTCCCAACTCCACCACAGGACCGGGACAGCTGCTGGTCGCTGGCAGGAATGGCTCGACTGTGATGGGGGGGGGACTAAGGGCTTCCTTACGACTGGCGGCAAGTGTGCGTCCCGGTGACCGAAGAGACGAGATGACGTGGGATGTATGCAACATAGCTGGACTAGGTACCTCACGTAAACAGCAGCGGTTCGCTGGAAGGAGGAGCGGCATCTGGTGCTGATACCACGCAATTAACGGTGAACTGGAATCGGGGAACATTTCAGCGCATGAATTATTTTGAATGGATGGGTACTTGCCGCAGTAGGAAGTTTGGAAGACCCTTTCTCCACTTCCGCACACAGGACCGGGACGACTGGTGAACGTTGGCTGCAGTAGCTGGGCTGTGGCGGGGGGATCGAGGGCTTCCATGATACAAGCTGCGGTGCATCCCGGTATCCCATTAACGAAATCTATCCTGCTTTGGCTGGTCGAAATTGAATTCACGAACGAATACTCCAGTGGGCCAAGTGGACGCTTTGAGTGCAGTATCCTTCAGCTCACTCGGAAGCTCAACTCGGAACGAGACGAAATTGAGTTTTGTGAGAACCGTGTCTTTTTTTACCAACAAAATTACTTTGGGTGTGTCGCTTATACCGAGGCATTCTTGGGTCAGAGCAACAATCTCCTCCACTGTATGGCTCGGGTCGAGGCGACTCAGATAGACCCAGAACTGATCGCGTTCATCAGAAACTGTTCTGATTTCTCGCTGAATGGCTCTAGTACCACAGACACCAGCTGCAGTGGCGCGAATTCTTGCATCATTCTCACGACTTCGTTTTGAAGTGGGCAGGTCCCCCCGGAAGTCGCTTCACAAACAGCCCCCTTTGATTTAAAGAGCCAGAATTAGCCGAAAAGTGAGTCTCAATGCGGATCAAGAGATTTGAGATGACCGCGTTTAGATTGTCTACTGCCTCACATAACTTGTTTGTGTCCACGACAGGAGCAGCGGAATCGGGTTGCTGCACCCATGTGTTGAAACAGCAAACACAATCGTCACACAGCCAGTAAAGATTCTTATTGAAGCTAGACATTAAGTCTAGTGCAGATCGCTGCATACCAGGAATACAAGTGCGGTGGAAAACCGATCTGCAGCGGCCTCGGCTTGTAATTTTCTCAATCCCATTAACGGGAGAATCGCATGACTTGCAACTCACACTCATGGTTGCTTTCAACCCGCCCTATGTCCTGCTTTTTCGATCTCGTCTCGCTATGCGCCAAATTGGAATGTGGGGAACACTTTCCGCTGTTCACGTGCAGGTGGCGAAATGAGCGCGTATATACCTTTAATTTGGTACTAAGTTTGATATTCCGTTGTTCCGTACTTTATTCAGTAATTTAAAACGCGCACACACACGACAAATACGCGCATAACTTCCACCTCCAGATGACAATTTTTTTACGGAGAATGGATTTTGAAGCAATACCGGAGACTGCTATCCCTCGAACAGTGAGTGATAAATGGTTGGTTTATTATTCTGAATTAGAGTAAATTTCTGCTCATTTCTTTCAACGTCAGACCTTTTCCTTCACGTTGCACAGTGGGACGATGAAAAAAGGTCTGGGATATTTGTGACGAAGCTGTTATCTATGACTCTTTGATGTAGGTATTCGTGAATGTCTTTTCATTTTTTTAACAACGAGATAGTAGTGATTTTTTTACATAAGTTGGTAAATATTCCTCAGATAAAAATAGGTTGTAAAAATTTTTGTCTGCGGCGGAGAAATCGTTTTCTAAAAGTTCTACGTCAACTTTAACAAAGAGTTTCACCACTCTAATAATGTACAAATAAAATTAAGAAGCATTCTCGAAGACATCAAAGACTCAATACTCGAAAGTTTCGTTGCGAACATCCATGTTCCTCTATTTGATTTCCTCCCACTGTGCGTCGGGACAGCAGAAAAAGTCGCGCTTGCAAGAAGATGTGCTCCAGAAACTCGGTCACATTTCCGGTCGGCATTTTCCACGCTAGAAAAGTTTCCCCATCTTTTCTCGTCTGACGGTGGACTTCATTTGATCGTTGATTCTAGGGAATGGAATTTATCTGCCACTGATTGGTTACCATGGTCATGGAAGACGGAATAATACCCCACCAGTTCAGTTATCAATCACTACCATTGCATTGTGGGCTCCTGGTCCAGTTCGTCAGTCAGCTGCAGTTGATTTAGTAGAAAATTCCCAAAACCACCAAATCATGAATCGACCGCATAGAAATGGATACCGGAATGGTTGCTCTTTTTTTGCCACACTTCCTGGGTTCTCCGATTTTGTTTGTTCGGACAAAACGAAGAGAAATATTGAAACAAGCTACCGGTAAACTGTTTCAACGTCTGAGTTGAAAGCGAATCCCAAATTGAGCGTTGCGATTTCTGCTCTCTGTGGTTGCCAAGTCGTACCAACAGGTTTTAACGTTTTTCGCTTAAAGGCTTATGAAAAAGTTTAGTTCTTTTGGTTTTCTAGCAAATGGGTAAGCCACTCTACCGGCAATGATGCTAAATGCTCAGCTTGCGTCTTTCAGCTAGGACTAATGGCGAATTTGCCCTGAAAATCCCTCCCTCCTAACACAACTAACATAAACTCAGGTGTATGCAGATTTTATTTTTACCTGTTTTAACGTGGGGGAAAAGTTTTCATCGCCTATCTCTACGAACAAATATAAAAATATTTTCACAGCAATCCAAACAATTGTTTCAAACTCCCTAAAACCTTCTCCTTGGTGCAGTCAGTGGTGGCAGTGTTCTGCATTCGAAAAACTTTGATTTAGTCAGTTTCGACTAGGACGATGTTGTTAGCATTTATAATTACGGTAATTGAAGCCCTTCGCACGTACTTCAGTTTCCAAAGGCGAAAGGCTTCACCGAGAGATCACCGAGTTGTAAAATACCTGCCAAAAACTTTCTGCTCAATCCGTACAATTGCACGTACCATCATCGGCTTAATGAAGGTAAAATTTGCTTTTGAAACTAAAACCTCCTCTACCTTGTGCCCTGCCCTGTACCGCTTTCACCCCTATTCAGTTTGAAAATAGTTGTGTTAGAGCTTTGATGAAATGATTCTTTTACTTTCGCTACGAACTGAATAGAGGGCCAGCCGGTGCCATCTCGAAGATCACGTTCCTATAGCACAGAGCACTTTGGCAAAATAATTACGCTGAATCAAACCCCGATGGGAAGTGATCGAAACAAATCAAACAAAACACGCAGCTGCTAAATGTGGTGTATGCTTTACCCATTCACTGCTTTCAGCAGAATTTTGCCCCATGCTCATAGTAATAAACGAGCTCACATCTTGCTGTGGTGTTTCGTGGCAAGTTGGATGGGGGGGGGGGTGTTTTTCCGGTTCCGTTGGTTGGTGCTCCGGCAAACGGTTGTTTGCTAGCGTTGTTAATTGAGAACGTAAACTTTCTTCATTAACGAAGGAAGCCAATACGAAGATGACTGTTGCTATCAAACGGTTCCAACGACATCGAAGAAGACATTGTACGAGGGCGGCATTTTCGCTTCGGCAGTGATTATTATTCATGTGTATAACCTATCAGGCATTGTGAGAACTTTGGTGATTTGTTTTGTTCGAGTTTTGATGTAGGACGAATAAATTTGAAACTGTTGTTGCTATTTTAAAGTTTATTTAAGGGGGTATAGGAGTTTTCGTTTCTTCGAAAAATCGACTTCCTTCTTTTTGCATATATTGAAATATGGAAGTTTCAGGGATTTTTTAAAATCCCTTCAACTATAGGTATCCCTCCTGAAGTTGGAAAAGTTTATAAATTTTGGTTTAAAGTACTGTGAACACCTTCTTTAGGTGTTAACTTTGTGTAACGAATGAGGTGTTAACGGGTCATATTGACCCCGATTTAAAACTCAGTTCTCAGTGTCTTAAACACATTTTCAACCAAATTTATATGAATTGGTACTTAAATTGTTTGTTAGAGTTTAAATTTTCAGTTTCTGGTAAATATTACCGTTTTTGATCGGGTTGGTCTGTGCGAATCGGTGCCGAATGAGGTTATGTTCGGCATCAATAGATGTATGCAGAACCATCATCATAAATCGCAGGTTTATTGAAAGAATACTAATCATAAACACAAATAAAACTAAAATGAGAATGTGTATGTTAAATTTGGACATGATACGATATTGGATGTCCCGAATTACGATTTCGATCCCGATTCCGGTGGTAGAATAGTATTTCTCATAATATTGATCAAGCGACAGTGTGGTCAGTCAATGAAACTGATCCCAAAAATTTGTACGCCCACTGGGTACCTGCTACCATGTCGTAAGAGGCGACTAACAACAGGTGGCGTCACTAAGTTGAGGTATCTCGTCGTGCCGAAGGCCGAGGTTGACTAAAGAGATTTAAAAATCTTAGTAGCGGTCGGAGTATTATTGGCTTTGTCTACGGTTAGCGAATCTCTATGGAAATGAGCATGAGCATGAACATGAGCATGATGACCGCACAATTCGTAGTTGCTACTCCGTGATTGATCAGAATAAGCGAATTTGCACAGAGAATCAACGAATGGGGCTTGCGAATAGCTATCCATTCTCAATGTGCACGTTTCGAGTGTTCTATACTTTGAAATGTCAATAACGGCGCCGGCCACGTCCTTACAGTCATCGGGGAAGGAAAGGAATGTTAGTGTAACAATCGTTGTTATGGAGACCGTGTATACCTCTGCATCTCCAAGTTTGCCACAGGAAGGAGCTTTTGTTAGTAGGGTGGGGTAAAGAGTTACACAAATTTGGATTCACCTTGATAAGTGATACGATCCATGCAGCTCTCAGAAGTGTTATCATGTGTTCTTTGTTCTGGGCAGCCGGCTGCCGAGAATTTATTATAGATTTATCGTTTGTTCAATTAATTTGGAAATTCTGGGTTTGTAAAAAAGCAGCCGACCGTTGGGAGTGTTGCGCTTGTTTAATTGAATCAAATGGCATGTTAACGATTTGTGATTCCTTTTTTCTTTTTTTCCGACGAAACACGACAGGATGACAAGCGCGCCTGTTTTTTATGCTAATTACTAGAACAAGATTAAAGACAGTAAGAACGAAAAGAAAATAATTAAATTTAAAACAACAACGTGCCTATAAAATTGAGAAAGTACAAGAAATAAAGAAGGGACTCCTGATTTAGTTCATTTTCACGTCAATAATCAAACTATAATGTCCTTATACTCATGAATATATGTTTAACAAGATAATCAATATGTACATGTACTATTCCATAGTATATGAAAGCACTCAATACAACGAAAACAATTACACTTGGCTGATGATTTAGTGGGCTAAAATAAATAAATAAATTTGACAATAATACATTTTTTCCTCGTGCCGATACGGCTGCCGCAAATTGGCAAATAGTTCTCGATTCCTCTCGCAAATTGCCAATTATCAATTATCACACATGATGAAACAGTCATCACTCCACTCAGATAAGACCATGCGTATTCCCCAAACAAACCATGACGAAAACAACCTATCTATTATATTTGCGACATAAACATGAAAGCATCCAAAGTGATTTCAAGTATACATCTACCAAGAAACTTTGCATGACGAACGACCCCCACCCCGATCCAATACGCATGCATTTTGATATTATGCCAACTACATACTGGAATTACAAGCAAGACTTCCTATTCCTGAAAAAACGAAGGAAAAAAAAACTAGTTTGCTCATTTAATACATCAATGATGATGCACGAGCATCACGACTATACCAATGAAAACCGCCACTTCGTGATCGACCAGAATAAGCAAAGCTGCACGAAGATTCAAACGTGACAACCCCTATTAAGCAGCTACTCCCTGGCCGACACTAACACCAACTGTAGTGTCATTAGAAGCCAACTGTATTCCATTAAACTCGAGAATCATATACAAACAAGGCATATAAAGCATACAAAACAGTCTGTGAGCTGTGCCAATCGGTGCCCGCGCACACGTTCAAATCAATCACATAACACAAACACAAATACAAGCACACTGGTGACCCTCCATAAGTTTTGTGGATTTTCAATAAGCATAGTGTAAGTCAAACAGATTTGACCGAGCTGAGTGCGTGTATGCCACACAATGTAGCTCATGTGTGCGCATACACATGTGTCCACGTAAAACCTAGAGCTCTTCACTGCCCATGATCGTAACTCTGATCCATAAAGATAGGAATTTCCATAGAAAACGTGACAAATATGCCGCTAGTTCACAGTTTGTTAAAAACATTATACACTCAGATGGAGAGATAGGGGGAGGGGGAAAATGCTAGCACGCTTACGAATCGCTAGCAAGATTGACAAAATTCACCTAGACCCGTACATGAATGGTTCTTTGTGTTATTATTTGTTATTTGTTGAAAAATGAATCACTTTGGTAAGAAATGAACCAGATAATGATACTTCCCTCAACGGAATTTCCTTATGGAAGCATGTATTCTCAATTCTCTTCCAGGGCCTTGTTATATTCGCTGACTGAAATGAGATATATACCACAGTAACAGTGAGAAAAAAATATATTTTTGAATGGCAGCTACACTCTACGATCTATCTGTCTCAACCACATTCAACACCACACAAAACAAGTTTTAAATACTTTTGTTATGGTTACACCTTTATATTGCATCTTGTTTTACTGGCTACCCTATTCAATCTTGCCATGTGTTTACCTTACTTTGCTTTTTGCTTTTCTTTCCTTACTTTGTACAGTTAAACAGAGACCGTCACCACGTTCACCATGCGAATAAGTTCATGCGTGTTTTTACTTCTTGTAAACCCGAATTCTACGCTCGGCTACAGCAACTTTAGATCGAAAACTAAATCAGAAAATATTAATTACTGTTCTTCTTATGGCATTTTCGCCCCTGATAGTGCACTACACCAGCGTAGTCGGTGCTACGATTATCCAAACTTAAGCGTAATCAGGGTTGCCACTATTTTCCAAAGAAAATCTGGCATTTCAACTAAAAATGTCTGGCAAAATCTGTCACTTCACTTGACAGCGACCTCAAAGTAATCGAAATTCGTCATACATTTTGGTCTTCATAGAATGTGTATAATTTGTTTTTTGTTTGGGCAAATATTACCCAGATGTCTAAAATTTGTGCGTAACAACTTCTATAATTTACAAATCCGATAGAATAAGAGGATTGACTTTTTGCTGGATGCTTAAAAAATATAAATCTGGCATAATGGTATCCCCGCTGGGGTGTAACTTAGAATTCAGAATATCTGGAAAAATCTGGCAAAATTTAAAAAATCTGGCGAAATGTCTGGTTTGAACGAATGTCTGTTCAGTTGGGAAAAATCTGGAAGATTACAGATATATCTGGAACATTGGCAACGCTGGGCGTAATCAGTCTATCTATTTTGGGCATTACAGCGGTGTAGCATAAGGCACAAACTAAAACGCCATTATCGTCTCTTTCAGTACTTCTTCACAGGCTGCATATCATCCTCACTAGTAGCAGTTTTGCGTTTACTCCATTCTCATCAATCGACAACTCACACATTCATACTGATACCGCTCCGGTCAATACAGCGGAATGAAAAAGAAACTAAGCACGGATATGTTTCCTTATTAATTCATAATTTTGTCAACAATTTATTTAAAATATGACTAGATACTTAGCTTAATCGATTGCCCTTTTGAAACACTATTCAATGCGATACTTTTGATGCTGTATTCTGTTGTTTTTAAACATCTATTCCACATACAAAGAGTCACTATAAAAAACACATCCGATACACTTTTCACTTCCATATCTTCTCCGATTTACTAAAGTTTAATGATGTGCAAAAACTCATGCAGGATTATCAAGAGTGAACAAAAAGATGATAGCTCTCAGTATATCGCTGATCGAGAATCTACAACCATATATACACATAATACTGGCACCTCAAGCAACATTCGATTCCTCGATTCCACAATGCTCTAAAAATATCTAATATTTACTGCTTGTTAATGTCGCACAATTCAACGCACCCACCGGAAGGCTAAGTAAGAAAGCGGTTAGCGAATATCTATGGAAATGGATATTTACTTCTTCGCAGTCCGTGGGATTGAAGTTATGGACATGTTCCAGGTTCCGCTTTTCTGATTAATACGAGTTTGGGTTCTTTCGGATGTTGTACAAAAATGGTGAAAGACAACCTTCGGATTCTCTGAACGATAAATTAATTTCATTAATGCAATTTGAACATACAGCACATCATCATAGTTCAGTTGTGGAAATACACAATAAATACTTATGTTCTAGCAATCTACCGTGATTTGTTTTGTTTCACGGAATCGTACACGTTATTGGAATACACATGTATTCTTGTCACGATTTGGTCCATATACAAGACTCTCTAAGTATTCTTCAGAATAGTTCTCCGTGTAAAATATCATACCCTATTCCTCAAGCTGAGCCTATTTGAGTTGCCGTTGGTCCTTACAGTTGGTGGTTGAGTGCAATCCTAAGATTCAAGCTTCATCTTCGTCTTACAGATACGATCACTAATCGACCACGACCATCACCAACTTAATACACACATGTAGCAGGTCTATTGGAAATAGAACGATTTGTGCTGATTTCTTCAGTGTTTAACCTGCCCAAATACAATAATTGTTCGTTTAGCATTGGTGCGGCGGTTGACTTATTTTTGTTTGACCCTTATCTTTTATTTTTGTTGGATGATTCGTCCACAATGAACTATGGTCCCAAAGCTGTATTTAGGAAGACAAAACTGTTTGCGCCCAAACCTTTGGTTTCAGATATATAGTATCTTCGGCAAACTTTCTTAGAACTTTCTTGCCGAATTTTTATATTAGAGTGTTCAAAGTATCAACTTTTTTGATATGTAAAATTCAGCTACATAATGTTCTACAAAGTTATAAATTAATCAAATTGAAGTAACTTTTCTGAAGAAACTATATGGCTATCTCTAATGGTTCATGTGTTATGATTTTTGCAATATTTAAGGTAGGGTGGTTCTTGAAAAATTGGTTGCTTATTAATATCTTTTTATGTGTTAATTTCTCGCAAATACTTTATTCTTGAGGTTTTGATAACTTTTGTAAATGCACATTTTTGCCTAAGCAATGAACTTTCTATCTCTTTTGTTTGCATAGTTACAGGTGATTTTCAAAACAAAAATGGTTTTTTTTCAAAGCTATTTTGGATCGATCGGAATTCTGGCTCCGGAATTACGGATTTAGGACTGCGGCCACACAGAAATTTCCTATATAAACTATAGGAAAAATTAAAAATAGAATTTTTATTTTTGTGGCTAAATGTCTTTAAGGTGCATGAAACGTCGAGATTTGATGCAGACTCGAAAAAAAATTGACGAAAATTCACTTTTTTGGATTTTGGCACATTTTTGAATTTCTCATATAGAAAGGTTATACAATCATACAATCACTCTGAAAAACGTCAACCTAATCCCGGCCAAATTTTTTTTGACTAGCATAAGGTTTCTGGATTTTAACAGAGGCGTAGGTGACGGTATACGGAGAGGGGTTACTCCCCTCTCTACTGTTCACTCACCTCCCTTTAAAAGCCCTCATACCCCTCCCTCTCAGCCCCATCATCTTTAAACCACCACTATATTACAAAGCATATCAAATTAAGCTGGGGAGTCGTTTGTTCGTGGAACTTTTGCCCTCCTCACACACCAACCCCCGCATGACAAAATGAATTAGCAAGCAGATAACATTGATCTAATGCTGATTAGGCTAATGAAGTATGATATTTTTTTTCTTTCAAGTGTTTCACCGTCGACACGTAGCTCATCAAGTTCGCGGCTGGCAATCCATTGTGTATAAGTACAAAGTGTACTAAGAATGTAATGGATATTTCCACAATTATGATGAACATAACCAGCCACCGAGCCATTGTTTAGAGAAATGAGAAAGGAACAATTGCACCGCTAGGTGGATTAAAACAGGTTTTTTTTTTCAAATGTCTATAGTCTAAAAATGACAAATTCTACAAAAACATGTTGTAGGAGTGATTTCCATAAAATTAGTCATATTTTTGAATAAAAATATTGAAAAAATTCTTTTTCGACTTCTACACTGAAAAATCGATTTTAAAAATTTAAAGTCGATTTACAAAAAAAAACATCTTTGATTTGGATGAAATTTTGTTCCAAAATATGTAATTATGTTCCCTACCTATCAAAAATTCAAGTTGGGCACTTTTAAGGATAAACAGTTATTTGAAATAAAACTTTTCCTTGTTCAAACTGAAATTTTTTCAGTGTATTTTTATCGAAAACCGAACCAATAAAAGTCATAATCCAATTTCCCAGTTGCCTGATGCATGCAAAAAGTATCAGTAACGAATTTGGTATAGCATCTCGGAATGGACTGAAACGAGGCCGTATGGATTCGTTTAACGGAGATCTGGTACTAGAATACTTAGCGCACGACCAGACAACATGTTTAACATCGCGATAACCGCCACCACAAGCGCAGAGACCGCTCTCTACGACTTCAATACACCGGAGATGGGTCTTCTACATATAGTGATTGTACATGACCCGAGATATCACCGAATGAAGTCATGACCCTCATCCATTCTCTTGGACCAAGGTTTGTTGATACCTTTGCGATTCCTAAACTCCCATCGTTCCACGAAATTTGGCAATTTTCGAGGGTCCTCTGAGAAGACATATGTAAAAACTTCTGATGCCAATATGTCCACCTCCTCATTATCATTCTAATCCATTACCCGCAATGGAGCATTACGAAAAAATTCAAACTTAGGTAATCTGCTATGATTTTTCAGATAAAGTACTCAAAAACTCTCATGTTTTCCCCAGGAAATACAAAGAGTGCTTTCCATGCTCCATTAAACGGAGAGCCTCCTGTAACTGTAACGATGTGGGCATGGTCGTTGAATGGTAAATATTTTATGAGGAGAATATTGGCAGCACAGCCTCTTTTATGATTGCACTCACCACTACTGTCACAATAATTAGCATAAAAGCGATGCATAGTGTAGTACTACGATATGAATGTAAATAATATCGAGCGGCCCCTCGAATAACTGGTCCGCTCAGCATGGGTAAAAGCTTCTGTAATTTCTCCCGAAATGTGAATGAGAGTGAGTGGTTGGTTGGAGTTCCTTCGAATGAACTGTCAGATGAGTGGTTGAGCACCCACTGGATCCAGTCGTGGTTGGAGCCGAGTTACTTTTGGCGGGTGGTCGCGACGCAGACGTCGCCCCGCTTTGAGATAACCCTTTCTGCGACCTTTAACCGCAGAATAAGCTATAGTGGAGGGGAAACTATTTGTCTCTGGGTTTTGAAAGCCATTCGGCAGCACCCGGGATTTGGTGGTAGAGGATCGAGGTCTGGGGATATTCAAAAGAAGTTGAAGCCGTATACAAAAAGGCTTCGAGGAAACTTGCGTAATTTCGTGAACGATTGCGTAGTTCCGGTCACGAAGATATGACTCATGCTTTAAACTGAGGACTCCAAAGATCTGATTTTTCACTTTGTTCTGGATCGTGGAAGAGGCAGGAGTGGTTTAGTTTTTTTTCTCGCGCCGGTGTGGTTTTATAGTTCTAACTCGTACAAGTTAAGTGGCTTCCCGCATATCGAAGCAGTAGTTTAGAGTCGGTATTCCCGAATTAAGGTTTGAAGCTGCAGCATCCCGTCACACCGATCATCATCCGTCATCAACCGCTTCTGACCCCGCCATCTAGCTACAAAGTTCCCGGTGAACCATCCGGAAGAGCGACGACCGTCAAATTCGCGCTAGCTAGGGAGCAGCGTCGTTGCCAGCATACGTCCAGTGGCTGGGCACCGACTATCGATCAACCCACGTGGGAAACATGTAATGCAGTGACCTCCATCAGGTCAGACTCTGCTAGCAAACGACCGGGCAAATCGTTTGTGGCAACCGGATCAGCATCTCCAGCGGACTGGATTTTCGAGCGACCCACGTAAAACCATGGTAGTGTGAGTACTCATTTCCTTTTTTTGACATGCGCATGATCAATTTTGTTTAAAACCGCAAATGCCGGTTCAGTGAGCTAAGTGACAGTGTTTTCGTGACAAGCTCAAAAGGCCCGGGTTCGAAACCCGATTATCAGTTTTTTTGTTCGGCGGTTTTATTTTTCCCACCTCGTGAAAATCCTAGGTCAGCGATGAAATCGATGTATTACACGCAAACACGCCGACTGTATATGCACGCACCGTAAGTTGAGCCACTCATTTTCGGATGAACACCACGTTAGGTAGTTAGATTTTTGATATGCTTTGGGAAGGGAGAGAGACAGGATAGGCAGTGACCATGTTGGTTAGCGCGCTGCGAGGAAATTAGTTAGCAAGTTGGAAGGCCTGGGTTCGAGACCCGAAATGTGAAATAAATATTTTTTTTTGTAAGCGAATTATGAGTTGAAGTGATTAAACAGTTTTTTTTTGCAGTAAACTTTTTTTGGTATTTTCTGGTGTAGGCAGTTTCACGATTTTCGGTCGTTTCCGTTTTTAGCGAGCAGAGTTGACTCCTTTTTCCTTCGACTCAACCTTTCCTAAATCGGCCACGATTGGGGACCTTGTGTTTGAGTAGATCTTTGCCCGTGATGATAAAAAGCGTTAGAGCTAATTAATTATACCGGTCTGAGGCCTTCTTTGTATACTGTTGTTGATTTCTAGCGAATGTTTTCAGACTGGTAATCAAGGTACCTGAGTCCAGTTGGACCATTCTGGAGCCAGTACTCAGAAACAAATAGTACCCGCCCGTAGGAGGGGTCTCAATAGCTGGGCAAACCGAACAAGGCGAATGGTCTCCTTCGGGAGGGGCGCTGAAGCCATCCGCTAAATATTGATTTAGGCTCCGGCTCCAACTGTCTCGGGTTACAATAGCTGTATCATATGACGAACGTCTCGTGTATTCCAATCACAGGATGAATCGAATACACAACGTAGGTCCTAGCCACCAGACGAAACATTATTTCTCTGATGATCTGTCCGTTAATCCGTCGTCGGACCGGTGCCAATAATCGCGTTTTTTCAGATTTCATCAAGTTTTGCATTTGCATTTGTAGCGTCGCGTATATTGGGAAAAAAATCGGGCGATCCGACGCTCAAAAGTCCCTTTTGCGTATAATTCTAAGCAATCTCTGCCCACCACGAGGTAGGAGACTGTTCACGGTTGTTCGCGTCGGGTACTCATTTCATCTGACCTTCAATCGTAATGCAAATGCATTGTGTAGAACCTGGGGCAAAATGTAGGGACTGAAATATAAGGACACTTGGGGTTTTTGATGTCCTATGTGGAAATCCCTGCTAATTTCTAAAATTACCGAGACCAAGAACCACTTACTTCGGTTTTGTAACAGCACCGTTCTAAGGCCTTTACGAGGAAGCTTAGGAGAGAAAACTCATTTTCCTCTTTCGGAAATTTATAGGCACATCAGAAAATGTTCTCACAATGGGATGGTCAGACTTTCGCTCTTTAGTGTACAAGGAAACGTAGAAATTAGTCGTTGTCGGTGGCGTAGCACTCTTTTACATTATTTGAGCGTTCCTTAAAAGAATGTTTAATTTTATCCCCACATAATTTACATGCATTTTCCACAGCGTGCCTTGTTTCTACAATAAGTCGCTACAGGCTCAATTGTTTGAAACAACGAAAGTTCATGCCTCGCAGCACAAAAAGGCAAACAGGTAGACTGGCCCCGCCCAAAAGATCAAAGTTTGGAAGAGCAGATTCGGCGAATGGTTCGAAATGAGGCTGATGGAAAATAAAATGTTTTCAAATACTCCTTGATTTCTTCCTGAATGCAATTGCTTGAGAACCAGAATGTTCACTGACTGAAACAAGTGGTTCTTGTAGGAGCGAACTCCATACTTCGCAATTAAGGCCCCTGTTGGAGACTGCACCATCAATCTCTACTTCCCGGGCGGGTACATAGACAAGATACTTCTTTGTACACGGCCAAGTGGTATTTAGTTAAATCTATCATGATGTTAAATGGCTATTCAAACAGGGTTGCTATGATTAATAATAAAATCCACTTGTTTTGAAGTTATGCTGCTTTTTTAATTAATAACTTTCCTCAGAGAATTTTCACACACTTACAATGTTCCAAATGTGTTTAGAAGAAGAATACCTATAGAAATATATAGTGTTCTCATGAATTGATTGATGAGGTGATTTTTTAAGAATTTATTTTCAATTTTAACCGATTTTCCACACTAATTTCCATATAAACTTTGAAATTTTTGGAGGGTCCGTAGACACAACCGATTAGTACCCAAATTTGCACAATTACTAAGGGCCATAGAAGGAGTCAGTAGAGCCTGGTGGAGCCAAAAGTCAAAAATTGAACCAGTCTAATATACATTCGTACATTACATTTTTAAGTTCCTTCAAAAACAAAAGCTTGGTTTCGGGTCTGACTAATGATATATTTTAAGGAATCAGTATGTTAGGGAGCTAAAGTATCGGAAATCATTAAACACACAGAAAAAAGATTTGTAGGTTCAATAAAAATTATGGGTTAAATACAATAAATAAAATTAATGGTCGGGAAAGAATAAATTTGCATATTGAATTCAATAAAATTTATTTATGGTTTAAATAAAAATTATCGTTTACTTTTTTAATAATTTTTTTATTGAAATTAAAACAGAATTATTGAAATCAAAAATGTTTTCATTGAACGCAAAAATTTGTTGTTGTTCTAATAAAGACATTTTCAAGCCAATAATTTTGTTGGTTAACACATATTTTTGGTTTGAATGTGCTAAATTTTCCTGAGTTTACTCTTCCAATTAGTATTGATATTGGGTTTTTTATGCAATACCCAAATATTTTTTGTACTTCTTTACAGATATCAATACGAAATGGGTAGGATAATCGTGAACGAAAAAAACACATTTCAGTCGTCTTGAAAAAATGAGCTCAAAACATATTGAGGTCGTAAAAGCATTTCCCTTAATTTACACGCTCATGATAAATTAGTCTAAAATCGCAAAAAGCCCATCCGAAACTCATTACAACGAAAACACTCCGAACATTTAAAACAAATGGGATGACCATTAAACTTTGCTGTACCATCGATTAATTTCCAGTGCCACCAGTCAGCTTAAGACTCGCTTTTTTCCGACCTGTGCCAGTGTCGGATATAATTCACCAAGTCGAACCAAAGGCTGCACATTTTTAGCCGCTGCATGAAATCGAATCAAACGGAAGTGTTCGGTGCAAATGCAGCAAAAAAAAGTGACCGAAAATACTTAATGGCATGAATAATTTTACCGACTCCCGGCTGCAGTCTGCAGCAGACCACGCCTGATAGTAGAGAGACCATTGAATTTCGCTCATAAAAGAAAGATTCTTCCGAAATGGTCCGCCTGAAATCCTGCCAGTCTCCTGGTCGGGGCAGCTTTTTATAACATCTATATTTATGAGGTAGATTTTATTGCTCGACTACACCGGCAGCAGTTGAGAGTTATCTAGTAGCCCAGTACAATATCGACTGTCGACTGCCGGGTCCAGTTCTCAGGATTGCGATATATAGTGCGGTTCCGATGACGACGTCGACGACGGGCTGGGCGTTCACGGCCGTTACCCACCGTTCGGCGGTACGGCCTAACTGAGGATTGAACATGTACATGGAAGGAGTTGAACAAAAAAATAAACGAATGGAGAATATCTATTCCAATTTAGCCCTCCTGGGCTGGGAGGATTTGCACTACAAATTATAAAACGGTCGGCTGCCAAATAACGACACTGCTGCTGGAAGGTGCAGAAAAAACATATAATTTATTCATTGCCACGGGCTCGGGTACCTTTGCTTTGGCACAAATCGGTTGTCATGCTGTACGTAACGTTCTTTTTGTAAGGGTCAAGCGAATCGATATCGCCCTAGTGGCGGCACGGCTCCGCGTGTACGTATTCTAATTAGATGATCACTGCAGGCGTTGTGGCTCTGCACTAGATTTTTTTGTTCCAATGTTTTAGTCGGTATCGTGTATCGATTCTGAAATACAATTTTCCATAATTTGATATTTTAAAATAAAGTTGGTTTTTCCTGTGAAAATTCGAGTTATGATTACTAATTGTTCCGCAGAAATATGCAATAGAAAAGTTAGTTATTCAGAAATGGCGAACATTTACTGTAGCGGTGCTTTGTTTGGTTTCAGGATGCGTTATACTTTATGTCAGCTCACTAGTTGCATACATCTGCAGTATCACGTCTATCCGCGTAAATAAATCCGAACGGAGTATTCGATCTGGGAATCCTCGCTTAGTAACTATCTAGGGGAACATACTAACGGTTCAAACCCGAATTAGGAATTTGAACTTCATTCATCATACTGATTATTTGAAGTAAACTGAAGTTTTCAGTCAAAAACAATGAATTTCATCTTTTTTTTCATTTTTTAACCCTAGAACGTTGCACTGGGGTACAAATGTACCCCACGCCTTCTTTGGGGCCGTGTAAAAACGAGAATGCGGCATTTACCGACCTGGGACCCTAACCATAATTCAATTTAGAGTTTCTAGTAAGAATAGGAAAAGTTGGTATAGCCAGTTTGCTTATAGCCTTCGTGGAAGCAAGTGTCAAAGTTGGCGTGGGGTACATTTGTACCCCAGTGTACGGTTGCCGTTAGTATTTCGTCAGATTTCGTGCTGTCAGTAGAAATATGTTTCGTGACAATATCAGCTTAAATACTGGCTGTTTTACTACTGTAGTAACAATTGGTATTATATAGTCGTTTTTAATAGTTTATTTAATTAATTTAATTTAATTTTGAAGCGGAACAAAAAATCGTTCTCATTTTTGCTGATTTTTATTGTTTTACTGTTTATTTTTTATAGTTTTTCAAAGCAATGGCTCTCAAGTATAGTATTGCTGGTCAGAAATATTTTTTTCATTTCTATTTCCACCCCATTTCATGGTATTTTCTAAAACTCGATTTTTAAACTGTCACTCTTCAAAATAATTGCAGTTTTTCAAAAATATCGAAATTCCATTATATACCGTATCAAGATCATTCTTTCAACTTTTTGAATCATTTGAAATTTTTTCAAATCGGTTGAAAATTCGCAAAATTATAGTAATTTTTGTGAAAAATGTCAAACATCGATTTTTTACTTTTTATTTTGTTCAAATCAATTTATGTATCATTGATTCAATAAATTCCGTACTTTCACTTACACAGCTATTTTCGCAATTAAAAAACGAAGATAATGGTGTATTATACATTCCTTTTGTTTGCATTTTTACCCTCAAAAATTGCGATCAAACGCGTGGGGTACATTTGTACCCCAGTGCAACGTTCTAGGATGGAAAAGGCAAGTGCAACGTTCTAGGGTTAAAATCGGTCTCATGATCCTACATGTAGTCAACAATACAAGAAAAACCTGTTTTAATCCACCTAGAGGTGCAATTGTGCCTTTCTCATTTCTCCAAACTATGATATAATAGCTGGTTCGTACAATATAACATTATGGAAATCTCTTTCATTCTTATTACACTTGGCAAATACATATATAAGAGCACCTTTTTGCATTCATCGCGGTATCGGTTTGAATCGGAGTTTTCTATGTGATTGCACTCCACAACCCGTAACTCCGGAGCCGGAAGTCGGATGGAGATGGAATTTAATAATAGTTTCCGGGGACGCGACACCTTTCATTTGAGACTAAGTTGATCAAATCGGTCTAGCCATTTTAGAGAAACCAATATAACCGTTATTCTGATTTGGATACTTCAGGATCCGTCGATGGTGGCCAGTGTGACCAAAGAGCCTTTGAATGACTGTTGGGGACCTAGATCTACAAATTCAACAGTTGTGCACATTTTGGAAAAAAAAATTCACCTTTTTACATTCATCGCAAAATTCGTTAGAATCGGAATTTGCTGCGTGATCGTACGTATCACCCTGTAATTCAGGATCCAGAACTCGGATCCACACAAAATTCAACAGCAGCTGATGGACCTTTAATTTAAAATCAAGTTTGTCAAAATCGGTTCAGAAAATTCCGAGAAACCGATGTGGACAAATCAACAAATTTTGTTTTGTAACCATACTCTTCAACTCGTAATCCGGATCAAGATGTCGGTTGAAAATGAAATTCAATAGCAACCTATGGGAATATTATACCTTTCATTTGAATCTTAGTTTGTAAAAATCGGTTCAGCCATCTCCGAGAAACCGATGTGTACATTTTGTTAACAAATCCGCACATACACACATACACACATACATACATACATACATACATACGTACATACATACATACATACATACATACATACATACATACATACACACATACATACACACAGATATTTTGCGATCTCGGCGAATTGAGTCGAATGTTATATGAGACTCGGCCCTCCGGGCCTCTGTTAGACAGTCGGTTTTTGGAGCAATTGCATAACCTTTCTATATAAGAAAGGCAAAAGAATAATATTTAATTAGCTTAATAAGCATGAGTTCAATGTTATCTTCATGTGATTATAATTTGGAAAGGTTGGTGGAATGGGTTTGAACATGTAGGGAATGGGGGGTTAGTAGAGTGGGAGTGGAGGATGCGTCAGAAATCCTTCATCTTATTTTGGTATACGGGGTGGATGAAGGAAATGCGGGCGTGAGGGTGGTCCAAGAGGAGGGGAGTGATGAAGGAGGGAGGTGCAAGGGCAAGGCGGAGGGGGGAGGGGCGGCGACGCAATACTCAACTGCATATTTTGCCTTCCATTTGAGACTTGGTTTGAGAAAATCGGTTCAGTCATCACCGATGAACCGATGTGACTTTAATTGTGGAATATGCCCGAAATTCCGGACTTCCGGAATCGTCGATAGTGGACAATATATTCAAAGAATGTTTGATTGGCAATCAGTGATCTAGATCTGCGATTAGAAGTAATTTGGTGACCATTTCAATAGTTTTTAGCCTCTGAGATATTACGATTGTACCGATTTATATGGAAAATTCCAGTGTATCCTTACCAACACCCCTGTAACTCCGGAAGCAAGAGTCAGAACCGAATGAAATTCAGCAGCAGTCAATGGCATTACTGTATCTTTCATTTGAAATCAAGTTTGTTAAAATCGGCAGAGAATTCGTTGTGGAATGGGTGTGATATTAGTTTAGGAACTTGGCGGGTTCCCCGGGGGCGTCATGAACCGTCATAGGTGGCCAATGTGGTCAAAGCTGCTTTGATTGATCATTAGTGATCCAGACCCGCAAACTAGAGTAATGTTACATCAATTTTAATATGTTTTACATCATTTGAACATCATGGTGGTACCAGTTTATATGGGAATTTGCTGTGTGACCGCACTTTTCAACCCGTAACTCCGGAACCGGAAGTCGGATGAACTAAAAATTCAATAGCAGCTTATGGGAGCGTTATACCTTTCAGATGAAACTAAGTTTGCGAAAATCGGTTCAGCCATCTCTGAGAAAATTGTGTGAGTTGAAATGACACACACACATACACACACATACACACACACACACATACATACACACACAGACATTTGCCGATCTCGACGAACTGAATCGAATGGTGTATGACACTCGGCCCTCCGGGCCTTGGTTAAAAAGTCGATTTTTACAGTGATTGCATAGCCTTTCTTTATATGAGAAAGGCAAAAACTGTGCGCCTAAATAATCGTTCAATCGACGGAAATATAGATTCGTTATAGATTTCTCAATGTAAAAATTTTAATAAATTTCCAAGTGAGATTCAAAATTAGCAAAAAACAATAAATAATTAAATCAGATGCGTGCGTATTTGTTGTGTATATTATATTACTGAATTCGATGGAATGTAATAAGTGTTTATGTACAAGGTTTCATGCTTTCAAGGGGATGGTAAGGTTGATTCAACAAGAAAGAGACTTTTTAAAATTGTATATTGATAAAGAGAGTACTAGTGACAGTTAGGTTCAGGCACTCGGAACCGTCGTTGTCTTTAACACAAGCTCCGCATTTAGAAGGCCACACTTCCGCTCGGTTCATGCCACCGTTATACCTCCCGAAGCTCGGCCTTAGCCACCCGGCCAGTATAGTTTCCGGTTTTCGCTCGGTCTGTCTCCGCGAGTGTTAAGTCGCATGTGTCGTCGTCAGTGCAAAGTCTGTTCGATTTTGGCTAAAACCTGAACCGCGGAGCGCGGACCCCGAAGGAGCTGAGCGCCAACGCACCTCCCTCAAATCAATAGTTTTCAAACAGCGAACAACCATCCGTCTCTACTGAGACTACTACCCGATCTGGGAAACAGCACCCCTCCTTAGGTCAGACGTTACGTGGGTAGCTAAACTCAGGTGACATAATCGACCGGCAGACTCTGCTACTGCGAGCCATTGCAGCAGATGGTGAGTTCGGTGCCCGACTGACCCGCAACCCGTTCATGATTTTCGCATCTGTTCAGTGCGTGGTTTCGGTCAAGAAGGAGGACAGAGGAGCCCGGTATATTTTAAGGACAACCTCGAAAAGGGCGTATTACGGACTGCTACATATGGGCGAGTTTATCGACGGCCAAAAGGTTGAGGTGGTCTCCCACCCACGCTCAATAACACCTAGGGTGCGATATACGACATCGACACCAAAACATGGCTAATAACGAACTCCTAAAGGAGCGGACAGGTCAAGTAATCGTAGTGGGCGGCAGGATCAGCAGGTCGTACACCCCCTAGCGGTGATGTCGTTCCACGGTTCAGTCTTTCCCGAATACATCTATCTCGGCCTGGTACGCACTAGTGTTCGGACCGATTACCCATCTCCTATGTATATTATGCTACTGAAGTGGCAAATAAGGGCATGGTGATAGAGCCAGCTCCAACCAGGAAACTTTCAGCCAGAACCACCAATGAGACCGAGACAACCCATGCACCAATGGCCCGAAGTGCATAAACTGCAGTGCCCTAAATACGCGAAGGAAGAGGACACCACTAAAATGAAGGTCTACAGCAACATCTCAAAAAGCAAGAGAACTAATTACACAAATCTACAGAGGAACCATCAGCTATCCCAAATAGAATCGAGACCGCTCGGAATCGAGAAGAGACGAGAAAGACTGTAGAGGAAATCACAAACCTAAAGGTGCAAAAGATTAATCCGCCAAAGAACGACCGGAACGACGAGATACTATGCCTGAAAAGTCACCTGACAGAGGCTGTCCGCCAACTCAGAAATACCAAGCAACAACTATTCGTGGTAATGAATGGAACGAATAGAGCTCACCAACACACTGAAGTAAAGGAAGAGTAGGAAAACATAAACAAAGCCTGTACGAGCATCGTGAATCAGCGAGACTCCAGACTACGCGACGGACGCAAACAGAAAAAAGTTGGAGCCGAGTAGTTGCCTGGGAAAAAAGCTCCAAGTCCAATAAAACAGCACAAAGTCAACTCCATAAAAACGCAAAGGATAACACGATCGAGCTCCCGCAACAACAGCTCTTCAGAGTCAGAACTTGAAACATCTCGGACACTGAACTTCAGTGTGACTGAAGTATTACAAAATTCTGTGCTCCATTCGACTACAAGATTGAACGAAGCCCACCTGTGTCGACTCCGATCGGGGAAGTCCGATGCCCAATGAACTCCCGGCGGCTGTCAAGACGGGACCATTGAAACCTCCACAGGAAATTATCTTCAATATACCAACTAGCATTCATTTTACCGTTTCTCAAACATCCACCACAGATCAATCAAACTTGAAATTAGAAAAACCACCGGCGTAATAACCCCAAACGACGAGAATCAAGATGGCTTCAGCACCCCGCACCCTACTGAGCTCAAAAGCCGGCGATCCTCCCGCGTAATCGCAAAATCGAGAAGAACAAGCAATTAGATCAACAACAGCGAGGTCCGGCTCAAGTCTACCGATCCTCCTGCACCTGTCAAGCCACCAGGAAGAATTCTCAGTCGAAACGACTACAAGCACCAGCAGCAACGAGCTCGACGACGCCTTAGCCCGGTCCCCAGTTACTCCTGGCACCCGGTACTATTTAAACCATCCAATAATAGTACTACGCCGACAGAGCTAAATCTCAATACATCTGTCACTAACAACAACTGTAATGTCCACTTGCCCGTACCGGCATTGACCGAGAACGTTCCATCTTGTAACGATGCTCGCCCGGCGCTGCTAGTGCGGGAAGCCCGGGCACCACCCGAGTAAGTGCCAGCTCAATCCCAATCGAAATCCACCTGCCGGCAAACTTTCACTCACAGGTACAGCTGCCATAAAGGTCTTTAGTATGGAAGCACCCAGGAAACAGACCACCACCCAACAGCAGCAGCAAACTAATCATTGCCAAGACAAGACGTTCTCTCACTGCACATCCTACCAGTTCGAATAAAAATCTGACCGGCGACAACACGAGCACTCGCTTCCTGATCTGACAGGAGACGTTCCAGTTACGGGTACCTCCACTCCACTGCTTCAATGATCAAACCAACAACACTGGCCATCCAGTGGAACACAAATGACCGGCGACGATGACTGGATGATTTGCGAAGGAACATTTCCTTGGCGGAGCCCATCTGCTTGGCTCTGCAGGAGACGCACATACGAGATCAGACGAATACCTATGCTCGTGGAAGATAACATATACAGGACAGTTGGTTTGGGCATCCGGGTCGATGTGCAATACCAACCGATGTATTTGGATAGCGAACTAGTAACCGTAATCGACAGTGTACTATATCGTCAAAGCAGTCGAAAACAAGCCGTCGAAAACGGTGGCTGTATGATCGGGCAGACTGTACATGCTACCAGAAGACTGTCGACGATCTGATAAATTGGGACGAGTCATGCATGCCGGATGAACTCACCACCATCTTAAACCAGGCTGTCATTTCCTGCATCCCTAGTACAAATGGGAACCATCCCCGACAGGCGGTGCACTGGTGGTGCCCACTGGTCGGGATAAGCATCGGGGTCTGTCGAACTGCGCTACGGATACCGATGACGACTGCTGTTGACGACCCGCACTGACGTCAGCGAGCGGATGACTTCTGAAAATCCGAATCGATGCCAGGAAAGCCATAGAAGACATAAGAAACACCAACTGCACAAGATTCTTGGAATGTATTTCCTCAGATTCCTCGATATCAGAGCTTCGCCAAGACGATGAAGCGAATGGTGAACAGACTGCTGATAGATACTGGAAAAGCGTAAATTCTTAGATCAACGACTGTTCGCGTTCCGTCGACGAGCAGGAACGCGTGCCTACCTCATCAGCTTTGGAGAGGCGGTACGTCAACACGTAACCGATGACTTGTATGCCAATGTCACAATACTCGACGTGACGAAAGCTTATAATGCCGTGTGGTGTCATGGAGTACTGTAACAACTGGCCAACTGGAACATCGCCGGCTTGAGCGACTACTTGTTCACCCGCACCTTCCGGAGGTGCCCAATTCGCCGCTTTCTCGGAGAACAACGGGGTCTACCAGGGATATGTTCTCGCCGCCGTTGTGATTGAACTCTTTATTTGTCAACCTGTGGGCTGGGATCTACGTTTTGATCTACGCCGATGACATTGTGCTGGTAGCGATGAGAAGGGCTATCGAACGAGTGCGGTGAGTCGATGGGCTGTTTCAGCCGGCTTTAAAAAGTCACTCACGAAAAGCGCGATTACGCACTGATGCAGCACAAACCATATTGCAGCAGGGAGGCTGATCCTGCTGGACGGGGCGATCGTTCCCTAACGAAAATAACCGAAGATTCTGGGGATATCCATAGACCGCTGCCTCACCTTTGCTTCACACTTTCGGCGAATTAAAGTCGACTGTCGGAGCTGGTTGCCGTTTTTGCCCGATCCGAGTGTAGAAAAGTGTGACAGTTTAAGTGATAAATTTCCGTGGGTTGGTAGCGACAAGGTCACAGCAGTTAAAGGTGTAAAAAGCTATTGTCTATCGGGTCCCGCAAAATCCCACCATCCCGAGCTCGGGTTAAACTTCGTGCGCGCGTGAAATGACACCTTAAGCGAACCCACCGTCCGTTGATGACCCCGCGAGTGTGAAAAACCCCATTGTGGCAGTGTTACGAATACCGGACTTTTCCCGCCCCAAGCCACCTGGAAGTTCACTGGAGAAGAGCACCCGTGAGTGTCCGAGCGTGATTGCGTGCTCGGAGAGAACAGCGGTTCCACGTCCAATGGCAGGTTAACTCTCCCAAGAGCTAGTTTAGGCAGCCCTTGAGAGAGTCAAAGGTGAGTCTGCATGCTCATAGGTAAGCTAACCCTAACTTACAGAAGGTAGTCCACAGCAGGACATTATACGGGGTAGAGCTCGTTCTGCAATATGGATTGTTTCATCAAGATTTTATTCCCCTTATTTCACGGGATAATTAGCGCTGCTACTAACTTGCTCCCCAGTATGCCTACTGAAGCAATCTGTGTGGAGATCACGATTGTCCCCCTTCGTTGGACAGGTGCAGCCGAAGAGGACTGCTTCCTGTAAAAGACAACCGGCAAGATCTATCGGGAATATACAGATGTGGACTTGCTCCCAATCATCCGTCTGCACCGAGTTTGTGTCCGGGCCTTGTACGACCACGGACCCGTTCTAGACACAAGTCTGTTTACAGAGCTGAGGGCCGGCGCTACCAAGTGAGGCCAGCGCTTAATATAACCGACTCATGGCTACCAGGTATCATATGCAGATATTTACCGACGACTCGAAACCCGGTGATGAGGTCAATATAGAAGTAAGCGGAATAGGGGAAGCGCTCTCCTTCCGCCTATCGGCACCATGCTCGCTCTGCTCTACCGAGGCGTTGGCTACGCGCTCACTTTGGCTCAGAAACCAGATGATAGACCTGTCGTTGTACTGTCTGACACTCTGGCGGCTATATCCGCCCTTGAGTCGGGGAAATCACTGCAGCATCGACGGTAATGAAAAGGCTGATCGCCTGGCAGCCCGGCGGAGACACGCCCGCTGACGTTCTACCCCACTCGATCATGCTGCAGACATCCTGGGCTAGCTGAAGTCAGGGATTACCGAAGCGTTTGCATGTCATTGGCGCGGCAGTGCCGGATACCTTTAGCACGTCAAATGCTCGCCCGACCGCTGGACAGACCGGACCGATAGAAGGGAACAATGAGTATTGTCGCAGCTCAGAGTTGGGCTCAAGAAGGTCTCTCACCCCAAGGCGAATGACCTATGAGGTAATGATGGTAATAATATGATGAAGAACTGTTCAATATTGCTAAACGATTGGTCCAGTATTGTCAGCGGAGATTCACTTTATTGTTTGCCTCGAAAATTTGTTAAAATGCTATTCAAATGTTGTACTATGATATAAAAATTTACTGAATAATCTAACTGTTTCAGTATTGTAAAATATTAGTTATTTCTAATGCGTCAAATTTTTTGTTAAAAACTCGGCAAACTAAAATAAAGTTGTAATATAAAACATTATTTAGAGACTTGGCATTTTTGGTAAAATTGTCGGGAATGATATTACAAACGACTTTATTGAAGCCATCAGTGCTCTATCTATTTAAGGTATCGAACTATTTTAGGTCTTTTGTTTGATCTTGTGCAAAATTATTTAGAACAAAGATCAATTTTTTATCCAAAATGTCTAAAACTTACCGTAAAAAAGTGTGGAATAAAATTGGATTTAATGAAATTTAGTTAATATTTTTAATAGACCTCTTATATCTTCAACTAAGTTGTTTCTGGTTTCATTTTCAGCTACTTTACTGAAGACACCAAGTCTCTAAATTCAGTTTTCTTGAAAAGTTTATTCTCTATTTTTAGTTCCAGGGGCATTAATCACAAAATTCATGTTTTCCAAAAAATGGGCTGCAATTAGCTATAAAACATAATAGAAGATGAACTTCTATAGTTGACATTTTTATTATTTATTTATTTATTTAATTATTTATTTATTTATTTATTTATTTATTTATTTATTTATTTATTTATTTATTTATTTATTTATTTATTTATTTATTTATTTATTTATTTATTTATTTATTTATTTATTTATTTATTCATTTATTGGGCTATTAAGACTATGAGGATGATTCAGACCCCCTCGATTTTTCAGAAAATCTTAAGATTTGCTGACTGTCGTACATATTGTCTATCTGAAATATCAATTTTGACAGATAAATGTCGTTCTGCAGTTTTGTTAGAAAGGAGATTCAACGCATTATAACAAATTATAATGACAAAATCGTGTTAAAGTAACAAATAAAAGTGCAAACAACAGGTTTCTAGATATACAGGAAAACTTGAGGTCCTATTTTATGGAATGATTTTTGCTTGAATGAAACACACATATTTTCAAGACGCTCACCACTTTTGTGCGAAATGAGCGTACGGGGCTATTCGGACCGCCAATTCCATCAAACACCGTTCAGCGGCTTGCGTCGGCGCACACGATTGCGCCACAGCAAAGAAAATAGTGACTACCCAGATAATTTTTTTAACTCAATATTTTTAAGAAGTTTCTCCAATAAAGATTTCATAGGTAAGCATAATTCGATTGCAGTCAAATAAAAAAAATTACGGTCTTAATTGTCCCGAGGGAGGCCCGACTTATCCCTACATTGTAAAAGGATGGTAAAACATAGAATTTTGCAAATCGTCGCCTATAGGGTTCGCAGTACCGACTTTTTTTGGCAATCCGCCCTTGATTAGGACAATAATTTCTGCCCTCTTTAAAAGTTTAACGATGTTTCAGATGAAATACTGGCATCCCAAACGAATGAAAAGTATATTTGGAAATGATTAAATAGTTTTTAAGGCTCAAATTTCTATGAAACATATAGAGAGTATATTCTATCAAAACATGTCAAAAGCAAATTAGAATTTTTCCCAACACAGCATCTATAACCCCCGAGGTTAGATTTTTTCATAACAAAATGCTATCAAAAATAGCTCCTCTAGGAGAGAATAGCTGAAACTATTGGTCTCAATAATGATTATTTGTAGTGCGATATAACATCAAAAAACCATAATTATACTTTATTTAAAATGTAATTCTTGACATTTTCCGTAGTATTTTCAATCTATTCAAATGAAAATCTACTGGTGTTTGCTCCCATTAGAATATACAAAACTCATATTTTCGAGCGTTTTATCATAAGCACGCTTGTTCAACAAAGCTCGTTCAAGCCAACATAGGGTGATGTCGGAAATAGAAATAATTTTGTTTCAGAAAATTTAGTGTTGTAGAATTATTTTTAGCTATATGTAACTATGGGAAATTGATTAAAATATGTTAAATTTTGCTGTATATTGTGGTTTTGGTGCATTATTTTATTTTAATATGTCTGGTAGCATATTTTTCAAATAGTCCCAATTTTGATCAGTTTTTTTTAGTCCCGCTTAACATCACTTACCCTACCTATTAGCAGAATCAAAATAGGATAGCGCACAAAGCAAAATGAGTCAACGCTAATGATGGGTCGAGTGAAAGATACAACTAGTACCACGACACTATGTTAACCGTGTTTGCAAATGGAGCTCGAATGTACAAGCGCTTTTGTGTACGAATAATTGTGTTCGAGATTGTACATAAGTGTGCTGGGTTTATCTATTGGAATCTAATCTTAGAAGTATTTCGGGGCGATATGTGCCAAAAAATTTGAAAATTTATCATGAGATGGCTGAGTTATATGCGTTTAACATTGGACCACTTTTCGTCACATACCATTTTCGTAGAATTTGCAAAGTGCACCCCCATATCGAAATCAAAGACGTAGTCCTACGTCAAAAATAAAGACGCAGGCAAATATCTTCTGTATAAGATTCCGCATTTTATTCAAACGATTGCCGGGTAAAATCAGCACCGACACGATAGAAACCACGAAAAAATACGTCGCGTGATTGAATATTACTAAAAAATATAAGCAGTGATCCTTATAGCCCGCTATCCTGAGTTCAAGTTGCTTATTTTGCTAATCTTATTAATACTACAAATGATAAATTTCCCAAATTCTCGGCAGTCGGCTGCCCAGAGCAATTATTACATTATAAAGCTATTGGCACACTTACTAACAACTCTCCCCTTCCCGTGATACATGTGGAGATGCAGAGGATTCCTCGGTCTCTAGCAGCAATCGGACTAACATTCCTTCCTTTCCCAGAAGATCTGCATTCGGACGTGGCCGGCGTCGGTATTGTTCAGCATGCAGGGATCAATATAGATTGTACAATGTGGCTCATCATATTATTCCCAAGCATGTTGTTCCAATGAACATTTTGCAACCTAATTTGGTTCTGGTCAATAACGGAGTAGCAACTACGGGCGATCTCTTATGCTTATTCTTATGCTTTATTTTATTTTTCATACCTACTTCCAAAGCAACTCGAAAACTCTTGTGCGTGAACTAGAGCTCATACTTAGTATATGGTTTATGGAGCGAACTACCATTTGCATTAAATATGTTCTGAAACAATGCTTCATATTTGTGCCGATCCAGTGTCCATTGTTATTGTGACATCAATCCTAGTCACAAGTCCCCGAGACAGCACAACGCACAGTGGATCCACTCCATACAAAAGCTGGACAAAACCTCAAAAGTAGTTTAAAATGTCTGAAAATATTATCTAAGGGTAATTTTGGTGCGCTGAACTCGATTTTGATTAAATTAGGACACTAAAATGAGAATTAGACAGTCTAGGGTGGTTCTAAAAGTTTTTTTTTATTTCACAAAAGTGAATTTTATTAACTTCTCAAAACAGATACTTCGTAAGTAAACAGAAACATTTTGATTTCCTAGGGTAGTCCATAGTAACGAGTTAGCTAGGGTGGTTCCAATTTCCAAGCAAAATTGAAACTAATTTTCAAAAATAAAATAGGAGAATTTTTAATATAAACTTCGTTCATCACCAATCGAGCTTATTCCTTTAGCTATAATTGGTTAACATTTTTTTTAAATAAAAACAATTGATAAATGCATTTTTTATAGCAATAAGTAATAAATAAATTTAAATTATTATGAGCTTCCTGCAAAGCTACGATGGGACCCTTAAAAGGATTCTTTTCCGCTGGGTACTCGCCGTAGCTTCTTGTCAAATTTTGTGTTTTGTCGGTCTCGTATTGTTTTTTTTTGTTCTCAGCGTTTCCGCGATTCGTAACTTGTTTTGTTGTGCTGACCTTTTTTTTGTACGCTGATAACTGATGTGTCCACTACCAGGGGGCTCCGTTTGTGAGCTTTTTGGTGTGGGGGTAAGAGGCGGGCTATTAAAAAAAAAATGAAAAAAAAAAATTTATCGAAATCTGGAGAATAAAAAATATGTAATTTTATACATTTGTTTGTAGATCTTTAGTTTAATCCGAATACCATCGTAGAAAAAATCATACCTTCATAGCTCTTTAAGAGATAATCCTCATGCATTTGGTACATTATGAACGTATGCGTTTAGAATAGTTATAAAAGATAGCATATCTTAAGGTGTTTGATAAAATGCCTTAAATTTTTGTTTTATTGGTTTATTTATTTACAGTTATCGCCAAAGCTTTTGAAAGATGACAGGTTTATTTGATTTTGATGAAGATCTCAAATCATGCACTACTATGCTCTATTCACAGTTGCTCATACATCTATACTTTTCCATTGATTTTGAATTCCAATGATGATATGAATATCTCTCCGTGTGGCTACTGACTTGGTTATTCGTACGAATTCGGATTCCTGAGCATACTTCGGAATGTATGTGTATACTTTGAAATAGAGACGTGAGCGTTTTTGCATGAAACTCATCAATTTGGAAGTGAATTATTGGGGGAGATTTTGAAATTGATTGTTGATTGTGATAGATTCAATAGGGAGTTTGCACTTGAAAATAAATGTTGCATTACTGGCCAATAACTAAAAATCGGGTAAAAAGAACACTTCACACACACCTTACATCGGTCACCAGTAAAGCTAACGACCAATACCTAACAAAGAGATAGGATTCATGGAAATTATGGTATTCATGGTATTTATTTGAATTTTTCTTTACTGCAGATAACTGTGAATATATAGAAACACGAGTCATAGTTGCAAGACGGTCAACGCATACTTATATTTGTATCAAGTAAATCGCGCTTAATCTTGAATTTACAAGCAGCGTTCAGAAAAAGAAATCCACCGTTGAAGTTTTGCATTATTAACTTCATAAAATGAAAAAATACCTTGCGTCTCCATAAAAAAAACTAATTTTCCAAATGTCCAAATATCAACCTTCGGCGCAAAACGGCGCAAGACGACACTATGATTTTTGAAAACTAGATAAAATTCTACGTCAGTTGTTCTAGATGAGATCCTTCAACACGCTTTTACCGATAAAGAAATGACACTCTGAATGTAAATAAGTCCGCGTTAAACAACATAGTTATCTAACACATTTGTGCCTATCATATAAACGAAATGAATAAAAAAAAACAACATAGTTATATTGATTTTATTGGTAACTATTGAAAAACTCATTATTTCTCAAATCGAAATACACCATTGAATTTCTGAGATGATTTTCTATTGGAAACGACTACATGTGTTGTTAAACTAACATTGTAGTACCTATTAAAGCTAGATGAATTAGAATGAACAAAAACTTTTTATCACTCAAATTCTTGCAGATTTTCAAGACCTTGTACGGTTCAAAAATGTAGCACTTATATTTTCCTACCGATTGACTCAAAAAATTGGCGGTAATGTGCATTCAGAAAAAAAATATGAAAGTTGTGAAAATCGCTAATAAATTTTGGAGGTTTTGACCGGCCGGGCCCCACTGTGCAACGGTGAGATCTACTGATGTCTAATACGACCGGTAAGTACGCGGAACGTCAATGAATCTAATAAATTGAATCTCATTAACACGAGTTCTGCCGAACGTCTCTGTGTCTCCACTAGGATTAGTTGAATGAATTGCCGCGGTTGGCGGAATGTCTGCATAATCAGAACCACTGCACTGGATCCAATGCTTTATTAACTAGCATCAACATCTTTCATATGGGGTTTTCACCTTCAACAGTGCCGGATTTAAATGTGCAATTTTCGGGGTCATATTATGCCTCGAGTGAAATCATTCAAAACATTTATGAAACTTTTTTATTTATTCGATGAATTCTAAAAATTATACCCAAAACCGAAATCTTCTGCTTGAATTAAGGAGACATTTTAGCTGTGGGCCACGACCTTTACTTCTAGTTGGATTTTTCTTGCAATAGCTTTCAACATTCAAAAGAATTTTTCAAACCTCATTTTACATAAATTTACGCGGTAAAAGCTTACCCCACAATCCGACACTGCTTCTTGAATTGATTGTATCAGCTGTTTAACCCGATGGAACGCTGTCAGGGTGGTGGGTGTGCGGAATCGACTATCTAAATTGACCTAGATGCGATGCGGAGCAAGAAAGGACCGTTTTCGCTCATCTTCGCCAGCTGACCACCGACATAAAACGGAATTGAGTGGAAGATTCCAAAATGCTGTGCTATTGATAGAGTTAGATTCGCTGAGTTTCGACAGCACCGCCCGGGCCGGTCCGTGCAGAGTGGCTTATGAAGTAGTGCAATTCGATGCCAATCATACTTTCGTTGCCTAGAATAAATGGTTCGATATAAATACTAATCAAATTAGTTTCGAAATGTGGTTCGAAATTTCGATGATAGAATGAGACTTGAATATCCTTCAAAAGCAGGCTAAAGAAGATAGAAATAGGATGCTTTTGCAGCTTGGTCGAGAAAATATTGAAGAGCCCCAAATCGATACTTCATTCTACCGTGTCAACACATCTTACAATTTTTTCTGAGAGGATCGTAAAACGTGCTTCCTTAAGCATGATTTGAAGTCTTACAGTATCGGATAAAAGAAACATAAAATGATTTACGATTGCATTTTCGCTGGGCATTTTGCTGCGTTCTAAGCGGACCCAAAATTTAATCGAGTTGGCCACTCTCATTTCATGCAAGGTGCTTTTTTCCGGACGATATCCCTCAGGAACCTTCTCCTCTGTTGAACCATGAAAGGAGGCAAGATTTGGGAATGGATCTCGTCTGAAAGTAAACAGTAGTATTGTGTAGTAGTAGTAGATCTGGGTTCAATGATTTGGATAAAGGAATCATTTGTATGGTTGGGTTCCTATTTCCTTGATATCTTTACACCAGCCGACGTGGGCCCGAAAAAAATTAATGGTGCATTATAAGAACAGGTGATACTCCTGTGCTATGCGTGATTTGTTATGCTTCAGGTTTAAATATTTTCGGTTGTTATATCACCACTGATCAATAATAAAACGCTAGTGTGGGACAAAACCATTGAAATTTGATCAAAAGGATTTATTTAATCATCGCAAAAATATTTGAGCTAAACTATTTATAATGTTTCAATCAAAAAATCTGTTTTACATCTGCTTTATTCATCAACTATACGTTTTTTGATTTGTTTAAAAACATTTCGATACTTACATAATCCATTGGAAATCAATGGAATTTTTGTCGAAAACAGTAAATTATTCCAGGGAAATTTAAAAATCGTGACTTATTATTGATTGATAGGAAAATCGTTCCAGTTCATTTGTCAGTTGAAAGATTTACGTTTTGTTCATTTCCCTATCTCTCTCCTAATTACCTTTTCATTGCTATTTTTGATCTGCTTTGATATTTAAGCTAGTAATCCTAAATTTAATGATTTGAAACCTTCTCTTTCCACAATTCTGGATGCAATCTACCTACTAGTACCAAGCTCGGAAAACCACACGACTGCATTCAAATAAATCCGATTCGGTGTACTTTACCCAACAAAATTTTGTTGGCTCAGCTCGATTATAGTTGTTTGTCTTTGCACCCTGCCACCACCCGGAGCAGCGCCAGTACAGAGCTAAGATTTCATTCAACTCAACACACAACTTTCTAGGAAGTAAAGGCACGTAGGTTTCGTACGCTATCGTACTGCACATATCAGCAGCTTTGAGATTCGAAAAGCTCTCGTCCGTACCGCAGGGACTAGCTTTCGTAAGAGTTGCTAAACTGGAGACCACTTCTCCTACTACGTATGGCAACTAAAATCCAAACTAGGAGAATTTCGTTTCGAGTACACGGGCCACTTGAGAAATCCACTCCATCTCACTAATGCTGAGGGGAAAGGCTCTCCGTTACGAATCCTCACCAGTTTGCCTTATTGACGAAAGTTTGCGTTGTATGCGTATGCGAAATGAAATTTGCCTCGATAAGTAAGAGGATTTGTTTGAGTGTGGAAAGTTTTCGCTTTCATCTTTTTTCTCTATGGAAGTTTTTTTTAACACAATAGAGAACTGGTTGATTACAGTTTTCCTAAAGTTTCAAATTTATGTTTGAATGAGTGCAGCAAACCTCATATTAACATTTTTTTCGAAACAAATTTCAAGCGAATTATTTCAGAAAGTGTAGTATCAGTAATACTATAGCCTGGTGTAGAATTTTGTTTGAATTGGAGTTCCGGTTCCTGAGATTTTCGTCGATAGGTTCGATAACGTATGATTTTCCGATATAAACCGGTACCATCACCATATTCAAATAGTTTCTACCTTATCTAAAAGGAAGAAATTACGTTTTTACGTCGCTGGTTACAAGTAGAAGTAGGTAGGTTTATCAGGACCGGTGAAAGAGGTTGAAACCACGTGTGAAGTAAAAGAGCAAGGATTAAAAGGATGGAAGGAGAGGGGGCGTGAAATGTTAATGGAAAATCAAAAAAGTCACCCCTTACACAAAAAGTAGAAATTCAATTTACGCAAACCTCAAAGTCCTGTTAGAAGTTCTCACTGAGAATTCGCCGATAAAGGAATTTCTCTCGACACCGTTATTCGCTTTCTTGAGCTATTTTGTTCCCAGCTTTATTGAGATCTACTCGAAACTACTCTGCTCCGGCTGAGAGTTCCTCGGCGGCGGAATTCCTATCGGTACCGATATCTGTTTTTCTAGAGTAAAGAGAAAGTGAGGCCCTACTTATGGTTATGTAGCTGGGGAAGAGTAACCCCAGTCAAGGTCGGGTATCCATATGTAGTGGGATCTTTGGTCGAATGCTGACATGGAAGCAACGCCTACTCACCACGTCAGGGGTGGCTTATCATCACAATCCAAGAAGGGAGCTATAAACACAAAGAGTTTTGCGATCGCCCAGGGAGAGCACCCCAACTATTGCTGGTCTTAGTAAGTGGGACAATGCGAACGACCAGAGACTGGAAGTGGGACAATGGGACAATAACCCGTGTAGAATGCTGTGACCAGGAAACGTAAATTGCTCCCCCCACTCGGGAACTCAAAAGTGTCGGATCATGCGGACGACAGAGGTGAACAAATTTACGCGTACTATCTTTGCACAAAGCTCGATATCGACATGGGCGGACGACCTTAGGGGTCATGCATAAATGACGTAGCATTTTAGGGGGTAGGGGGGGTTAACCAAATTTGTGACGAAGTGTGACGAGGGGGAGGGTAGGGTCAGAAGTTGTGCGACGTAGCATTAAGTTAAAAAAAATTTGACGGGCATCAAAACCCATTAATTAGAGAAAACAAATTAATGTTCCTCCATTCCCAAGTTGCTTTTCATGCGGTCTTTCATTTTGTAAATTTTACTGTTTGCGGAATGGCAGGCTCGCAAAGAAATGGAAAGATTTAAAATTTCCACATTACTTAGCTAATATTGCTAACTAGTAGACTTATTTTGGTACCTGAATTATATTTTCTTTCGGATTCAATCAAAGAAAATTTAGTAATTTAGTTGAACTTATGCTTCCTAAAGTCGTTGACAGCTGCAGGATTGTGAACTTCTCTTCATGCTTTATGACATGTAAAATGTTAAACAAAACTATCCACACTATATTTGTCATGAAATGGGCTTGTTTTGTAGGCAATTTGCTGTTATAATGAAAATGTTGATAAAAGTCGTCAAACATTTTGTAAGGACATATATTTAAAAGAATTGAAAAACATATGTAATTTTTTCATCTCCCTGTCGCGTTGCATGGGGGGGTTAGGGAAATGCTACGTCATTTACAAGGGGGAGGTTAGAATTTTGTGACCAAATGCTACGAGGGGGGAGGGAGGGGTCGAAAATCGCCAGAAAAAAGCTACGTCATATGTGTACGGCCCCTAAGCTAACGAGACCGCTCGGTCCAGTCTTCTTGCCGCTTTTCGGCTCCGTTTTCCTCGCTTCGATGCTTTCTCCGCGCTCGCGATGACGGTGCGGATGGTATCCACCTTCGATGTCCCTTTCCAGAATCTGAACAGACTCTGTGTTCTCATTTTTAGCGTAGTTTGTTATCCTGTTGAAGATAACCCTTTTCGGACATTTACCAAGAGTATCCAGAAAGCCTGGATCTCCTGGTGGCTTCCCTGGTTCTGGCAGCAACAGTTTCTGGATCTTCCATCTGTTCGGGAAGTAGCCATCGTTCAGGCATTTCTGTAGAACTATCCTGAACATATCCGGAAACGCCAGGATTACGGTCTTCAGTGCCATGTAGGGAATACAATCCATTCGGGAGCTGTTTTCGCTTTCAACCCTTTTGCCACTATAAGGAGCTCATTGTTGGAAGCTCGGTTCACCAGCATTTCCACCGTCTGCATCAACTTACTGTGTAGGTGGCCATGTGCTTCGGGAAAAGACCCTCCACGATAATTTTCAGCTTGTCAGCGCACATGTCAACTGGCGTCGTTGGACGCTTGATATTGGCCATCACGACATAACTGGCTTTAGCGTGTACTTCTCTGCATAGCTCCTTACAGTAGGTAGACTTATTAGGCACTATCTCGCGTTTTAAAGTGACCCTGTCGCTCGGAATATTACCTTACACTCTTTTCTGACTGTCTCGGATCTTGCTCTCTGAACGCGTCTTCTGGATTTTTGGCAGGCAGCATTGATGATTCTGAGCCTTTCATTCCACCAATACGGCAGTCGATGTCGGAAGCTTCTCGGTGCCATTTTCCTGTGTAACCTGTTGCGTTGATCAGCCTGCTACCCCACTCTTCGACCCAAGCGTTAAAGTTTCCTTCTATTAAAACCAGCGTTCATCCCACTAACGAGTCGTTTAGTGCGTCCAGCATCCGATTGTACTGCTTTGGTGCCCCTTTTAAAAGGAACATTACCAGGGATGCGAACGGTACCGGTAAACTACATAATACCCGTTATATTTACATTTGTACAAGCCGGACAGCCCGCTACAGCGACACATCACTGCTGCTGCTGCCAGAACGGTAGCCGGTTGTTTGCGGTTAAAAATATTAAATAGATTAAAAATATTAAAAAGTGTAATATAAGTAAAGAGAAAATGTACTGTTCGCGTCTGGTGGCTGTACTAGGGGCGGTATTTTTTAAAATCTTTTTTCTGCTTTGCACGCAGGCTGCCATACAGCGCCCTGCAGTAGCGAACCAAGATGAAGAGAAAGAAAGGTGGGAACATTTGACGCTTTTGAGTGTTTTAGTTTTATACTTGCAAAATTAAGCATGGCGTCCGGGGCCCTTGAAGTAAACATAAACATCCGAACGAGTATCCTGATTCTTTGACGCACGATGAAAAGAGAGAAAAGGCCAAGCTTCACCTCGGATCTACCCATTGAAATAATTATGACCGAACCGAAAAAAAACTTATGGTAACGGAAAGGCCCACTACGTCACTTGTTTGTGCTTTTCTTCTTCATATCCTCCTTGTCCTTTCGGCTTCATCGAAGAAAAATGACAACCGTACTCACACATAGAAAAACAAATGTGCACACCTGTATCCGTCTTGGTAGCGAACGGCAGCAGTGTCGAAGAAGAACGGAAAATGTAGGAAAAAATATTACAGCCGTAGAAAAGGTAGGCATTTTGCATCCTTGCCACCACCTCTTGGACAGGGAAACTGCAGTCCCTGCACTATCCACCATCCAGTTACCGTTATCGATTGCTCTGTGCAGTCTCTAACAATGTGTCCTTTAATTTTCTGTACAGATCAGATCTGCCCGAGACTTTACAGTTTCCTGCCTAATAGCCGAAACCCAAGCACCTTAAACACCTCTCCGTTCGTTTAGTGGCTCTATGGACCAATCGTATCGAGCACACTGACCGTCCGACTTTGATCTTGCCGGTCTACATAATCTGGTTGGATACGGCTGGCGATCAACATATCGCTGATGTCTGTGTGTCACTATACGCCTTCCTCAACTAGATTGATACCTGCTCTATCTCTAGGTTCAATTCGTCTTCCGTTGTGATCTCGTCCAGATTTCTGCAGTCGACCACCGCTTCTTGAACTGAAGCTCTCACGTTCGCTTCTGCCACATTTTCTTGATAGGTCGAGCTCTTGATCAATTGATCGTTCTTCAGCTCGAACAGCATCTCACCTTTCTGAGTGCGCCTGGTTTTTACTACGTTCTCCCCCAGCACTTACAGCTTGGGATCTTGTCTCTCACCCTTTTGTGGATCGACGTATACGTCGCGCTGTCATTTGCTTTGACGACTATAGAGTCTCCCTTATACCTCTCCAGGTGCAATCGAAGGTCTTTTTTGCTCATTTTCTTTTTTCATCCTTTTGTTTTTGTTTTTTCCTTCCTTTCTTCTACGGTTTCTGCGGTTCACCATCCGCTAGCCATTTATCGGCCGTTTCGCTGTACTTCACCGACCTTCTTGGGCTTCCTCGGTTACTCCTCCTCTTCTGGTCTTTGCTTTACTCTTTTCACGGAACGAGAATAACGGTCACCTTTCGATGTCTCGCAGGCTGCTGATTTCGCTACCTCCGTGGTCTTCAGTGCTTTTTCGGTGTTTTCGGCTCTCTCCAGTAGCGCCACCTGTTCGCATTCAACGGCTGCTATGGAAGATTTGATGCTGATCACTAGATCTGTCCGTGCAACTTGTCCTTGCTTTTCACAAACTCATAGAGCTCTTTGATTTTTTGCCTCAACTTTATCACTTTAGGTCACCTACACTGTTAGTCTTCTTGTGTTATGCTTGATTTCGGAGTGCGCACCTGAAACCCTAGCTTTCCTTGACGTTCCATTGGTTTGTCGCCATGGGTGCTCTTGCTGCTACTGATTCTGTGGCTGCATTTGCTGTTGCACTTGGTCATTTTACTGAGTCCGCGACCTCGGTAGCCTCCCTTTGACGAACAGATTCATTACACTCGCCGTATTACAATTACGTTTGCAAGCAATGAAGTCGCATGCGGGTAATGCGGCCTTCAGAGCCGATTCGACAGTCAGCTATTCAGGACCTGTCAACTGAGCTACTACTCTACTTCCATCGGCTAAGGTGCCGGGTTTATAACGTATTTGGAGACCTGCCAGAGTAGGAGGGGAAGTGTCACCCATCCTTACTGGGGTAGTCGAATGGCGTGGCTGTCGGTCCGTGGTTCAATTTAGATGAAATCCTTATTGACATCCGTGTTCTGCCGCCTGTATGCCATAGTTAGGTATCGATCCGAACGTGCCGGTTGGCACTCCGTTTGGTCTAGGGTAGTTTTATTGTGATGTGGCCTTTGATAGAATCTTGGCAGAAGCAGCACAGACTGTTGTCGTCATGTGGCTGCGATCATTGCACCTAGGGAGCTTCGTATGCTGAGAACTCGATACACTGCGAACCGACAACAACAATATCGGATGTTCAGCGATAACGAGCGAGAGTTCTATGACCAAGTCAGCGACGAGAAGTCTAATTCCAGAGAATGTCTATCAGATATCGGCGATTTCTAGGGTTACCACCCCTCACGGTTTCACCCAGAGACTCCGGTTTCCGAAGGCGATTTCCGGGCGTCCGGGTTTTACACCAATCTCTCCGGGTCTGGTGAGACAACGGAATTATCCGTTGTCTCACTAGATCCGGAGAGATTATCTTTTATAGTACTGGTATTCACGAGCTCTTCCCGTGTTCTCGCTGGCTGCTCCTGTAGCATCTGTTTTCCAAAGAGGAGAGCTTATTTTTGTTCAACTCAGTAGGTAATAAAAATCGTTTAAAATGCTCAAAAATGTCGAGTGATTGCGTTGATTCAAATTTATGTTTGGATTCAGCGTTTACTCATTCTTCTCTTGAAATCTCCGGGTGAAAGCCTCACCAAACGTGGTAACCCAAGCGATTTCACTAGCTTTTTGGTAGGTATGTAGGAGAATAAGGAATGGACAGGTAAAAAACCGACGTGATACCAGCTGTCATTGTCGTACGCCAGGTTATGCGATTTATTAAATACTAGGCGGCACCTGGACCAGACGACGTCCAAAATTTTTGGTACAATAAAAAGACCGTTACGTTGTTAAATATATTAGTCTTACCAAAAACGATAACATTTGGTGTGATTTTATTCAACTTCATGCTTGGTTAATATTAGTATTACATGCCTTTTCTGTATTTGTATTTGACCTCTGACTATATTCTTTTGTCAAAGAGAGCTTGAAATTTCTGGGTGAACTTAGCATACTACTATGAAGTAAATGGATAAGCGAGCTCGAAAATTTGTTCGGAGAAAATGACACATCCGAGTTCCTACCTACGACTGTTTGTGTGCATCGTACTGGATCTAGCGAGAGAACACTCTGTTGAGTGGGAGTAATTGCAAGCGCCCGAAGCTTGGATCGATAATGGCATACCTATGTATATGTGGAAGACTATGCAATGTATTTGGATCGATGAACGAAAATTTTTAGTGACATATTTCATTTACTTGACTAAGTTTCCCGCGAAAGGACGCAATTTTTATGTAGAGCTCGTACGGTTCTTCTGAAATTCACAACAATTAGGTTTACCTGCCGAAAAAACCACAGATGCTCTTTGAACATCGAGTTGGATGAATGGCAGAAGAAAAGCATTCCCCACAGTACATTCCACGATGGATGTATGTTTCAACAAGAGGTTGCGCGATCCATGCATATTGCCGGGTCTCTTCACACATGATGCCGAAAGGATCAGCAGGGTCGGTGCTACACTTATAGTCCTAGTGGGTAGTAAGATAAGCATAAGGTGAGGGGTTCATTATTGGATATTTGTCGCATTTTCGCAATACACACGCTTACAATACATTAACATAACATCACTTGCAGTGTGTGCAAATGGGATCGTGGTACATTGAGGGTTTCAAACGCGCGCTTTATGTGCCCAATTTTAAATTAAATGGTCCAATGTTTGCAGTGGGGAATTACCCACTCGCTCATTTTTGAGTGGGTAATATTACATTTGTTACCCACATTATCCACCGACCCTGAGGATCAGTGTCAACATTAACCTGAAGTTCGACCTATTGATTTGTTAAGCTACTATGTAATCGTTCACGCTACGAGTCCAATACGATCTTTGTAAATTCGGTGGCTTAAGCGGCACTCTCACGATCGAGTTACCACCGGTCGTTTTTGTTGCCCGCCTAAATTTGAGGCCTTCTCTGGGCACGACTCGAACGGCTATTGGTTGCTTGTGGAAACTGTCTCAAGAAAATTTTGTCGCTATAAACCGTACTCGCCACAATGAAATTTATCACCACCGGAAACTTTTTATTAATTGCAAAGCTGAGCAGGTACGCAAGGACTGATTTCGATTATCTAATGGAACGTAAATGTATGATTGAATTTAGGGACTGCTTTATCCAAAAGGTATTGGAACTAAAAAATCACTAACGTAACGGAATTCAAATTTAACATTTAGGTATATTTTGAGCTCGAATTGGGTAGTTCATTCTGGTGGAAAGGGAATGATCATGACCAGGAAAAAAGTTTTTCCCCTACCTGTGCACAGGGTTTTTTTACTGACGACAAACGAGGCTGGCCTTATTGACGATAATGTTGACGACGATGGTGGCTACTCGGATATCGCCGGAGCGATGATGACGACGGGTGACGCTCCGATGCACAGTGATCGATCACCTTCCACACAAAAGTCGGATAAAACCTCAAAAGTGGCCCGGATTTGATGAAAACTTCGCATTAAGGTAAGTTTGTGATGCTGAAGTCATATTCGATGTTTATTTTTTGTTTTTATTGTCTCAAAATTTTGGCACCTAGGGTGGTTCCAAAATTCAATATTTACGAATATGAAGTGCACTACATCCGAAAATTCGATTTAAAAAAAGGGTGGTGAATTTTTTAGCAGAATATACATTTTTTTCAATTGCTGATAATGATAAGACACTTCTATAAATTATATTACGAACCCTGGGTAATCAAAGGTTACCAGGCGTCTCCTACAGACATATCATGGAAAATCACCTTTTTTCATACCTCGGGGCAGAAAGGGGCAAAACAAGATATTCGTTTTCGGAAAGTACACTAATTTTCAAGTATCATGAGCAACAAGCGATCTTTCCTAACTGTTTCAAAAAAAAAGTACAGCTTCCGATTTCGACTGACTGTAGCGCAAGAGCTACAAAAATTCGTGCGGATTTGCGAGAAAATATTCCATGGGGGCCAACGTGTTCTGAACGGTCTTCACGTATTAAATTTCCGCTCCGGGTTACCTCAAAACGTAATGAAACCCATAATTCTGACTCGGCACCTCGGTCTGCCTTTGGCTACGTATGGGACGAGGGTCGGCTCTCGGACTACGAGCCGCAAAAAGCAAGGAACTTGGGTAGGAAAACACGAGCGGTGATTGGTGGCCGCTGTGAAAGTTTTGCAACGGAGTAAACGAACTTACCAACCTCTCCGTATGACTACCGCGACGGCGGTCCTTGATGTAGCACACGAGTGACGGAGATCCTTCTCGGAAAGTAGAGCTGACGACTCCTGATGGTCCAGATATTTCTAGAAAATTTGATTTTTCAGAAACATAAAAGAAACCTAAAAATGAAAAGTATGGAGAAAGGATGATATTAAGGGGTTATATATGTTGAGATGCGGGAAAAAGGGAAAAGTTTGAATTTTTTTAAAGGTATGCAGCCATTATTTTATGAAATACTTGTTATACGTCTAGCGTAGTACAATGTCCAATTTTTAAAATACACTTGAGAACATAAAAAATAGTAATTATCGAAGTTATAGTAATTTCCGCAAAAAGCGTTTTTTTTCAAAGAGGTTTGCCGTGACTACGATTCCAGTCCAACAGCTCAACTGAAAGCATAAAACTAAAAAAAAAATCATTATTATATGCACCGGTAGTGTCCTTGAACGATTGATTAAAAAATTGTTCTCTTCTTTTTGGAAACGGGGACGATTTTTCGAAAAAACGCTATTTCCACCTGAAAAAAATCATTGAAACGTGCTTAACATTAATATAAAAATTTTCTGGAAAAATTCGAATCGTTCAAGGACACGGCAGTTAAATTACGAACAAGCTTTAAAAAAAGTTTTGAGATCGGTTGAAAACTTTTTCGGCAATCGTAGTTACCGCAAAAACGTTTTTGGGAAAACATGATTTCGAGATAATCGCGTTTAAAGTTTCAAGTATAAGCCACACATCCGTAAGAAATCAAATGAAAAACGCTATAACTTTGCGTCTACTGCTCCGTTCTCTATCAAAATTTGAGATAACATTCTTAAGAACCTGAACTTTACGATAGAAGAATAAAAAAAAATTCGATTTAATGGCAAACCTCAACATATGTAACCTCTTAACCCCATGTTGTTTGTGGACAACAACGTTTTTAAACAGCTATAACTTTTGATTGAGGCAAGATTTGCTCACAAAAACAAGTAACGCTAATAAATGAGACTATTTCCTTTCGTTTGAGCACTAACAGTTACAAGGATCAGCTCTAGAACTGAAGCTATGGCAATTAGTCTGATTGGATTCCTAAAAAAGATATGTAGTTTTTTGTTCAGTCTGCGTTAAAATCACAGGAAAAACTATTGTTTTTGGAGCGTTTTTGAGTTCAAATTTTGAAAGTTTTCTTTTGATTAGCATTTCATTCAGTATAAACTTTATTATATGATTTACGATGAACTTTATGATGGAAATTGGACCATATTTGGTAATTTATTTTTTTCAGTACGAACCTTGAACTCCAATTCATTTTGGCCTTATTAGTTGTAACACCTTCGTTTTGTTATTGTCCTTCAAACCACTTATTATGTAGTCATAATTTCTATAATGTAAAAACGCACTTTTAGTGAAAATTTTTTTTATCCCGGTTAAAACATTCTTATGTAATCTAAAAAAATCTCATATTTCACCATATCATCAACATTGGTTATGCCATGAAATACTTGATCTTCTTATTGAGAAGAGTATAAGTTTTCCAACATGCTGCTATTTAAAATTTACGTACGCTATACTAATTAAATTTTACCATTATATTGAAACTCTAATTGGATTTTCAAATGAATTGTTATCTAAATAAAATTTGTTAGAATCATTTATTCTGTTCAACAACTGTGTCCTCTCTTCAACTCCAGGGCCCGGGAGCTAAAACCGTCTCAATTCCCCTTACTCAGCAGCCCTGCCAAAACCGATTTATTATAAAGCAAGATGCGAGGATTCAAATTGAGCTGACACTAACTTTTTCTTAATTAAAAAGAACAGAAGTCCGTTTTTATCATATTTTTGCCTTGCGGAATACGGTATACTTCGTCGATTGCAGATTGATGACTCTCATTTCCAGCCAGACTACTTGAGGAGCATTGTTTGGGAATAACTATTTACCCAGTCCAAGCGAGAATTTCGCCTGAGACCCACCATTGCGGGCCACGTCCATCTTTACCCTACCTTGGGATATGAGAAAGGAAATGTTGATGTGATACTTACTTGACGGATAGGCCCGCCTCTGTGACACTCCCATAAGTACCATTGATTGGGTAGTGGGTGGGTTGTTAGTTAGGATTCGCCTCAAACAAGCGATGCGACTGAGAATATATTTTCGTACATAAAAATTTTGAATAGTTTATTGACTGTAGGATACGAAAATGGCGTTTAAACTCTGAGCAACCGTTCATCGAGAGTTTGTTTCATTGAAAATAACTTGAACTCCGGATAGCCGGCTGTCGAGAGTGCTGTCGACAATTTAAAACCATAAACAATGATTTTAAAAGTTGTATTGTGGACCACTCAGACAAGACCATGCGTATTTCCCACGTGCATTGAAGACCCAGTGGATTCGTTTCCTAGTTGGTCAAAGAAATACTAAACAAACTAATAAATTAGTTTATTCAGTCTAAAGAAATGTCAGCTCGACCGGCGGATACCTGTTCCCTCACAATGACATCAAATCAAAGAACATTTAAAATAACATACGACAAAATATGTGCAATTTAGAATATAACAAAATGAAGACTGCTTAATTATTTGCATTAAAAGTTATCATATTTTTGTGCTTTTAATCACATGGCAAGAAAGTTAAATCAAGTTTTAGATATTTATTTATTGTTATTTAATTTAGGTGCAACTCTTGTTTGTCCAAGCTTTTTGTAGTGATAGAAAATAGGATATTTAGCATTGATCTAAACTTTGTACTAATATGGAATTATTCAACGTTCGCATAGTGATTAGTCGATATCAAGAAGGGAAACCGAGTTGCCTACGATAATCCATGCAAATTCAAAACCCAATGTGATCTGGCTGGGGCATTCCCTGAACTACCCTTTTAGTCCCTATTAACCTCTGGCGGTTTGGAAACCCACACACACACTCAACGCTCATTCACGGCAAGCGAAATCGAATGCAAAATGGAAACCATTAATGCGTTTTCCATTTCAAGCAAAATAGGACCACAGCTTAATAGAGCCAATCATCGACAGTAGAAATGCAAATGAAAAGGTGTAAAATATTCCTTATTGTTTCCAAGCTTACTCTATCCAATTTGTAGTTCAGTTTTTACTCCCTGCTAATCGATCCTATCCGCCACAAATAGTTATCAAACTCGTTCAACCGACTTGTCGAATGTAGGTAGTCACCTCTATTCCTCCACCTGGCATCACTTAAGCATCTGAAAACAGACTCACTGTTCGTACGGTAATCGAGTTCCCATCTACTGCAAGTGCATATGCATACTAAACAAGAAAATGCTAATGCCATTCGCTGTACGTCCGTCCGTCGAGAGAAAAAAATCATCCCTAGAACGATTCGAGAGTGCCCTACGTTTCCGAGTTCCACTGACATTCGCCACATGGACGTTCAGTGCTGATCGAACAGGGCCATAAAAAAAGAGAACGAATCGGTCACGGAGACCGACGACAATGGCGCGGAGTGGCAAAGTTCGTCGTCGTAACGCAAAAGGGCGAAACTTGGCCCGCTCGCAAGATGATAATAAATGGAGAAATATTGTCCGGAATATTTAATGAATCTCCTAGCATGTCCCCGTGAAGCGAAACGCCGCCATCGTTTCCGGTGCGAGAGTGTGTTTCGTCGCTGTCGGCTCCGGATCTGTGTGGCAAGGCATGGCCCGAACGTGAGCCCAAGAGTGCAGGGATCTTCTCGGCCGGCCCCCGAAGAGCTTCTTTGGCTTCGCTAGTAGTAGGTACATGACAATTGAATAAAATTACACTGCCATGTGCAATTTACGAGAGTTGCAACTGTTGGGGAAGCGTTTGGCATGTATCGGAAATAAATTTTCGAGGAAATGCAGGCTTTTTTTAGCCATTCCACTTCCGGTCCGGGTCGGGGATGCTGTGCTGATGGGTGTTGGCTGTGCTTTCAATTTGTGCTGCATGGTCTAATGATAATGAAATGCTGGCGATGGAGTGAATTTTAATTGCTCTTTTAAGCAGACTAATTGATTGGGAAGCTGTCTTGTCTAGCGCTTGGAGGAACCAACCAGGGAGTGAGTGAATTTATACACTTCAGAAGACGGTTCAGTTCGGGACCGTTTTAAGTGTTTCTTAAAGTCCAGAGCAGATGAAGACGATTGTTATTCTCACTTGTGTATAGTTCCAATCAAGCTACGCTAAAATATAACATAGCCTACCATTATGTATTGTAACATTTTAAGCAATAAGCGTTGTGTGGATGCGAAACATAAAGCCCGAATCCGGGCGAAAAAAATAGGCAAATTTTTATTTCTTTTTATCGTTAATAATATCGTTAATAAGAACAATAAGTGTTGTGTCCTGTCTCGTGTCGCGTTTTTGTGTGTGTAGACCAAGTCATAACGCTAGCACAGTCTCAGAAAATAGCGGAAGGTTCCAACAATATTCCAAAATTGCTTTTTTAACATCTTATAATATTCGTACACTCCTAGCTACACTCCTATTAAACTCCAGAAACCTTATGCCAGTCGGAAAAAAATTTGGGCCGGGATTAGGTTGACGATTTCCAGAGTGATTGCATGACCTTTCTACATAAGAAAGGCGAAAATGTGTCAAAATCAAAAAATGTCAATCTTTGTCAATTTTTTTAGAGATTACATCAAATCTTGACGTTTTATGCATTTTACAGACATTTAGTTAGCATCAAAAATGAAAATTCAATTTTTAAATTTGCATTTACTCCCCCTTTGAACATTATTCAGTTCCTACTTCTATGAACTCAAGAACCGTCGTAGATGGCCAATGTCAAAGCGACTTTGAGGTGTGTTGGCAAATCCACATAATTTTGAATCCATTCTACAAAGCTTTGCATCATTTTGTTATCATAGTGGTACCAGTTTATATGGGAAATTTCTGTGTGGTCGCACTCTCAAACCCGTAACTCCGGAACCGGTATTCAGATCGACACAAAATTCAATAGCAGCCGACGGGAAGGTTGTACCTTCCATTTGAGACAAAGTTTGGGCGAATCGGTCTAGCCATCATCTAACAAACGGCTGAGATACGATTGTTTGAACTGAAAAGCTCATTTTGTCTGTACTGACTTTAAATTACTATTTTTACATTTACTTCGGATATACAAATTTGTTTTCCATTAATTTTTAATCACCGTTTTTGTGCAAGATATTTCTATCCATTGCTGAAGAAAAAATATAAATCGGTGAACAAACAGCTAAGATGTAGCCAGTCAAAGCAGCGTTCCCATTTTTTTCTTCTCTGGCTTTGTTTTACTCATTTCATTATAACTTACGGTAGACAACCCTATTATTCTATTGCGATGTGTTTACGAAAGACATGCCTTTCCAGTGGTGAAGACAGATTTAAAATCGATTAGGTAGCAGCTGAGATATAACCGGTCAAAGTAAGCGTTCCCATTTTTTGACCCCCTTGGTATTCCGAGTGTTAAGGAACGGACTTGGCCGGACAAGCTCAGTTGCCTGTTGAAAGAAGTCCGTTACACTGGCTGTGGAGGTACACTACCCAGTGCCGTCCAACACGCGACTAAGCTTGTTCGTTCAAACACTATGCTTTCTTTTGTGTTCGTTACCAGCATACTTTTATGTACAATCTCGAACACAATTATTCGTACACAAAAACTCATTTTGCTTTTTGCGCTTGGGTTCAATGTTTGAGGCGAATGTGTAGGTATGTATATCTAATTTGTTAGCAGGGTTACAATATTCACAGATTTTTCTGTAACGTCAAAAAAAAATTTCACAATTTCAGATCGCAGATTTTTTTTTGCAGATGGCAGATTTTTGGGATTTTGATGAAAATTTCACAGATTGTTGGAAACATTGTGATTTTTTATTGAAACGACGGATTATGTTCAATATAAGAAAGATTTCAATGTGGCATCCCTGTTTGTTGGCGGTTGCATGCGTAACCTGCATGATAGCAATCTGTGCTTTCGTTGCGCAAAGACGAAAACTTTCATAGCAACAAATTTACGCGGATCGATGGAATGCACAACGAAAGTTTATTATTTACGTTCGATAAATTCATTGATTCATTTCTACTTCACGTGATTCACTTCCACTCAGCCTATCCTATTTTAATTCTGCTAACAGCTACATACTACAAAGCCTATTTATGTATGAATATAATGCCACTCAATATATGATTAAGACCACTGCATTCGCTCCATTTGTATGCGTACTTTAGGAAGGTTACAATAATGGTTAAATATAACTAGAAAGCTTGGTCTATACACGAAATGTCATTATATTGTCAGAAATTTGATTTTCTTCACCGGGCCGGGTTTTTTACCACACACAATCGAAAAGTTTTTACAATTTTTAAAAGCTGATCTTGTTCTCAATCTTCCCAAATTAGCATAATACACAATGTTCGCTTTGGTTCTGTGCTCATATTGAACCCACATTTTTTTGTGTATGAACTCGAACACGCTATTTCGTACCTAAACACGTGCACATGTTCGCCTTCACAACCGAACTCCGTGTACGTACACGGTGTGCGTACACACAAGTTCGTGGCACCAGTTTTCTCTTTCTCACTCTCATCGTCACTAGCGTTGACTCTTTTTGCCTTGTGCAAATCGTTCACGTGTTCGCACTCGGTGCACGTACACGGATATTTGAACAAGAGCTTGCACATCGTTCGCATGATTTCGATGTTCGAAGCGAACCTGTACGTCGTGACGAAGCATGTTTGAGGTTGAACGCGTGCACGAAATATTGCACATAGGTACGAACGGGACGATGTGCATGGGAAGTCTGCTTGTGCTATAAAGATTTAGTTCCAGATGTTAGTTCGGTCACGGTTTTCTGTCTTCTTTTTTCAGATCTTCTCAAATAAGTTTAATCGGATTCGATCACCTACTACAAATGAAATGACCTGATAACCAAGAAGGTTTGGTTCAATATGTAACATTCGATGTTGATTGGTTGTGCTTAAGCTATAAGTAAGAAATATTTTATTATTATTCTAAATGTACTAAGAAAATAAATATTTTACATTGAGTAGTGTAGTCGTACGTCTACAGTTCGTGCAACCCCATTGGACTGCCACTTGTAGTTTTTTTCAATAGGTCCAATCTACAAAAGAGAACCCCTCTTTGTTTACTTTCTCTTTCGCGAATTACTCGGTCACCTTTCTGATTTCCCTTCAACTGTTTACATGATAAGCTAGTATAATCCTAGGCCTTTCGAAACATACTGATAAAAGTTTTATGATTTTGTAGAAATAATCGAAAGAGAAAGCGAAAAAAGAGGGCTCTCATTTGCAGATTGGACCTAATGAAAAAAAGTCTTCAAATAGTGTGAAGTTCTCGTTGTTGTGCTATCTTATGACAAGCGCCATTTTGCACTTTTCGAGAAAAACTATTTTTAAAGTTTGAGATATAATATCTTGAAACTTATAAATGGTATAAGCTATTCAAAGAACACAATTGATGCTTCTATCTATTTTGTATTAACCTCTCAAGTATTGGGAAAATCGGTTGACTATGTTGCGAATTTTTACTATAAATGTAAACAAAAGTAGCGCTCATAAGTGTCATAGGTGTGTATTGATGACAAAATTTGTATGGCGTGTCATAATCGTGCATGGAAAATTTTCCATAGAAAAAAATCATCAATTATTAACTTTTATTCATCATTGGCTTCATTTGATCTATAAAAAATCGGTGCGTTGCAATTTGAGCAAATGAGTTAGGGAATCTAGAAAAAATAGTTAGTTTTGGTTACAGTGTTGCCAAATACGATATATTTCCAATTTAAAATTTAAATTGCATTTTTCTCAAAGTTCGTGCATTTGTGTTTTGAAAATGATTATGCCATTGTCTTTCTCAGATAGTTTTACATATAAAAACGCTTTTAATCCACCTAACAGTGTGATGGGACATTTCTTATAACTCTTATCACTCTCTTCGGATATTATATCTTTTGAGAACATTTAGAACTTGATGCTTCGCGATGTTTTTGATAACACATACTACATGGGATAGTGGCAGGACTCAGAGAATCGCTCAAATCAGCATAGGACAACATCAGTGCTAGAAATCTCAAACCAAATCAATAGGAAAGCGAAAAAATGGCCCATAAAATAGACATACCATCGAATTATTGTTAATGCTCTGTTAATAAAATATCTAAATTGTGGTGGGAAAACAGAATTTTCCTAAAAAGGTTATTTATTAATCATTCGCATGTATGAAAAAAGCCTTATGTTTACATTTGGGAGTATCGCCCTTTTCACAAAAAAGCGTTGAAATGAAATCGCAGCTCCTGATATCACGCTATCTCTGAAGTGCATGCGTGCATAGTTCCAAATTTTACTTCGACATCGACTTTTTCTAAAGGTGACTTGCCAGTAGTATCCTTGATTTGAATTATTATCGCTAATCCTAATGCCAAAGAACAAATAAAAACCTCTCGAAAACGAACCGTTTGGGAAAATCATCATCATTACTGAAATTTTCATTTTCACGAAACTTTTCGATAACCTTCCGTCACTTGCGTTAATGCACTGGGTGCACAGTGCTCTGAAAATCTAGCAAAATCGTCTTAGGGCACCAGCGGGTCTAATTCAGAGCTATCTGCGCGGCGAGTTAAATCTGTAAAGAACACTAAAAATTAATTTCTATTCCATAATTTTCAGTTCAGCAATTCGAGAGATCGTGCTCACCGCAAGCCATGAAAAATAGACTACGTTGTTAAGCGATGGTCACTATTTATTAAAAAATCACGGTTAAATAAAAAATTAAACTATTAAAATATTTCAAATAGTTTATAATTTTCACAAACATATTAGGAAAAATTGTTTAATAAGCTTTCGTAATATTGTGTAGGAAAAAAGCTGAAAACTTCAGTATTTTTCTATCTGCAACATATAAACCCTTAAGTATACCATTTAATTGGTATACGAATTGGAATAGGTTCGCCAAATTTTGGAAGAAGTCTATAAAATAACCCCTTGACAGCTACCTAAAAATTGTTGTAGTTCGATGCAATAAAAAAATCATATTTGGCAATTCATATTTGGCTGATAAAATTGGGGTGTCAATGTATTATAATAGATATTCAGCATTCGAAGAAGTTTCTTTCGAGTGTAGAACGACTTTGTTTCTACTTACTTGAAATCAGCGGCGTAGCCAGAAATTCGGTTTAGTGGGGGTTTGGTGAAAATCGATCTTACTGTCCAAACGGCATAATTCCGAAACCATAAATTTTAAAGTTTTAAAATTATGCAGAATTATTTTCCAGAAAATAGTAACAAGGTTCGTGTCTTTAGCGAATTTGTTGAGACTTTATTGTAGTCATGAATATTAACCTGAGAAAATTCACCATAAATACTTCTTGGACGATATACCGTCAAAATTATTTTATCAAATGATGCGCTGTTTAAAGTTTATAAAACTCATTGAAGATACTAAACCTCCGAAATTGGCGGTTTCAAAATGATGCTATCTTGACCTTAAATTACTGTTTTTAAACATTTGACCTATACATATAATTGGTCATACAACAAAAATCAAATGCTCATCAAAATTGATCAGAACCTGCTAGAGTCGAATGGAAATCGTCATTTTTCATAAATTTCTCTCTACATTCGGAAAGTGTTATCCTCGTTATTAATCATATTACGTTTTCGTCTCAACTCGACGCATTCCCAAAATATAAACCTGTTTTAATCCACCTAGTGGTGCAATTGTGCTTTTCTCATTTGTCCAGACTACGATTCCATGGCTGGTTATCTTCATTACAATGGTGGAAATGAATATTACATGTTCAGTACGATTTGCACATACATACAATCGATCGACAGCCACGATCTTGAGATACTATGTGATATTGAAACATCGCTTGAAACCAGCGGCGGATCATGGAGAAAGATCCGGGAGGTCCAGGTCTTGCCGAAAATTTTCAACTTGTTAAGAAATTTGAAACTAGTTTTAATTTTAAAGTAGCAACCCCTCACTGCATATCCCCCCTCGGGCCGGTATAATTGAAGATTTTTAGAGTGATTGCATAACCTTTCTATATGAGAAAGGCAAAAATGTACCAAAGTCTAAAAAAGTCAATTTTTGTCAAACATCTCAATGTTTCATGCATTTTAAATTCATTTGGCATCAAAAATACAAATTTGATTTTGAAATTTTTTCATTTCAGTTTATATGGGAATTTGCTGCGTGATTGCACTCTTCAACTCGTAACCCCGGAACCGGAAGTCCAATCAATAAAAAAATTCAATTGCAGCCGATGGGAAGGTTGTACCTTTCATTTGAGACTAACTTTGTGCAAATCGGTCCAGCCATCTCTGAGAAACAGAGGTCACATTTTTTTCCACATACACACATAGACACACATACATACACACACACAGACATTTTCCGATCTCGACGAACTTTAGAGTGAATGAGAAAGGCAAAAACATTTTTAGCAAATGTTGAAAGTTATGCATTTTTTTTGGTGAGCAGTTCTATGTTTCATTAAATCAATTTTAACTTCGCTTCCTATTAAATAAAGACCCTTATTACATTACATCTCTACAAAAACGAGCTCAATTTGAAAATAAATCTGAGGATTATGATTGATTACAGAACTCTGGAATTTTCTATTGGAATGTTTTCAGGCAGGAATTTGATATTGATGCAATTGGACAACTGTGAAATCAAAACCAATAGATCAGTTACATATCAGGACCCCATTCCGACAATTTATCAAACGTCCTCATGATGTCTACAACAACAGGTTATCAATCTACGGATCAGATAATTGTTATTGTAATATTGAATTAAATCAGTCAGAATCAATAGATTTTCAACTTCAATCCAATTTTTTTTGTTGGGTGTGGTGGAGGGGGGGGGGGGGTGTTGTATGGTGGTAAACCCCAAAACCTTCTCGTGGCTACGCCGTTGCTTGTAGTTATTTATTTCGCTTTTCATTTTCCGATATTTTTCAGATCGATCCGATGGTTATAACTTAGAAAAATTGCAGTCAGAAGGTTCGTACAAATGAACATTTTTGCACTGATAAGTTATCAAGTTCCTTCCAGACAACTTGGAAGTGTTCGGTGATTATTTCTAGCGGTTGTAGATAGAAAAATGAAATACAAAATTCGTTTTATTGAAATAATGTTTGGCTTATTTCAATGGATTATTACAATATTGAACAATAAATAGGCGACAAAGAGTAATCCACAAACAACAAGCCATAATTTTTAAAGTATTCAAAATAAATATTTGAAGTCTTCAGTAAAGTTATTCGCAAAAGTAAGAGCTACAAATTTGCTGAAGGCATCATTTCGATATACTCACTCCCAAGAAAATTTGTGAAAATATCTCACTCATAGGGGGATTAATCAGCAAAAGCACAATACCAAAAGAAAGGGCATATTGCCTCCATTAAATTCTCCGAAGATACTATTGACCTAGAATAAGCCGTTTTGGCGTTAATAATAGATTACATGTTTTTGGTCATATTTCTGGCAATGGGAAATGATAAAAATCTTTCGTCCGCATTTAATGTTAAATATCTCTATTGATAATAGTCCGATTTCAACAATCTATAGCTTGTTCGAAAGGTATTCGTTAAAGCTGTCTAAAAATATATAAATTGTTAATCTATATTGTCAATTTCGGCAGATAATTCAAAAAAACTGCAAAAAACGCCATTTTAACACATTCAAACATTCATATCTTGGAAATTAAACATCAGAATCAAAAACAAATTAATAGCGTTCATACTGTTTTTTAGTTCTTTCATTTAAAATTGGTTTGGATAAGATCGGTTCAGCCATTGCTGAGAAACACGAATGAGAATTTGTCCGTTACATACACACACACACAGACACATACACACACACAGACATTGTCCCAAATCGTCGAGCTGAGTCGATTGGTATATAAGACTCGGCCCTCCGGGCCTCGGAAAAAATCTTGAAAGTTTGAGCGAATTCTATACATTTCTTTTATAAGAAATGTAAAACATCTTATTCATCAAGATAATTTGAGCCAATCCCCACACAGTCATATGAAGCAAAAAATTCTCAGCACGTTTCTCGCTATATCTCAGTAACCAAGCAGAATGTCAAAATTCTGTAAACGCCACTTTGTAAAGGTTTTTTAGACAAGTAATGTGGCAATTCCAACTCAGTTTACCCCAAAATAGCGTTTGTCATAAGATAGCACAACAGCGACGAAGTGTCTGTGCTCTGTCGATAGCACAAAAACCCTGCATTCACTTGATTACAATGCGGTCTCTTTCCAGTCATCCTTATAGCTTGCGAATTGTTTCGTTCGGAATTCTCGTTCCGGAGATATGGAGTCCTATTCAAACCAATACTACGGAAAAGAAATGGTTCAAACTATTAGAATAAGTGTTTAAATTATTGGAGAAGCAAGCGGCCATTGAAAGGGTATAACATAACAACTGCTTTTGGTGGATTTCTTTTGAAAAAATGTAAAAATATTTCAATGTGTAACTCCTCAGTTTTAATATAAAAAATATATTATAAGGCACATTTTATATTAATATTTAAAATGTAACGTGCCTTATCACATAAACGAATTGAGTAAAAAAAAATATTTAACCGCCGCATAATATGCAATATGCTCACAGGAAAAAGACACAAAGCGAGTTCGGACCATACCGTCCATTACTAATCAATGCGTGAGTTACGAAACGAACGGGAGTTGAAATTTTAAGAAGACAAATAAACTTGTAATAATGGAACTAAGTGAATAGATGAAGTTCTCCAGCAGCCAGTCGTTCACTGAAGAGTGCATAAAATTTGATGAATGGAAGCGCAACAATTTAATACAAATGGAGCGTTTTCTTGAGTGAATAAACTAAAATTTTTGGCTGTTCATAAACAAACAGAGATTAATATAAAACGAACGGTTATTTTTGCAGTTAACATATATGTCAGATTCCAAAGCAATCCAAGTTTTACATGATTTTTTCATTTTCTCAAAACCCTCAGGATATATGGTTCTGATCTGGCCCAAGCGAGATGCACTCTGTTTACAGGCCGAATTTCCGTCCAACTGGCACGAGCTGGCTCAGAATCAACCATTGCAAACACAATTTATCTAAATGCAGCAGAACCGTCGCTCACTCAGGTTGATTTAGTCATCCCAAATCACCATCGTCGTTGTCCTTGCAATTCCTCCTACGGCAGTAAACGAATGAACGAGAAGGGTTTCAGTTTCCTCCTTTCCGTCGTCCACGAAGAGCCTGACAACAAATTGTTTCCGGCGGCGTTTTTGCGAGCAGCCAGCGAGAGTTTGTGGAAAATGTGCACATTCATTCATCTTCCCGGCCGGTAATTCAACAACAGAGGAAAACACAACCTAATCACCCAACCAAGTTTACGGGAAAGCCAAGGCAGACCGGCTCATATGTAAACGGGACACGTTTGTCCAGACCTTTTGCCAAATCAACCGAACTAAATTGCTTTTCCGGTGACTCGTTAGTTTGCGGGCTGCGCAGACAGTTTCTTTGAAGATACTTTCTTGGAAGAACCATCTTCGGTTCAGCTTCTTTCGCTTACCAAAAAAACTCACATTTCCCTCAAAACGAGCTTCCTTTGCACAGTTTTAGCATTGCTATCGTGTTTACTCTTTTTCCCTGTCTCCTGCGAAATCATAGCGAGAAAGTTGATATTCGACTCCCAGCGGGTTCAACAACCACCGAGTTAACTTTAATTAAAACAAATAGTAGCGGAATTGAGAATGATTGCTTCATTTCCGCGCACATTCCAGCTTTCTTTGCAGGAGCATCGGACACCACCCGCCGAGGAAAGGCTGGGAAAGTAAAAGCGCACCCGACAGGAGGAAACTGGAGCGGTTTTCTTTAAAATTTTCAGATTCAATCTCGAAACCACATCAAATCATTATCTCAAGGCGGATGGCGGCTGCTGCTAACGAGAATCATGAGAGGAAAACATCTTCTGGAACATTATTTTCAATTACCAAGCCACCTCGTGGTCGTCGTGGGAGTGTCGTGATGTTTGTTCGTTAGTGAAAAACCGTCAAACTTCTTTCGGATAATCTGAATTGGTTTTTTAATTACAAGTTAGCTGCATAGGGTTAGCTGGAATGATTATTGTTGCGCGAAAACACGGCTTTGCGGAATAATTAATAGACCGAGATTCAATCTAAGTGTGGAATAATAACTATAATTCAGCACTCAAATGTACATACAACATAAATAACCAGGGCCGGCGGAACACTTGGGTAGTATGGGTAGTAGGGGAAGATGGGGTAAAACGCACCCCCGGGGCAAAATGCACCCCTTGCTTATATCGAAAACTGCTGAAAATTTCTAGAAAAGGTTAACACCAGTCGGAAGTCTGCCATAGTAAACATATTTTGTCAAATTTTCATAACCGTACATCAATAGCAGCTCGAGAAATAAACAAAAGACAATAACGTGCTATTCTCATGTCATTATCGTGGGTTGTGCAACAAGGATTTTCAGCTCCTATGAAAGCAATTTGTATTATTATATCAGTGCATTCCAGCTCTATTTATACCGTTGTTCATTATTCTGTCACACTATATATGAAAAATCTACTAAATAATTTACTTTTTGCTAAATTTATATCTCTGCTCCATCGGGGGCAAAATGCCCTCTTCTTTGATTTGGCTGATTTTTTAATCGAAAACAGAAAACATGTTCTGAAAACCTACTAATTGCATAACCTAAGGCTATTTAGTGGCACACTTTTGTGAAATCTCGTTAGAAAACAAAACTGGTTGCTTATTCACCGAGCATTCTGCCCCGTTGTTGTGGTGCATTTTACCCCCGAAGAGGTGCGTTTTGCCCCGCTTATTTTTCAAAAGGCAATTTTTAATGATTTTGAAGAATCGAATATTTTTCATGTTCTTGATAATTTTGCAAAGCGTTATGATTGTGATTACAGAGGAAAATGTTTGCAAAACGATATCATTAATTAAATTCTCCCGATTGATGTTCTATAACTGAGTTATGATCATATTTCCTTAGGGGGTGCGTTTTACCCCATCTTCCCCTACTACCCACTCGAAAATAACCGAGGGGGGAATTACCCACTCAAAAGTTTGAAACAAACCACAACCTGATGAATCAATGAATGTCTCGCGCACAAGCTACGCGATCTTTCATAAATATATCCTTCTAATGCCTAAGTGTTCGCCTTCTTATTACCCGGAATGAAGCAATGTGAAAGAACTCAAACTAATATTTGTATCTGGTAATCTGTTACGGTTTTTCGTTTTGTCTGAATTAAGCCAGTCAAAACGTTATACGCTTCCACCGGACGATTTTGCGTTCGTGTCATTTCCATCGTGGTCAAGACGGTCATATTGAAATTGTCGCGAATATCATACATTAAGATAGATCGAGTATCATCGTGAAAACAAGTCTATGGCATACCGTGGAAGTTGAAGAACCAACTGACGTACGATGAGTGTGGAAACAATATCAATAAGTGTTTGCCTTTGATTCGGATTTGACAAGCGACAACTTCAATATCTAGTATCGAACAAAGGCTAATCCGATTGAAATAATAGCACATTTTGATCTCCAAAACGCTTCTACATAGTGTTTTTGCGACTCTGACGAATAATGTTAAAATTATGGAAGATCTACTTCGAAAGTTAACCAGGTTTTCTATAATGCAAATACATTGTGTAAAGCTTAGGAAAATAATAGGAGTGACGCACTTACTTTGGTTTTGTATACACACCATTAAATATCTTTCTTCTGAGAAGATTCACGATTACAGAGCAGCAGATTATACCAGCAGTCAGCAAATTAAAATATTCCGTCACCGTGACCAACATGACGACATACCTTCATGTATTCTCAAGAAATGCGCAAACGTAACGTAAACGATCGGCGAAATGTTGAAAATTATCGAGGAAATACATCGTCGTGCGCTTGTTCCAAAGTGTTTGAGATCGTGGTGAACGATGTACTCTGCATCCAGCCAAAGTTACATTTCCCCTGACCATCCCAAAAAGAACGAATATTCTCGTTTAATTCGTCTCACTCTGCTTACGAAATATGGATGCTGGTGCTCAGATCGACACGGTATATACTGACTTGAAACCAGCGTTTGACAGAGTTGACCACGGAATACTTTTGGAAAGATTGACGTTAATAGGCGTTTCTATTGATCTGATTCGTTGGCTCGAATCGTATCTGAGTGATCGTAAACTTATAGTGAAAATTGGATGCGCATCCTCCGCCCCGTTTTCAAACAAACGTTCCTCAGGGAAGCAATATGGGCCCAATCTTGTTTACACTATTTATTAATGATCTAGCTACAATATTACTACTTGGGTGTCGCATATTTTATGCTGATGACGTCAAATTATACATGGTGGTCAAGTGCATCCTGGATTGCTTAGTTTTGTAATAGCTCTTGGACAGATTCGATGACTGGTGTTCAATAAACTTGCTAACAATCAGTATTTACAAATGCACTGTAATATCGCATCACCGTTAGCATAAGTCAATTTCGTATGACTACTGTATTAGAGATCAGAACCTTGAGCGTGTTCTACAAGAGTCACTTTGGACTCGGCACTCACGTTCCGACCTCATTACGACCACATCATTAACAAAGCAAAGCGCCAGATGGGATTCATGTCTCTGTATCCGTTCACTGTACTGTGCCTTGGTACGGTCGATCCTAGAATCTAACTCCATGGTATGGTGTCCGTATCAATCAACATGGGTAGCCAGGATTTAAGCATTACAAAGGAAATTCGTTCGTTATGCACTGAGACGCCTTCCGTGGCAAGACGTTATCAATCTTCCGCCAAACGAAGATCACTGCAGATTATTAGGTTTACACTCGCTGGAAAAAAGAAGAAGAGTGGCCTAGGCTGTTTTGGTCGCTAAAATACTTCTTGGTGAGGCAGATTCTCCGGAGCTATTGAGCCAACTACACATATATGCACTTGAACGTATGCTTCGTTAACGAAACTTTTTGCTTGTGGAGCATAGGAACTCTTTGTATGGTTGTCATGACCCTATTCGCTTCGTTTCTGCCACATTCAACGAAGTGTTTGCGGATTTCGATTTCAACGTGTCATCTATTACTTTCAAGAAACACCTACCAGCGGCGAAAATAGTTTAAACACATTGGCAACCACATCTATACCTGGCATATATGAAGGACCAACACCCATCTATTTGCGTGGAAGGAATGACGCCGACCAGCATCAAAATGACATTCGCATCCGAAGGACTACCGACCACTCCTGACCATCTCCTGCGCATTTTAATCGAAGTCTATCAGGAATATGGGCTAAACCCAGACGAAGCAGCAACAGACGTTGACTCTTATGGAAAATTTTTATCAAGCGAAAGAACCAGGCGCCTTCAAGAACTCCGCGAAGCTACGCATAAATTTGGAACGTCGAATTTTCGGAAGTAACGACGCCCTCTATAGAGGAAGAAAATATAACTAAGTAATTTAAATATTCCAAAAACTTCTTCGCATCCACAACAGAATTCGACTGAAATTTTAGTCTATTGCCAAAATTTTAATCGAATGAAAAGCCCAGCCAAAATGAAAGAAATCCAACAAAAACTAATTTCATCTTCTTTTAATATAATTCTTGGAACAGAAAGTAGCTGGGATGAAAGCGTAAGAAGCGAGGAAATTTTTGGAAATCAATTTAATGTATTTCGGTATGACCGTAATTTGTCTCTTTGTAATAAAAAGTCTGGAGGAGGAGTCATTATAGCCATAAACGCAGACTTTCCTTCAGAAGAAATAGAAACCATGAAACATATCGTCGCTGTTGTGCTATCTTATGACAAGCGCCATTTAGCACATTTCGAGAAAAACGATTTTTAAAGTTTGAGATTGAATATCTTGAAACTTATAAATGGTATAAACAATCCAAAGAAGACAATTGATGCTGAATCTATTCTGCATTAATCTCTCAAATATTACAAAGATCGGTTGACTATGTTGCGAGTTTTTACTATGAATGTAAACAAAAGTCGCACTCACACGTGTCATAGGCGTGTATTGATGACAAAATTTGTATGACGTGTCATAATCGTGCATGGAAAATTTTCCATAGAAAAAAATCATAAATTTTTAACTTTTATTCATATCTTTGCGTTCATATAGTCTAGAAACTATCGGTGAAATGTATTTTGAAGGAAATGAGTCAGGGAATCTAGAAAAAACTGTTATTTTTGGTTACAGTGTTGCCAAATATCCTTAATTTTCAGTTTAAAAATAAAACTGTGTTTTTCTCACAACTCGTGTATTTTTCTTTTGAAAATATTTATGCCATTGTGTTCCTCAGACATTTTCACACATAAAAACATCTAAAACTTCAATATAACTTAACCAAATCCCTAGAAACAGTGATTTGAAGCAAAAAACTCACAATTTCTTATCATGTTTCTCGCTATATCTAAGTAACCAAGTAGAATTTCAAAATTCTGAAAACGCCACTTTGTAGAGATTTTTCAAACAAGTAATGTGGCATATTTAACTCAGTTTACCCCAAAATGGCGTTTGTCATAAGATAGCACAACAGCGACGATATAGAATTTGGGCAAAAGCAGTAATGTCAGAAGAAGTGCACATATTCTCCTCTGTGTACTTTCCACCTGAAAATGCTCACAAAAAATCATTAGAACTATTTTTTCAAACTGTAGAATCTATCATGTCAAACATGGAACCTGAAGTAAAACTGCATATTTATGGCGACTTTAATCAATGTAACGCCAACTTCATCGTAGACATTGAAAACGAATCAATCTTACTCCCAGTTGTAGGGGAAAATGAAACACTTCAATACTTCTTTGACAAAATATCTGAATTTGGCCTGCACCAAATCAACCATGGAAAAAATAAACAAAATTCATATTTAGACCTCTTATTCACGAACTGCACTGAAGACTTCTGTGTTAATGCATCTTTAACTCCATTATGGAAAAATGAAGTATTTCACACAGCAATCGAATATGCAATTTTTTTTAATCAAAACTCTTCCCCGAACGACTTGGAGTACCGGAATACCATAAAACCGACTTCGAAGAAGTCAAACGTAGACTATGTAGAATAAATTGGCAAACTGTATTGAGTATAGAAGAAAATGTCAACGAAGCAGTGACTAAATTCTATTTAATTGTAACGAATTTAACCTCTGGAACAGTACCAGTAAAAGAAGAAGAAGTACTCATGGCGGTCAGCAGCCTGTATAGTTCAACCAACATCTGAAAAATTTAAAAAATAGAAAGCAAAAGGCACATAAAATTTACAAGAAAGAACATAGCATTACAAATCGGCAAAACTATCTGGATATTTGCTCCCAACTCGACATAGCCATTAACACTGCACATGAAGAATGTAATCGTAAAATCGAGACTGAAATCAAGAAAGAATTTCTTCAATTACGTGAAAACGAAATTGAAAAGTAGCAACTTTCCATCCCAAATGCATTTTGACGGACATGTAAGAAATAACAATACTGAAATTTGCAATTTATTTGGAAAATTCTTTCAAGAAGTCTATACTTCATATTCCGAAACAGACCGCGACTACCTTTTATTTATACCTGAATTCTCAAATGACATTTCCGTCCACGAACTATCTGAACACGAAATTACCACTGCACTAAAAAACTTAGACGCATCAAAAGGACCTGGACCGGACGGAATAGCACCAATATTTTTAAAAAATCTAGCAGAAGAATTCACTCTACCATTACTACATATTTTCAACATGTCACTGAAAAATGGAACATTCCCAGAAATATGGAAATCATCCTTTTTAGTGCCAATTTTTAAATCAGGCGCTAAATTGGACATCCGGAACCATCGTGGGATTGCCATTATATCATGCATTCCAAAATTATTCGAAAAACTAGTGAATGACAAAATATTTCAGCAAATCAAAAATCAAATAACAAGCAAGCAGCATGGCTTTTATAAAGGCCGCTCAACAACATCAAACCTTTTATAATTTGTAACATTTACTGTAAATGCAATGGACAATGGCAACCATGTGGAAACACTCTACACAGACTTTAGTAAAGCATTCGACCGTATTGACATACCTTTATTACTCTTCAAACTGCAAAAATATGGCATAGAAAATAAACTATTGAAATGGCTCGAATCATATTTAACGAAACGTCAACAAACAGTTCGCTTTCAGAATATACTCTCGGATCCAATTTCTGTGACCTCTGGCGTACCCCAGGGTTCCCACTTAGGCCCTCTTCTTTTTATTTTGTACGTAAATGACATTACCTTTATACTCAAACGTCTTAAAGTGCTTATATATGCAGATGACATGAAACTTTTCATGGAAATAGGAAATGTCAAAGACACTGAAATATTCCAAAGCGAAATCAATATATTCCACATGTGGTGTAGCAAAAGTCTACTCCAACTTAATGTAAAGAAATGCAACTCAATAACCTTCAGCAGAAAAATTTCAAATGTTCCCATAGACATACATTTAGGCAACCAACTTGTAGAAAAATGCAAAATTGTACGAGATTTAGGCTTAATCTTAGACTCCAAGCTCACATTTGTGGAACATTATAATACAATAATAAATAAAGCAAATATTATGCTGGGCTTTATTAAACGTTTCACCTACAATTTTGAAGACCCTTACACAATAAAATCATTATACAATACATATGTCAGGCCTATTTTGTAATATTGCAGCATAGTATGGAACCCATACACTGTCCTGTACCAAGAACGCATCGAATCAGTCCAAAAACAATTTATTTTGTACGCACTTCGTAAACTAAACTGGACGATATTTCCTCTTTTATCGTATAAAGCACGTCTTTTATCGTATAAAGCACGTTTTATCGTATAAAGCACAATCTTTTAGGACAAACTTTGCTAAAAATAGCCCCATCAATAGAATGATGCGTCATTATAATGAAAATTGTGCAATAATGGACCTTTCCATGTCTAGAAAACAAATCAAATCTAAGCTAAACCGTAGAAATAATGTGTAGTATATAAAAAATATTGTAAAACCATTCTATGTAGTCTACATATGCTTGACGAAAATAAATAAATTAAGGAGCTTTTGATTTGCCTGAAATTTAGATGGAGATGTAGTCTCTCCAGAAAACTTTTCACAATTCTATCTGCATTTACTGCTCCGTGCCTTGTTTCTACAATGGGTAACTATATAACCCTATTGTTTGCACAAAAAAGCGAACAGCTAGACGAACCCCGTTCAAAAGAACAAAGTTTGGAAGAACAGATCCGGCGAAAGGCTCGAAATGAAGCCTATGAAAAAAAGATGGGTGGGTAATGTCTAGGACATAACCGGAGTGTCGTGACTACTCGTTTGACTTGTAATTCAAATCGAATGATACTCAATGAAATATGTGGGAATGTTTCAAGTTATTCTTTATAATAATTATGGTGGTTCTGAAAAGAACCTTTGTTGTTGGCGTCTGCGTTGATAGGGGATGCGCTGGATTCTAAGCTCGTTGAGACATTCATTCATGAAATGAACAATTTTCTTGCTTTGAAATATCAATGTTAAAATCTCTCGAAACAACCATCGGAATCTTTTCCGTACAGAAATGAACACGCTTAGCGAAAAACTAGGGGCGGGTAATGTCCGGGACATAACCGCGATGCTCATATTCTTAAAATTCTGCTTGTATCTCCTTCAAATGGCTAAATTTTGCGCATTAAGTTCGATTCACCGGGCTCAGCGAAATTTTCCTGGGGATCCCGTTCGTTAGTATATTCAGCAAAACAATTTTATTACCGAGTTCTCCGCGTTGAATACAGGTCAATAATTTCATATAATGATTTCAACATGCAGACAATGTACATGTATGACAGGTGGGAGTGTTCTGAAGTGGTTTTAGTGGAGGTAACAACATAAAATCATGTATTGGACATTTTACAATGATTCTCCTTAACCCTGCAAAACCACGTGGTTGGCAGCAGAGGGTTAAGTTGTTTGGAAGAGATGACAGTTAATATATGATAACTAAAAATATAAAATTGTTCTATAAATTGCAAAGTTATTGCCGCGTTGACCTGAAAATTTGTCATTTCATTCATAAAGGAACAATCATTGAAATTATGTCAATTTATGCTTTGCAAGATTTGAAATAACTTCGAAGTGTGGTCACGACACCCCTGTTATGTCATATACATTACCAACCCATCTTTTTCCATTTTGCCTTTGTCCTAATAAGGACGGTTTGTGGATAACTATGTTGATTCAAGACGGGAATCTTTTAAAACAATTCAAACCTTGCCGACGATTGTTTTTACTGCGTACATCCGTACGATCTTTCCCCTTTCGCAGCTCACACCGAATGAGCACGGTTTTCATCATGGTGTTCCTATTTATTGACTTTACAATGCAGATGGAAGGACGTCCTTTTGTTCGATAAATGAAAATATTTTCATGATTCGTTTTGGTGTAGCTTTCGCTTAGTGGTAGAGTTGCCACATTCACTGATTTTTTTGGAAGGATTTGCAAAAACCTTCGGGTTTGTAGATAAGAAAAACATTTTCTGATTCACTGGTAAAAGTACAGAATTACCAAGCGCAAACTTAATACTAGTTAATAAAAGAAACTTTCTAATTAAATTCTTTTTCCATTTTGCCTTCGTCCTAATAAGGACGGTTTGTTGATAACTATGTTGATACAAGACGGGCATCTTTTAAAACAATTCAAACCTTGCCGACGATTGTTTTTACTGCGTACATCCGTACGATCTTTCCCCTTTCGCAGCTCACACCGAATGAGCACGGTTTTCATCATGGTGTTCCTATTTATTGACTTTACAATGCAGATGGAAGGACGTCCTTTTGTTCGATAAATGAAAATATTTTCATCATTCGTTTTGGTGTAGCTTTCGCTTAGTGGCAGAGTTGCCACATTCACTGATTTTCTTGGAAGGATTTGCAAAAACCTTCGGGTTTGTAGATTGGAAAAACATTTTCTTATGATTCACTGGTAAAAGTACAGAATTACCAAGCGCAAACTTAATACTAGTTAACAAAAGAAACTTTCTAATTAAATTCTTTTTTCCATTTTGCCTTCGTCCTAATAAGGACGGTTTGTTGATAACTATGTTGATACAAGACGGGAATCTTTTAAAACAATTCAAACCTTGCCGACGATTGTTTTTACTGCGTACATCCGTACGATCTTTCCCCTTTCGCAGCTCACACCGAATGAGCACGGTTTTCATCATGGTGTTCCTATTTATTGACTTTACAATGCAGATGGAAGGACGTCCTTTTGTTCGATAAATGAAAATATTTTCATCATTCGTTTTGGTGTAGCTTTCGCTTAGTGGCAGAGTTGCCACATTCACTGATTTTCTTGGAAGGATTTGCAAAAACCTTCGGGTTTGTAGATTGGAAAAACATTTTCTTATGATTCACTGGTAAAAGTACAGAATTACCAAGCGCAAACTTAATACTAGTTAACAAAAGAAACTTTCTAATTAAATTCTTTTTTCCATTTTGCCTTCGTCCTAATAAGGACGGTTTGTTGATAACTATGTTGATACAAGACGGGAATCTTTTAAAACAATTCAAACCTTGCCGACGATTGTTTTTACTGCGTACATCCGTACGATCTTTCCCCTTTCGCAGCTCACACCGAATGAGCACGGTTTTCATCATGGTGTTCCTATTTATTGACTTTACAATGCAGATGGAAGGACGTCCTTTTGTTCGATAAATGAAAATATTTTCATCATTCGTTTTGGTGTAGCTTTCGCTTAGTGGCAGAGTTGCCACATTCACTGATTTTCTTGGAAGGATTTGCAAAAACCTTCGGGTTTGTAAATTAGAAAAACCATTTTCTTATGATTCACTGGTAAAAGTACAGAATTACCAAGCGCAAACTTAATACCAGTTAATAAAAGAAACTTTCTAATTAAATTCTTTTTCCATTTTGTATTCGTCCTAATAAGGACGGTTTGTAGATAACTATGTTGATACAAGACGGGAATCTTTTAAAACAATTCAAACCTTGCCGACGATTGTTTTTACTGCGTACATCCATACGATCTTTCCCCTTTCGCAGCTCACACCGAATGAGTACGCTTTGCAGCCTTCGATGTTTTGGTGGCATTTTTAGTGGCAGTTACTACCGCCTTTTCAGTGACTGCGTTTCTTAGCCTTTGGCTTTTTGGCCTTCTCACCGCCACCACCTCCACCAACGTTTTTCTTCACTCCGGTGGTAGCCGATTCTATTGGTCGTCCAATGCAGCTTCTCACGACCACGCATGTCTGTTAAGCACTGCGTCTTACACACGTCTGGCTTTGAGAAAAGTTGCGACACCCCTATTTATAGGTTTTATCATTAATGTTGATTTCATTTAAAGTAGTTTTCGAACTATTTAAACAAATTTTATATAGCAAAGAACGCATCGGTAGCAAGCATTGAACGTTTTCCTTCCGATTTATGAAACAAGATTGGCAATCCGTTTTGTAGAAGAAAAGTTAATAAGGTTCAAAATGTACGTAACGCTTTCGCTAATATGCACTACTATCGCTTTCTCGCTCGTTCTCGTGGCGTGCATGAGCCTTTCCTTTCCGTCCGACTTCTAATGGCTTAACCAAAATTAATATCCCGGCTTTCCCCCACCAACTGCTCTCGTCAAGCAACCCAATACGAATAATCATAGGAACAAACATGTAGTGGACCTTTATATAAACTTTTCATTATTTTATTGTTCATTTGCTGCACCATTTTGACGGCTCTGTGCGGGATGGGCTGAAAATTTTCACTTTTCTGAGTCGTTTTCGAAAGATTTTTCAAAACACTATTTTTCCGTTGATAATGAATATCCTACATATTCCAAAATTTAATACAACATTGGTACAAATATTTTCGACAAAATGCCGAAGAAATTGATTAAATCCATTCAGTACAACAAAAGATATAAGCGTTCAAAATCTTACATCTTTTTTCTTCCGAAATTTTGAAAAGGGGCCCCTATATTGAAAGGTAAGTCGTTAGTCACGACAAAAATTGTTTTCTTATTCTCCTCGATTGTTGCCTAACCCTCCGGAAGTCGCGTTTATGGCCCACTGAACGAGCAGACGCTGATGCCCTAAGACGATTTCGCTTGATTTTTAGAGCAGCGTGCACTCAGTGCACTATCAGGAATCAGAATATATTGGCTTAAATGGCACGTTTCCCGTATGTAGTCGGGGATTTGTGCCTTGCCGTGTGTTTTCATCATTTCCTGAGCGGAAGGAAAGGACAAGGAGGTGTGGGGAAGTAGAATTGGAAGAGTGGGAAAAATAACAGCGCAAAAACAAAAATAAACAACAGGTAAGTTAAACTCACAAGTAGTTCAACTTGCCTGCGAATAAGCCTAAAGCTCTTTACCACATTGGATAAGAAACTTTAGTATGTCTCTGAGTTTCAGTCGTCCAAACATGGTTTCGTCTATATAAGGACGGCTGAAGATTCGAAATCGCAATTGCCCTACCGCTGGACAGGTGCATATCAGATGATATGAGGTTCCGTAGTCGGATTCACAAAGATCACATGAAAAGGACTCAGCGCGCTAAATAGTTGCCATGTGATAATTGAGTTTGCAGTGGCCGATTAAAGCCCTGGTCAGCATGCCGCAGTGGAGCTTCGAAAAATGTAAGAGATTTTTCGAAATCACTGGGCACGGTTGTTCAAGAAACGCCATTGTTTGGCGACACGTTTGTAGATTTCTCCAATAATTGCGGTGCTCGGACGAAGCCCAGGACCGTATTTTTCCCTTATCCTGTCGAAATTTGGAGGGCGGGCTCAAGAACAACGAAGACAATCGTTGAATCTGCCCTGGCCAATTCGTCAGCCCATTCATTTCCAGTAATACCGAAATGTCCGGGCACCCAGACAAGGTAGATAGTGTTGACAATGCTTAGTTCTTCGATTTGGGTTCGGCACGCGATCACTAGCTTGGACTGGGATTTGTTTGAGCTAAGGGCCAGTTAAAGGGCCGATTGTACCCCGCACATAATCGCAAACATTTCTGCTTGGAATACAGTACAGTGTCTACCTAGTGAGTGAGATTGTTCCAATCTCATTTCACGATAGTAGACACCAGCACCAGCACGTCCTTCCATCAGAGAACCGTCAGTGTAACAGACCACTTGCGTTTGTTGTTGGCTTTCCATATAGCCAGACAACCACTCCTCTCGAGAGGGAATCTTCACATGGCATGTCCTGTAAGGAAAACTACATGTGAGTGTTATATCGCTGGGAGCAAGAATATCTTCACCCCATGTAATCATTTGAGACCACAGTCGTCTATGACTGGTAGCAAGATCAATATGGTTACTGTTCCAAAGCCCAGTAACCTACAGCCAAATGATAGTGCTTCTTGTTTTAAGTGTATGTGTAATGGTTTGATATTTAGAAGTGCTTCAAGAGCAGCAGTCGGAGTCGTGGTGGATTCCAGTGCACTAGCGCGACTACCGGAAGGTTAACGCAATTTCTTGCATACCAGAATTTTCACTGACTGAAGCTAAGGGTTTTGGAGCCAATCCCCTATTTTCCCTCCCGCAGACTACACCATCAATCTGTACTTCCCAGGTGGGTACGTATACAAATACTTATTCGTACACGCCCGAGTGTTTAGTTAGATCACGCGATATATCTTTGGTCCGGTAGTAGACCGTCCAGGGGTCGGTTGTATTAGATGGATATCGTTTGTATTGAAAAGGAGACTTATCGTTCTCTGTCGGTCTTCGGAGATACCTCCCCATTAGTCAATATTTTCATGCGGGCTTCAGTATTCACCAACGCGAAGAAGGTTCTATCGCAGGAATGTAACGAAATTGAAAAGAATGGAGTGATTGGTACTCAGCTGTACAAAGGTTCAATGTAGTATCAGTAATCAATAAAACATTTTCGCTAAGCCGCCGGTCATACAGCCCGTTAATAAAGGGTGTTTCCAAATTAATACAAGCTCACGCCATGTCTAAACTTTCATCAATACGAGTAGAAATTACTCCGAATCTTACTACCCACTCGGAAAAAAAGTATTCCGACGGCCCTGTAAATAACTGCTTACTTGACTTATTTCATTTATTTTTATTTTTAATCTTATTTGATTCTTGAAATGCTCAAAAGAACTGATCTTGACGAACGAACGTTTTCACCATTTTTATGTTTTCCGATGAACCAAATGCAGTTTCTGCCCACTCAAAGTTATTTTTTTTTGTGTGAATCAGTGTGATCCGACGCTAAATAAAGAACTTCGCAATGAATTATGGCTCTGCGAAATGGTTAGAGTTAGCACTGTCATACCAACTGATCTGAAAAGGTACCGATTTATTCATTATGCTATATTTCTCTTCAGTGGAGAAAATTTAGGAAAAAACAATTTTTTCTCCACTGTGGAGAAAATTGTATCTTCGCACGTGAAGCGCACAAAGTCTATAACTAAATTAGTTAAGTAATTTGAGTTTAGACTTCGTCTCATCAGAGTCCAACACTAACTTAGTGACAGGATTAAGCTAGCACCGGATTGACGCTTGTTCCCAAAAAATGAACACACTAGGGTAAATGTACTATAATTCGCCCCCCTAAAGCATTTGTTTGCGGAAAAACTTTGAATTTCAACGATTTTGAATTGCTCTAACTAATTTTATTTTATCATTCTCATCACGTATCATATAATATCCAATAATAATGAATAAAAGTGATTTAAAACAATAAATTAACGAAAAAATAACATAATTCTAAATCAAGACGTGTTTCAATTTTCGTCCCCCTAAATTTAATCTTCGCCACCCTCTTGCTCTATTCTTTCGCCCCCGTGCGCCCACGCACAATTTCACGACTTTTATCATGCTACAATATCACAGAATTGGTAATCGAGAAAAGATTAGACAAATCCTGATTATATTTTCAAAAACTAACTATTAAACAAATAATACGTTAACTTACAAGCTCTTGTATTTATAGTCTTGTTATGTTGTGTTGCGAAACGAGCGAGAAGCACTCCAAGTCCGTTCGTTCGCGAGCGTGTACGAATAGCATGCCTAGCGCTCTTTATCGTTCGCGCCCGGGTTGAGTAAAATCTCGAGCGGGAATGCTCGCGAGAAACCCAAGCTTTCATCTAGTATGTAGGGCATATCCAGGAAGCTTTTCTTGCAAAGTCTCGTGTGCTTTGTTATCTCGCAAGCGAGAAATGCGTTGAAGAGCACACGCGAGTGTGGATGCACGAAGAGCATGGACTACTAATGGCGTTTTCGTTTTTTCTTGGTGCTACAATGGTGTAGTGCAAAGAATGAGTTAGACTGATTACACCCAAGTTTGAATGAGTGTAGCACCGACTACACCGGTGTAGTGCACTGTCAAAAACGAATATGCCATAAGAGTGTTCTCGATATTTCGCGCGAACAAGGAAGGCGATGTACGCGCCAACGAACGAGAATAGCAACGTGCAAAAACGAACAAACCATTCGTTAACTAAATGGCACTACTAGAAAAATACTCTAAATGCTAGAAAAATCAAGACACCCCAAGGCTTCTCACTACATTTTCGTATTTGCACAGGATTAAAAATTTATTTGCTTCCGGTTTTGCAGCAGATGCAATGGATACATAAATTAATATGTCAAGCATATGTTTTAAAAATCATTTTGGAATTATCAACTGATATTCTTTATGTAAATCATGAATGAAACAGATATATTTTTTGGTAGTTGACTTGGAGCAACAATTTCAATTTCGTTCAAATATTTCGAATATGCCCAAAATGACTACAGATGCTGACTTAAATTAAAAGGATATATGTGTACATCCAAAAATCGAAACAATAACTATTCTTTTATCTTTCTTATCATTATACGCCAAAATACTCCATGTGCAATGGAATTCCCAATACACATGAGACAATTATACGTAGAGCGGCAGTATAAAGTTCTTAAGAATGTTTGCCCAAATTATTATAAATATCCAAGCAGTAGAACCAACATTATAGCGTATTCACTATTCCCTAATGAGGTCCCGGGTATATACTAGAAACTTTGCACGTGATTATCTCGAAATCATGTTTTTCCAAAAACGTCTTTGCTGTGACTACGACTGCCGAAAATGTTTTCAACCGATGTCAAATTTCTTTTTTTAATTGTTTATAATTTAACTGTCGTGTCCTTGAATGATTCCATTTTTTCGTCAAAGTTTTCAAATCAATGTTATGAATTTCTTAAAAAAAATTCTCAGTGATAATAGAAAAATAGTGGATATTTTGGAAAAATCGTACCCGTTCGCAAAAATAAAAAAATTACAATGTATAGTTCAAGGACACCATGATTATTTTTGTTTTTATGTTTTCAATTGAGCTGTTATACAGCAATCGTAGTCACGGTAAATCTCTTAGAGAAAAACGCGCTTTTGTGGAAATGGTTATAACTTCGACAATTAGGGTGGATGTAAGAAAAACTTCTGCTAAAAATCGATGAATAGACCTATGGGCAATGTTAATGCATTAAACGAAAGCTTTCAATCCCTACTTCATAGGAAAAATATAAAGATGTACTAATAGTGGTGCAATCGCTAATTTCTGGTCCTATTGTTGCAAATCCCATTGATTTCTTATGGGACTTGCAACTATAGGTACACTATATCAACTATAGGTGCAGGGTAGCACCTATTTAAAATTCAAAGAACATAATTTTTTTCAACAGTTTTTGAGCAAATATCAAGGATAACAGTTTTATTGTTGCATAATTTTAGTGCGATGAATCGATAAAAAAATATTTGTTGATGGTTGGTACCTTAGCTAGGCGTATAACCCACTACTGAAACTATTGGTACACCTCAACTATAGGAGCATCCACCCTATTAATATTTAATCATGTTCACAAGTGGGTTTTGCAAATTAGACATTGTACTACGCTAAACGTATAATAAGTATTTGATATAAATATGGCTATATACCTTCATAAAATTTCAAATTTTTTCCCTTTTGTCCTGCACCTTAATATATAAAACCCCTTAATCACAGACAGAAACTCCGTTGTATATGTTTTCAATAAGGCTTTCCAAACGAATTAATTTTTGGCTTTTTTCTCTTTAAACTATTAAAAAAATGTATGGAGAGGTTGTATTTTGATAGGTTTTGTCTTCCTTACAGAGAGAGCCTAGAAACCTGCTCGGTGCTGTTTAGAATCGCATTCGTAAAACACCAAACATTACGTTTGTAAAAGGTTTTCTAATTATTATTGATATAATTTAATTGAATTGTTAATAACATATTTTAGAAATCGAAAATAACTGCGCTGGATTCAAAGATAGATTGCAGAATCTGATTATCTTCACTGCAACTGAATAGGTAGAGAGCAGTCTTGGGGCGCTCTTATTTTTCCAGTATATAAAAAAGGTACTTTCGTTTAGTTACCAAGTAGTTTATCCGTTTTTACTTGGTTTAGAGATGTTGACCTAAGAAATAGTGAATAGCTCTGTAAATAGCGAAAAGCGAAGCGAAAACAGGTTATGGTATTTTAGAAAATTGTCTATTTTAGCCGTCTATATTACTTTCTAGAACATCAGAAATCGCTTGAAGCTCCATAATCGAAGTTATGATAAAAAAACTGTTTTTGAGGGGCCTTTCACAAACAACGCCCTGTATCTCGAAAACCAAGAGTTTCCGAAAGAAAGCTTCTTGGTAAGTTTTTGTACAACTTAATTGAAGTGAGTATTTTTCTATCTGAATTGTTGAAGAAAATAAATTTCGTAACTCACTATTAGTCAACGATCCGATGTGATTGAAAGAAAGAGCGTTTTATTTCAAGAAATTTCCTTAAAGACATCACTTAGCTAAAATCAATAGTCTACTTTGGGACCACTGTGGAACGGGGCGAAGATAAAAACCCATACGAAGAAAAGAACGCTATATGGGATTTCGCCAGGGGCGAAGATTAGAATTGAGTTTCATCTTGCGTTAATTTTCGCCACGTTTTAAAATTGTTCAAACTTAATTGAATAAAGGTAATAATCGCGGATGTGCATTGACATGTATTCCTGCAATGCTGAAAAACATTACTATTGAATATTCTAACGCTTACTCACAACATTTATATAACTTTCCCCGCGATAAAAAATTGTCACCATTTTTAGTTTTCAGGAAAATAAGTGCTCTACAGGTACTACTTTATTTACGATTGAAAATACGTTATGAAATATTTTTGTTTAAAATAGGGCAGTTTTCACATTTTATTCGACTTGGTTTGTTTTTCAATAATAGTCGCAAGCGGAGGTCCAGATCGTAAAGCAGATAGAGTTATTTGTAATTGTTTTGCAAGGGGGGCGAAAATTAGGGAGGGGGCGAAGAATGATACTTCTACCCTATTTGTAATTCGGAGCAAACCTCTAGTCCTACACGCTGTCCCACAAGAAAAGGAATTTTGATTAAGCTGATGAGAATTAATGAAATCTTGATTTGGCTTCATCAGCTGAATCCCTTTCTTGCGGAATATCACGTACACACCAAAAAATATTAATTTTATCATTGACGTAACTGCAAACATGACACAATTTAACACACCGTAATTCACGAAATGACGAAACATTACTGATTTGTGAAATTCAATGTCATATAAAATTAACATGATTACATGATTTGCGAAATTCAATGTCATATAAAATTAAAATCAAACGTAAAACTAAGTCATTTTTGATGCTCGTATATGTCAGGGTCAGGAGACGTAAATTTACACGACTTTTTCTCGGTGTGTAGGACTAGGAGTTTTCTCAGAAATACAAATAGTGTGTTCGTTTTTTTTGGAGCTAGCGTCAAGCAGGTGCCAGCATAGTCCTATCGCTAAGTTAGTTTCGGATGATGAGACGAAATCGAAACGCAAATTCCATAACACCGATTTATTGGTTTGTTATAAGTGCGAGATCATGATCAAATCGTATCAAGGCCGTAAAAATTGTTTGGATTGGGTGAAAAATTATGAAATTCGGATAACAAATGTAACCGTTTTAGTTACAGGTGTAATACGTGTCTGTGTTTGGGTAAAAAACTAATAATAAATTAGAAGAGAAGGGGTTTAGAAGCGAAGTTATGTTTAATTATAGGGTAATTTAGAACCCTGCACAGCGGGTTTTTTTTAACTGGTCGTAGGAAAAATGAAAAGGTTTTTATTGTCGGAATCGGCAAATTGAGATGAAGAAGTGGAAGGAAGTGGAACAAGTAGGTTTGGAGGAATAAAATACTGTTTAAGTCACCTACATAACCAGGACGTTGTTTTAGGAGGGGCTTAAAAATTGTCTGCAAAATAATTTAATTCTTATGACTTATGTCAGTGTAAACTGAATGAAGTTTTGAATGGTTATTAGTGTAAACAATTTCAAATCAAATGCAATAATGGTTAAGAATATAGCTTTTTGGTGGTATTTAACGAGGAAAACAGATTGAAATGGTGAATTACACGAAAGCTATTATGTGAAAAATCCTTCACGGCATTCGAACCTGCAACCCCTGCGACTCCGGCCCAATGCACAAACCCATATGCTATCCCTGGATTATGATGACGTCTCTGGAAGAATGGAATGATTATCGCATTGGCGACAGTGATCGTACCACTGCCTCTAGAGAGATCAGGGCCCAGAAACCGCTCTATCACCAACCGAAGTATGATCTCTCAAGCGGACCTTACACGAGCAGAAATATTGACAATAAACCATTTATTGATCAATATATTGATCGTGTAAGGACATTATGAAAATATTGATTCTGTAGAATTCAAATGGGATTGACGGATTGCAGCAGTCTTGTCAATATTTTTATTGACAATATTCTTGTCTCGTGTAGAGTCCGCTTCAGTTTGTGCAGCGAATCGGCGATTGTAGCCCAACTAGCACCGTTGAAGGCCTTTTTACGTCCAGTGTAACCACGGTGTTTAAATATACTGCGCCATTCTACTGATGACACACTCATTTAACTTCAGTTATCACCGGATAGATTTCTAGAGGCGATGGCATTTTAATTGAATCTCGTGAAAGTTTTAACTCTAAGTTAGTTATATTTTATAGAGACGGGACGCAGGCGAGACAGGACACGACGTCCTGCAGATAGGCGCCGGGATTCCCGGATTTTCGTAACCGGTATTACCGGTACCAGAACCCTAGTCGAAACTATATTTTGCTTGTTCCTAACAAAAAATCGAAATTACTTTTGTTACCAAATTTAATTAACTGTCTTTTACTTGGTTAAAAAGGTGTAAAAAAGAACAAACCAAACTGATCACCTTGTTGGTCACTTCTAAAATATTAGCCTGTTGAAGTAGGATAATGCAAATATTTTTTTTCCAAAACAGCTTCTAGTCGAATAGGGAGGGCATGTGACCTCCCCCCCCCCCTGGAGCCGCCAGTGTAAAGAGTCCAGCACGACAAAAAGAGTTCGCGTCATAGTTGACGTCTCAGCAAAAACTTCCATTGGATTTTCGCTCAACTATGCTTTTTGCGTCGGACCAGTGGTTCAGTCAGGATGACCTACTCACCGTAAAGCTGTAAACACATGAGGCGACAGGCCACACTCCACAAAAAATATTCACTATGAAGTTTGTTCTACCTATGCCAACGCGGCAACAGCAACAGCAACAGCGTTGAAATAGGTAGAACAAAATCCATACTGAATATTTTTTGTGGCGTGTGTCATGTCGCCTTGTGAGCGAACAGCTTAATTCTTTGCTTCAGTCGAGCACTTGCAGCCAGCGATCATCAGTCGTCCCGGTCCTGTGTGTGGGATGGGTGAAAGGGTCTTCCAACCTACCGCAAATGGCAAGTATTCATCTGTTCCGAACACTTCAAGCGCTGATGCATTCTTCGCTTCCAGTTTTTTGCCTTTTGCTCCGACATCTATAGACGTATTTTGTAGCGCGACGCAGTTGATTCGGGATGCCTCGAATCTCTCAACACAGTCGACCAAGCGACCGTGAACCGTTCCGATACTGTTCGTGGGATTGGCGAAAGGATCTTCGTACACGGCAACATGGCTTCGCTCTCTGCTGTACCTGATCCGTCCTCCAACAACATCAAGGTTTACTACCAGAATGTTGGTGGCTTAAATTCATCAACGGACAGCTATTTGCTCGCGACCACGGGTTGCTGTTACGACGTTATCACCTTAACCGAGACGTGGCTCGACAACCGTATTCTGTCTCGCCAGGTCTTTGGTTCAAAATTCGATGTCTACCGCTGTGACCGCAATGCCCTCAACAGTCACAACACATCAGGCGGTGGTGTGCTCATCGCCGTTCGCCCGAGTGATCAACGATGACCGGTGGGCGAGCTCCGAGCAAGTGTGGATATCAGTGAAACTTGCCGATCGCAATCTGTTCCTGTGTGTTGTGTATTTTCCACCTGACAGAATTCGTGATGATCGATGTACATCTTTCCTCCGTTTCTTTTATCGCCTCGATCGCCGCCCCGTCTGATGATATTGTTATACTGGGCGACTTCAACTTACCTGGCTTGTCGTGGTGCCAGGAAAGTAATGGTTTTCTACGATTGGATATCGAAAAATCTGCGCTTATTAACAGTGTCAGTTGTATTTTGGACAACTGGACTATGCTCCGTACTGCTGTACTGCACCGACTCCTTTAGTCAAGCATCTTGTATTCGCCGGTAACCTAGGAGTGAATTTTGAAGACGTCTCAAGCTCTATCGTCTACGATTTTAAAAACGCCAACTACGACAGCATCGTTAGCACGCTGTTGGATATAAACTGGGACGAAAATCTTAACAATGACGACGCGAACGAAGCAGCGATGACGTTTTCTAGTATTCTTAACTACCTTATCGACCGCCATGTGCCAAAACGAACAATTAGTACCGATGAACACCCTCCCTGGCAATCAACCGTTCTTAGACGTTTAAAATCTGCCAAACGAGCTGCATTTAAAAAATTCTCGAAGCATAAGACACTTGCATTACGAAATCACTACTTTCAACTCAACCACGAATACAAACAACAAAGCAGACGTGCCTTTTGTAGACACCAGCGAAACGTCGAGCGTCAACTGAAATCCAAGCCCAAGTCGTTCTGAAAGTATGTTAACGAGCAGCGAAAAGAATCCGGTTTACCATCTTGTGTGTCGTTTAATGGAGTTTTAGGCACTGACACTAAAGAAATTTGCCAACTGTTCTCCGACAAATTTTCAAGCGTTTTTTCCAACGAGCGCCTGCCACCACAACAAGTCGCTGCCGCCGCCAATTTAACTCCTTCTCTAGGACCAACCATCAACCGAATTTGTGTCGATAATGCTGCCATTCTTGCAGCAAATGCCAAACTGAAAGCATCTTGTTCCCCGGGTCCAGATGGTGTTCCCTCGATTTTTGTCAAAAAGTGCATCAGCGGGCTTCTTGAACCACTTCGGCGAGTCTTCGAGCTATCACTCACTACTGGTACATTCCCTTCCAGCTGGAAAGCAGCGCACATGTTTCCAGTTCATAAAAACGGAAACAAATCGAACATTGACAATTATCAGGGAATCTCGTGTTTAAGTGCTATATCAAAACTGTTCGAGCTGGTAGTGTTAGATCCTATTTTCTTTCACTGCAATCACTACATTGCAGATTACCAACACGGTTTCATGCCTAGACGATCGACAACGACAAACCTGCTCTCGTTCACAACATATGTAATGGATGGATTCGCTGACGGATTGCAATCCGATGCTATTTACATGGATCTATCGGCGGCCTTCGACAAAATCAACCATGATATCGCAATAGCGAAGCTGGACAAACTCGGCATTCATGGACAACTTCTGCGCTGGTTTTGTTCCTACCTCGATGGAAGGCAACTCCAAATCAGCGTTAAGGACTGTCTATCTGCACCATTCTTCGCTACATCCGGCATACCACAAGGAAGCCATCTCGGTCCAGTAATATTCCTCCTCTACTTTAATGATGTCCATTTCACATTACAAGCATCCCGCCTTTCTTTCGCCGACGACATGAAAAATTTTCAACAAATACGGGATAAAACCGATACCGAGCTTCTTCAGAGGGAACTGGACAGCTTTAGTACGTGGTGTGATCTAAACAGAATGGTTTTAAACCCGAGCAAATGCTCAATCGTTACGTTCACGAGGAAACGCCAACCGGCTCAGTTTAACTACCACTTCTGCGGCTCGAGTATTCCAAGACACTCTCACATCAAAGATCTCGGAGTCATCATAGATTCGGCACTAACATTCAAACCACATACTTCATACATCGTGGATAAGGCTTCACGACAGCTAGGGTTCATCTTCCGAATAGCGAAAAGCTTCAGGGACGTATATTGTCTTAAATCGCTTTACTGCGCGTTGGTCCGCTCAAAGTTAGAATATTATTCGGCTGTTTGGAATCCGTACTAAATAACCGACCAGCACTGTACTCGGACGTCTGGATCTTCAAGCCCGCGTTCGAGCTCTACGTAATAACTCTCTTCTACGAGTTCCGTTCAGGAGAACCAACTATGGTTGCCAGAGCGCTGTTACCAGACTCCAGCAAATTTTTAACCGTGTGGCGACGGCCTGTGACTTCAACCGGACGCCGAATGCGATAAAAGCGAAAATGGTGGCAATTTTAAAATGTAATTAGTTTAAGAAACCACCATTGGGGCCAAGGGGCCTGTTGGTGAAGGTAATAAACATAAACATAAACTTCCGTACTTATCTGATCGCCCTTGTCGAAGATGTGGCAAAAATGTACCGACAAGATCTACTGTACCCCGACGATACTCCTTTGCAACGCATTTTATGGCGTTTCTCTCCAGAATCGCCTATTCAAACGAACGAACTGCGTACTGTTACCTGCGGTCTAGCTCCGCCCTCCTTTATCGCAACACGCACGCTTCAGCAATTGGCAAACAATGTATCGATTTGGCAGCAAGACTAGTTGGAAAAACCTGTTTTAATCCACCTAGCGGTGCAATTGTGCCTTTCTCATTTCTCTAAACTATGGCACGGAGGCTTTTTATGTTCAACATAATCGTGAAAATGTCCATTACATTCTTAGTACACTTTGCACTTATACACAATGGCATGCCAGCCACGAACTTGATGAGCTACGTGTCGACGGTGAAACACTTGAAACAAAAAAATATCATACTCCATTAGCCTAATCAGCATTAGATCAATGTTATCTGCTTGCTAACTCATTTTTTTTTTTTTTTAATTCGTTTATTTGACACGGCTCATAGCGGTAGCTTAACGGAGCCGTGGATCTTTTATACGTTTACAATACATGTAAAAATAAAAAATACGAACAAGAATTAATTAATTGGATCTCGTGCGCGCAACTTTTTATTGCGAGCGGAGACCTTCTTTCGCGAGGTCTGTTGACAAACAGCGTCAGGGGGGTCATTTAATTCTCTCTTGTTTTTCACGTCCCGGTCGAAGCTGGCTTGGTGTCCGGGATCAGATGTTCTCCCTTGCTTCTTGCACTTATTGTTGATCAGTGTAAATCCGTCGTCATTGTTACTGCATTCGTTGCTGATGTTGCTTACAGTTGCTTTTGGGGTGCTGGATGATTCTTTTGCGGTTGTCATTATGCTCTGAACAGCTGCCACAAATTTGGCCACCGTTTGTGGTTCAGGCATTGGTATTGAAAATTCTGTTTTAGGTTGGTTTGCCGTAGATGAGTTGGCAATCGGTTGAGATGCATTTTCCTCTGCATCTTCCGCGCAAGGTTGTCCATGATGAGCTGTCTGATTACAATACTTGCACGTAGGAGTTTGCCCCTCATGGGTGCATAGTGTAGTTTGCATAATTGTAGTTCCGTGAGTATTGAGTTTTATTTCCAAGTAGGAGGGTATAGGCCTTTCAACCCGCATCCTCACTACAAAAACGCCGTTAGGTGTACCCGGGAAGAAGTTTCTCCAAGTATCAGGTGTAACGGATTCTACTTCTCCGTATTGCGACATGCATTTTGCAATTGGCTCAGGAGGGGTACGAGGTGATAGGTCATATAACCTTACATCTATATAATCATTCTCAATGTATACGGGAATCTTAATTCCAACGTTGTCACTTTCAACCACGTGTTTTAAATTGTTCTTCAAAACGAAACGCTCGGCTTGTGCTAACGTGTTGAATGATATTAACACTACATTGCGAAGATGATGGTACTGAAGGTACAAGACTTCCGCAAGCCTTAGTTGCATTTTTACCTTCAGAAGGTATTCCACTTCACTAAAACTCGGTCGTTTTAAACAAAATTTAAAGTCAACGACCGCAGCGTTGGGTCGGAGTAGAGCTTTTTCGTCAACTTTACTCATGATGACAAGAATAATCCGATATTTCCTTTGTTCTC